>NW_022900933.1:31844750-31911166 GCF_012274545.1 Fukomys damarensis | reverse complement strand
ACTTCTTCAGTCCCAGAGCACTGGTAGCCAGCTGTGTTCCGGCCCAGTAAGTCCCCAGTGTAAAGGAGGGTGTAACTACAGGTGCCTCAAGAAGCCATAGCACAACTAGGCGCTATGGCACACATCCGTTATCCTAGCGTTTAGAAGGCATGAAGATCACAAGTCCAAAGGCCAACCTGGGCCACTCTGTAAAACAGAAAAGGGGTTGGGGCCAGGGATTTAGCTCAGCGGTTCAGTGGCCTGCCTTGCAAGCACAAGGACCTGAGTTCGATCCCCGGTACCCAAAAAAAAAAAAAAAATAGATAAGGGGTTGGGGATGTAGCTTGGTGTCAGAGTTCCAGCCTAGCATGCAGGATGGACGCCCCCAGCACTGCAAATGCAAATAAATATAAAAAAGTACACAGCAGGCACTCAGAAAGAAATATAGCAACTTTGTATCAAAACATGGGCAAAATTCAATCTAAAATCCACACCATGGAAAACTACTTTCTTCCCCAAGCAGCACCTTACAAAGGAACAGTAGCAGGAAGTTATCTTCTATGCAAATTTGATGGAAACCCAACTGTCGTTTCCTCATTCCTTTTAGTTTTATTTGTTTCATCCCTTGTTGGAGCCCAGGAAGATCGGGTTTGGGGCCCGCTAGTCTGCCCCATTTCTATCCTGCATGCCAAGTGGGAACTCAGTCCCCACATAGCAGGTGTCAAGAACAAGGTGAGGCTGCACTACCTAAGCAAGATGATGGCAATTTAGGCGCCAAAGAGTGACATTCTTAGTGTCAATGAAAAAAAAATTTTTTTTTTTGGTACCGGGGATTGAACATAGGACCTTGCTCTTGCGATGCAGGCAGCGGCACCACTGAGCTAAATCCCCGGCCAGTGTGCATGAAAGTAACCGCTTATTCTCCTTCTGAGGATGTGAGTCAGGAGAACTCTGTATGCTGTGAAATGCATTCTGAGGTCAACTGAGGCCTGGATAAACCAGCAGGGCTCTCCTCAGGTATCACGCGAGTGCTGGCATTTAAATGTTCTCTTATAAGGCTCAACAGGATTAGGCTGTCCAGGGTGTTAACGAAGACCCTAACTCTTCCTCAGACTTCCCCGAGGCAGGCTGCTTGGTCACCAAGACCAAGATGATGCAGTCATCAGATTTAAATTCACGTGGTCCTTGGCCTTGGGAATACCACACTGGCAAAGGTGACGGAAGGGTGTTACCGCAGGGGACAACAGTGTCCCTTCAGCAGACTCCACCCAGTGCAGCCACTGCCCTGTTTTCCATCACTCTGCACCAAGGCCCTGGTGCCAGCCGTTCACACCCCTTGCGACCTTGGCCGGCGTCAGGTGTAACCCTCCTGAGTCCTGAGTTCAGCACAGAACCAATCCTCTTGATTAAAAAAAAAAACAAAACAAAAAAGTCCATTTGACCTAGCTATTCCCCTTTTAGGTATCTCTTCCTGAAAGGATTAAAGAGAGCATATTACAATGATCCATTCATACTCATATCCATAGCAGAACAACTCCTAATAGCTAAATGTTGGAAGCAGCCTATATGCCCATCAACTGATGAATGGATAAAGAACATGTGGTGTTACACACAGTGGAGTACTACTCTGCCAGAAGGACAGACAAGTCTTTTTTAGAAAAATTGAATGCACCTTGAGACCATTTAAGTGAAATAAATCACAAGCTTAAATATCACGTGGTTTTTCTTATGAGAAACCCGAAATACAAATATAGAAAAAAAATTAAAAGATAGATAATAGGGAACAGACAGGTAGATGTTTTGCAAAAAGGAAGAGGAGGGAGTGGGTGGGGAAGAGGAGGGGATGAAGAAAGAATTAGGATGTATGATGTCTATGTACCCATTCCCCACAGGGTATGTAATCATTATGTAATAAAAATAAAACTTGAAAAGAAAAACAAAGAGAACATCCTGACGTCCACAGAGCTTCCCGACACCCATTGAGCATGGAGACCCAGTGCAGTTGAAGCTCGCAGGCCTGACCCTGCTCTGGGAGTCAACTTGAGTGAATGGAGGGCTGCCTGGACCTCTCGGGTGTGTCTGGGAGGCTTTTCCAGAGGAGATGGGAGTGCAGCTCAGTGACCGAGTGCCAGCCAGCAGGAACAGGGAGACCGAGGAGGGGGCCCTGTTTCCTCTCCACACACCTGCTACGGTTGTCCATGGATGGCAAACTCTAGGACCTTTGGGTGCTGGGCCTTGCACCCACTGGGGCCATCAGCCTTGGCCTGGGGCCACAACCTCTGTCTCCTCCGGAGGCTTCTCTCTCTCCCTAGACTGAGCTGCTGCTACTCCCCTGGCTTCCTGGTCGGCAGACGGCCACTTGCAGAGCTGCTCTGCTCTGTGATGCTGAGGGACAGTCTCATGAATCCCCTCTTGTATAAATACAGATTCTACTCACTGTGCTGCTCAAGCCCCAGGAACGTTTAAAATGAGAATAAGACCTACATTGGTGCATGGACGTCATGCTTTCCCAGCCTCAAACGCAGGGCCCAAGAGGATGTCCAGAGCACACCTCCCTCTGCCCCGCGGGTCTGAACGCCACCCCTGTCCATTCCCACCTCCACACAGTTGTCACCTGCACTTCCTGCAGCAAGTCCATGTAAACGCCTCTCCAGAGCCTGGGGTGGAGGTGCATGCCTGTAGTTCCAGCTACTTTGGGGCTGAGGCAGAAGTACCGGTTGAGCCCAGGAGTTCAAGACCAACCTGAGCGACACAGGGAGACCTCGTCTACAAATCTACTTATCTCTGGGGACTGGGGACAGCTCAGTGGTTGAATGCTAGCAAGTACAAGGCCCTGAATTAAATCTCCAGCACCAACACTAATAGTGGTGACCACGATGATGATAATGACGATGACAATGATAACAAATCCCCCTTGAGCCCCTGACCCAGAGACCCTCTCTACTAGGAGGCTTTGGCAACCATTCCCCTACAAAAAAATGTTCTTCCCTCCTCCTCCAGCAGGGGAAAGAGCACTGGGCTGGGGGTTGAGGAAGCTGTGCCTGGCTCATTACAGATTCGTTTCCCAGCCAAAGACAGCAACCCAACTAACTCCAGGCCCCGCTTGCTCCATTAGTCACAGATGGTTGCTCCACATGGTGACTCAAGGCCTCCTCTCCATGCTGCCTGGCTAGAAGCCAGGCCGGAGCAGAAGGCCATGGGCACAGAAGGCGCCTCCCTCTCCATGAGACTCCGAGAACAGACAGCTCTGCATTCCAAATGCAAATCTTGGGTTCTCTGCTGCAATGGATTTCACACCACCCTCAACAGCTCAGCAACTGAGAACCGACTGCGAGTTACCACGGCAAAAGAGGCCCGCTGTTCCCTTTTACCCAGTGCTTCTCTCCGCTAAGACATCATAATCCAGCAGGCAAAAGCCGGAGACAGGGAAGAAAACACACACTTTCTACCTTATATGTTCTTACCAGGCTCACAGTGCTCTTAGCAGCCTGATGGAAGGAACCAGAGGCTCCAGATTAGGGTCTGTGGGCTGCAATGTTCAAGCGAGATGGTGCCCTATAACCCATAGGCTACAGCAAGCCTTAGGGTGGGAGCACAGCCCCCAAAGCCAGCTTGCAACACAATAGACAGTCCGGCAAACATGAAGAAAAATCCAGATGAGACACATGGAGAAAGAGAGAAATGCCAAAACAGAATACAAAATCGTGCATGCTCTGCACAAAATCTCCTCAATCACAGAGAAAGAGCTAGTGGTGTCCTGCAAGCAGAACGGCACGGTGAAGGAGCTTCTGCGGGTGCCCTGTAAGCCACACCACTGTGCCGTCCTGGGATGGTGCAGACAGCAGCATTCCTGCACTCCACCCTGCTCCCTCTCCAGCCGATTCCCACTCCTTCGTCTTTGATCAGGAGCACAGGTTCCCACATCACGGATTTTTAAAATTTATCTTTTTTCACTGTTGCCCACAAAGGAGGAACACAAGCATTCAGAGGCACCCACTTCCCAGGGGACAAAGGCCTCGGAGACAAAGAGGACACCTCGTTTCCTGTGGAGGAAGGGGGCCGAAGCACGGAGTGTGACTTAGTCAAAGGAGCATTCACACGAGTCTCAGTTTAATTTGTACCAAATGATAAGCCCCAAGTGCAAAAATGCCTAATTCTGCCCTGTGGTGCGCATGGCCCTCATCACATGAAATTGTCAATGAAACTAAACAGTGATTTGCTTATAAAAGACAAGCAGGCAGGGCAGAGATTAAAAATTACAGCCAAGATGCCACTGCCAAGCCACGGGAATTCCAGCTCTGCAAGGAGATGTGGGCAGATGGGACAGGGCAGCACTGCCAGTGACTGAGGGGAATCCAGAGTCTTTATAAAATTTTGGATTAGGGCCCCCAACCTCTAGAAATGTATTAATTTTTGTTTACAAATAAAGTCTTAGCAAAACAGCCCTTAGTAGCATGCTTAGGTAACTAGCAACCTGCAATTATTTCTGCAGATGAAATTTTTGGAACTACCTATAGGTAAGCATTCACCCACAGGACCAATGTTTTGATTTTTGTTTTCAATCAGCCCTCACTATTAGGACAGGATGACTCTGGAGGCTCTGGGTCAAGCTTCAGCCCCAGCTGAGAGTCACAGGTAGAGATTTTTTTGTGTGTGTGGGAGCCGGCACAGCTCTGCACAGCAAACTGGGGAGGCTGGGTGTCCACACAGGCCAAGTGCAGTAACGCAGCCAAGAGTAACTTATAACCCAGGGTAGCCAGACCCGTTATCTGTAAAGGTCTGGCAAAAAGACGGACCTTGTCTATTACCACCTCCAAAGAGACCAGGATGACAATGTACAGACCAAGCTGGAGTCAAGTTCAGAGCTCTGTCGGGAAGCTTACCCATCCCAGACCCTCCCTGAAACCTGTGTGTGTCTGTCCCCTTGTCACACTGTCCCGTCACACCTTGCTCTGGCTTGAGTGACTGCAGCATCTCTTCATGGGAATCTTTCTGTCTTTGGTTGGGGGATCTGAGAATTTGCCCAGAGCAGAAGAGCCTGGGCTGATAGAGGATGATTTGCTTTCTCTCCTACTTTATCCACCTTTAACATTTTAATATTTACAGAGAACATTTAAGTGGTATTGCTGACATCTTCTGTGACATATATAATAACTAGACATGCATGGTTTGGAGTCGTTTTGAAAGTTATTTGAAGAATAGTCAGAATTTCTACTGAAATAACACCACCCGATTACAGTCTCCCTTATGAGTGTTTTGAACAAAATTTTATGTCAGATTGAATGTTACAGTAAAAAGAATAATATTACAATTGCAGAGATCTCCCGTTTGGATTGCTATTTAACTGCTGGCAGATGTCTGTATTTCTTCTGCATTTTTAAAACATTACGAATGCATGTGATTTCCCCAAGCCGAGAAAAACAGTGTAATTAATAAAGAGAGACAGTGATAAACCGTGAGAACTAAAAATAAAGAAAAATCGGGGATTACAGTATTTATTCTATTAACAGCTTGTCTTGTTGGATGGAGCCAGATGCTGCCTTCAGCGGATCACCAGGCTCCTTTCAGGTGGCAGCGTCCACTTGATTCACAGTCCCCTGTACCATTCCTGCAGGAGACAGCTGGTGACCGTGTGAGGACAGTGACAGGAACTTCCAGAACCGCCAGGCAGCAACTGTTCCTCAGAGACCTCCAGAAGTGGTGCTGCCGCTGACAATCTGGATTCCACGTAAGATGGACAGGAAGTCGACCTCCCACCGATCCGGTCACCCTCTCTGCTTTGTCACCTCCTCCGCACCATTCCCAAGAGGTCTCTGACACTGAGCTACGTTGTAGTCTGTTCAGGCTGCTACTGTAAAATCCTTTACACTGGTTATTTATAAACAACAGAAACATACTGCGTACAGCTCTGCAGACTGGGAAGTCCCAGATGAGGCAGCAACAGATTCCGTGGCAGGTAAAGGCCCATCCCTCATAGACAGCGCCTTCCATGTGTTCTCCTATGGTGGCAGAGGCAAGAAGGCTTCTTCGAGCCTTTCCATAAGGACACCATTCCCTCACTTCCCTAATGGCTCCACCTCTCAATACCACCACACAGGATTCAGAGTCAAGCATGAATTTATGAAGTGGGGACACCTCCCCACACACCAAAGCAAGGCCCAGAAGGTTCTGAAGCACAACGCTGGCCATCAGCGGGGCCTGCACAGCAGCCTCCAGCCCTGACAGGAATCACGTTGGGGCCAGTTCTGGCCAAACCCGGACACATAAACCCAGGAGAAATTTATGCTGGAAAATCGCCCCAGAGTACAATAATCAGGGCCCAGATCTCTGTGAGAGAAGTGACAGGCTGAGGGATCCCCAGATGAACCTTGCAGGGCTCCCACCAGGCTGACAAAACCCAGAGCCTGACAGGAAAGGAAGCAATTTTTCTGCTATTGTCTCATCTTTCAATGACCCTAAATTATAAATGAGGATATATTTTTCATATATATTCGTCCAATTTTTCAGCTCTAAACAGAATCACTTCCTGCTCGCTAACCTCTAAACCCAAGAATCCTGCCTTTTTCTTTTCTAAAGGGATAGACTGTGATGAGTTTCTGGTAACGCTGAAAGAGAAGGAGGGGAGCAGGGAGCAGGAAGCAGGAAGAGCTGGCTGAGATGGGCACCTGTCCTCATCAGCCAGAGCAGGTGATGTGATGCCGCCTGGGCTGGGGGCTCCGAGGGCAGCGCAGGTGGCCGAGAACGCGGCGCTGCGGTCAGCACCGTCCATGTGTGGAGTCACACACAACAGCAGCAGCCCTCTGATGGTGCCGAGGTCACTGTCCTCTGAGGACTCTGCTGCGCTCACTGCCCACAGCGACACACTCAGGCCTGGCAGCTGACACTGGCTGTCGGCTGGGAGCCTGGCCCGGGCTGTTGACCAGGACACCATGTCACTTGGGCTTCTCAGAGCCTGGTGGGAGAGTCCCAGGGGATCCAGACGAAAGGTGCAGGGCTCCTTGAGACGTAGCCTCCGAAGTCTAGAATGCTGTTTCTACCACAGTCTATTGGTCAAGAAAGTGACCGAGGTCAGCCCAGACTCAAGAGGAGGGGCCCTGATAGGGCAGTGACAAGGCTGTGTGGCAGGAGAGCGAGCAGCACGCCACGTTTCCCAAAGATGACCGGTTACTATACGGACACATTTAGGGCCCAGTGGCGGGGGGAATGTGATGACCCGGACAGTCTCTTCCCAGGCCCCACACGGTTCACCTTGCAGGCTCTAGGGAAACCCAGCATTCAAGGTAGTCATGACCCACACTTGAGGCCCCAGCTCCTGGGGGTGGCACAGGGGTTGGGCTGGGACATAAAATTCGCAGATGCAACTCAATGAAAGATGTTTTTGGGAGGTGACACTCAAAGCTTGATGCAAATGGGAGGTGTCTCTCTATCCTGTGGATGGCACAGGTGGCCAGTTGTCCCCCAGCACTATCTGTGGCTCTGTCTTTCCCTGGAGAGGTGTTGCTGAGGTGTTTTGTTCGGCAGGAATGTTCCTCAAGGCTCTCTGCCAGAGGCCAGCTCTCACTAGCAGTGTGACTTATGGTTGGGTGGCAGGCGGCTTTATTCTACCACTTTTCTTTCCCTTCCCATTGGAAACCTGTGCGAGACCCTGAGCTGAAGAGAAGGCTGAGGCACAGGAGGGCAGGGACCTGGATCCCTGTATGATCGCACAGAAGACCCTCTGCCTGGCAGGAACACACGCTGCAGCGGGGAAACTAACTGGGGGAAGGGTTTGACCCCGAGCAGGGCTAAAAGTGAGGGAAAGTTTCCAAAGCGTGATGAAGGCTGGGGGGGAGGGGGGAGGAGGAAGAGGAGGAGGAGGAGGAGGAGGAGGAGGCGGCATCCAGGTTCTGCGTGACACTAGCTGAGCCTGTTATGCTTGGGGAGCTTCAAGGGTGTGGGCAAGGTCCAGGGGAGACAAATGTTCTTGCTATGTGAATGAGGCTACTAGAAACAGGGGACAGCGTGAAGGACACCCCGGGAATGGAGACCTGGATCTGAGGTGGCAGTGGTGGCTCAGATGAGGGAGAAGAGAAGGCACACGTGGTGACGTGATAAGATTTCTGCAAAGCAGATGGGAAAAGTGAGGGAATTTCTGCTCTGCAAGGGACCAGCTGGCACCAGACCAACCAAGCAGAAGAGGCGCAGGCTACAAAACCAAACAAGGCAGGGAGGAAAACAAGAAGGTGCTTGGGAATTTGACTGGGCGGGGAATGCAGGGGCCCAGGGTGAGAGAGGATTGAGCTGCAAAGTTTAGGAGCCCAGGGAAGACACAGGAAATGAGTGCCGCTAATGAGGTGGTGGCAGCCCTGGGGACATGGGGCAGGGAGGAGGCAAAGAGGGTGGAGACCAAGGGAAAGAGGCTCTGGGCACAGACATGGCACAGGGACATGGCTTCACTGAGCAGCTGGGTGACTCAGGCCAGATCATTACCTGATTCATTCCTAGCCAGGCCTCAGTCTCCCTTCCACCTGGGTCCTTGCAGCAGGACAGGAAAGGGAGATGGCAAAGCCACAGGGAGAGACTCAGAGGAAACCAGGAGTTGAGCTGGCCGGGGCTCTATAGACCCCCAGGGCTGGGACAATCTCTCTAGGAGCAGTAAGTCCACAGGAAAGGCAAGTGGTGTGGGAAGCAGACTGAATTAGGATCTCAGCTAAGTCACTTCCCAGCAAAAGCAGAGGGAGCCTCAGTTGCCTCACCCACAAATGGGATGCTGGCATCCGCTGCATGCATGTTGTGAGCAGTCAGAGTCTGGGCAGAGGGAAAGCATTCATGCACAAGAGGTGAGCAGGAAAGGGTAGTTTCCTTCTGACAGCAGGATAGAGAGAAAGGCTGCATTCATCCCAACACGTACTGTGGGGAATGTCAAACATGTCAGAACAGAGAAACAACACAAAGGACTTCTGGGGGCCATCACCCAGCAAAAGCGGTGATCAGCTCAGGGCTGACCTGGTTTTATCACACACACACGCATGCGTGTGTGCACGTGCACACCCTACCAACCCTTGCTGGTAACCCCTTGTATCCCTTCCTCTGCTGGTTGTCACCTTCTTTCTACCATAAGCGGCCCCAGGCATGCACCTAAAATGAGTTGTAGCTCAAGGTAAACACAACTCAGAGCTCTGGGCCAGAGAAGCACAGTCTGCTCCAGGTGTGCAGGCTGACCTGGGCAGGTGTCATGTGCGTCCCCATGCTGGGGTCTGAAGCTCTGGCCCCACACACCTGCACATCATTGGCCTCCACACCCCTCAGGGTTGACAGCAGGAGTTCCAGAGTGACCAATCATCTGGAATAGGGACCAAGTGCCCTGGATGAACAATGGGCAATGACATCTCTGATGTCCCCTTTGCCGCTCCTCATTAGTATGGGGAGGTAAGTACCCAGCTAGGGAGACCTCAGCCAGGAAGGAGGGGGCAGCACAGTGCTGCCCTGTGGCAGGTGTCCCCGGTATTCAACCAAAGAGCAAGTCCAGAGGCAGACGCGGGGAGCGCTGACAAGCTCCAGAGGACGAGGCTGGTGGGTCTCGGGCGACACAGCCACAGACTGCAGACCTCACTCTGGGCCGGGGGGGGGCACTCTCAGTCCCACCACTGGGAACCTGAGGTAGTGACAGGGACCCCCTTGGGCAGCTCCTTCCACTTCAGATGTAAACGGGCACACACAGTTCTGTGGTCCCTCCAGGGTTTAACAGGTGACAAGAGAGGAAACAATACAAACACAGGCCCCAAGGGGAGGCTGGGGCCCCAGGTTCAAGCAATACACAGCTCCCTGTGTAGGAAAAGTTTTAAAATAGCGTGTGAGTTTCCTACAAATTAAACTTAGAATTACCGTAAGACCCAGAGATTCCTTTCTGGGTATAAACCCAAGAACTGAAAGTAGGGACGTGAACAGGTGTTTGTACATGGGTGCCCTTAGCAGCATTAGTCACAGATGCTGAAAGGTGGAAGAAACTGAAGACAGAATGAGCGGAGGAATAACATGTGGTAAGGGCCAGGGATTTAGCTCAGTGGTGGTGCACCTACCTCACAAGCGCAAGGTCCTGAGTTTGATCCTCTGTACCAAAATAAATAGAAAATAAAATAAAAAACAAACAAACATGTGGTATGTGCAGAGAATGGAAAACTACTCAGCCTGGATGAGAAAGGCTCTCCTGCCACATGCGACAACAGAGCGTAATACCCACGAGCCACAGACACATCATGCTAGGTGGAAGAAGCTGTTCACAGAGGGAGATACTGCATGACTGCACGTATCTGAGACCCTCAAAGTCATTGAGATCACAGGGATGGAAGTGGAGTGAATGGCGTTTATAGAGGACTGGGGTGGGGAGAGGTAGGGGCTGTGTTTAGTGGGTCCAAAAGTTGTTTGGAAAGATGAAAGTGTTCTGAAGATGGAGGACAGAGAGCTGCACTGTGGCGTGAATGCATTTACTGTCACCAAGCTGCACACTTAAAAATGGTTAAAATGGTAAATGCTATGTTACATATATTTTACCGTAATAGAAGGTGGATGACTTATGGTCATCATGGGCCAGCAGTTTAAAACCCTATCAATGATAAAAACACTTCTCTCCAGGGACAGGCCACTCCCGCTGTGCCCCCTGCCTGGCCAAAGCCCTTAGTTTCCATCCCAGCTCCTGCCATTTCCTGTCCTTCCTGGGATGGGCAGGGGTTGGGGGATGTCAGTCTATGGGGCTGAAGAGGGATTCGTGAAGCATCAGGTACAAAACCAGCCAGGAGTGCATCAGGGCTCCCTGCCTGAGACCCTGGGGTGTCGAGGCCACGTGAGCGGTCATCTGAGCTCTCTGAGGGCACCTTCTCACAGCCACAGGACCCTTCCGCGAACCAAAATGTCACTGCCTTGGGCCACCTGGAATGTGAATACAGTAACTGAGCCTCAGGGTTCCCAGGATGGACCAGCAGCCCAGGCAGTGGCTCCAGATCATCCGCACAGGAGGCCCAGTTCTGTGTAGGTAATCTGCTTACACATGAAACACGGATTAACGGCCATGGCAAACAAACCCTTTTAGCAGGATGGGCTCCATCATGGCCTTAGAGCTTTTCTGATTTTTGCTGGCTTGACTGCCCCACTGGGTGAGGGGAGACGGAGAGAACCATAACCAATAGTGCTGGCTGATAGCAGATACCCATCGGCATCTTGGAGTTTATTATCTGTTGGGCCCTGTGCTAAAAGCTACCCCTCCCCACCAGAACAGAGACTCCCAGGAAGCTCTGCTGCTCACAGCTGGATTGCAGCTGGATCACTGCCTGCCACAGGGATCACCATGATTTCTGTGCATGCGTTCTACTAGGTGAGCCTGCTAGGAGGGCAGTCTTCTGGGATTGCCACATCACTGACAAAATTAAGGCACAGGAAGGGCAGTGGACATCTGCAGGGTCACAAGAGTCAAACCCAGACCCTGCAACGGCACAGGAAGCACACCCCTAAGATCAAGCCCTGACCAGGATAGGCCTGTTGGGCTCTAAACTTGCTGTTCCTTCAGCCCTGAGCCCCACCCACCTGTCCATACACCCAGCTCCCAGTGGGTGCTGTCACACGATCCACCTGTCCACTCCCAGGCCCAGCCCACTGGGCAGGTGCAGAGCAGCCTTGCATACACTGATCAAACTCCAGAAATCAGAACAGGGACTTAGAACCCACTCTCCTTTAACTCTCCTTGAAAACCACATCAAGTCTCTGTTAGGATTTGTTGTCGGGTGCAGCCATGGCCTTTCAGCATTTATAAAAGTAGCCCCGAAGTATAAAGTCAATTTTAATTACTGAGGAGCGGCAAAGACCTCTGCTTGAGGCCTGTCACTTCCTTTCTTACGCTGATAATTTCCACCATCCCTTCCCCCACAGCCCTGCTCCTCTGAGGAACTGAGAGTATTTACTTCATGCTCAAGTTGGGGGTTAAAAAAAAAAAAAAAAAAGACACCAGGCGAGACAGAAATACTCAATGCCTGGGTGGTGATCAAAAATTCATTTCATTCCTCCGTGTTTACTCCTCTGGTATCTCATTGGTGTCAAGCTGGAGTTGTTAAATGGTTTGCTCCAGACTAGTTCTGGCTTACATTTTGGAGCCACTGCTCTCTGCTGAAAGTGCGCTCCCCCACCAAGGATGTGCAAGGCCTTGAGAGGGAGTCAAGGGGCCACTGCACCCGGAGGCCCCTGAAGACAAGGGCTTCTGGAATGCATCGTTCATCTTCTGCTTTAGCATTCATTCTTGGTCCACAAACTGTTGAGCCCATTTGTGCCACCTGTTTGCTGGGGCAGGGACAGTTACTCAGAGGTGGACACAGTGTCTGTCTGTCTGTTTGTCTCTCTCTGCCCTCAGTGAGTCCTCAGGACAGCAGGGGAGGGGAGAGAACCTCAGACATGGGCCTCAGCTTGAGCCTGCAGCGGGGTCAGGGGTGGCTTAAATACAGCCGTAGCTCAGACCACCTGCAGGGCCAACAGGGAGTGCAGAAGAACAGGGGTGATGTGTGTGGAGTTCGAAAGGCCTTGTGGGCCGTGTCTGAGGCAGAAGAGGGACACAAGTTCTAGGAGGTGATAGTGCATGCTAAACCTGAAACCCTCCGGTGCTGCCCTCCTAGGCATCAGCTCCACATCTGAATCTCATTCCTCTTGGGGCCCTGCAGGGTCCTTGCAGAAAGACACAGCACAGGGGCCCAGAATGAGGCTAGAGGACCGAACAGGGGCTAGGCATTGTGCTCCCAGCTTGGGCCAGGCTCGCAGTAAACATTAGGTCTCCTCCACTGCCGTGATGGCCATGGGGGGCCCATACGTGTGAAAGTGTCAGGAACATTTCTGCTGGTTACCAAGACGACTGCCAGGCCATCTGAATGATGGACTTGGGGCGGGGCGGGCAGAGGGCCAGGCAGCCAGCGGATTACTGCAGTGGCCACACAGGCCAGTGGAGGCCAGGTCAAGGTGGGTGGGTGAGAAGCCAAAGTGGAGAGATAGAAGCTGATGGCCTAATTGCTCCTGAGTGATGAGAGAGGTCCATGATACTGATTTTCTAACTCTACATTCACGGCTCTTTGCAGCCCAGCACGACTGGAAGGGAAAGCACTTCCTGTGTTTGCCACTGGGGGGCAGAATGCCCACAGCAGGACCTGGCTCAGCGGGGTGCAGAGGGAATGGCAGCCCACGCCTCCTGGTAGCTTTCTCTGTGGGGCTGTCTAGCATGGGTTTACAGGGCTGCTTGTTCCTTGTCTCCTTGGGGCCTTGGGAGGAGGTCGCTTGGGCCTGTGTTCTAATTACAAGAGACAACAGCTCACCTTGCTTCCCTCCCACTTCTGTCTCTGTCCATCTTTTGGAGGATTAAACGATTAAGCAAGACACTGTGCCTGGAAGAGCCGAACCTGGCCCTCGGTGGCACCCCAAATACCAGCAAGCACAGTGGGGACTTCTAACAGAGGGGATGACAGGACTCAGTGAGTTCAACTGATTGCCTAGGGCAGAGTGGACAGGTATACAGTAAGACTGGTGTCTTACTTTACATATATTTATACATACTTATTTATATCTAATGTTATATACACTATATACAAAATATTTTAAATATATATTAAAGAACGATATTAAAATTTATATAGATGTATGTATTGCGAATATAGATACATGTTTATGGTATATATACATCATTATGTATGTATACATGTATACACATCTTTATACAATTTTTCATATATATCTATGTATATCTCCTTCTTTGTAGCAGAGTTTTTTAGCTACCAAAAACACTGAAAAAATACATATTTCACTTTAAAGCTCAATATACCTGATTGGACAATATACACATTCACTATAAAATTTTTTCAAAATATCAAACAAGTACAAAGAAAAACTGAAATTCCCTCAATACAGTCCACTCAATGTTTGGTCTACATATTTATTTTTTTTAACAGCACACCGTTGTCCCTTGGTGTCTGAGGGGGCTGGGGCCAAGACTCCACGAATACCAAACCCTTTGGCCATTCAGGGCCCTATAGAAGAGGTTCAGGATTTCCATACTTCTGTGCCCATCCTCCTGCCTGATGTAAATCATCTCTGGATGACAGTGTAACACCTGATGCAATGTAAATGCTAGGTAAATAGTTGTTTCACTGTTTTTTTAGGGACTAGTGACATAGAAAGGCACATACTCCGTACAGACATAACCTCTAATAGTTTCAGTCTATAGTTGCTTGCATCTGCAGATGCAGAACCTTCAGCTCTGAGTGGGCTGACTGCATCGATGTGACTGTAAACTGGAATTGTGCGTTGCTATCTCGCTCTCCACGTCAGTTCTCCCTCCCTCTGTAACAACCTAGAGCCAGATAGAGTGCCCTTTTTAGTGCAGACGCTTCATTGTAGGAAGAGCCGATGAGAATGTGTAGCAGCCCAACCATGCCTCCACCCCTGCGTCAGGCACAATCCAACCTGGGAGGGGTTTGCAGACACCCACAACGTGCCTCCAACATTCAACCCCGTCTTTGTTCAAGAAGCATTTGGTGGGCACTTCCCGTGTGTCAGGCACTTAGCCAGTCAAAGGAAACCAGCAGCGAATGAGGTAGGTGAGCGAGGTCAGCTCTCAAGGGCTTACATTTTAAAACAGAGCAGCCAGCAGTAAGTAAATGAGTGGAGTAATTATAGCAATTCTGCTGCTGTAAAGGGTGATACGATTGGGTGTGTCAGTGGCAGGAGTCACTTGACACTGAAAGTCTGGGAAAGCTTCTCTGAGGCAGGGACATTTAAACTGGGACCGGAATGACTCAAAGGATCCACCATATCAAGACCTAGAATGAATGTTTCAGAAAGAGGAAATAGCACATACAAAGACCCTGGGTCAGAAAGGGGTTGGAAAGACAAGGAATTATGCAAATGCATGGAAATTAAACAATACCTTCTTGAATAATCAATGGGTCAAAGAAGAAATTAGATAGTTTCTAGCATCAAATAATAATGCCAGTACAACATACCAGAACCGATGGGACACAATGAAAGCAGTCCTAAGAGGGAAGCTTATGGCTGTGAATGCCTACAGAAAAACAGAGCTAGTCCAAATAAATAAACTCAATGATACACTTCAACTTCCTAGAAAATCAAGAACAACCCAAATCCAAAACTAGTACAAGGAAGGAAATTATAAAGGCCAGAGCAGGATAGTAGCTCCCCCATACAAAGACTCCATGAACAAAGAGCTGGTTCTTTGAAAGAATAAGCAAAATAGACAAACCCATAGCCGATCTTCCCCCAAAAAGGTAAGAAAAGGCAAAATCAATGCAATTAGAAATGAAAAAGGTGAAATCACAGCAGACTGACACAATCTAGAAGATTATTAGTAACTATTTTGAGATCCGGTACTCTAACAAGATGGAGAATTCCAGAGAAATGAATAGATTTCTAGATACATATGAACTACTGAAGCTACACCAAGAAGATAGAAAAAACCTGAATCATTCTATATCAGGCAATGAGGCCAAAGAAGTAATAAAAAAAATCAACTAAGAAAAGCTCAGGCTGTGCTGGATTCACCACTGAAGTCTATCAGAACTTCAGGGAAGATCTTAATGCCAATACTCCTAAAACTCTTTACTGAAATTGAAAGGGGGAGCAAGAACTCCCAAAGTCCTGGAAGCTACTATTACCCTGATTTCAAAATCAGAAAAGGACCCAACCAAAAAAGAGAACTATGGGCCAATCTCTTTAACGAGCATAGAAACAAAAATCCTCAACAAGATACCGGCACACACAAATCATCAAAAATATCATACACCATGACCAAATAGAATTCATAAATAATATATGCAAATCAATAAATGTAATATATCATATAAATAGAAACAAGGACAAATATAGCATGATCATCTCAACCAATGCAGAAAAAGCCTTTGAAAAAATCCAACCTCCATTCAGGATAAAAACCCCAAGGAGAACAGGTATAGAAGGACCTTATCTTAATCTGATAAAAGCCATTTATGCCAAACCCATGCCAATGTCATAGCAAGGGTTGAGAAGCTGGAAATTTTCCTTCTAAAATCAGGAACAAGATAAGGATGTCTACTTTCATCACTCCTGTTCAATATAGTTCTCTGAACATTAGCCAGAGCAATTAGACAAGAAAAAGAAATAAAAGGAGTATGTGTAGGAAAAGAAGAAGTCAAATTATTATTGGCACATGGCATGATTCTATGCAAAAAAGACCCAAAAATCTCCACCAAAAGACTCCTAGAATTAATAATCGAATCAGTAGTATAGCAGGACACAAAGTCAACACACACACAAATCAATAGTGCTCCTGTACACTGAGAAAGAAATTAGGAAATGACCTTTCATAATAGCATCTAGAAAAAGGAACGCTTCTACCCTGCTGATGGGAATGTAAATTAGTACAACCATCATGGAAAGCAGTGTGGAGATTCCTCAAAACACTAAAGCTAGAACTTTCATTCAGTCCAGTTATTCATCTTCCAGGTATCTTCCCCAAAGAGTTAAAGACATCATATTATATATTCATGTTCATAGCAGCACAACTCATAATAGCTAAATCTCGGAAGAGGCCTACATGCCCATTAACAGATGAATGGATAAAAACCATGTGGTATTTATGCACAACGGAGTACTGCTCTGCCATAAAGAAGGATAATCCTAAGTTATTTGTAGGAAAATGGATGCACCTTGAGAGCATAATGTTAAGTGAAATAAATAAGACACATAAGCTCAAATACTGCATCATTTTTATTATACGAGAAAACCCAAAATACAAAGAATGAAATAAAAGACAGATAATAGGAAATGGCAAGGTAGATCTTTTCCATATGAGAAGGGGACCAAGAAATGGAGTGGAGAAGGGGAAGGGCATAAAAAAAGAATTAAGATGCGTTAGGTGCCTGTACAACAGCTAGAAAGTTGACTACTCCACTGCAAAAAAGAGACGACAGGGCATGAGGCTGGGGATTTAGCTCAGTGGCAGCACGCCTGCCTGGCAAGCACAAGGTCCTGAGTTTGATCCCTGGTTCCGCAAAGAAAAAAAGAAAAAAGGAAGAAGGAAGGAAGGGACAAGAGGACAGACACAAAGTGTGAAAAGAAGGTGCAATTTAAGAAATTATGTGCATTCAAAATAACAAATATGCTGGATGTGGTGGCACATGCTTGTAATCCTAGCACACTGCAGGCTGAGGCAGGAGGATTACTGCAAGTTCAAGGCCAGCCTGGGCTACCTAGTGCGCTTGAGGAGGGCTTGAATTACATAGTGAGATCTTGTCTCAAAAAACAAAACAAAACAAAAAACCCAAAGCTTGGGGTTTTTCCATAGCTCTCAGAATGGTGAGGAAATAACGAATACACATGACTGCCACAAATGGGGGTCCCTTGCCTTAGATCCACTTGAGATAATTTCAAAGCAGCCCTGCTACCCAGGCTGTACCCTAAATGCTTACACTGTGACCCTGGGCGAGGAGGGCAGAGCTGGAATCTTGATATTTTAATAGGGATTGCATTAAATCTATAGATATTTTTGGTAATTTGGCATTTTCACAATGTTAGTCCTCCTGACCCAGGAACAGGGAGATGCAGGGCAGGTGAGTCCTGGGATGACAGCAAGAGCCTCGAAGCCTCTGTCCTCATCTGCAGTGCTGGCCGGAAAGCAGTCCCTGTCCCGGGAGGACCCTGTGACCCAGCCCCAGGGGTGCTGAGTGCCACAGAAGGGACACAGTGGGGCAAGGAGGATGAAGGACAGAGAGGGGCACTCGCCTGAGCAGAGTGAGTGTGGTGGGAAGAACTTCCGCACGGCCGGGGAGGCCCGCGTGCAACGGGGAGGTGACAGGAAGCGAGCTGAGGGGCGAGCAGGCGCGGTGGCCACGGGGGTGAGTCTGGGTCGAGCACCTGCCCAGACATGGGGACCAGCCAGTGTCCTGGAAGTCGCCTCTCCCCAGAGACCTTCACCTCCAGGCCTTGGATGGGAAGGGGAGGCCCAGGGAAAGGAGAGGGCTGGGACTTCCTGCCATACCTCTGACGCCACGGGCCCCCCCCCCAGCCTTTCCTCCCAGTTATTCGGCCCCTGCCATGTATGCTCCCCACCTGGACTGCCCCAAAGCCAGGATGGGGCCCCTGAGAACATCGCTGATGTCACTCTTCCCCCATGTGAGTCCAGAGGGTCCGCCGAGGAACTGGGAAGACAACACCCACCTTTTAAAGAGAGTTGGGGACCTGCCCAATAAAGAAAGTTTCATGATTCAAGATCCACTCCCGTCATCCTCGGCCCCACAAAACCAGATGTTCTTCATTCATTCCCTCAAATCCACACTCGCCACAGCCTGGACTTTCCCTCTTGTGCCTCGAAGTCACTTTGTTCCATGTTTAATTAAGATGTTGCTTCACTGCTGTCATTATTAACTTTCATTTATGAAAATTAAACAGTGCTATTGATTAAAACATTTTATGATGTATTTCAAAGTGACTAGAAAAGTATGAGATTCCCAACACATAAAATGAATTATGAGCCAGGCAGGTGACACATGCCTGTAATTCCAGCACTCTGGGAGCCTGAAGCAGGAGGGCCACAAGTCCTATCCCAGCTTGGGCAACCATCTCAAAATACAAAATAAAAAAAAGCCAAGGATGTAGATCAGTGTGAAGGACCTGGGTTCAGCCTCCAGTACCGGCCATCCCAAAAAAGACATGTTTGAAGAGATGGAATTACCCTAATTTTGTACCCTCCAAAGATTCTCAAAAAAGTTTAACTAAACTAAAAACTTCCATTCCAACACCAATAAGAGAGTGAAAATGAAATGTACGGGAGATAAAATATTGTAGAACAGACATGTGACAGACAGACTATTTTAGATGCAAATCAAGCAGAAGAAAGACAATCTGATAGAGAACTGGAAAAGACTTACATACACCCCAGGATGAAGTTGCCCAAATAGCCAGTAAATACATGAAAAGGCACTCAGCCACTGTTCTTCAAGGACGTGCACATTAACAACACACAGCACAAGAACAGGCCGGCCAGGATGAGAAGTAATGAGAACTCCCACACATTCAGATGGGACCACAAAGTGATATGCTTTGGAAAACAACTTGGCAGGAACAAAATCAACCCACAAAAATCAATAGCATTCCTGTACGGCCCACAGAGAAAGAAATCGGGAAAACAATCCCATTCGTGATAGCTTCAAAAATCAAATACCTAGGAATCAACCCAACCAAGGAAATAAAAGACCTCTATAATAAAAATTATAGAGCTCTGAAGAAAGAGATTAAAGAGGACATTAGAAAATGGAAAGATGCCCCTCGTTCTTGGATCAGAAGAACTAACACTGTGAAAATGCCAATATTACCAAAAATGATCTATAGATTTAATGCAATCCCCATTAAAATATCAAGAATTCTTTACAGAACTGAGAAAAAAACATTAAATTCATATAGAAAGATCCAGACTAACTGAAGTAATCCTGAACAAAAATAGCAATGCTTCTTCTTCTCCTTCTTCTTCTTATTGATTATTATTACTATTACTATTATTGGTATTATTATTATTTTGGGTATGGGGATCAAACCCAGGACCTGTGTTTAGCAATGCTTATTGTCATTATTAAGATCAAAGTATCTTATTTTAAGTTGTACTACAAAACTAGTGACAAAACCACCATGGCACTGGTATAAAATGGGCAAGTAGACCAATGGAATGGAACAGAAGACACAGAAACAAATCCATGCACCTACAGCCACCTGATTTTTAACAAAGGGTCCAAAACTTACACTGGAGAAAAAAAAGACAGTCCCTTTAACAAATGGTGCTGGAAAAACTGGAGATCCACTTGCAGAAGACTGAAACTAGATCCCTATCTTTCACACTGTACTAAAATCAAATAAAATGGAACAAGGACTTAGAGATATAAAAACAGAAATTTTGAAACTGCTGGAAAATAACCTAAGGGGAACACCTGAAGCCATGGCCTTCCTGAACAGAACTCTCAACTGCACAAGAAATAATATCGAGAACCAATGAAGGGGATTACATCAAATTTAAAAGCTTCCGCACAACAAAGGAAACAATCTTCAGAGTGAAGAGACAATCTACAGAATGGGAGAAAAAGCTTTTGCCAGTTACTCTTCTGATAAAGGGGAAATATCTAGAATACATTAAGTACTTGAAAAAATTAAACCACCCCAAGGCAAATGATCCAATCAAAAGAATGGGCAAATGAATCAAACAAACACTTCTCCAAAGAGGAAGTAAAAATGGTCAGTAAATATATGGAAAAATGTTCACTTTCTTCATTAGGTAAATGCAAATCAAAACTACTTTGAGATTCCACAGTACACCAGCTGAATGGCGACCATCAAGAGTACAAAGAGCAAGAAGTGCTGGCAAGGGTGGGTGGGAGGCCCTTCTATAATGTTGTGGGAGTGTAAATTACCACGACCACTGTGGGAATCCATGTGGAGATCCCTCAAAAAATGAAAAGTAGAGGCTCCATCTGACCCAGCTGTACCTCTCTAGGCATGTTCTGTAAAGAAAGGCAACATATTACAGCAATACACACAAACTCAAGTTTATGACGGTGACTCACAACAGCTAAGCCCTGCAAACAGTCCAGATGCCTGTCAACAGATTAATGGATGGAGAAAATGTATTTCAGCCATAAAGAGCAGAAACTGTGTCATTTTCAAGAAAATAGATGGCCCTCAAGACCATCATGTTAAGCAAATAATCCAGGCTCAGAGAGTTAAATATAGCATGTAATCTCTTATATGAGAAACCTAAGGTGCAAATAAATAAAAGAATAAAAATAAAGTAGAGATGACAGGGAACAGGAAGATAAGACTGTTGGAAATAAGGGAAGGGAATTACAGGAAGTTAAGGGATTGAAAATGATCAAGATCTGTTATATGCATGCACCAATTTCTCCCAAATGAACATCATTATTCTGTATTACAAATAGGCACTTTAAAATTGTTTAAAATGCCAAAAAAAACCCCTACTTGGCCATATCTATGACTTCTGCACACACACACTGCCATAACTCAGCAATTCTGCTATGTATTCAGCAAAAATTATGCACACGACTCTCAAAGGCAGGTTCAAGGACGCTCATGGCAGCACCATTTGTAATAGCTCTAAACAAACTAAATGCTCATCGACTGGCAAGCAGACAAAGCAATTACTCTCGTATTTGCAGCATGGAAGTCTACAGTGCAATGGGCGGGAGGGGGCTCGCCACCCACAGCAGCCCAAGCTCCCTACAGATAACGAGGCGTGAAAGCAGCAGGCTTCAGGCACACCTGCTCCCTGAGGCCGGACTCTACTGTGCACTCAGAGTTATCCTCCTGCTTGTCCCACAGACAGCTCAGAATCAAGGGCTCCCCTCTCCTCTCCACTCTCCTGGTCTCCTGCATCCTCCACGCCATTCTCCACCCAGGATCCTCCTCCTACGTGCACCCAGTGAGTGCCGCCTCCTGTCCTCTGCTTCCCCGTCACTCTGCCCAAGGCTTCCTCTCTGACAGCTGCCTGTCACCCATGGGAGAACCGCATGGCCGGAGGCAGCAGTGGCCTCTCCCTTGGTGGGGGTGCCAGGGCCACAGGCTCCCTGAGATGAGGGCTCCCAGCACTGCACTGGGGACATCTTGGGCCACACTTCTCGAATTGGGGCTGCTTTGTGCGCTGCAAGTTGTGTCAATGCCTTCCTCCGCTCCAGGCTATGACACCAGAAATAGCGAAGGACATTGCCAAATGGTCCCTAGGAGGTGGCTGAGAGCCAATCATAAACTCAGATTTTGATCACAGGAGCTTAAAGACTGTACACACCTGAGCTAAGGTAGCTTTAGCTCGCTGGCCCCAGAGGCTGGCTGGGAGGATAATCTCAGCACGCAAAGCTGCCTAACCTCTAATGCTTGCTGCCTCTCAGCAGGCCCTGGGCAGGCACAGAGCAGCCTGTTCCCAGGCAGAGGCTCAGGGCCATGGTCAGCACTGCCCAGGCTCCCACACGCACATGCGCACTAAAGGGAATCACCTTGAAACAGCCTGCTGTAACTGTTCCTCTGTATCCTGAGAGCACAGGAAGGCTGGAGACTTCACACCCTTCTGCCCCATCTGCCGCTTTTCAAAGCCCATTCTGCCACTGCACCACGCTGCCTTCATGGACCACCTGCTTGCAAGCCCTGCCCGATTCAGCTTCATGGTGAGCATGAACGGTGTAGTACTGTAGTATAGGAATCTCAATCTCTCTCTCCCTCCCTCTCTCTCCCTCAGGGGCTAGGGATCAAACTCAGGGCTGCATGCACTCTTAGCACGTGTCTACCATCAAGCCATGCCCGCAGACTAGATCTTCTCTTTAAAACTAAGATGAAATTTATTTGACATAAAATTAAACATTTCCAAGGGTACAACTCAATGACATTTAGTAGTCAGGATGTTGCGCAACCACTGACCCACGTAGTTGTAAAATATTTTTCCCCTCTCAAAACAATACTAGGTACCCATTAACCAATTTCTCCCCCTCATATCCTCCATAGCTCCCCAGAGGTCTTGATAACCACCCATTTGTTTCCTGTCTCTGCATTTGCCTGCCCTGGACATTTTATATAAAGGGAACCATGCTATGTATGCTCTTTATGTCTGGCTTCTTTCACTCAGCGTGCTCTCCTCAAAGTTTTTCCAGGCTGTAGCAAGTGTCAGTACTTCATGTCTTTTCATAGCTGAGTAACATTCTACCATATGGCCATACGAACTTTTATCCATTTATAAGCTGATGAGCATTTGTTTCTATCATGTATAACACTGCTATGAATACTTGTGTACAAGTTTTGTTCGGGCACTTATTTGGGGCGGATACCTGGGAGTGGAACTGCTGGGTCATATGGCAATTCCATACTTAACTTGCTTAGGAACCTCCAAACTGTTCTCCCTGGTGGCTGCACCAATTTTAGATCCCCACCAGCAACAGGACGAGAGCTGCATCCTTCCTAACACTTAAAAAAAAAAAAATCACAAATGTCCTAGTGCCTAGAAATTGCTGTCTCCCAGTGAACGTCATTCTCAAGATACTCAGCCCGCTTGGGAGTAAAAGGTTAAACCAGAGTTCATCTCACCAAGCCCAATCCCCAGAGAAGAATCTGGAAAGTGTTGGCGCTGTTGGAGGCCAACCTGATCATGGGTTTAATTTCTCACCTTTCCCTCATCTTACAATTAGAACTTCTGGAGTGAAGATCTGGAGGGGCAAACCTCATTTCTAATCAGATGTAGGTTAGTGCTGTAAACCTGCAGGTCGTAGGCAATGAAAAAAATGCACTTATTAATCTGTTGATATTTTGTTACCCACAGGGCTCAAAAATACATGTGCATCTCAAAATTTAATAAAGCCAAAAGATAGGAGCAAATGTTTAAAGAGAATTAAGAATCTGTTAACAAAAATAGGTCAAGTGTGCAAATTGCAAAACATTGCAGCCAATGTGTAGAGGTTCCCTAACTTCAACTGCATAATAGCGATGCTGAAAGATCCTATTTTTTAACGCTCAATCTACTGAGAGCACAAATTTAACATTCCGACTCAGACCTCAAATGGTGAACGTAATGAGAAAACGCAGCACGAGCTGGTGGGGTGGAGGCAAGGAGGGAAAGGCAGAGCTGGGGAACTGTTGCGGAAAACTTCGCCTGGAGTCCCCAAGCCCACTGCAAGCTGAGATAGAGGCGCTAGTCACCTCGATCTGATAGGCATCCGCCTATGGGCCACCTTGGGTGTGGTGATCCCCACAGAGGGAAGCTTTCTGACCTTCATCAGACCTTTCAAGCACCATCAGGGTCCTTGGGCTTTTGGCGGGACAGAAGTCAATGTTCAAGATGACCTTCAGTTTGACCTTGGCTTTGTCTCTCACTGCCTGGGGGACCTCAGGATGAGTCATTTCCCTCCTCTGAGGAAGTGTCTTCCTCGGTAAGTTGTGGCAGCTGCTCCCCTCTACCACCTGAAGGAGGCAGGGCGCGGGGTGCTCCCCACCCAGGAGGGGACTGGTCAACACAAGGGCGCCCTGCTGGCCTGTTGGGCTCCAGTGCTGGACTGACAGGGAAAGGCAGGGTAAAAAAAAAAATCTCAAAGCCACCCAAGCCCCAGACCACTCCTATCTCCCCCCGAAACCCATCTTCAAATTCCGGGATCTGGGCAGTGAGGACAATAACAAAGAACTTTCTGGGGTTCTCTCTGCACTCTGGCTATGGCCTCCCTGTCCATGGAGGCAGCAGAGGCCAGGTCTAATTCGAATGAATAGGGAATCTCCAAGGCACAGTAACTGCATGCAATAATGGTTGCTATGGCATTTTTAAAGTCTTTTAGAAATATGCTTTTACACATGTGTGTGTGTGTGTGTGTGTGTGTGTGTGTGTGTGTACATATTTATTGACTGAAGTTTATTTACTGACAGGGGCTGAACCCAGGGCCTGTGCAGTGAGCTACATATCCCCAACCTTTTATTCTTGCTTTTATTGTGAGACAAAGTTAAGTTGTTAAGTCACTAAGTTGTTGTCCAGGCTGAGCTCAAACCTGTGGTCCTCCTGCATTATCCTCCAACAGTGAGGATTACAGGAGCACAGCACCACATCCAGCTGTGTTTATGAGTGAAATATGGTAAATGTGATTTCTGTCAGAATAACAACAACAGGAAGGGCAAGCAGAGGGGGTACTGATCGCAGACAATCGGCTATGATTTGACAATTGGTGAAACTGTGTGACAGGTTTGTGGGGGGTTATTATATACACTATTACCGTTGATTTTACATTTAAAACTTTCCATAATAAAATGTGTCTTTCAAAAAGGAAGAAAAGACCAAACACAGTGCAGCACACAGAGCGCTGAGGGGAGGGTGTTCTCCCCCATTAGAAAGCTCCAGGGTGTGACATGCAGAGCCAAGCAGACCCTACAGGAAGGGAGTCAGACCCTCCTCCAAACCCTGATGCTTCTGATGCATACAAAGGAATAGAATGATAAACCATCCTCTCGGGACAGAAAGCACTTCCTGCAGAAATGCTCCTAAGTGCTTCTGGGACAGAGGCTGAACACAGTAGGGCTGCAGCTGTCACGAGGGATCAGAATCCAGACACCATCCTCACACCAGACCTGGGCAAAGCTCTGGCCTCTCAGGCCTCCATTTCCTTCTAAATATCCATTTTTCTTACAAAGCATGATGACCCCTTCTGTTCCCAGAAGTCTGATGCATGTGCCACCATCCATGTCCTTCAAACCCACAGGTCGACACCATTCCCCATCCACTCACGAGGGACGAGAGTGCGGAAAGGCCAGAAGGCTTGCTGGAGAACATGAGTCGGTGGCAAGAGGCCTCTGATGCTGTCATAGCCCTGCTCTGTCTTCGCACTCTCAACAGAGCTAGTGTGTGCCATGGTGACACATGGGGACGATGGTTGAGAGAAGCCTCACTCACTCCTGGCCAGTCCCCTAGACACCAGCTCCAAGGACACGTCCACTGTGCCCAGTGAGAGACCCACATTCTCCTCTCTGGGGTTGGGATCAGGACACCAGCAGCAACTCCTACAGACAGTGGCTGGTGAAGGTCAGAGCTTGCCAGGTCCTGGCCTCCCCACACCCTGCTGTTCTCTTTGGTCCGGGACAGGAGGGCAGAGAGGAAGGTGGATCTGTCTGGTGACACTCACACGCCTTGTACCCAGGTTCTGGGAATATCAGCGGCCAGGAGGAAACCTGTACACAGTAGCAACCCCTCAGCCATAGCCCTCCAGAGACTGTTTGTGCCTCTGTGGCCCTCCCTGCCCCCCTTCCAAGATACAGGTCTAAGCCCTGAGAAGTCTCCTAAGTGCTGCAGGCCGAGCTGCACCACTGTCTGTGTTGCCCTCCCTCCCGCATTCATCTCTCTGTTCTCGCGCAGGTATCCACAGACGGGACCGTCTGGGTGGTGGGAAGAGCCGTGACCCATATGCGGACACTTTCTGAGACTCAGCTTGAGTCTAGAAACTGAGGAGGAAGAAACCAGTGTGTCTCACGGCTTTGAAGAAACACTGAGAACCTTGGGGGTTCTCTCCCTGTGAGGCCAGGAGTCTGCTGAGGGCAAGACCCAGAGCCCAGCCCAGGGGTGATCAGGAAACATCCGCAGAATGGCACAGACAAGAGACACCGTCTGGAAGGAGGGCAGGAGTCCTGCCTATTGAGGACACTTAGCAGAGACCAAAGGCCACGCAGGACCACACTCCAGGGAGAAAGGCAGATGTGTGTAAAGCCGCGGTGACCCTGAGACACGTTTAAGATCGTGCCCAGCTGGAAATGTCCTCTTCTGCTTTCAGTCTCCGCTGGTGACTCAGTTGCGACTCACAGGTCAGAACAAGCCCGAGTCTCCGAGGCTCACGCCATGGCCTCCCCCAGGGTCCACACCACTGCAACGAAGCCTGGAGCTACTCCGTCATGGACCTCGTCCTCCGACTCTTCCGGACATCGTCCCACACACTGAGGACAGTTCCACAATGGGCATGGCCTCCCTACAGAAAATGTTCACCCATTTTGCCAGAGACTTAATGGGCTTGTTGTTCAAAATACACTTCTCATGTTCCCAAATTATTTTTTTTGTTTTTTTTCCCTCCATTTTGTCTTCCCTTTCTCGAGTTATTTTTGTTATTCTGATGTTAGACCTGATCTTATCCTGTAATTTTTTAAACCTTTTCTCTCCAGTTTGTGTTTTAAAGCATGGATGTTTATACAAATATTTTCAAATACTGTTTCTCAGAGGAATACATAAAACGCAAACACTATTCACTGACAGTAGGTATCTCCTAAGTGTCAGAGAAATTCACGCAATCAGAAAAACAGTATCCTTTTTTACATTCATGTGGGAGGCAGCTCCATCTTCTGACAGAGGAACTGAAACCCACGGGGCGATTGTCCCCAGAGTCACACAGCTCATATTAGCCAGCCAGGCACCTGCCGTCCTTATAGCTTTGCCTTTCTGTTCCAAGACTAGGGAAACTTCCTCAATTTTATCTCAACCATTTTTTTTTAACTTCTTCACTTCACTTCTGTCTAAATTCTATGGGTTCTGCTTTGCATTTTTATATCAACTTACTTAGAGACTTATCAAACCAGAGAAAAGTTTAAATAATACAACCAACACCCACCCACAGCCCCTTACCTAGATGCATCAATTCCTATCTGTCATAGTCAATTTCTCTGCATGGCATGTTCATCTTGCTGAGTCATTTGAAGATGGATTTCTCACATCATGAAATTCAACCATAAATACTCTGGGACTTTCTCCTTAGAACAAGAATGTTCTTCATACCAGTGGATCTCAATCGAGGGCAAATCTGCACAACACACACACAAACCTAGGAGACCTTTGGCAATTCTGGAGATACTTGGACCCAGGAAATGTGAAAAGGAGCAGTGTGGAGGCACCACAGAGGCCAGGGGGCCTGCTGAGCAAGTCCACGATGCACAGGACGGCACCGTGACAAAGAGTGGCCCATGTCACTCACTCCAGAGTCAAGAGATCCGGCTCCTACCCCAACACTGCTGTGATCATCAAGGAGTTTAGTTGAGGTATAGCATCCCTCACACACAGCTCACAATCAGATTTCTCTAATTATCCCCCAAACATATTCCACGGATACATACTATTCTCAGGTCAAGACCCGGCTGTTGCACTTGGGGGTATATCTCTGCCATCTCCTTCGCACTAAAGGAGATTCAACTTCTTTCTTCTCATTGACATCTGTGCAGTCTGCAGGCCGGTACCTTGTAGGCCACCCCACACGTGGATTTGTCTGATGGCTTCCTCATGTTCACAGCAAGACAACTGCACAGGGAACATGAGGCCTGCTTTCGTATATTGGGGCCACGCGCCTCCCCCAGCTTTCCCCTCCCGCCCTCCCTGAAGAGTGGTTTGCCTCCAAGGTGCTTTTCTTCTGTTTGCCTTGGACTCACGAGGTCAAGGCTTTCCTTGGCCATCTGCCTGGTAATTCTTGGCTATCAGGTCTCAGGTGAGCCTCACAAAAGGCTACCTGGCAGCTCTGGGCGTGTAAGCAGGACTGGTGCCTGGAGGGCTCATGGTAGGGGTAGGAGGATCAGGTGGAGGCAGGGTCATTAAAGCCCTGTTCTCAGGCTGACTGAATCCCCAGAGAAGAGCTTCCAGGTGCCCTGAGTTCATCTAGAAATGGCTGCCAGCCAGATGAGTAGGTAAATTAGCTGTGGGTCCTCCTCTCACATGACATTTCCTTCTAAATCCCCTTCTCCCATGCACCTCAGGTCCCCCCACCTTCTAGGAAGCCCTTATTACACCACTTGTGCAGACTGGAAGAGGGGAAGCAAGTTTGACCTTCACCAACCCTCGAGTGTTGGCCCCCTTCCTACTCACACTTCTACTTTCCTGCTTCCAACAGCCTGGACATTTTTGTTTTCTTTCTGGATTTTAATTAAAAACAAAATTTTAAAAAACTCAAACAAACAAACCTCCTTTTACTGTTTTTACAATGGGCTTCTGGGAAAGAGTAGAAATCTGGGCCTGTGTCCTCTACTTACAAAACGGCTGGAGCCTAAACCCATTTACTAGCAGAGATCCCAGGGCACCCCCTCCCCCGGATGTCACCAAAGGCTTGTAGGAAACAAGTCACCAGAGTCACAGAGAAGCCGATGGACATCTACCCTCCCACCGGAGCCCCATCTCACACGTCCAGCCAAAGGCTGCTCCGCTCTCTGGGGGGCATAACCTCCACGACATTCTCCCAACTGTGGCTCTGACCAGGTGAACTCAGAGGCTAACTTGCTGCAACTGGTAAACTACCCTGGCTCCTGTCTGGAGGAGTCACAGGTAACCCCCTTCGCTGTCCTGCGGGATGCTCACTCCTGCAGTGTCCCGCTGACATATCTGCCCTCCCAATCTCCGCTGGACCCAGCTTTGCCGGCCAGCTGCTTCCCTTATCAGTGAGTTAAGTAAGCCTTTAACAACTTCTTGCTTGCTATTTCTATGAGAATTGTGTGTAACTTTTTCAAAAATACACTCTGAGGGGCCTCCATGGATCCCCATTTCTCTGTTTCTGCTTCCCACACACAAGGTCCGACCTCAGAGCAGGCAGACTCCACCCTCCGTGCCACCCTCCCCAGGTAGCCCCGTGCACAGCACAGGTGAATCCAACTCCAATCAATGCCTCCTCCAGAGGAGGACGTGGGACCGTCCCTGGCTCCGTAACCATTCTGGCTCACCAAGCCTGCTGTGCCCCCCGCCCTCCAGACCAGCGCTGTGTTTATCCTGAGCATCTGGCTGGCAGCTCCCTCTGCTTTCAGCGATACAGTCCAGCCCACCATCCAGGGTTGCCTGCCCCCACACAGGCTCTGTACATGGGCAGGACTGTGCCCTGCACACACACAGTCTCCCCTCCTTCCCGGGGGCCTGGTTCTCAGATCCAGTACCGGGGAAGGCCGAAGGGCCCGGTACTAGATAGTACCCCCCGCTCACAAAGCAAGCCTTCCTCCAACCCCCACCAGCTCTTGCTGCAGTTACTTGACGGCTCGGAGGCCTGGCTCCCTCAGCTGTAAAATGGGCATGCTGTAGTACCAATGCCACGAAGGCTGGGCGGCTTAACCAGCTTATGGGCGTGAAGGATTTTTACTGAGCCCATCACCCAGTGAGCCCTCAGATGTAAATGTTGGCATTTGCGCCCGGAACATGGTAGATGCTTAACCAGAAGCGTCATGGCTCCAGGGCCGACCGCCTAGTCCCAATCCCACTGCTGCCCTTACATGGTGTAGTTTTTGAGCAAACTCATGACCCTCTCACTGCCTCCGTTTCCTCCAGACTCACTGTGGGAAGCAAGAGTGATTATACAGGCAACTCCAAGAACAATATTCTACACAGTCGGTAATGGGTGAACATGAGCTGCCATTCTTGTCGCCTTTGGGGAACCTCGCTGTCACAGCACATACCACCAGGGGATCTTCTAAGATGCTAGGCAGTGCTCGGGGAGTGTCCAGCAGAGACAGAGAAGCCTGAACCAGTACCCAGAGGCTCCCACGTGTCCTCGGATGTCAAAGACCTGCAGCATGTCAGTCTAAGCCCTGCTGGACTGGCCCGCCCAGGCATGAAGGCCTTGATGTGAGCTAAGAGCTCATTCAGAAAGTTCTGCTCCCCAGCAAGGCAGCACAGGCTTGGGGTTGCTGTAGTCACCGTAAGAGCCCAGCCACCCTGCCTGCCCAGAGTCACCAATCCTCCAGCAGCCTGATGAGATGAGTTTCAGTTGAATCAAACATGTCAGGCCATGTGAGCCCAGGACAAGCAAGCAGTCCTGGCCTTTGGAACTCCCCGAGACAGGCCGGGCTGTGAGGACAGTGAAGTCCACAGTCTTCAAGAATGTTGATGGCGAATGGCCTGGCTACACACAGAAGGAACAGTGCACGCCACACAGGGTACACGCCGAGCTGGAAGGAGGGGGTGGGAGGATTTAGAGAGAAGCGCAGGCAAGGTAGGGAGAAAGAGACCTACAGGAGTGTGAGCAGCGTGCTTGGGTGGAGAGAGATGAGCAATGTCCCTCGGTCAGTGTTCACTCAGTTCCCAGTCTGTGCCTGCTACGGTTTGAGACTTGGTTGGATGCTCTCAAATTGGAACCACCTGTCCTGGTCACTAACACAGCCTGTGGCCCAGAGGGGGCCAATGAAGAGGCTCTGGGTGATCATTGAGGGAACACCTGTCAGAGCAGGGGCCAGCCCTGCAGAGGCAGGGAAGAGCTTTCTGGCAGAGGAAACTAGTTTCCTTCCTTCTTTCTTTCCCTCCCTCTCCCTCCTTCCCTTCCTCTGTCCTTCCATTGTTCCATCCTTCCTTCCTAGCTTCCCTGCCTGCTATGACTGTGGTGGGGCCCTGAGAGGGGGAAAAACTGTGTTTCATGGGGCGGCAAGTTCCCAAGTCACCCCCTGTGCCCACAGCCACCATCCCCTCCTTCCTCTGTCCTGCACAGCTGCTGCTGACTGTATACACTGTTTTCATCCTGTGTGTTTATGGATAACTATTCGCTCTTTCTCTGACCCCTGCTTTGTTTGTGGCTATGGGCATTGAACCCTGAGATGCTCTACTACTGAGATATATCCCCAGTCTCCCCCCACCCCCACAACCTTTTTAAAATTTTGAGACAAGGTTTCGCTAATATGTCCAGGCTGGGCTTGAACTTGCAATCCTCCTGCCTCAGTCTCCCAGAATGTTGGGATTATAGGGGTGCACCAAGGACAGCCATTCCACCTCCTTCCCTTCATGGCACCCCCTTCCCTCTCTCCCTCCCTCCCTCCCTCCCCCCAGGAGCCTAGCAGAGACTCATTCAGTCCATTCGACAGAGGTTAGGGCCATGAGCTGAGACTCTCCCAGCCTGTCTGGAAAGACAGCTTATTATGATAAGCTAATTGTGTGACACTAGTAATTATAATCTAATTATGTCACAAAAGCAGTAGCAGAAAAACAGAATAACTCCGCCTGAGAGAGTCAGGAACTCTTCTGATGGTGGTTCCACGTCTGATGGGTACTGAAGAGCCCAGAGCCACCAGTTGAAGGATGCGGCAAGCTGGTGGCAAGGACCCTGGAGGGGGACGTGGACACAGAGCTTCGAGGGGACCAGGCTATCCCGTTCTGAGGGGTGATGGGCCACAGCAGCCACTGCCTACCACTGGCCTGGGGACAGCCTGGGGAAACAGCTTTACCTATAGGCTGCAGATGTCTGGGGCTTCGAGCTGCCTGCTCCACCTTCATGTCCCGGCAGTAGGGTCTCTGACCTGGGTGGGAAAGGCCCGTCCTGAAGGCACAGACTGGGAACTGAGCTGAGCAGAGTGTCTCACTCCTGGACCCCATGTCACAGAGCAGCGCCACCCACAGGGAAGCAGGTGAATGACTGAGAGTGGAAGGAGCTTTCCCTGCCTGGGTTTGGCTTCTCTCTTCCTCTTGGTTAGCAGATTAAAACCCGCTGCTGCTCTCTGAGCTTCATTACTCAGGGCTTGGTCACAGATTTCAGTGAGAGTCCACCTCGGCCAGATTCCCTTCCTGTGCATTTCCAGCAGTGTCTGGTATACAGCAGGAGCCCAATGTTTGCTGAATTGCCATCAAAGGCACTGTGCATACTGCCTGCAGCTGCAGCATCTCTGCACATCCACTCTGCAAAAGCTTTTGTGCAAAGCACATTGACCCAGCACGAAGCCAGGCACCGGAAAACCCTGCAGACACAGCAGAGGAGCAGCTGTGGATGTGCGGACGTGTGGCCTGGCTCTCAGGCTAGTGGACTTCAGAGAACATGTCTCTCACTTTTTTATTTTTTAATACTGGGGATTAAACCCAAGGCATTTGCACTAAACTACTACATCCCCAGCATTTTTTGGTTTTTATTTTGAGACAGGATCTCATGAAGTTACCCAAGGAGGGTTTGATCTTACAAACCTCCTGCCTCCGTCTTCCAAAGTGCTGGGCTTACAGTTGTGTGCCACTGTGCCTGGCTTAATGTCTCCACTTTTAGCCAAAGTTTCTTTTTCCCTGATGGCTCCTAAGCTAGCAGCTTTCTCCTCTGTGACTCCAAATCCTTTCTGTGAGTACCCACTTGTGTCAGCAGCCAGGTGGATGGACTGGCTCAGCAACTTGATGGGAGTTTTCAGAGGGCTTCAGGTCAACCCCCAGTGGCCTGAATGGCTCATGCAGTGGTGGGAGGTGGACAGTGGGAGAGCACAGGACCTGGGTGGGCTCCAGAATCAGGAGGTGCCCTGGCCTGGAGATAGGAAGTGCCAAGGCCCCACCATCTAGGCACCCCAAAAACGGAGGTCTAAGGCTCCCTCTCCACAGCCTGGTGGAGGCAGACATAAGAGGCCCAAGCCTGAGGTCGGCCTGGGCTGCACAAGGGAGCAGTGTGCATTTTGGACCAAGCAAAGACATAAAATCTCACATCTCAGGCCCCTAACATTGAGTTAGAGAACCACACCTGCTCTGACCTCCCTGTGCCCCAGGCTATGAGCAGCTTCATGACTTCAAGGAATACCCGGGTGCCAGGCACTGCTCCAGGGCCCCTCTGCCCAGAACAGGGTGTTTCCCAAGATGCTGGTTTTTGCCCCTACAGCCAGTCCCCATCCCTCGACCGACGAAGCTCCCTTTCCAGCCACCAGTGGGACACCTTCCTCCTTGACGGACCCCTGGAGAGGCCACATAGAACTCAAACAGCTGAGCTTGTCATCCCCACACCCCTGCCAGCCCCCGGCCTCTCCTAAACACCTCTACTCCAGAATGACCCCCAATCACAGAGCACTAGTTCACTGTGCCCCCACCCACCCTCCACTGTGACACCACACAGGCAAGGACTTCGCTCCATTTTGCCACTGTTGCCACGCCCAGCAGAGGCCCAATCTGACTGTCTCTGAACAAATCTAGCCATGCTGCCTTCCTTAGGAAGGTCTCTCCTTTCACTGCTTCCCTTTCCTTTTGAGTTTCACTGGCTTTAATTTTCATTAAGGGCCTTGAATGGCAACCAAAAATTCACGTAGCTGAGATCTTATGGCTCCAAAAAAGTTAATGCAGCTACCAGCTCCCCATCCCCTGCCTCCTCCTTCCCCAGCCCTGCTCCTCTGCTCCCATGTGCTGTGTTCCGGGGAGAATACACGAAGCTCAAGATTGTTTTCAAAAAATTTTTTTAGCTAGTACAGGGAACATTTTTGCACTTTCAAATGCTATCTTGAACAAAAAAAATGTTCTGTTACATAATCAGTCAACGTCCTTGAGCTGAGACATATGCTGGGAACGGTGCTAACTGCACGAACACCTTCTGCAATACTCATGGCCCTGGGCTCATCTTGGCCACAGACATCTGTGCATCCTGACACCTGTGACCCGGAAGCCAAGGCTCCTGGGGCAACATCACTGCTTTAACGTTAAAAGGTCCCTATTCATTCTAAATGTGCGCTTATGAGGCCAGGCTGCTCTAATTTCATCTGTACACAGAATATATCATCCTCTGAAATGCGAGGACAATATTGTGCAGATGAGCTGGAGATCTGAGATTGTGTGCAGGTGTAACTCTGAGAGGAGGCAGATCCAGAGACTTGAGTTTGCAGTCCACTGGCTGGGTCGCTCCAGCAGATTAGTCGAGTCGGATGCAGGGGGTGCAATGCATGAGAACCACAAACACCACCATCTTCAGGCAGCATACACATCTGGAGGGGATGACCAACAGTCCAGCAGGTGCACACTTAACTTCTCCATGAAGCTGCCTCCCCCCATGAATAGGGCCTGGACTCATCTATGCAGTTATCCAGTGATTTATTTCTACCAGGCTTCTTCAGGGATCAAGTGGGGAGGAGGGTCAGTGTATCCAGGTGGCGAGCACTGTACTCAGTACAGAAACACAAAGCTTTCTTCAGTATCTTTGTCCAAAATACCCTTTCTTCCAACCAGTGAAAAACCCCTCTATGTCAGTTTTTTTTTTCCTTTTAGACTTCAAAAGTTTGGGTCTTTCAAGATGCTATTAAAATGCAGATGACTGGGGGGAAATTAAATTACATTTCCTGTCTGTTCAACTGTGAACAGGAGGAGAAACTGTGTCCAGACCCTTCAGAATCTCAAATGTGGTGAACTTAGCCCAGAAGGGGATGCAGCCCTTTATCCAGGTGTCCCTACCCCAAGCTTAACCCCCACCCCAGCAGCCAACCCCAGAAGCTCAGGTTCTGATCAGTCTTTCCTTGGTCTGGTGGTCAGCACACAATACACATCACTCTGCAGGATAATGCCATTAGGAAAAGTAATCTTTACAGAGATGATAAAACACACTTTATGAACCAAAGGCTAAGTAGAAGAACAGTGAGGATAGAAAACTATTTGACATAATTAGCTATGTTAAAAAATACTCTTCTATAAAAGAATTGCTGTTACACCCAGATTTTAGTGTTCGTTGTATTTAAATGCCTTTTCCCCTTTAAAATATATATAAATTGCTTATTCATTTGTTTATTCATTTCGGTCTCACATTTCTCCTGAACCTGCTTGGGTGTGATCTCAGTTCCTAAGTGTCCCAGTTAGGTGACCTTGGGTATTTAATGTTTCTCTTCCTCACTTCCTCATCTGTAAAATGGGGATGAGAATAATAACATTTACCCCAAAGGGTTCTTATTAGAATTAAATGGGCTTATATTTCGGAAGCACTTTGAAAGAGCACCTGGTATGTGTCAGTACTACCTAAATGTTTGATAAACAATAACAACAAAAATTCCTCTTGACACACAGCAACACAAAAGTCCTTTATTACGTTAAGTGGCTATTTTTTCACAGAACTTTTCATTTAAAGAAATTTAACAGTGAATGAATGCTTGCTAGTAGTTAGGCTGTTTTCAAACCCAGGATATAGCAAGGACATCCCTATTTTCAGAGAACTGCTTGTCTAATGTGGGATAAGAGGTATAAATTAAATAAAAAATGATCCAGGGGGATTAATGCTTTGAAAGCAGAAGAGAAAATAATAAAGAGCAGGTGTATATCTACTGGGTAAACAGGGAAGGCTTTCTGGCAGAGTGATACTGACAGGAAAGACACAAAGGAAACAACCAAGCAAAACTCTGAGAGAGGCTATTCCAGGGAAAAAGACTTGCAAGGGCAAAAGTCCTGAGGAAGGAATGAGTTTGTCCTGTTGGAGAAACAACTGAAGACTAAAATTAACACAGATTAGAAGCCATTTGAAGATTTAATATACCTGATTAAATGGAGGAAGGGAAAGATAGCTACATAACAATTTGTTAGATTTTTGTGTGTGTGTGACAGTCGGGAATGACTTCAAGGTCTTCACACTGAGCTACATTCCAAGCCCTTTTAAAAATATTTGTGCTAAGACAGGGTCTTGCTAAGTTGCTAAGTTGCCCAGGCTGGGTTCAGACATGATCCTCCCATCTCTGCCCCCCAGAGTGCTAGGATTACAAGTGTGTACCATTGCACCCAGCTTACAATTTCCATGTTTTAAAGAGAACCCAGCATCGATGGGATAATTCATTTGGTCTATCAGAGAAAGCGGCATTCACAGAAATCAAAGCCAGAGTTGTGAATTGTGAAATGCCAAACTATAGAGCTTGTAGAAGATCAAGTAGGTGAATATCTGCATTATCGCTATGAAAATCAATCTTTAACAAAGCACAGGGAATACTAACTACACTGTAAAAACAGATGCATTTGACTCTATTAAAATTAATCTCTTCTCATCAAAAGACACCCTTAAAAGAAAAAGACAAGTCACAGAATGGGAGATATTTGTAGCAAAAAAATCAAAGAATTCATATTGAAAATGTCTAAAGAACTTCTCAAATCAATAAGATAGAGAGCCTACAGAAAAATGAACAAATGATATAAAGAGAAGCTCTGTACGCATCCAAGCAGCTGTGAGACTGTTGAAAACAGTACAGTACTTGATCTAATTAGGAATCAGACAAGATAAATGATAAATGCAGGAGATGGATAGGCCATTCACCCTGATTTGAGCATTACACATCGAACACATGTATTGAATTATCACACTGTACCCCATATATGTGTACAATTATTATCTGTCAATATAAAAAAGTAAGTTTTAACAACTAAAAATGAAATCAGGCAGATGTAACCACAATGAAATACCACCACCCCCACCTCCCCAAGGACAGAAGGGAAAAGGCCACCAGTGGGATTTGCCAGCAAAGTTACAGGGATCCTGGGACTCACAGACACCCCAGGAGGGAATGGAAACTGATACAAATACTTGGGAAACTGCTGGGCAGTGTGATCGCACAACCTTTTCTATATACTACTCAACCCAAGCGAAAGCAGGTGTACCAGGTGACAGGAACAAGGACGTCCCGGAGGACACAGGAAGAAACCACCCCCAAAAGCAACTGCAAGCGGATGAACTATGACACTGTTCCATTTGTGAAACAGTCACAGCCGGCAACAGCAACTACAGTCACCAAGAACACACGAATGAGAGTTTACACAAGGTTTCTTTGAAAGGTAAAATCAAATTTTACCTGCTTTAGGGATGCAAAGCAGGGATTACGTGCAGGCAGGATGGTGGTTATGGGGGAACTGCAGGGTGAGCTGAGTGGATTCAGGGGCTCTGGCCAGGCTGTTTCTTGGTCCGAACAGGTTGTTACACAAGAGTTTACTCTGTGGTCCTCTCTATAATGACATTTATGTGGGAACACTCAGGACTGTTTCAGAAGGGCTTGCAAAAGTCATCCTGGCTGGCCTGGATCGTGCAGAAGGAAGACAGGGAGCACAGCAAGAGGTTTTTGCACCAGGTAGGACAAGCAACCTGGCTTGGCTGGGCTGGGCCCGGGTCGAGACTGGAGCAGAGGGGTCCCTCGCCCTGGCCTGGCCACCCTGGCTAGCTCCGCCCTCCAGGTGAAGGTGGAGAAAGGTGAGTCTGGGGCTGTGTTGTGGATGTGAGGGAAGGGCAGTGACAGCTTTGGCATGCGGCTGGACAGCTGGTAATGTCCTGAAGGTGGTGAAGGTCTGGGGTGGGCTGCAGGGGGACCCTGAGCACCACGTGGATAGGCTTGACCTGGGGATGCCTGCTGGGTGCCTGACAGGAGGCATCTGGCAGGCCAGCAGACATCTGAGCCTGGCACTGTACCACCATGAGTAGGAAGCAGCTGAGCAGTGCTCACTGGTGGCCCAGCCCAGCGGCTCAGCCCTCCTGCACCCCAGTCCCCAGCACCCACAACTTGGCAACAACAGGGGTTCCACAGAGTGGATTCAGCACGTGCTCTCCAACCGCTGACCCCACAAGCGATGGATGTATTGTCGAGGACGGCCACCTTCATTAAAAATAAATGTTTCAAAATATATCACTGCCGTTTGCTCTTTAGATAGGATAAAAACCTATCACAGTTGCATGGGTCTAACTGGCCTGACTGGCCTTTTTCTTTTCCAGTTCCTTATGGAGTATCTTCCAGCTGACGTCCCCTCCAGGTAGAAAGGAAACAAGAGACTCCAGGAGGAAGAGTGTTTCTGAGTAGGAAAGTACCAACTATAATTTCTCTCTCTCTACTCCACTCTGACAAAGCAGCCTCAAAGAATTTCTTATGTAATAATCACAGATTACTTATGATACAGCCGTGGTTAAGTGCGCAGTTCAATGGCATTAATCACATTCACGATGCTGTGTGATCATCACCGCACTATCCATTTCTCTGAAACTTTTTCAGCTTCCAAAGGGAAACTCTGCACCTTATGAATACTCCCCATTCTTTCCTCTACCCCTGGAAACCCCCATTCTACTTTCTGTCTCTATGAATCGGACCACTCTAGCTCACTTATGCATGTAAGTGCAAACGTGCAGTCTACATCTATATGGGCCCCTCTATCAGTCTGCGTCTTTGTTGTGACAGGCAGTTTTCTTGTAGCGTGATTTCCTCAAGGTTCATCCATATGGTAGCAGATGTCAGAATTCCCCGCCTCTTACAGGCTGAATACTATTCCATCATTGGTGAGTGCCACGTTTGTCTGTTCACCCGCCCGTGGACACGGGCTGCTTCCATCTTTGGGCCACTGAGAAGCAGGCTGCTATGAACGTGGGGGCCCAAAGATCTCTTTGGGTGCTGGAATGCAACATGCGTGCTTCCAAGTTAAGTTTCCTATGTAAAGTTTAACCAGGCCAAATGGTTTCTGATTTTATACCAGGATGCCTTATTTTTTTCTTGCAACGAAATTTTCTGGGCAGATACTTATGGACTTTAGACACCATTCTCTCCAGATCCCCAGATGGGCACAGTCCTCTCAGCTGAACCCAATTCACTCTCCCCACCGCCCAGGAAAAGCTGTCACATCAAGTTGGCCGTCAAGACTCTGGAAACAGACAAGTGTGGCTCCAATACCGAGGGGAGACTGTGACGAGCTAGCAAATGCTCAGTAGAGCTGGAAAAATGACTGAGATACAAAGGAAGCAACCCTGCTTTGTCCCAACACAATTACCTGAAACCAGAAATCCACTACATTTGCCCTTCCTCACCCCTGTAACTTACCCTCCCCACCTGACCCCCACCATTCTCCAGTCACACCTGCCTTGCTGTCCCCAACTTATCAGCCTCGCCTGACCCCCTCCTCCAGGCTTCAGAGCAGCTGCCCCTTTTGTCTGCAAACCTCTTCCCATTTCCTATCTCCCTGGCTCACAAAGCACTTCCTCAGTGAGGCCTTACGGGGCCTAGACAGATTCCAACCCCCACCAACAGCACCAACGGGGCCCTCACATCCTGTTCTTCCAGGCCTTGCCACTCACAACGTGGTCTGGGGCCAGATCATCAGTGTCCCCAGCAGCACCCACCCTCTGGATCTTCTGAGTGAGAACGTGCATCCTTGCAGAGCTGGCCCCGGGGCCAGATATACAGCCCTAGCAGCAGATAAGCTCCCCAGGGTCCCGAATCTGGGGCCCTGACAGGCAGATCACCCTGGGTGAGCTCATGGGGGGAACACAGAAGACCAAGAGGTTCTCTTAGCAATGAAGGGGATGACTAGCACTGTGGTAGCACAGTGGCACTTCCCCTGGGCCAGCTGTGCTGGAAGCTTGCTCAAGGACTGTGGCAAACACAGGCAGGACAAGCAGAGTCAGAGCACTGACCCACTCCTGGGTCACGGGTGCTGCAGGAACTGAACACTGAGGCTGCGCCAGGCTTTCCTTTGGGGAACCTGACCGTGAACCTGACCATGCTCCCTTTCTGACAACACCAAGCCCAAAGCAGGGTGCAACTGATTAAACCTCTGCCGAGAAAAGGACACAACAGCAAAGAGAGTGGACATAAGAGGAAGGACTCACATAGGAGGAGTTGCCCGACCTCGCTCAGAAGTGAAATATAAACTACAACTGAGATACTATGATTTGTCCCCTAGATTGGCAAACTCAACATGTCTGATAACACCACAGCGGGGAGCGAACCAGAACCCACCCTCCACCCTCTCGTCTCTGACTGGTGGGACTTTGGGGTTCAACCCCCACAAACCTGAAGTGAAGCCATTAGAGCCATCTGCTAAAATGACAAGTTCACCTGCCCTCTGACCCAGCGATTACATTCCTAAGCCACTCAATGCAACATTGTCTCCTGCCTTCTTTTGCTACAACCTGAATTGTACAGGTCACTAAGAAAACAGTTAAGTAGATCACAGCATACAACAGGAATACAATGTAGCAGATTAAAGTATGGAGAAGCAGAAAGGCTACTTTATACTAATAACTTGGGCTTGTTTTCAATAGTTAAGAAAATGAGGTACAGACCAACGTGTGGGTCATGCTCCTAAATATAGTATTAAAAAAATCTCTGAATCATAGTATATTTGTATACACGCATCGCTTATGTAAAATGGGATCAGAAGTATTTCAGATTTTAAAGTTTTTTGGATTTGGGGAATATCTGCACAAACTTCACTAGTTAACCATCTCCCATCTGAGAGTCCCAAAACCAAACTTCAAATCCTTTGAACATCATGTCAGTACTTAAAAATTTTGATTTCAGAGCATCTCAGATGTCAGATTTCCAGGTTACGATTATTTAACCTGTATATGAAAAAATGCAAAGTGCTGCTTTTGAGGGAAGGGTGGGGTATCTGAGAGGGAGAACATTTTATGTTATTTTCTTTTATTTCTGTGATACATAGGATTAAACCCAGAGACTTCAAACCTAACTACATCCCCAGGCATTTTGTTTTTGTTTTTGAGACAAACTCTCACTAAATTTCCCAGGTTGTGCTTAGACTTCAGACTCTCCTGCCTCAGTCTCCCAGCATGCTGGGACACCATGCCGTCTTACATTACGTTCTTTAAAAGGTTTTTTTTTTCTGAATCATGTACATATATATTAGCTGTTCAATGACTCTACAGTTAAAAAATAAAAGTCCATCTTGAACTACGAAGTTCCTCTCCAGAGATGTCTCAAAAGAATCAGGAGGAAATCCTAATCAGAATGTGGAAGGTTCCTAATCAGAATCACAAGCTAAGGCAAGTGGACTCCTTCCACTGCTGGCTGATGGTATTTGCTGGATACAGATCTCATTTTTAACTCAGCAGGAAAGCTCAATTTTCTTATAGATGTTTTTTAGAGGTGTCATGCAAGCCTCCCTGCTGGAAGGGACATCAGACACCAGCTGCCACCTCCCTTTTGGCACATGGATAAACAAGGGTCAAGGAACAATGAGTCTTGAGACTGCCTCTGACTTCCTACAAATTTAAGGGCCCTGGGCTTTGACCCCCTCCCACCACAATCCTACAGGTACCCCAACCCTTTCCTGCTCTGCATGGTTCCTGCAACCTCATGGCCTCATCTACCACCTTCCTTCCCCACCATTCCAGCCCAAACACTCCAAAATCACCTGGGTTGTACCACAGTCCTCCCTGCCCCAGGGCCTTTGTACATGCCTCTTTCATCTCCCATCTTCACCTAGGTAACTCCTCTTTGTCTGTCTCAATTTAAACATCCCTGCATTGGGTAGCTCTCCTGTACCAGGTCCAACCCCCCTGCGCTCTTAGACTGCCTCCTGCACTCATTCACAGTGCCTCCTACAGGCAGCTCCTTGCCCAAGGTCTCCCTGGCAGACCCCCTACTTCTCTAGGGATCAGGACTCAAGTTCACTGCCACCTGTAACCATACTGACTGGGCAGAAGGGACCAACTGTTGGTTCCTTTCCTCCTCCATCACCCCCATCAGCTGCCATTCTTGTCTCCACCCTTTAGCTAAATTGAAGCCTGTCCCTTTCATGTAAGAGGAGCCCTCAGAATGGCTCTGTGGGCCATGACTTATGGAAATCAAGACAAGACAGAAAGAAAGCTGAATAGCTTATTTTTTTCCACTTAATAACAAAAGCAACTGAGTTTCACTGTGCTCTAACAGCAACCCTTGAGAGAGGTCTTATTGTCCTTATTTGGATGGTGGAGACACACAGCAATCAAATATTATTCCAGGGTGTCATGGTGTAGAGGTGCTAGAAATGCATTCTGGAGCCCTGGCTGACCTGCCAACCATGTCTAGGATACAGGTCATTTACACTGAGCTTTCAGGGTCAGCAATATGACAAAGGAGTGAGTGTGTGTGTGTGTAGTTTCAGCTAAGTGCTAGGTAAAGGGTTAGTTGGTTTCCATTACCAGGAATCTGCACCACAGAAGTGGTACCTTAATTCATGCAGATAATACAGTACCACATGTTGGGTGGCTTTATAGAAACATATGCGAGAAAATATATCAGAAATATATTTGTCACAGTACTGGAGGAGACCCAGCCTGGCTCGGTTCTGGTAAGGGCCCCCTACCTGGCTGCAGAGCACTCCTTGTTGGATCCTTACATGGATAAAGAGCTGGTGCTGGCTCCCTGGCCTCTTCCTATAAAGGGCACTTATCACATTTGTGAGGGCTCCACCCCTGCAACCTAATAACCTCCCAAAGGACCCACCTCCTAGGGCTACCACATGGAGGGTCGGGGCTTCAGTATAATTTAATGAGATGGAGACACAGACATCCTTCATAGGTTGAATGTCAGCACGATGGATGGGCACACTCTGGTCTTATATTTCCACCAGCTTCTGGTCCTCTGCTAGCACACATCATCAACTGGGTTTTCTGATAGCTCACTGACTGGGTGATTAGCATACTGGAGATTAGAAATGAGCTCTTACTGATTATTAGCATCACTTGAGACATGTGGATGGACTTTGACATTTTAGAGGTTGTGTGCCCAGCCTGCATGACCAGGGGGAGAATCCTGCATCTGTGTTCTCAGGGATGGGGTTCAAAGCCTATCCCCAAATGGTCCCTGAGTCCCTCACTGACTAGGGAGGCTATGGTTGTTGCTCCCAACAACATGGCGAACTGAATCCTGATGCCTGAATGTTACTGATTCTATCTTAAGTTGTGGTCAGGATTCCTGAGAAGGCTGGGGTTTCATGTATCTTTCATGCATACAAGGCACAATTTGACTGGCAACTCGCTGTCTTTATAAACTGTTACAGTTTCTGGGGAGCAGCTATTCCTGCTTTGGCATTCTTAGCAGCTTCCAAAAATTTAACTTGCATGTGGCCAAATTGGCATACGCTGGTTAGCAACGACTATCACTCTCTCTGTTGATAGAGGCTCTCATAGGGTTTGATGTAGTCATAAGCCCGCAGCTGGCAGGTACAAATGCATTCTACTGAGCTCTGCCAAGTTGCCCCCAAGGCTGTTCCATTCTAAGGGACAGAGACCTCTGTGGTCAGCCCCAGAGGACTCCTGCTCCAATGTCACTGATGAGAACCTATTCCGTGGGACCATTGTGGTGGCTCATCCTCCAACCCACAAGGACTGCCACTTAGGATGACAATGAATTACAAAGCTCTTTGGCTCAAAGCTGAGGCATTCTGCTCGTGGAAACGAGACTCTGAGCCATAGGTGGTATTTGAAAAAGCAAATCTTAAAATGAATGAGCCATTCTGCCTGTGGGTCACACTACTGGATTGCCCCATGAGTCAATGAAAGCTTACATTTTAAAATGCCAGGAGTGACAGGTGGTGTTCCTAAGATGATGGAAATATTCTGTATCTTCGCTATCGATGCCAGCATGCTGGACGTAATACTATACTATAGTTTTTCAAAAATATTTCCATTGGAGACATAAAGCAAAGTAAAGGGCTACAGTCCTTCAAAATAAAATGATTAGCCTAGAAATACTAAGGAAGAAAATGTCCTATAAACTTAAGAAACATCTTCCTACTGCTCTTATTACTCAGGACAAGAAAGGTCAACAGCAATCCTTACATCAGTTTCTGGGTAAGAAAGCTGGAAGCAGTGGACATCCTCAGCCCCCCTTTTGTTTTGTGATGTTTTGTTGTTATTTTTTGTTTTTCGGGTTTGTTTTTTTTTTTAATGAAATTCTTGTAGTTCACAGAATCCTTAGTTCAGAGTCTTGCTCCCAAGCAGCGAGTGGTATCCTTAAGAACCTGGTGGCCCTGGGTTCCAAAAAGCCTTCCCCAGAGAGGGCTCTTAGAACGCATGAGGATTTCCCTCATGTACATAAAGGCTAGACCCAGAGAAGAAAAAAACATGGGCATACAAGTTCGGTTCCAGGTTCCTTGGCATGAAACCTTTCCTGACTGTGAAACACAGGGGAAAATCAACCCAGAAGCTAATAGAAAGACAGTACAAAACTCATCCCTGTGAAGTCTCCTTTTCTGATGGAGTGGAGAGGACAGTCCCAGGGACTATATGCCCTAGAGCACAACTGTGGCCCAGAGTTAATAAAGTTTTATTGTAACACATTTGTTTACAGATTCCTCCCAGAGCAGCAGAGCTGAGCAGCTGTGACAAAGACTGCATGGCCCACAAAGCCTCTCATGTTTACTCAAATACCATCTCTGCGGTAGGAGTTCACTGACCCTTGACGGAGAACGACGTTCACTGTAAAAATACCATCAGGGCAGTGTTTATTAAGTATCAGGCACCAAGCCAAGTGCTTTATATGCCTTAGCTTATCCAGTCTGCTTCGGAATCTACAAAGCTAGGATCCTTTCTATCTCATAAATAAGTAAACTGAAGCCCAAGGATGTGAAAGCCTGCCAAGTTCACACATTCAGCAAACAGGGCACCTGGCCCTTCTGTCATCTTGTCTCAACTCTGAGCGGGTCCTTCTTCCTCTGGAACTGACTCTCACCTGGGAACGTCAGGGTGACAAAAGAAGCCCTAGCATCTCTCCTTTTAGATATGACAAGAACAGCTCTTTTCCAATCAGATACCTAGGCGTAAGGCATAATCGTTTTCTTTAAAAGTATTTTTTTCAGTTTTTATGCGTTAGTCTGTGATGCATAATGCTTACAATTGATTATGTGCAGCTGGTGCATGAGCATAACACATCTCAAATTTTTTTTATACCCACCTTCCCTCTCCCTAATCTCTGGACCCCTTTCCCACCTGAAAAAGATCTATCTCCCTGTTTCCTATTGTCGATCAGCACAGGCAGAGCCTTTCTGAACAGAACCACAAAGGAACGAGAAATAGTACCAAGAATCAACAAACAGGACTGCATTCAATAAAAAGCTTCAAAGCAAAGGAAACAACCAGCAGAGTGAAGAGACAACCTACAGAATGGGAAAAAAAATCTGCCAGCTATTCTTCAGACAGAGGACTAATATCTGCAATATATAAAGATCTCAAAAAAGTTAGACCCACCCAAAATAAAAAAGATCCAATCAAAAACTGGCTACTGAAATACATGAATAGGCACTTCCCAGAAGAAGTACAAATGGCCAAAAAATACATGAAAAAAAGTTCAACATCATTGACCCCTACGGAAATACAAATTAAAACAATAGTGAGATTTCACTTTAACCCAAAAACAATGGCTATTAAGAAATCCAATAATGGGCCGGGGATTTAGGTCAGTGGTTCTGCCACCTGCCTCACAAGCGCAAGGTCCCAAGTTCGATCCCCAGTCCCCCTGCCAAAAAAAGAAATCAAATAATAACAAGTGCTGGTAAGGCTGTGGGTGCAGGGGAGAGAACCCTTTTACATTTTTTGTGGGAATATGAACTAGTATAACCACTAGGGAGATCAGTATGGAGATTCCTCAAAACAGAACAAAAAACTGAAACTAGAAATTCCATTTGGTCCAGTTATCCCCCTTCTAAGCTATCTTCCCAAAGAGTTGAAGTCATCATTTTATAGGGACACAGGCATACTCATGTGTATCGCAGCACAATTCATAAAAATTCATTCTTGGAAGCAGCCTGTGTATATCCGTCCACAGATGAATGGATAAAGAAAAGGTATTTATACACAGTGGAGTACTCCTCTGCTGTAGAGGAGGACACACTTGACTCATTCACAGGAAAACAGATGCACCTTGAGATGATAATGTTAAGTGAAATAAATCAGACTTACAAGCTTAAATATCACATGATTTCTCTTATATGAGAAACCCAAAAGATTAATAAAGGATAAAAATATTTTTATAAAGCAAATATTTTCTAAAAGGTTTGAAATCACAGTAAAAAGAAGTCAGGTAACCACAAGGTAGGGAGGGCTAATTACATTTTTTAAAATTCTAAATGAAACAGGGCCAGGGATTTAGCTCAGTGGTTCTGCCGCCTACCTTGCAAGCCCAAGGTCTCAAGTTCAATCCCCAGTACCAAAAAAGAAGAAAATTTTTAAAATTCTAAGTAAATCTAAAGCAGCTAAGCATTAAGCACTTGTGCCTCCTAGCAGCCAAAGCAATAAAAGAAACAATATGAAGAACGAGAACCTTAGTACCTAATGAGAAACATCATCCCTTCCTGGGTGCTATGCTGCCCTGGCTCTGCCCTTGGCCGTTCATAAGGTTGTATGCCAGGGATGGGCACACCGGTCAGCTGGACCTCCTGGCTGTAATGGATTCAGCACATTCTGGCACACACAAGCCCCTTCCAAGCTCCACGCAGGACACCGAACGGCATCAGGAATGTGCCACACTGACTCCCTTTGGCACACTGGCTGAGGATTCCCACTAACTCCCCAGGAAAAAGAAACAAGACTAATATCAGAACCCACTGTAAAGCCTGCCCTCGGTACTCGGTAAGAACGGAGAGCCACTTGTAAAGCACTCACATTTTTATGAGTCTGCTTTTAGAAGATTAAAAGCATAAAGCTATGTCCAGCTCCATCAATAAACCACAGGAGACAAGGCACAAAGAAGGTAGCTCAGTGGAACCTCGGTCCTGGGGTCATTCCGAGCCCGGAGGACCTGGCACACACTTACTATTCAGAGAAGGAGGGGTCCCAGCCCTGCCCCACCCTGCCCAGCTCACTGGTTTTTGACCACAGCCACACGATTTCATCAGCAGGGAAATTTTAAAACCCACCACAGACTAGGCTCACACCCAGGGATTACGGTCTGTCTGGGTCCAGCTTCAGCATCCTCAGGACCTGTAAGTGCTCCGCAAGTGGCTGAGAAGCAGTCACCATGGACAACCGCAGCCTGAGCTACAAACACCAGCCGTCACGGTCACTTTCCCTGCAAACAGCCATGACCACAAACAAATCACAGCCTGAAGCTGTGAAGCCCTTTCATTTTTTAAAGTAGACGGTTGTGGTTACAGCAGTGGTCATTACTCCCTATGGCCTCAGACTGCACCCTGACATGTTACCTGGGAGAGACGCTTCTGTCCTTGACCTCGGGTCGCCCTCTCCCAGGACTCACAGTGATTCATGTTTACTGAGCGAGGACACACAGCCTGTGTGTTCCCCGCAGCCACCCAAAGAGGGAAGGAAGACCATTGCTACTTTACAGACGGAAACACGGAGGCTCCAACAACAACCCAGGGCCTCAGAATGACCAGACATTCCTATTCCTGTGCTACTTTCTATAGTGCTGCATCTGCTACAAAACCCAAACCTGACACGGAAGCAGAAAGCTGTGATTTCCTCACAGGGAAAAAGAAATAGCTCAAAAGCTCATTCTGTTCCAGTCAGACTGTGCCATTCCCAACACAGATAAGCACATCTCCTCAGGACCTTTGCACTTCCTGTTCTCTTGGTAGGAAACAGGAAGTACAAAGTTCCCATAGTCCTTTTTCCTCCCAGACATCAACACTGCTTCACTTTATCCACTTCCCAAACACTCTCTTTTAGATTCTCAAGCCTTCCTGGTCTCTATCTCCTTATCCCAATATATTTTCCTTCACAGTGATTATCACCTGACACTATACATCTCCTTATTTGCATGTATTTTTTTCTTGTTCACTAAATCAGCAACTCCCATGTGCTTTGAGCCAGCAGAAGGCTGTACAAGGAAAGGGCAGTGTGTGGACACATGGTAGCCTGGCCAGCAGGGGTCAGTCCCTTCTCCCTGCAAGTGGAGGGCCCAGCAAGGCTGAGGTCCTCCCTGGGAGGGACTGGCCTCTATCCCCACCTGCCTAGGGCAGTCACCTCATTTGATCAAGACCCAGGCCCTGACTGGGGCCTCTTTCCACTCGCGGTCTCTGCCCTCCTCACCTTGGGTCTGGACCCTCAAACAGCCTTGAAAACCTCTAAGGAACCAGCTGAGTCCATCGTTTGCCCCCTGGTCAGAGTCACCGTCCCAAAGCACCTTCCTCTTCCTAGCAATCCTTGGCTGAGAAGCCATCCCCAACTCCAGCTCCCTCAGTGCTCACAGTGTGCTGTGTACGTGTGTGCGCGCGCGCGTGTGGATGTGTGTGGCAGAGTCACCTGGCTATGATGCGTGCCTTAATATTGGGTTCATGTAATTTTTTCTCTCTTGTGCTGTACTCCTTGGGGTGAGCCACGTTCCATTTATCTACCTTTGGCAATGTGCTTCTCACATCAAAGACCCTCAGATTTCTTGGATAAACAAATGAGTAAATACGGAGTGAGCAGACAGATGCCTGAGCAGACTTCAGCCCCAGGGGTGGCACAAGAGGCACGAGTGGAGAGCTGTACCAATCTGTTTGGGAAGCAGGGAGAAGCTGGCTGCCAGAATCTGGCCTTCAGGATTAGGCAAACTCAAAAGTAACCATTATTCAATCCTTCAGAGAGTCTCAGCGAATCCGTAAAAAGTCTGCAAATGGCTCCTCACTTTGCCAACTTCTAAAAAAAAGACATCAGGGGACTACAATGCTACGACAGCCTGCATGCAGAAGGTGAGTCCTAAATAAGATTACAGATGAGGAAGGCAGGTGAGCCGTGACCAGACCACGTCAGGCAGAGAGGCTTTGCACCCACCTTGAGCTTTTAGGGGTGGTCGCTGCTGCTCATTGCTACTCAACTTCATCTCATAGGGGAACCGGGAAGAAGAATGGGAAACTGCAGAATGGAGGAAGAAAAGCCGGACAGGCAGCCACACGGCAGACAGCATGAGCTAAGCAAGTCCATGTGCAATGGCTCCAGGGCCAGAGAGCTAGCTGCCAGATGATCCATCCACAAATGTATAGAGCTTCAGAAGTCAGAGGCTTTGCACACCATGAGCCCAGACTGACACTCTCAGATCCAGAATGGCCAGCATCCCTGCCTCACACTCTGCCCTTTGTGATGGAATTTTACACCCAACTCAAAGGATGGGCGCACAGAGAGGCCTCCTACACAGAGAGGGGGAAACAGCTTGTATCTTCTGACTGCATGGGGATGGAGACCAAGGCCAATGGGGACAGAACCCAGGGCCTCAAACTCGCTAGGTAAGCGCTCTCCCACTGAGCTACAGCCCCAGCCAAAGGCCGCACAGACTCATTAAAAGTCATCATCATCTCTGCTGCTGCTTGATTATTTCCCTGGCTATCACAGATCTCTGTGGTGTGGACCAGCCTGGGCATAGGTCTGCCAGTTTGTTCAAATCATGTTTGTCATACTCTCCAAGAGAAAAGAAAGGACAGTCCATGGCGCATGACACCGTAGCCGGATGTGCCAAACCAGAAGGGGGTTTTCTTGTCCCCAGGCTCCGTGGCTTGGCTGGGGACTGGTTACTAGGGAAGTGTGGGCTGATCACCATGGGTTCTGACCTCAAGGGCCCAGGAAACAGATTCCTCTGGAGGGCACCTCAACCGGCCTGAAGAACGTGGCAAAATGTGTGGGTCTCTCTGGGGTTGACTGCTTTATAGTCAGTGACTTCCTTACAAAAGACCTTGGGGATCAGCACTCCTACAGAGAGATAACTACATTGGAAGACTTAATGTGGAATAAAAATATACTTTTTTGGCTTGTTTCCAAGGCCTGCTATATACTTTAAAAGTAATAATTTAGAGTTCTGTAAGTCATTCGTTCATGGTATTACGCATCAAACCAAAGTGAGATCAGGCCATTCAAGCTGCCAGACAGGGCTAGCAGACCATAGACAGTGGCTCTTGAGGTCACACCGTGCTGAGACAAGTCCCTGTGTCAAGGGAGGGGTGCCATGAATAAGCCAGGGCCAGCCGGCAGGGAACGTCAAAGCCAGAGGTGACATCTCTCAGCCACTACAGGACAAGGAGATACGACAGAAATCCTGGATGAGAAATCCTGGAACTGTGGTGCTCTCAGTGTCCTCTGTAAACAAAAACTCATCCTCAAAATCAGAAACAATGCTTCAAATCTGCAGTCAGCCTTGCCCACCATGGCATGGCTGGTCTGAAGTTGGCAGCTGATGTCTGTAGATACTCGGTGATTTCCTCTGGATGCAGCCTGGGCTCTCCCCATCCTCCAGAGGAGATGGGAACAAGAGACACCTGTGCAGAGAAGGTGGATTTTTGGGTACTGGAGGCCAAGGTGCTGCCGACCCCAAGGCCCTCCCATTCTCACACACTCCAGGACCACCTCTCTGAGCCATAAGCAGCCCAGAAACCCCCCAGGTAGGTGGCTGATCTGAGGCAGGACCAGAAGGAACTGCAGCATTCTGCTAAGCAGGTACAAAAGGGCAAATAGTGACTCAACTTATGGGGCGGGAGGTCTGGAGTCGTCAAATTCTCATAAGACAGAAAGCAGGAGGGTGGTTACTACCAACTAGAGAGAGAACACAGAACTAGCATTTAATGGGAATAGAGTTTCAGTTTGAGAAGATGAAAAAGTTCTAGAGTTGGATAGTAATGAGGATCGCATGACAATGAGAATGTACTTAGGGGCACAGAACTGACTGCTTTAGCTTTAACAGTTAAAATAGCAAATGTGGTTACATGATCATAATAAAAAAATTACTTTTAAAGCTTAAAGGTCTTTTGATGGCAGAATAGTTCAGAATCTTCAATACAATATTGTGGTCCAAAGCATTTCCAAGAGAGGCCTGAGTTGGCTGTCTTCCCCACAGCTCTCTGATCTCAGACACTGTTTTGAGCAGATGGGGAGAAGGGAAAGATCACTGTGTGCACCAGTGCTCCTTGAAGAAGTTCGGGGGACGTGGACCAACCTCCAAGAGTATAAGTTTTCTGTCACCAGGCTCTGACAATGCACAGATCATGGGGCTTAGCAGGCAACAAGCATGATCTCAGGAAATTCTACCAGGACCTCGGCCAGGTCAGGTCGGGACCTCATTTCAATGATGGAGACACTGAGGATGGAGGAGGCTAGTATCTTGCTCAAAGCCACTACTGCTCAGAGCTACAACACATGGCGCCCTCCTCCTGACGACACAGCCCCCTCCTGACTTGACTGTGTGATTATAAGCACCCACAGTGAACTCAGGGGCTAGAGAAGCAGCAGTGATATCCTCCAAGTATATCTGGCCACAAATGAAGTACCTACTGTCTCCACTTCTTTCTTCTTCCTCCTAATGCAAATGGGTCACCCAAAGCCCACAAGTCATTTAGCTGCTTGTCACATCACCCGCTAAGGAAAACACAAGCAAGGTTTAAATGATCAAAGTGATTTCAAAGAAATTCTTCCAAGGGCTTGCTCCCTCAGAGAGGCCCACAGAAGAATTGTCCAGAAATTAAAGAGTGGAAAGATGCAACCACGCAGCAAGCCAGTCCGTGCTGGGACAGCATCTCTCTTGAATCAGCCTTCCAGCTTGCTGCCCTGCGTAATTGAAACAGCCCAGGTGATGGGATTTCCCTGCAGTTTGCTGGGGAAGTGGATGCAGAGGCCAAGGTTCATTCCAGAGGCACTTTAGCAGTATAGCGCTGCTCCTGGGCTCTTCTGCTGTCCTGAAAGTCTCCTAGGCATAGCCCTGCACAGCCAGGTGAAGCATCCCAAGTGCCCCTTCCTCACAGAGCGGCTTAGCTAATCAGCCAGAGCTGCTTAGCTTCTCTAATCTTGCTTATAAATCATTCTCTCTACTCCAGTAATCACCTTTATCAACACTCCTGCAGATCCTTGGGGAGCTTCTGCCTCTCTCTCTCTCTCTCTCTCTCTCTCTGGTACTGTGTTTCTGCAGGCTATGGGCTTCTCAGTGCAGTGGCCCCGAGTTCTCAGCCAGCTCTTGTGAGTTGGTGTGTCCCACCTTTCCCAAGTGCCTGTAGTGCTATCCATGCCCCCACAGTCAGGTAAGGTCAGCTGCCTCCATGAGGAAGTTTGTTTGGCAATAAAAAGGCATTTCAGCATCACACCAGCGGTGCTTATCTCCAAGTAGGGTAAGTCACAATGCCACCAGGCCAGTGGCCCCGAGTTCTCAGCCAGCTCTTGTGAGTTGGTGTGTCCCACCTTTCCCAAGTGCCTGTAGTGCTATCCATGCCCCCACAGTCAGGTAAGGTCAGCTGCCTCCATGAGGAAGTTTGTTTGGCAATAAAAAGGCATTTCAGCATCACACCAGCGGTGCTTATCTCCAAGTAGGGTAAGTCACAATGCCACCAGGCCCCCAAAGGCAGCTGGGCTGCAGCTGCTTTACTGGGTGCACTGAGGTGCACGTGCAATGGATCCTCTTTCAGGGGGCATTAGGCTGCTCCCTTGTAAATTCATGGGGAGTGGGGCAGGCGGAAAAGGAGACCAGGATGAGACCCTGAGTATGGGCTTTCCTTGGCAGCAAGGGACTCACATACTTCCTTTTCTATGTGAGGTACAATGTTCCACATTCATGTACTCTTCCCTAGCATTTTGTTTAAATGCCTCCAAGGTTGCTCCAAAGACATACAAATTGCCTTTGCACTGGGGCCTCAGCAAACTCCCACGGGGATGAAGCACTGCTGGTATAAAAGTGTAATAAACAGGATGTGTGCATGTGCATGGTGACATGGAGAGGAGCACAAGGGTTAGAGTGACCCACACCTTCTCGATATTGTGCTTAGAGGGTGGGAATCACAACCCTCTACACACTGTCCCAACTGCCATGCACCCAGAGGTGGGAGGAATCTTTCCCACTTCTCAAATCTCTTGCAAGCCAGGCAAAAACCTAGCTTCTGGAGTAGCACACAAAACCTGGCACAGTTTACTCTCAGGAGCCCAAAGACCTGCACCCTAAACACTTTCCCCAATCCTGATCTGGCCACATTCTCTCCTCCCGTCGCTGTTCACTATATGCACCAGCTATATGCACCTCCCTCCCTGACTATCTGACCAGCGAATACCCACTGGCATCAAAGCACAGCTCAAACGCTGTAAATGCTATACAGCCTTCTAAGCCATGTTAGGTGCCTGAGTGTGTCACTCCAAGCTACAGGTGACAATCCCAAGCCTACGTTGTTCTTTCCAGGCCCACTAAGGACATGGATTTCTCTCTCAGGTCCCAGCAACACTTTAGTGTTCCAGCCTTTCAGGCCCAATAAGTATATCAGATGCACACTCCAAAATGTGGAATATGGGACACAAACAAGCCACCATGCTCAGAAAAGACTCTTCGCAGAGTCTTCTAGGGTCACCCCAGAAGGGTCCGAGTCAGAGGAAGAGAGGAAGGAAGGAGTACTTTCCCATTCTCATGCCAGAAAATGCTGGTGCTGTGGAGTACAGGTGTCATCTGCAACAGAGCCGACAACTGCCCCTCCCATGTTGCACATCCAATTGATCTACCTCTCTGTCCAGTCCCTGGCACCCCGCACCATACTCTTCCCTTTGCCTAAATCTCTCCTCATGGTAGCCCCTCATTGTTCTAGCTCCACTTTCTTCTGCCCTGAGATGCTGATGAAGCACAATGAGTTATTCCCCACATTGCCAGCAGAGCTGTCTTCCTAAAGCTCAGAAACCATCAGCGGCTCCCACAACCCACAAGGTAGATCACAAAGGCCTCGATGTTTAAGGCTCTTAGTCCCATCCTACATTACAGGGTGAATCACCATCCAAACCCACCTACACACCTTATGCACCAAACTTCCTTACCCAGTGCTTACTTTCCCTCCGCTGGGAGGGGGATTCTCCTTTCTCTCCCCATGAGCATAGCTCTGGAGCCAGGCAGCCCAACTTCAAAGCCCCGCCCTACCAATTCAGAGCTAGGAGACCTGGGCAAGCTATTTGACCTCCCCATGCCTTGTTGGTTAATGACATCATCCCCACTTGCCCTCCAAGGACCAGGCTCAGTGAGGTGACTTGTTCAGAGCACTTAGAAGGGGGCTTCCCAAGGGTCGACTCTGTTAGTGTCCTTCTATAGCCACCCTTCCCCATCTTCAACACTACCTTTTATGTGATGCCCTCTACGATCTTGACATTGAAGACTTGACTCCTTCCTCTGTACTTACCACCAGGGTTACAGTGCCGATCACTCCCCCTCACATTATAGACCAGTTTTGTAGAGCTCTATCCTCTTGTCTAGAGTGGAAGCTCCCTGGAGACAGTGTCTACTCCAAGTCAGTTTTAATATCCCCAGGGGCCCAGCAGACAGGTTTGCTGGCTCAACACACATCCCACAACTACACAGTAAACCCACAATATGGAGCCAAACCAGCTGGCAAGGGACCAGCCCCGCTCTCATTGAACTTGGCATGCAAAACAGAACCAAAGTCAGACATCTGTGGTAGGAAACCAGAGGAATCAATGGCGGGGTTATTAGCACCGTGTGAAGCTATAATCTGGTCCCATCACGGGGACCAGACCTTCCATCACTGGGGTCTTCACCTAAGAGTGATACTTCACCAAATCTTACTCATAAAAAGATCAAATATGCAAAGTCCCCGAACAACTGGTTTTTTTCTGTGTCACACAGAAGGGATATCCTCAAAGAGTTAAATATCTGCTACAATCAGGCAAACCACAGTAATCATATTTGTACGGCACACTGTACTTAATTCTTAAAAGCCCACAGGATAAACTAGTTCATCATTATTCCCACTTCACAGCCAGAAAACCAAGGCTCAGATAGTCAAAATGACTTGCACACTGGTTGTCAGGGCCAGACCACAAATCCCTAAATTTAAGATCTCATTCACCAGGGCACACGTCACCAACAGGAACAATTTAAAAGATTTAAAAGAAACACAGTGAGGACCAAATCAACAGCTTCTGGTCCTCCATGAATAACAAGCAAACACAAGCTCCAGGTAACCCTTCTTCACTCTCACTCAAAAGAAGCAGCACTGCATTTACAAAATTCATCTTCCACCCTTCGTCAGAGACCAGTCCTATTGTGTATTCCAAGTTACAGTTCCGTTTATCTTTCAGAGGTATTTCAGCACCAAATGCTGGGATAGGCTTGCCACGTGACAGGCACTCACATAAGCACTTTACACAGACGAACACACTTACAGCTTCTGACCCTGCAGGGAAGGTGCTGCGTGACAATCACAAGCATGCGTACAACACGCAAACCCACACAGAGTCCAGACACATCAACGAATAAAACTAACCTTGCCGCTTCCCTCAAATTAGAAGATGAACTAGTCCAAGAGCACAGAACTAGTTAACAGCATAGCCAGAATGGAAGCCAGCAGGCTTGACTCCACAGTCCTCGTTCCTAACCCCTGACACCTCCTGATCCACCCATGGCATCAGCTGGCCAGACAGGACAGTAGAGAGACAACAGCCATGTTTGTGGGGTGCAGGCTCCCGACAAGCAGGACAGGGGTCTGTGCAGCCAGTAACTACCGAGTTTGGAGCTGAGCAGACTTTGGACTCCAGCTTCTACCCTTGAGCTAAGCGTAAAAAGGCTCAAAGGCATGGGATGGGTGGGGGGACAAATGCAACCTTTGTATTTATAACTGCAGTCCCCCCTGAGCAGTCACTAAGCCACGCACATCCAGCGAACTGGAATGTCTGCCCCAACTATGGCTTAGTGCAGTCACCAACGACCAGTTTGCAATTTCATTCCAGACCAGCAGCATTCACTGTACCCACCTCTCCAGCCAATCCTAATCCTCATCACTTCTGCTTAAAAAAAAAAAAAATTACAATCAGCCGTAGCCCTGACTGAGCACTGACTCTCTGATAAATCCCCAAAGCCTAATTACTTACCATCATGCTGGTGCTCCTACCTAGTGTTTGTTTTCTCTTTCCCCTCGGACAGCCAGTGAGCAAGACACAGTGGTTGCTAGTAAGCATTCCTCCAGGTACCGGGATGACGCTGTGACTTCTGGGAGCCCTTTCAAATGTATAGTGCCCTCTCTCAGATGCCCTTTCATAGCCACAGCTGTCCTTCAAGGCCAGGTTCAGAGGTCATTACCTCCTGACCAGAGTGGGCCACGGCCCTGGCCGACCACCTGTCTCTCTGCTCCCTGACGTTCTCCATGAGGGATTCCCCACTGTGCATTTTCCACAAGTGAGTTTGTCTGTAATTTGAGCCCTGGCCTGTCCTTCACCGTTCCATTTTATGCTCCATGTCAGCATGGACTGATTCCCGTGAGCTCAGAGCCCAATCCAGGGCAAGGCATACAGACATTTAAGTAACACATTTAATTTCCTAGGCAGTACCATGAAAGTCAGGTTGAAGCCATGTGCTGAGCTAAGGCAGGACCAGAAACCAACTGGTCGTGGTTCCCATCAGCAAAAGGAAGACCCACTGGGCAGAAGATGCCTCCCTCCCCAGCCACACAATGATCTTCTGCTCCTTTTCCAGAGGGAACAGTCACTGCTTTCTTAGCAGAAAAAGTCAATTATTCCAGCACAGTGATTTTCTCCCATTTTAATGAAACCTTGTGTGCCAATGGCCTCTTTGATAACGGACAATGATAAACACAAAGTCCCTTTCTCCAGCATTCCCCTGTTGCGTTGAGTCGAATGGCTAGATCTCTTCTACCTGAGGCAGCACATGGCAATGCTTAATGATTTCCATTTTTAACTCAGGAAGGAACGTTCCTCGGAGTTCAAGACGAAGCTGAGTGGGCGCACTCTGGATTGCGGGAGGCCCGCGTGTCGTTAAGAGTCTGCGAGTTGGGGGTGGCAGATGGCCCAGCAAGAAGGAGCGATTGCTAGCAGATGGCCCCGATAGTTTGGAAAAGGGGGGAAAACTTTTGATTGCAAACAAATTGGTATCAGAAACACACTAAGAAGTGGATCCACACTGGGGTCTGCTGGACAAGTATTCTCTGATCCTGGGAGGGGGGTGGCAGGTTGGAATATGCTGGGGAAGCTCTCCTCTCTAACTTGTCCTTCTCTGCCCCATGTATTAATAATGATGGATCAGAATACAGGCTTATGATTCAGACACCCAAATATTAAAAACCTGGCTCCCCGGGGAATCTTCAAGGCAGTGGAACTATTCTGTATGTCTATCAAAACCCACAAACCGCGCAACACAAAATGAATGCTAATGTCAACTGCGGACAATGGTTAGTAATAAGATTATCAATATTAGCTCATCCATTGCAACAACTGAACCACCCTAAGGCAAGATATTAAAAACACTGGGGACTGTTGGGTGGGGAGGGGAGAATACAGGAACTGTATTTTCTGCTCAATTTTTGTAAAGACTTAAAACACTCTAGAAAATAAAGTCTATTAATTAAACACAAACATACATACACACTCTACCTGGCCCTGCTTGTGTTGGCCGGATGACCTCGGACGAGTTATTTAATTTCTGGATCTCCTTCTCCTCAACTGGAGAATAAAGATAATCACAGCACCTACTGAAAGGGTCATGATGAGAAGCTGGTAGGTTAACACACAAAAAGCACTTAGAGTAGCATGCTGGGGTCAGCTAGAATCACAACAGCCACCTTGTGCTGTGAGTGTGGCTTAAGTACTTCTATGCATCATGCAGCTGGAGTCCTGCTAAGGCAGGTAGGAAGGGCTGCTATCATCTTACAAAAGAGAAAACCTGAAGCTTAGAGATTATGTAATGTATTCAAGGTCACACAGCCAGCAAAGGGTGGTGAGCTGGGACTCAAACCCACACATCTGCCTTCACGCTGTCAAACCACCATCTCCAAGACAGATAAACTGAGCCCCTTCTGGCTACTGAAAACCCTTATACTTTTCCAGGCTTCGTTTTCTTGAGAGAGAAAGAGAGACAGAGGAAGAGAAGGAGGCAGGAAAGCCCCCAGTGCCAGCAGGGAGGATCTTGGCACATCCAAGGCAAGAACCTATATTGTTTGCTTCCCAGCCACAAGATCCACTTGATCCCACCCCACCTTCTAAGCAGGAAAGAGCAAGTACCCTGGTGAAGGGCTGCTGTCTCCCCCAACCTGCCTTGGTGGTCAGGACGGTAGCTCTGCCAGGCTGTCACCATCCCAGAATGGCCAGTGACACTTTCCCCAGGCTCTCTGGGGGCTGCCCTGCCTAGCAGAGCCCCTGCCCAGGTTGGATCTCCCATCCCTGCTGTGCGGAACATGCAATGACCTCCCTTCCCACTGTACTAAGTTCAATTCTGGCTTTTCCAACTCAGGATTGCCTTTATGTAACAATTTCAAAACATGGGATGTGTGACTTGTCTCTCAAGCTCACTGAAGCAGCCCTTGAACAGACGTTTGTTCAGAATCAGACGCTTTTTCTTGCCACCCGTACCTCAGCACCTCCCCGCCCACTGGTCCTGGTGTACTTTTTGCAGCTCCAGCTCTGTCCTCCTCTTCCTCCTGAGTTCTTGAGATTTTGCACAGGGGGCCCACAGAGACCCACTGCTGAGGGCACCTGCCCAGCCTCAGCACAAGCTCCTGTGCTCGGGATCCCATCCTACTGAATCAGCCACCCTCTCTCCTCCACAACCACATGTACCTCAGCCTGGTACAGAAGGAAAAGCAAAGGGGTGAGCGAGCCAAGTGCATCCCAGAACATCCACCGGCTAATATCTGCATCAGTCCCCTCCACCTGGAAGTGCTAAAAGCCACCTTCATTTTCAGACTCTTCATCACCAGTCTGCTCCTCCCCAGCCCTGCTGGTGCATACACAGTCACCAGGCACTTCCGAAGACACATCTTCTAAGAGGAAACCCAAACAAAAATGCAAGGGTAAAGCAGGACTTAAGATCCCTCCTGAAACTCTTCTCTCTTCTTCCTCTTCTTTTTAAACATGGCACACAGGATGCTGGAAACCCAGAGGACCAACAATAAAGGTGGAGGATGAATCTCTTATTCGATCTACAATAGGAGGTAGCATGAGAACAGAAGTCATGCTAACTCCAATTAAATAGCATAAATGTAAAATACCACCTGTTAAGAGACAAGAAGGGTTCATACAAAGCAAAGTTTACTTTGGCATCTGCCAGCATTCCCAATCCTCCAAAGATTTTTTTTTTAAAAAAAACCACAAACCAAGAAGCCTTTGTTTCCAGAGGAAGGAAGAATAAATAGTGAGATATTTGCTTGTTAACTTTTCCTCCACAAGTAGTTTTTCAGTGAAGTACCTACTATACACAGGTTTTGTAATGCATACTAGGGTAAACAGACGAAAAAATAATAAAAGCAGAAGCTAGGGTCAAAGCATGAGTTATGGGCCAAACACTTTAAAGTGCAGATGGGTAACATTTCATGTAATTCCAACAACCCTGTATACTGATGTAACTATTGCCCCTGCATCCCGCTTTACAGATGGAAAAACTGACAGACATACTGTGGTTTTACAAAGCAAATGGGGCATTCACCTTTTATATTCTAGTTAGAGGAAGCAAACAGTATAGCGATGGCTAGAACGAGTTTCAGCAAAGAGCCAGAGCAAGATGCCATGACTGCAGTGACTTAGACGGCTACTTTGGAGTGGGCGACCAGGGAAACGTCTTGGGAAGGTGGTAGTGACAAACAGGAAGCCACTATGGAAACACTAATCAGAGGTCCTAATTGCTAGAAGCTCCAAAAGTCATGCATAGAAAGCATCTGTCGCTGGTTCTGATTTCATGAGTCGGGACATCTGAACCCTCCAGACTCTCCAACTGCCTCTTGCCCACAGACTAAGATTTTGATGCACCAACTTCTAACCTCAGCTGCATACAAACACTCTGGGTGCTCTCTCCAGAGATGAGTGGAAACGTATTGGTTCTTCCAATGGCCTCAATATTATCCCAGAAGGCAGAGGTTGAAGCCCTGACTCCCAGTGTGATGATACGGCAGGTGGGCCCTTTGGAGGGATAACGAGGGTGAGATGAGCTCACGAGGGTGAGATTCCATAATAGAATTAGTGCCCTCACGACAGGAGGAAAGGGCCAGAGAGCTTGTGCTCTGTCTCCACCATGTGAGCACACAGAGAGAAGCAGGCCGTCTGCAAATTAAAAGAAGAATTAACTGGACACCACCATCATGGGCACTTTGACCTTGGACTGGGTTCCCAGCCTCCAGGACTGAGTGTGAGAAATAGATGTCTGTTATAGCCCAAGCTGAGATTGTGCTCAATGACTGACTCATTGTTACTCATTTCATACGTGTGGTCACAGGGACCCGCCTCCTATTTTATTGCTTGCTCTGCACAGACCATGAAAATAGACATCTAGGGCCTAACATTAATCCAGGTCATGCCTTCGGACCTCTACGGAAAAACTAATTATAGCTTTTTTATAGGTATCACTCATCAAAATGAAGCACATTTTTTTTTTTAGCTTCCTTACGTCAAAAATTGGTTTAAACTGGTTTTCAGGAAAATTGCTATGTTAAACCAAGATTTAGCTCTTGTTAAACATTGAAAAAAAATTTTTTTAGTGCTGGGGATTAATCCCAGAGCCCTGCTCATGCTAGGTAAGTGCACTCCCAGCCCAGCCCAACATTCAAATATTCACTGAACACCTACCAAGTATGCAGCACATTCTGCCCAGGCCTCTTGGTCTTTAGGATGTACAGGAATCACCTGGGACCCTTGCTAGGTTGTAGATTCTAATTCAGCAGGTGGTGGGTATGGGCCCAAAACCCAGCACTCCTAGCAGGTGACCACACTGAGCAGTGGGGCTCTAGTCCAATAAATATCAACTCTGGCTTCTCCTTGCAATTGTCTAGGGAGCCCCTAGAAAGTACGGATACCCAGGATCACCCCAAACACATTAGGTCAGACCCTCTGGGGCTGGGGGTCGGGCACTAAAAAACTTCTCTATAAAGCTCTTGAGCCATTTGAATGTGTGGCCAGGACTCTTCTAAGGATAGATCAGGTAGCCCTCAAGGGCAGGTAGAACGCAATTGTTTTAGATAGTGGTACCAGTCATCATGGAGGGGATGACTGGGCCAGCGATGGGTGACAGGGCATTTAGGCTGAAGCAGAAACAATGAGCTCAAAACAGCACTACTGAGGTCTAGGAAAGGATCCAGGCAGAGCAAAGAACCACGAATTCTACACGGAGTTTTCTGGGAAGACCACGACCACATTTGTGCTTTGAGGAAACAAAGCTATCTCAAGCCAAGAAGAACCTCCAGGAGGCACAGAGAGTGAGATGAGTCCCTGCCCTGGAGGTTCTTAGGAAGATGTGTGCTAGTATTTGCCAGAGGCCTACCTAGGGCTGAGGCATGGACACAGTCATACTCTCACAAAGCCCTCACACTTCCTGTGTCCCTCAGGAATGTATGTGGAAGAGTAGCAGCTGGTGGAGATGGACGTAAAACAGGAGCCTCCAGAGACTGGGAGAGTCTCCAGCAGCTGGGTAGAAGGGATGCCACTCTGTCATAGCCCCAAAACTGGAACTTGGAGCTCTGGCCCACCTTGGAGCTCTAGCCCTCCCAGAATGGGAGTCTGAACTGAGTACCTGCATCCCAGCTGCCCAGAAACCCACTCCCCGGTGGAGTTCTGGAGTAGGGATAGGTGGCTTCACCTTCTCTCCAGAGGCGGACCCTGTGACCCAAGTCTAAGCCAGCCCAGAGCCCAGCACTCCTCTGGCCCAAGCAATTGGGCTAGAGTACTCATGCGGACCAAGACAATCCAACCCTGCAGAAGCAGCTCAGTCCTGGGCACGCTCTTTCCCAGTACTTCTGAGTCTGGGGGGACCTAAGATTGGTTGGACCTAATCTTCCCACATTTGAACAATCCAAGTTCAACAACAGAGGGAAACTGAGTATTGGACGCCACTGTCTTAACCTTTGATCCGACACTTCCGGTTATTAAACCAGTAATTTCTTTAGGAGGCTTCTGTTACTGCCTTAGAGGCTGGCCTCCTCCACCCCCACTACAGCAGACACAGAACTGCGTCTGGCTGCTCCCCCTCTTCCAGGCACTGGAAGTGCCTCCTGCAAGGCTGCTGAGTGGGAACTGGCATCATCATCATCATCACCATCATCATCATAATCACCTTGTCTTCCTAATGTCAAGAAACCCTGTTGAGATACTGTCTGCTCCATTGTGTTGGAACCTCCTTGCTGACAGGGGCTGCATATGGTACCTGCTCACATTTCCCAATCCGTCCTGCTCTTGGGCCGGACACATAGCACAGATGCCTGCTCTGATGTGGAATGCAAAGTGGGCCGAGAGTCTCACCTGCCAGGGATGAGGAGGCTGGAAGGGAAGGAAGGAGACCAGAAGCTGGTGTGGCAGAGTGGGGAGGGCATGGCAAATAACTGAGGAGGCTCCTCCTTGCTGAGAGATCTCGGGAAGCACTAAACTTCTGAGCTTTTTGTTCCTGCCTTTGGAAAAACACAGTAAGAACTGAAGTACACGATACAGCAACATGCACTTTCCTTCTCATTTGCCCCATATTTACTGAGCCCTACCTATGTGCCCGGGCTCTATTCCAGAAACAGCCAATACAAAGCACAACACAAATGTTAATCATTGCTAAAGACGCTGCCAATTTCCCTTCACTTCTCTCTCCATAAGAGGGACAAGGTCAGGCCTTCTTGCCTGCTTTAGATGTGTGTCAAACGCTTTTTGATCAGACAGGACCCTGGAGATACAGAGGCCACAATGAAGCACAGGAGAACTCTAGCTGTAGAAATGTTGTCCCAGTCTCAGACAGCATGCTCAGGCTCATGGGGCAGAAGTTACCCAGGGACAGAGGAGGGCATGGCCAGCCCAAGACGACAGCACCAGTGAACTAGAACAGCTCCAAAACTCCCCTAACTGATCCCTTCTCCAGAGCAGTAATGTCTTCCCACGTAGGTAGCACCAACTGTAGCATTTCAGGTCTCTGGAGTGACAGGGCGATCCCCAACATTGGCATCTCCAGCCTTATGCTTGTTTACCATGACAAGGTCAGGGCAACCTGTACATTCACCTCCCTGGACAGCAAAGAAGATCTGCCAGGCCAGAGTAAGGACAGCATGGGCACCACCACCTGTGGGGTCACCAGGATGGAAGGAGCCACTCAGGAGCAGGCATCCAAGTTCACAGAGAACCCCAGTATGGACCTACAAGTGGTGGTCCTGCTCCTCCATGTCCCAAATGTCTTTCTTGAAAGGCCTCTGGGGAGGGAGGCTGATGGCATAGGAAACATCTGACAGCTCTGAGGGATGACCATGGCCTTAGAAGCTCAACGAACCAGAGACATCTGGTTCCAAAGCCAGCTTCACCACTTTTGTGGCTTTGAGCACTTTGTGTCCCCCTCCTAGACCTTTCCTAGCCTGTAAATTGGGCATACTTGGCTCAAAGAAGATGACAATAAAACATATGAAGACTTCCATCAAGACCTGCTCCCTTACTCCACAGTTCCATCTCCTTTTACACACAACCCCACACAGTGCCTTACCAGGCTCTTCTGAGGCCTGAGCAAGCAAGTACTCTTCCACCCATTTCACAGGAGACAAACAGAGTCCAAAAGATTATGGGATTTGCCAACAGCTTGGTGGAAAAATTCTCTATAAATAAAACCTCATCATTCCTTCCAGTCTTTTGAATACATCTTCCCACTGGATCCTCCTCATAAAGACCCCAAGTGTTGGGGCCAGACTTAATGCCTAGAAGAGCCTTTGGGGGGCTGACTGCCTGCGAATACTCTCTCCTCCTGAGAACCTTCTTCACTCATTTAAGTGAAGCCTACTTATGGCAGGGGAACAGACAAGACATCATTATGGGTCCTGATCACCAGTGACCGCTAAGAGACTCCTGAAGAGGAACAGGGCAGATGCCACCTCCTGGGCAGCATCTCAGGGACTACCGTTCCGGAGAAAGGCCACATATCCCAGTGTCCCCCTACAGCTGGCCCAGTATACTCTGACCCCGGAGGGTCCTCCCAAAGTGCCGTCTGCCAAAGCAGCTGAATCTGCTGAGCTCCTCCAAATGTGTACAGTGAGCAAAGGGGAAGCAAACAAAGACACTGGCAAACCAACAAAATCAAGAGAGCAGGGAAAACACAGTATTTAGGAGCTTGGTGAGAACAAAGACAAAAATTTCAAACTCTTGAATGTGACCTTAGTTGTTGGGTAAAGAAAGCATTTGTGTTGCTTAGCAGCCTGGCTGACGAATGTCTGCGGTTGTCTCTCAACACCATAGGACTGACTACTCTTTCTCACTGCTTCCTAAAACCTCCTCTCCGCCCTCTGGCTGGAGCTGTCCACATAAGCACCATCTCCAGGCCAGGCCAAAGAATGCAGGACGGAGGGGATGGGCTGGGGAGAAGAATCTACTTCTTACCAGGATCTGTGCAGTTCTTAGCCATATGAGTCCCATTCACCGGTGCCATCAACTTTCTATTTCTCCATATGTCCTGTAGAGTATGTTTGCTGGCAGAAACTGTTTTGTGCCCTGGATCAGAAAATAAGTCAGAGACACCATTAGTCAACGTGATACCTGCATTCTCAGTGACCTCTCACATGTATGCGTATCTAGCTGTGTTAGCAACAGCTCTCTGGCTGTTTAGAGCCACCTGTGGGGAAGCCACACAGTGATTACAAGTATGCTGCCACCTGCTTACTCACAGCAGTCTGGACCTTGGATCTAATTCATTGTTTCTAGTTCCAGGTGGGTCAGTATATAATCTGACCTTGGATAGGATGAGCTGGTCTCAGCCCCTCATAGGTACAACACAGGGTTTAATTAGGTAACCATTAAGCCCTCTTTTAGTAAACATGCGCACCACAAGCGTATGCTAAGTCAGCAAGCAGGTAGGGACAGACGAGATGGACAATGGCCCAGGACTTCTCCCACCTGGATGTGCACATGGAACACTAGGGGATCTTGGTCAAATGCAGATTGTGATCCAGCAGGTCCTGGGTGGGACTTGGATTCTACGCTACCAAGCTCTCGGAGCTGCTGATGCTGCTGACCCAAGGGCCACCAGAGCGACGTGGGAGGTGAGGCTGTCCATCACCAAAGGCCAGTAAACTCCCAAAGGTAATTCCTGACCCAGCAAATAAAGACAACCTCACTCCAGACCTCCACAGTATCCATTTCCCTCTCCCCACACGCACTTCCAGGAGAGTAACGGTACTTCTTCTAGAACGCTGATGCCTAGGCATCTCTAGGCACTTTGTCATTTGTAGTGTGGAACTGAAGAAAAACACCAACTTGCCCAATTGCAAAGCAGCAAATATTAAGACGTTCAAAACAAACTTTCTGAGTTTCTTTTGAAAGAGCCACATTTTAATCCTCTGTTCTCTAATTCTCTATCTGGACTTTGAAAGGCAGTATTATTTTTTTAAGTTTCACCCACTTGCTTTTTACCTATGGTTGCAAATGTCTCTGAACAGTCAGTAGATGCTAAGGGCCTTTCTATCTGCTCAAGACAGTACCTTCTGCCATTCCTCCATGTCTCGGTTGCTAAATCACTAGCATCTCTTTTGCCTTTTATGTTTAAAAAAATAAACAAAAGATTCATAGCAGCTAACTCAGTGAAAGCACAGGGCAATGAATGTTAGTTATTTGTAGGCTCAACTCCCCCCACCCCAAACAGGCATTTGGATAAGTTTCTTCCCTTTCCCATGCCCGCTGAAAGGCGCTGTATCCTGGGAGCTCCACGACAGCATGGACGGCCAGGGCACGAATCAGCGCCCCTTCTGTACGGATTAAAAGGAGTTTAGAGAAGCGGTACTGAAACATGGCAGCAATCTCCCGCGGGTACAGACTGCCCGGTCCGTTTAGGGTTGTGGGGGGGGCATCAGAAAACCCAAGGCATCCCTTTGGACCGAGCAGGAAAGGGAACGGGGAGAGCAGAGACCCAAGGCCAGTTTCCGACATCTGAGTCTGGGTCTTCAAGGGACTCAAAGCACAGCCCTTGCGGAAAAGCGGAACACTCAGTCTCCCCCACCCAGAGCAAGGCAACCCCCGTCTCCGGGCCCTGCACTCCAGGGACAGAAGCTGTGCAGGCTCGTGTCTTAGTAACCCACACCTACAGCCTGGTCCTGAGCCTCCGGGGGCAGCGCCGCAGCTCAGGGTCCGTCAGCCCTCAGGGTGCGCCCTACCTACCGCAGGGAGGGGACTGGAGGAACCCTGGGGACCCACCTGAAGAGCACTGGGTGGGAGCTGTCCCACGGCTTCCCAGCCCAAGCATCCCAACACCCGGGGCAGAGGGAGCTGGTACTAGCACCTACCCAAGCTGCCCAAGAGGCCGGACGCACAGCACACCAGAGCCAGCACCGCACACATGAAGCCAACTTGCTGCGGCAGCATCTCTCTCCGCCCTCGAACTTTGCGCCGCCGCCGAGGAGTCCCGCGAAGCGCCATCTCTGTGTCTGAGTGCCGTCCCTGGGAGAGGATGCGGAGATTCAGGACTCCGGGCGCCGCCTGTGCTGAGCGACGCTGGAGCTGGAGCGGGCGCTGCGCAGCTCAGAGGCGAGAGGCTCCGGGCCAAAGCTTCATGGCCCGTGAGTGACGCCGGCGGGGAGCGAGGTCTCCAGAAGAGACGGGAGGCGGAGGCGCCCCGCGCGGTCGGAGCTCAGAGTC
>NW_022900933.1:31810200-31844506 GCF_012274545.1 Fukomys damarensis | reverse complement strand
TCCTCCTCCTTCTTTTCCTCCTCCTCCTCCTCGCCCGCCTCTTCCTCCGCCTCCTCCAAGTTTAGCCGTGGCCGCCCGCTACCAGCCCACCAATCTCCGTCGTTTTCCTGCGGACCGAGCCCTGGGGACCAAGTGCCCGAGGTGCGAAGGGACCTGCGACCCTCTGGGCGGCGCGGCCTCACGTCGGCCCTCTCCGGGGGCCGCTTGGTCCCCGGGAACTTTCCTACTCTTCCACTGCCAGCGCAGGCGTTTGCGAAGCCGAGGCGCCTCCCTCTACTCCATGTCCCCTCCCTCTCCCGCACGTGCACTTCTCCCCTAGGGCGCTCACCGGTGCGCGCCTCCCTCCGCCGAGAGGCCTAACTGACCGATGTGCTGTAATCCCCTTCCTTCTCTCCTTTTCTCTCCCTGCTCCCAACGGAGCCTAAATAGTCCTTTCTTTATGGTCTGAGGCTGCTGCAGAGAAAACAGGTTATGGCACGGGAGGACCCTCAGAACAGCGGTTTCTACAGAGCAGTGGCTGCTGTCTAGATTCCCCACGACCCGCAGGCCGACCCCAGGCCACCACTACCCCTCCCCCGGAGGCAGGAGATGCCTGAGGAAATCAATTGCTCGCCCACAGCTAACAAACAGGCTGCACCGAGCCAACACGATAGGCTTCTGCGAGGGGCTGGGGCGGACCTGGGTGGCGCGGACACGCGACACCGACCTGCAAAACGCTGGCTTCAAGGCAGAGAGAGTTCTGAATCTCTGCCACAGAGAGTTGACCTTTTGATATTCTGGAGCCTTCGGGCTTAGCAAGGCTTTCTGGTTTGCTTTTGTTTTTTCCTCCGCCTTTCACATCGGCCCTCTAGTGTAAACCGCTTTAAAAATGAGGCAAGAGTAAAATTTTCCGAAGAAGGTGTAGTCCAGGTGCTGGCAGGTGGGGGGCTTTATCGCAAAAGATGTCCAGGCTTCACTTCGTCTCCTGGCCAACTCATCAAATGCCCATTTCGGGTCTACTAGGGGTTAAGTCCATTTAAAGTCCTTTTTTGGAACAAGGCCAAGTCTGTTTAATTAAATAAATACCCACCATGCATGGGCCCTATGCCAAGTGCCAGCCAGGGAACAAAACAAGAAGAAAATATCTAAGACCCAGTCTCTGCTTTCAAGGAACCCTAAATCAAATGGGAACTAGACCCCTAGATAAATGCTGTTAAGTGAAGTTCTAAAGTCACTGTTTTGCAGAATGTGCAGTATTTCCTCACTGCTCATTACGCCTTTCTGTGCCTGCAGCAGCATGGGCATCGCCTGGGAGCTTGTGAGACACGCAGACTCTACAGTTCCACCCAGACCTACCGAGCCAGAATGTGCATTTTAAGCAAGATCCCCTGGAGATTTGTGTGCACATTCAAGTGTGAGAAGAGTTCCCTGTCTCTATGCCTCTAGCTGGCTACCACCTGCAAGCTTCCTTCTGGACTGAATAAGCAGGGATTGTTTTGTTTGTATTTGCTTGGCAAAGAGACATGGGTTAGAGGTGCCTAGAGGGCAAAGAGAAGGTTCTCTCATTATTTCCAGCAGCTTCATTTCAAGACCAACAAAGATAGTAGAGGTATGAAGGCAAAACCAGTGGCAGTAGAAACCCATAGGGAAGTGAGATGGAGGAAGCAGGGCTGGCCTCCCACAGAAGAGCCCAGGCTTCTGTCACTGTTTGTCACTGAGTGAGACCACCCTCCAGTGCAGTCTTCTCTCCCGAGTATGCCCCTGCCCAGGCCCTTTTCTCCACTTTTGCGGATTTCCTTCCCACTACCTGGGCTGCAGCTACAGGCATCAGTAACAAATAGAAGACCATAAAATAGCCCTACTTGCAAAGCTGCTTGGAAAAGGCCCTTGACATCAAATTTTAAGCCAAAGGAAAAAAGTAAGAGTGATACTACGCCGTTGTCCTGTTCACAAGACAGTGTTTGGGTCACACTGGTTAAAGCAGTGCCAGTGAAGAAATTGGCATCTTTTTTTCTAGGATTTAATATTTTCTTAAAACCCTGTTTATGGAGCTCACCTAGAACTGGGGAAAATAGATATTTTTTGAATCCAAATCAGGTCTAAGGAGTCATCAGGTTTTTGCCTTGAAGCATTTAGCCAGCTCTTTAATAGAATGTTTCTTCTTCTCTTTGACACTTTTCACCTGCTTTCTGTTGATAGTTAGAGCCCTTGGAATAATTTCACATGCACAAATGGATTTCTTTTATTTGACAGTTTAAAAACCAATTTGAAATTGTACTTTTTGCTACCTTTAAGTAGTGCCCATTACCAAACTGCCTGGGCTGCAGCACTAATGACTAACCCTGTGGTGGAGCAAATTGGGTCTTGTGTGCCTTTCAGATTCAGAGCATTCAGGAGCATTTTCCTAAATGAGTGAGGCTATGGTGTAAATGGGAAGTGCATCGCTGGGAGGACCTTGGTACCTAGCTTCAGTGCCATTGAACTTGGCGTGTCTCTTTAGAGGCCACATGTTTTCTTCTGACACAGTAGAGGACTACATGGCTGGTGTTAGCCATTTTGACAGAATGGTTCAGTCCAGGGGTGATGGGCACAATATTTTTTTCTTAAGAATCCTTTCCTATGACGCACGAGCCTCACTATTTAATCAGTGTCTTTCTTGGATTTTTTTTTTTTTTTTTGGTACTGGGAATCGAACTCGGGCCCTTGCACTTGCGAGGCAGGCAGCAGAACCACTGAGCCAAATCCTCGGCCTTTCTTGGATTTTTAAAGTTTGCCAGAATGACCTTCTCTGGGATTTCTGATAAGACTACTATATCAGTCTGTGCCGGTTAGGCAGCAGTTCTCAAATGTGCACATGCTTTGGTCTCCTGAGGAGTTGAAATTCACACTGCTGACTGCCAGCCCAGAACCTCCACTTTAGTAAACTGGGGCTGAAAACTTGCATTTCCAGCACATTCCAGGAAGCTGATACATCTGGTTTAGGGACCACACTTCAAGAACCAGGGCCAGGTTATACTGTAATAACAGGGACAACTGATCTCAAACAACAGAACTGTGCTTCTGGCTGGTGCTTCTCATCTGTCAAAAGGTTTTGTACAGCGAGGAGGAGCCGTGCAAGTACCTGATAGCAGCCAAGATCAGCCTCAACCAGACGTATGGAACTGTGACTAAGTGATCTGTCCAAGATCCTCTAGGAAACAGGTCACAAATCCAAGCTTCTGGCCCAACATAGACTCCAGAGTGTCCACTACCTGCTGCCCCTCTGTTCTCTCGGCCCCGTCAGTCTGATAGTGGAGACAAGGCAGGGAGGGGATCACAAGGAGTAGCGGGGCGATTTGACAAGGGACCTGGCTCAGAAGGTAGCCTAGGAGGTACCTCCAGTTCAGGCACTTGATAATAGTCCATGTTGGGTTGGTCTTATCTTGCGTAGTTCACCTCATGACATGGTGCATAAGCCAGATTTTCCTCGCTGTTCAGCACAGTGCACTGCTAAAGGCAAGAGCATCTTGGGCTTTGTTTTTCTGTGAGTTTGCTCTACTGAGTTTTCACATTTTGTCATTTATTTCTAGTGGCTCAGGACTCAAAAGCTCCGGCCTCCCTGCAAGTCTGGAAGGGCCTCACCATGTGGACAGATGACTGTGCCAGGAGGAAAATGACAAGTCATGGCAAGAAGGACACATACAGTGTTGGAGATTTTCATCAAGGAGAAGAGAATCTACCACAAGGGGAGTTACTACTGGTATATGGGGGGGGTGCGACTGATGTGTCTGTCTCAGGTATAGATCCACCAATCCTTCCCAACCAGAAGCCAGTCCCACATGGTGAGCCTCTGTTTGGCCCCCTACTTCGTCAGGAAATGTGTTTTGTCCTGAGTTTTAATAGGAAAGGTTTCAGTTTGCCCACTTGGGAGGCAGCATTCCTTCTAATTCTCTCTATAGGGATGGCTGAGGCCGGGAAGACAGGGACTGAAAATGCTATGCAGGCTAAATGATATGTTTTGAACCTGGGCTACTACTGCCTGGGTAATCTGAGTAGCTCCCTGTGGCATCCAGGCAGAAATGCTGTCCCATTGTCCAGAAAGCAGAGGCAGTTAGCTCAGGCAGCCAGCTTGGGCAGCCGGCTGCAGGGAGCTTGCCAGATACCAAGCATTTGCTAGACTTATGAGCTCTTGTCCCTGTCTAGAGAACTGGCTGTCCTTTGCTCATTACCCAGATAGCATCAGAAACTTGGAGTTGAACAACCAAATAAATGCAACCAGGTTGCTCCTTCTGGGAAGGCATCTCCCCCCATGCCACCCCCTGTGGGATTTGGTACCTAAGGCGGGGCTTTGCTAACTGTCCCCAAATCTCACTGACTTTACACTTAGGAAGTTTCTTTCCTACATAAAGTACAAACTGTGACAATCAGCAGGGGGCTCATTTCCATCTGGTTGTTGAAATAGTCTACTTCCCTGCGTCTCATGGCTGTGCCATCTTCAGTATGTGACTTCCGGGGCACCAAGCTTATCTGCAGTGAAACAGCAGAGGGGGAAAGATGTAGAGTCCCCTGGGGATGGTTTTTATGGGTCAGATTTGGATGTGGTGACATTGCTTCCACCTGCATTCATGGGTTGCAACTCAGCCACCTTGGCCATTGGGGAGACAGGGAAATGAGGCCTAGAAGAAAGGACTTGGTGATCTGTCTTTGCCATGTACAACCGTCATCGTGTGGAGGCCTCCAGAAGAATAATCAGAATTCTAGGTCACATATATCATTCCTCGCTCTGGGCCAGGCAGCGTCTGAAACATTTGAAAAGCTGAGTGTGGTGGCACATGCCTGTGCGTCTGGGAGACTGAGGCAAAAGGATCACAAGTTTGAGCCCAGCCTAGACCATTTAGTGAGACCTAATTCAAAATAAAAAATGGGCTGGGGAGGTAGCTGAGTTGGAAGGCCTTGGGTTCATTCCCCAGTAGCACAGGAAAAGGAGAAGGAGAAGGAGGAGAAGGGGGAAGGGGAGGGAGTAGAACCTGATATCCATCCAGTAACCCATTTAATCCTCCCAACAGCTAACTCTGGGAGGCAAGTACAGTTCCTCTCAGTTTGCAGATATAGGAACCCCAGGCACTGAATAGTTAGTAATTTGCTCAAGTCACATAACTAGCAAGTGACAAAGCTGATATTCAAAGCCAGAAAGGATGGGCCCAGGATCCCTGCTCTTAACCATCCTAATAAGAATGAGAATTCCTGCCTTAGCCCTACAAGGAAGCTGAGACCGAGAGAGACAGACAGAGCCTGAAGCTCAGATCTGCCCAAGTTCAGAGCTCACTCTCCTGCCCCATGAGCTGTCCGTAAACGTGTCAAATGAATGAATGAACTGATGGCTCTGCCTTTGCTGAAGTTCAATATGGTTAGAAGGGTTAAAAATATCAACTGCTTTTTAAATGCTAGATCCCAGCCTTTGCATGGTCCACCATCTTTGCAAGGAAGCCAAATGCCAAACAGGAAGCTGGGATAAACACACACTCAGCTCATTTGAAAATAAATTAGCAAACTGCAACTCTTTGGGAGAATTTTTTAAAAAGGCCCAAAGGAGATTTACCACTGGGTTGCATAATAAAGTGTCCCCCAAAGTCATACTAATACTTTAATGGCTGTTATGCAATGTTGATGGGTCTGTGTGACTCAGCTTTTAAATTAATTTAAAGGATTTCTGATGAGTGTTGTTAGCTTTGGGGGCCTCTCCTTCCTCCCTCCTCCTTTTTAACCAGGTTCTGAAAGCAAACTCTCTGGCAAATTCTTACCTTAGAGGCTGAGCTATTTCAGTTAGGAAAAGGCAGATACTTCCAAATATCAAAGGAGAGGCAGCAAAGAACTCTTTGGTCTTGAAAACAGAATATGGTTATGTCTTCCCCTCTGCCAGCAGCCAAAATCGTCCTCCTGTTGGTTATGCGTGTGAGTAGTCATGAGGCTGATCAGGCCCAGCAAATTCTAATCCCTCAGGCTGCTGGTAAATAATAATGTATAAACTTATGATTAGTATTCTGTTTCAAAGGCCAGTGATCAAAAGACAGCAGATGGGCAGGCTGGTGAACTTTAGAACTCTGCTTTTGAATTCCCACTTCATAATCAGCCTCTATGGATCTGGACTTCTCACCTGTTTTTGGTTTCACCAGGATCTCCTAGGTCACCTCGGGCCATGTCTGTCTGTGCTGGAGCTCACAGTAGAGGCGCCGGTGACTTCCAACGAGAAAGAGAAAGTGTCTGCCCTTGAGGAGACATACTTTTAGGACATATGTGCCCTTGAGCAATAATTTAATAAACAGTGCCTTGGTGACCTGTAAGAGAGGGAGACTTTTGGATAGAGCAGCAATTTTCTCTCTGCCACAAAGCATTAATATTCAGTAGTCATATTTCATAATGAAGGACCATGTGATGGGTTTTAGAAGCATGCACACTGGGACCACGGGAGAAATGGTGGGGGATATGTCCTGCCCAGTGTAGAGCTGCTGCTGATCCCTCTTGCTTTTCACATCTTTCCCTTTTCTGTCATTTCTGTTCCAACACTCACCTTAACAACCATCAAGACATCAAAGTCTCATCTGGTATGTTTTCGCCTTCAAGTTCCTATAAAATCAAACCTCACTGGGGTGTTAACTACAGTGGTCCTCCACCTTTGGGGTCATAGATGTCTTTGAAAAATCCAAAAGTTGATGCAGTCTCTGTCCTCCAGGACAGTGTATGAAGTACATACACTTGGAATATAATTTCTGGAGAAATGGAAACTCCCCGCAAAACCCACAACCTACCTTCTAAGGGCTTCCAAGAACCCCTGATTTTAGGATCTTCACCTAACCCCTAAGACCTCACCAAGAGCTATTTCTATTTTAGAAATAAGCTAACAGCCTTACACACTCAAAGATGCAAAGATTTAATTTCTTTTTATTTCTCTAAGAAAAGAAAGAATTGTAATGCTGACACTAAAATAGTTTAGGGGTTCTGTGTTTGAACAGATTTTGAAAACACTGCATGCTTACCCTTTTGGAACTCTGTAAGGTATATTAATGTCTCTGAGAACATCCACAGTGGAGTGTCCTTTGTTTTGCGGTGCTTGGCATTTCTCAAACTCTTTCCACCTGGAATCCTGTTGCTCCATCATCATTTAATATCCCCCATAGAGCTGGTGTTTTGAGAAATACTCATTATAGCCTAATCCCTGCATTTTACAGATGGGGAAACTGAGGCTCAGAGAAGGGACATGATTTTCCCAGGGTCACGGTGAGGCAGTGGCCAAGCCAGTCCTCGAGCTTAGTCTCTTGCCCCATAGCTCTTTTTTCTCAGTGAAGTTGTCTGATCTAAATGTAGGAAGGGGGCTGTCTTCTAAGTCCTCTACCCTCTAAGAGAAGACTGAAGAACAGAGCATAGAGACAGCTCTGTCTCAGTGGCTGGGGTGGGAGGGGCCTTGGCTGTGACCCAGGTTAAATGCTCAACCCCCTTGGGTCATCCCAGCACAGAGCCCTAATGTGCTTGTGGCTTTTTTCTTGTAGGTAACACGCTCAGGGCTTTGGGGGGCTCACAATGGAGACGCAACAGATTTGGTTCAGAACACAGAGCTGGAGGGCCAGACCTGCCTGTCAGGGACACTGTTACAGATCCTGTGGCCACAGCTGGCACCACTGGGGGAACTTGAGAGGTGCCCCTAGGAGCACAGACAGCAGGCAAACCCCACCCCAGCATGTACTTTTGCAACCAGAGAAACCAAGTTCTCAGATCTCAGTGAAGTAGGCTCTAGGGCCCTTGGACTAGGGATGACACTGACTTCTCACTTCTGTCTGTTTAAAATCTTCAAATGATGCTTCCCATCCTCCTCTGCTCTGAAGCCTGGTTAGCAGCTATGGGGAGGCACCACCACCTCCCAACATTCCCCAGTCCTATAGGGCATCTGGTGGCACTTTGCCAAATACACTCTCTAAACCCCTCTCTGACTTCTTAAAGCTGTGTCATTTGGTTCATTGCTAAAGACACAAAAATCAAGTGATCATTCACTTAGAAGTCAAAGGATTGCTGTAAAGTTGAAAGAAAATGGACTAGGGTCAGGGATTCAACTCAGTGCTTCTGCCGCTTACCTTGGTAAGTGCAAGGTCCCAAGTTTGATCCCTGGTACAAAACAAAGCAACAAGAAAGAAAGGAAAGGAAGTAAGGAACGAAAAGAAAAAAAATGGTCTGAGGTTTTCCTATTTTAAAAAAAATGACAACCTCCTTGCCTTGCTTATAACTATGTGGAAATTGCATGCATTACTATGTGTGAATAGGAACTGGAAATAAAAATAGTTCCTTTGGTAAAAAGAAAATAGTGATGCCTCTAGTGGGTTCCTGTGCTGGTCTCAGGATGCAGGCTGAGTTTCTGCTGTCCTTAGTAGAGAGAAGCAGGCCAGGGGTGTCTGGCTGGGCCGGCAGACATTGTGGTGACATTGAAAATGATTACGTCCAGCTTCAATGGATAGAAAGGCAGAACACACAGCAATGTCCACCACGAGCGTGGGCTGGGGGCTGCAGTGGAGCACATACTGGCTGAACATTTGCTGTCCCTGGGCCAATGCTGCTTCTGGTCTTGACCCTGTGTGAGACTAGGAAAGTCACTTCACTTCTTGGTTTTAGAGGTCTCTCCTCTCAAGTGTCCCTGCTAGTTCTGTAAATCACCCCAAGCCTCTCCTATACTAAATGTCCCCCCAGAAACAGCAGAGTACTTATTGAGCAGCTTTGTGGTCCCCACTAGCCATCACAACCTGATGCAGGCACCCCTTGGTGAGACTCTCAGTCTCTTGACCTTGGTGGCTCACCTTCTTTCCCAATGGCAGGCCTGTGGGCTTTGACTCCAAACCCCTAAATTGGGAAATGTTCAACTGCAGATTGTTTACATTGTGTATTCAGAGTAGGAAGCGGTGTTTGAGAGGTGTTTCCATGGCAACACTGAAGTGAGGAGGCAGCTAACTATGAAGAGAAATAATCCAATATTAACACATACAAGCTACGCTCTTGGGCTGCTGTAAATGAAATGTCACATTACTGGGCAGGCAGCCACTGTCCCTGTGCCTGACCTTCGTCTTAAAAACCTGAGAAATGACCCCTTAGGTTCAACTGGCTAAAGCCACCATAGCACAGAGATGGCGAACCTTTGAGAGCCTTCAATGATACAAACAGCCTGCTGCGGCACTAGTGCCTAGGTTTGCCACTGCCGTAGCACATCCTGCGGCTCCCTGACTTCAGGTGCAAGGCCCCTCTCAGGTTAAAGAGTTGAGGTCTTCAGGCTGATAGTTCTTAAACTTTGTTGACTTGGGATCAACTTTGGTCAGGATGAAAGGTCCACTGCTCCATGCAGTTCCAATTTCCAGTGGGAAAGGGACAGTGTGACAATATACCATGCCACTATAAAGCAAATTTGGAGAAGTCAGAGGTGCATGCACACAGCTATATTGGCAGCAAGAATGTGAGTGGCTCAAATGTGAATCACAGCACCGTAATGTTACTTTAGTTACTGGGAAGTTATGGATTCTCCAGATGGTTGATGCAGAATCTGCATCATTCACACTTCAGAGATAACCAAACCCCTCACCACATACTCCATGGATACAACTGGAGCTAAATTCACAGTAATGTACAATCAGAGCAGCAAGTGGAAAGCACAGCCAGCTGGAGACAGCACCAGTGGATGCTGGTGAAGCGAGTCCTTCCCCCAAATTGCAGAATTTCCAGCCATTGCTGTTGCCAAGAGCTGGGTGGCAGCCAGCTTCTCAGTTGAATGCAATTTTGAATTAGAGTCCTCAGTCAACTCTAGCTATGGACTCATTTTAGTTTACAAATACCAGATATTAGAAATCTCCAATACTCATCTAGTAAGTGATCTTGGCTGTATGTGGCACTGAGAATTCTGAGCAGCAAAGTCAGTAGCAGAGTCAGGTAAGTGTTGCCTGAGACTGCATCCTCATTGCCCTTGGTCAACCTGGTGCAAGAGGTACAATATTTATTCTCCACCCCTCTCTGGGGACAAGCTACATTAGTGTCACCTGGGGAGTTTTAGAGAAAGTGCATTCCTAGGCCACAGGTTTGGCAGTTCTGATCTCCAAGGTCAGGGATGCAGCTCAAAGATCTACATTTCTGAATGTGTACTCTGGGTGAGAGAGGAGCAGCTTGATGTGGAAGCCTCTGGCTCTGAGGGTCAGAAATCATCTGTAGCAGAATTTCATCTGCTACATCCTTTTGCCTGAGATGCCTGGTTGGGAACTTTAGCACCTTGGTTTCTCCGACTGGATGTTTAGGTGACACCCACACAGGGAGATATGACAGTCACTGGACAAATGGTTACAGAGCACTCAGCTCGACTTGGTCCCAAGAAACGTTGGGAAGTCTTGTGATCCCGGGGGTGGGGAGTCACACTGGGGAGGGATTTTATTGTCACGCCTTATGACCTACACTTATAGTACTCATATGCTTTTATGTGTATCGGCTCTTCCTAGCTTTATTTTTTAAGTCTACTCAGGAAAAGAGGAATACAACTTGGAATCAGAATTACCCAGGTTCAAACCCCAGTTCTTGCATTAGCTGTGCTCACTGGCTGTATTTCTTCCCCTCTCTAAGCAGTAGTTCATGGGCTTTAAAATGGAAATAATAATCCTTACAATCCTTACCTCAAAGGATTTTTAAGAAGGTTGAAAAATAAATTTACCTTAGAATTTTTTAAGACAAATCCAGATATAACCATATGAATGAAGTCAATGAATGAATAACAATGGGCAAAAGTACACCGAGTGCTTGGAGCCATGCCCCAGGCAGAGCAGAGGAGGCAGTGAGTGGTGACTGCTGCTCTTGGCTGGTCCTGATGGGTCCTCTAAGCAAAATCAGTATGGTGGCTCATGGCCAGAAGGGCATTGGACACCCAAGATAGATAGAATGTGGGCTGACACTTAGGCTGTGCCAGGCAGACAGAGGAATCCAGGTCAGGGGTGGCCGACACTCCAAGTCCACAGGGAGAGTCCCAGCAGGTGAGCAGAGTTCAGCTTCAAAGAATCGGAAGAAACAAAATCTGGAATCATGGGCATGTTGTGCTCCCCAGGCTTAGGAGTGCAAAAAGGTGTCACCGTTTGCAGCAGGGGCCAGCATGTAGCTCACACTTTTCCATGGCAACTTCAGCACAGGCCCAGGAATCCTTGCCTCTGTGTACCTGGGGCTGAAGTCTGGTCCTGACTGCCCTTACCTCATGCCCACTTGAAGTGGCGCCTCAGTGGGGGCAGAGTGCATGATGGTGCTGGAGATGTGGATGGCTCTGGGTCTTGGGGCTGGCAGAGGTGGGTCCCACCCAGTGCATTGTGGCTCCTCCCAGAGTGAGGCAGAACACGCCTGCCGACAGTTACATACAGATCTGGCCTGAGCGCCCCACATTTGGGGCCTTCAAAGCCACTTCCGCTACCACTATCCTGGGGCACGACCCCTCTACAGCTTGTCAGGACTGTGTCTTTAGAGCTTAAACTTCTATTACCCTTTGACCTCTGGAAGGTAGGACCTTTGGTGCTGTGTCCACCCATTCAGTCACAGGGGCTCCATTGTCATTTCCAGCCAGCTGACCTGAGGCACCCCGGAGGAGAAGAGCTGGGATCTTGGCCCTTTTCCTCAAATAATGCTTACTGCCTAGTTTTTCCAACAAATTCCAAGTTCAGCACCATGGTAAGGTGTGGTGATGGGAGGATGCAATTCCCTGTGCCAGTGCAGCCTGAATTCAAGCCCTGAGTGAGCAGCTGTCAGCTGGACACAGATGTTCACTTCACAAACCAGTATTAGCAACAATCCTAGTCTGTTTCCTGTTGCTGCAGCTACATACCACAGATGGTATACTTTATAAAGACTAGAAATTTCTTTGGCACATTTTTCTGAAGGCTGGGAAGTCCAAAGGCATGGTGCCAATGTCTGACGGGGGCCTTCTTATTGCCTCATAATGCGAGCATCTTCTCACTAGAATCACACACCAGTGAACTAGCTCAGGCCTCTTTTCCTCTTCCTCATGAGCTCATCCAATTCTGATTACTGCCCAAAGGCTCCTCCTCCAAACATTAGCATATGAGCTGGGGATGGTTTCCAACACTGGACTTTTGGAGGACCCATTCAAACCACAGAAGTTGCTTACTCTGTTCCAGGACCTGTGCTAACTCTTAGGAGACTGCCTCTGCCCTCAGGATGTACACAGGTTAAGAAGGAGATGCCAGTATAAATAATAACAGGAGAAGAGAGTTAGGGCCAGGCCCAACACCCCAGGACCATGATGACTTCTGTTCTATCAGAGACTGGGCTTCTGGGCAGTTATCAGAGCAGGACTTTGGTGCAGAGAAAAGCACAAGTTCTCTTAACTGGTTAAGAGAACTAAGGCCCAGGAGTGATAAGTAGCAGAAAGGTTTCCCTATGATCACCACAAGGACTCCAAACAGCTAAAGTGTTTCAGACCTTGCGTGAGATCCAGGATCAGCCCTGGGTCTTGATGCTGAATCAGTGACAAGAGGAAAGTTCATTCACAGCAGAAAAGACATCCCAAGTGTACCTGCCTATAGTACGAAGAGCTAGTTGCCAAATTAAAACACACACACACACACACACACACACACACACACACACGGTAGCCCATCACATTTGAATTTCAGATAGATAACGATATTTTAGCAAAAATGGGTCCCGTACAGCATTTGAAATTATTCATCGTTTATCCAAAATTCAAACTTAACTGTGCACCCTTCTTATTCATTTGCTAAATTGGGCAACCCTAGGAAATGAGTTTGTTTGTCTCTTATTTGAGAGTCTGACTGGTCTAGACTGGTGAGGCCAGTCCGCTCCACAAAGCCATTCAGGGACCCAGGTTTATCTTCCTAATCCCCATTGTGGAGGGAGTTGATCTCAGACCTGCAGCAGTAGCAGCTCCCGGAAACTTGTTAGAAAGGCAGTTATTGGGCCCCTCTCCAGAGAGTCAGAGGGTAGGCCCAGGAAGCTGTGTTTTAACAAGATTTCTGTGTGATCTCTGAAGCTGGGGGCACTGGTGCATCCATGTGCAAAGAACAGAGGAGGGCAGAGAAAGTTGGCATATGGCATGCGGGTGTATGGCTCTGCCCTTTTAGCATACCTGGCTCTGCCAGCGTATCACCATAATGTCCCCAGGGCTATTTTTTCACTGCAGCATTTTATGCTTTCTATATTTCCTCTTATCAGATCTTACCTTCTCCGTATGCCACTATTTGAAAGCTAGATCAAGTGATTTATGCAGGCTCTGGTGGCATTCACAGACACACAGGCTTCTAATCCAAAGAAATGACAGTAACAATTCTATTCTGTTTCTCAAACCATGGGTAGACTATCATGTTAAATTCTGATGGCACCATTTTAAGAGGAATACTAACAATTTAAAACATTTTTGCACGAGGATGGCAATGATTGGGGAAGTTGGGGAAGAGGAAGATGTAGGTGTGCAAGGTGTGGGAGTTATCTTCACACACATAAGAGATCGCCAGAGAGGAACTGGACTTATTGCATGCAACCAAGGAAGAAGAATTTTGAGCACTGGACATAAAAACACAGGGAAGGGGGCTTGAATTTTTAATGTAAAGGAGAATTCACAATGAGGGTCAGCCAGCACTGGAAGGGAGTAGTTGCCTTGTCAAGAAGCAAGTTCATCATTGCCAGAAGCATCCAAGCAGAAGCTAGCTGACCACCTGCCTCAGATGCTGTAGGAGAAATGACTTGGACAAATGAGATTTGAGGCAATCCCAGCCACAGAGTCTTTGGCTCTAATGTCTGTTTGCTGACCCTAAGCAAGTCATAAGTTAACAGATTCCCACTCACTAGGTTAAGCAAGTCATTTGTGGAGCCTCAGTTTCCCATCTGTAAATACGGGAGTCCCTGACACATATGCCTCGATGGCTAGGGTCCAATGATGAAATGGCCACGGCCCCTTGTTGCTGTAAATGCTAGTCAAAAGCACACGTTGGTGGTGATGACGACAATGAAGACATGACAATATAACAGTGCCAAGCCCTTCCATACTTCTGTTATTCACAAGAGTATTTCAGGGACCCAGCAAGAGCGGAAATTTCATTTTCATTTCAGGCAAGAAAGAAAGTTGTCAGAGGGACAAAGAGGATATTTTTATTTAAACGGGACATTTAAACCACCTCAGGTCCATCTACCTCCTTGACCTACATTTGCAACCAAGTCTGAAGACACCACATTGGCTGGAACCGCAGAGCCAAGGCAGGCTGTGTGTGTACCCTCACACATCTACCCTTGACCTACATTTGCAACCAAGTCTGAAGACACCACATTGGCTGGAACCGCAGAGCCAAGGCAGGCTGTGTGTGTACCCTCTGCTCCCACCGTAAATTCACCTGACATTTGAGCATACTGATGGAGATTCTACCTCTGGCTTAAACTCAGGAAAACCCCCTTGTGTTACAGCAGGGCTTAGCTGTGCTGAGATGTCTTTCAAAGTTCCCAGCAGGGATGGGGGTGGGAGGGCATTGCTACGCGTTTCAAAGTGGGCTTTGAATAATGCTGCAGTGCAGAACTGAGCCATTGTCAGGCAGATAAATGCAGGACTGACATCGTGGGCCTATTGTCTGAGGTGCTATAACTACCCAGAGAGAGCCAGCATGTGGGCCATTGTGAAGGCTCACTTGACCAAAAAGCAAAGGGCAGTGGGGGTGGCTGGCCAACTCTCTGCTGATCTTTTTGCAGATTGTGTAACAAGGGTGCCCGAGAAAGTTCCCCCAGCTGGTGCTGTACACTGTGCAGAGGGAGCAATGAGGGCTTCTGTCCCTGCTCTGCCTCTTGACAGCCACAACAAAAGAACAAATAAAAGTAGTTACTTGTTCTATATATTAGTGTCTCTACCCTGTTGGATTCTTTATAGTAACAGTCAGCATCATCTGAGGCCCATGGAGTATGTGGTGATATTTTAGAAACCCTGATATTTATAGCATTTCACTAGGTGGGTTTCTCTCATTCAGGAAGATGAAGATATATGGGGGTGTGATATGGAACCGCATTGTTCAACATTATTAGGATCAAACCTTTCAGTTCTACTAGGTTAAGCAAGTTGTTTGTAGTAGTAAAGAAACAGATTTTCTTCTAGTCTAAGATTCAAGTCCAGGTGTCCGATATTCTTTCCATCAAAAAGAAACAGTTTTCTTCCATTTATTCCTTCATCTGGTAAATGGTGATCAAGCTGCCTACTATTTGTTGGATACCATTAAAAAGACCAGCAATCGAGCCGTGGATCACACACATAGAGCTTTTGCTCCATTGAGCTGCATGCGCCGAGTGCACTCCTCCATCTTGCCTGGCACTGAGCACTTACTCAGTTGTTAATAGCTATTTAATAAGTGAAAAGACAACTGCCCTCAAAATGACCTTGGCAAATGACTCTCCTTTCCTTTTCCAAGGCCACATCAATGGGCTGTTCCAGCTAACAACAGACGCACCCAGGTAAAAGTGAAGTCACTGGTGAACGGGTGCATTAGCTCACCCCAGGCAGCAGTTTGTGACATTTCTCACAAAGGGTGAAGTTGGAGTCCTTTGCAAACGGCAGGTGCACAAATTATCCCTTCGAGGAGAAGACAACTTCATCTTCCCACTTTTTCTCATGCAGATCTTCCTACCACGGCTGGCAATAAGTAGAAATAGGTAAATGAGATCTGAAATTCACATGTAACTGTTTGGAAGAAACACTTTTACTCAAAAAAGGACTTGGAACAGAACAGGGTGCTGGGAAAACAAGGTCTGTCTCTGAGACATAGGTGAAGCTAAGTGTGTCAGAGCAGGCAAAGAAAGAGGTCAGTGTTGTTTCAATCTTAATGCAAAAAGTTTAGTATTCAAGGTGTGGGGCTCAGTTGTTACTTATCTCTCTTCAAGGCCCTATGCCCATAGAATAACACTGAATAGTCTCAGCAGGGTACTTAAGCCCTTCACAATCCAGCCCACCTGCCTTTCTAATCTTACCAGCCACAGCCCACCACTGTGCTCAATCTAGCCAGCTTGGCTCCACCTTCCCCAGCCAGGGGTCTTCCTGAGCAGACCTCTTTCAGCCCTGGGCTCTTGCGCACAGTTTCCTCTGTCTACAATAACTGCTGCATCCTTGGAGGAGTGGTTCAGCTGTCACCCTTCCACAAAGCTTCCCCTTGGACCAGTCAAAATTTCACCCTCTTTTCTCTGCATTAAGCGTTTTAGTTCCTTGAGTCTTAACTACTTTAACCTCTATAGCTGTGCTTGGCACCCATGAATGTTGCAACAAGAGGGCTTAAAAACCAATGAAAAGTGAGATTTGGGGCAGGGAAAACGCTAGTTAGAAAGGACTGGACATTGTATTCAGTTATTAAGCAGGGGTATGGAATAGCCTTTTGGGAATACCTTGAAGACATTCATTTGTTTCAGGTACAGAAGGGCACTACTGTAGACACAGCTTCTGCCAGGTGACTCCACTCCCAGTGTAAGCTCACTCCCAGCTCCACAGATGGAGACCCTGTCAGTCTAGGAGTGGTGATGGCTTCCTGCTAGGTTCTTTGTGGGCCTCAGCACCCCTTGTTGGTTTCCTTATTGGACTCAAATCTTCTAACTTTCAGATGAGGATTCTGATACTATGTGTGTTTGTACTCTAGCTAAAGCAGAATTCTGGTCAAGAAAATGCTGAGTGCCAGCAAACTATGACCCATAGGCCATATCTGGTCCTATCCCTACTTTTATAAATAAAGTTTTATTGGAACACAACCATTCATTTACAAATTGGCTTCTTCTGAGCTATTACCCTTGCAGAAGTACATAGTGTTGTGACAGAGACAGAAATGAATAAGAAGCTTTTAAACATTTACCACTTGGCTCTTTACAGAAAAAATTGCCCATTGCTGTTCTGTACTCACTGTACATAAGTAGGTCACTACTCAAATATCCATCTCAAAGGTGTTTTCTAGGGATTTCTGCTCCTAAAATCTAGTTCCCACTCCTGTCCTCCTTCCATTCTCATTGTTTTCCAATCCATTTTTCGCAGAGATCTATCTTCTGGATAGATCTCAGTAAAACACAACTTGGATCCTTCCATTCTCTTTCTGGGCTCCACAGGATAAAGTCTAAATACCAGAGCAAATCTCTCCCCATTTCCTCCTGCCTCTCTTTCAAAACCGATTGTCTCTCTGGCTACTTGTTATGCTGCTTTCTTCGATCCAAGCTGTCGTTAATTGTACTGACTCCTCAACGGTTCTTCAAAGGGCAGGTAACTAAGTGTATGTGTCAGTCCCATCTGGGTTTCAGAAATGTTAAGCAGAGAAAAGAGGGCAGGTATCTGAGCTGAGAAAGCTGAGTAGTAAGGCAGAAAAGACTGTGAAGGTGCGACAGCAGCAGGTGCCCCTGGAGAAGCCCCCTGTAGCTGGGTCCTGAAAGGCACTGAGTATAAGGAGTTTGGAGGAAAGAGATACCCAGGGAGTCTGCATAGGTAAGTGACATGGTCAGATTTGGGTTTAAAAACTGATTCCATGGCCAGTATGGAAGGATGGGTTGAAGAGGGGCAAATTACAGGGAGTCGGGGGACAAAATTAAGGACAGCGGGTGTGGACTGGCAAGACAGCAGGGCCAGACACCTGGGCATAGACTCCCAAGACATGGAGAATATGGAGTGCACTGGAGTGGCTGAGAGTTGAAAGAAGGCCTGGGGTAGCATAACAAGAGGGAGGAGTTGGGATGCCTCTCAAGCTGCTGTCTTGAGAATCTGGAAGAACCAGATATATGCTAGATGGAGGAGCTTATGGGAAACCTTAGATTTCCTAGATCCTTAAGCCCAGGTTTAGTTCTTGCCCTCTTGTGTAGGCCCCAGGGTGACCAACATAGCCATTCTGATTTTCTGAGTTTCCTGATGAAACCCATCTTCTAGAACTAGATGGGGGAGAAGTTGGCCATGGACACTCTTTACATGCCCTGGAGGCTGGCCTAGAGCTGCTAGTGGAAGGGAAGGGCTTTTCCTTTCTGCTGGAGGTTTGCACTGAGGACTACAGGTGGGTACAGGCATTGATTGGCAGGAGTGAAAATGTCTGGCTGCCTTTTTGAAAGGCTGTCAGTGGACTAGTCTCCAAATGTTCCTGGGTCACTGTGACCTACTGCTTCTCCCTTTAGAAAGGAGATGAGGGGCCTGGGTGACATTGACAGCACCTCTGGGGAACAGTCCTCTCAGCCCTGCAGAGGAAGGGTGAGTCAAAACTCCGGCTCAGTGGTACCACCTGCCTCACAAGCACAAGGTCCTGAGTTTGATCCCCAGTACACACACACACACGCGCGCGCGCACACACACACACACACACACACACACACAGAGCAGGAACCTCCAGCTGCTGGGACAGATGCTCTGGGATCTAAGGCTTCTTCCTTCCCAGGGCAGAGCACAGCCCCTTTCATTTCCTCAGCTCTTAGAAATGAATAGGGATTTGACAGAAGTAGGGTGTGCACCTTGGGGACAGGGTTCATTTTATTGTGACCTTTGGGTCAAAAGCAGAAATGCAAGAATGATCTCCATCATCCCCAAGAAATTGCCACCCAGGAGGCAGAAGCGGAGCATGGACAGCAGGTGGGAGTCTGTGCCCGTGACCAGAGCAGAGTACTGGGGGTTTTGGAGATGAGGGCCGTCCATCCCTCACCTTGTCCTCTGAGGCTTTGTCTTCAGGGAATGAGAGCTGGGCAGCTTTGGGAGCAGCAGAATCAAGGTGCTGTTGAAAGACAAGCATGCAAAATCAATGAAGGAGGAAACCAGGTATGGCAGTGCACACCTGTAATCCCAGCACTGAGGAGGCTGAGGCAGAAGGATCACTGTCAGAAGCCAGCCTGGGCTACACTGAGCTCGAGGCCAGCCTGAACTTCATAGTGAGACCCTGTCTCAAAAAAGTAAAAAAAATTAAATACTCAATCAGAGAGGACCTGGCAGGTGGTCTAAAAGTCTCATTTGGATGATGCATTCATCTATTTTCCATTACTATAACAAAATGCATGAAGCTTGGAATTGTATAGAAAAAAGAATCGATTAGCTCATAGCTTTGGAGGCAGAATCCAAATAGCTAGGCATCATTTCTGCTGAGAGGCCTCTGGCTGTGTCACCTCCTAGTCACTGCCAATAAGATCAGATGCATATGAAGGGGAGTTCACATGGCAAGACAGAAAGCCAGAGCACAGGGAGGAGCCAGTAATGACCTCACTAGGCCCCACCTCTTAAAGGTTCCACCCTCTCTTGATATCACCATGCAGAGGACCAAGCTTCCTGTACAGGAACCCTTGGAGGACACACTCAAGCCACACCCACACCATACCAGTAGGGATGTCAAGGCCTTTCCTAAAAGGACAGGGCTGGGGGCCCATGTAGAGTTCAAGTTAAGAAGGAGTACAGGGGACCTCCTCCAACTCTATTCCTTTTTCTCTAGGATTGCTGACTGCATTGAGAATAGCCCTTCCCATTTCTATAGGGTTTCATGATTTGCTTTTGAGACTGTTCACGCTCATTTTCTTGTGTGGGTGAGGCAAGGAAGAGTGGGGATTTTTATCCTCACTTTTCTTGATGAGAAAATAGTGGCTTCTACACTTTTCCAAAGTCCTCCAGTTAGTAAGGGCTGGGGCTAAGGTTGCAGTCTGGGGTGGTCATTGTTGCCTCCTGGAGAGAGGATACTCAGTCTAACTCAACAGTTTCTCCCATGTCATCATCCAGCCTTAACACAAGTCCTCTGGAAACAATCAAGCTTCTTATTGCTTTGCAAGAAGCATCACATGAAAAATAAAGATACTTTCTGGGCTGGTCACCTGCTGTGACCAAATCCGCCATGATGTTGGTGGCTTCATTGGTTCCAACCCTACTGTGATATGCACTGTATAGAACCCAGCCAAGATGTAAATTTTTAAATCACAAAAATGTCATAGATAATTGCCTCCCCCAAAATTTGAATTGATTATTCTTGAATATTTGATTAGTCTTAATCACCAAATACTATTTTTAAAAATCTCCCACCCAATTAAGTAAGCCTCCAATTATAAAGAAGTTGCAAGATTCTCTCAATGCTATTTGGAAAAATGCCTTTTAGTTTGAAGAGTATTGCATCATTTTGTTCCAACACCACAGAAACCTGCCTAGGAGGAGATTAAAGTTGAGATTCTTCAAAGGAGATAATTTCTGTTGAAGTGCTTAGTGAGTTCTTTATGCCCAAGACAGCTGGGAACTCCGAATTCATTTTTCTGTAAACTTTTCAAAGGGAAGATGAGGTCTGACAGGGAGAAAAAGCAGAGGGGAAGAGAAAGGCAGAGAGAAAGAGAGAAGATTTGAGTAGGGAGTACGGGCAGACATTTCCCCAATCAAAGAAAATAATTTAGAGAAGAGAGTATGTAGGGTACGTTGGAGTGTAGGTGTCAGAGAGAAGGCAGGAATGAAGGGCAAATGTTCAGTTTTAGAGATCCCTGGTTTTGCTGGTTGACTTGGGCAAATAAATCCCTTCTTCCTGTGCTAGGCAGGAAACAGGCATTGATACTCAGTCCTGGTATCTTCTCCCTCCCTCACCAACAGGCTGGGTTTTGTGGCCCAGCTGGTAAAAGCAATGCCTTACATTTATAGGCAATTTCCATATAAAACTGGCTTACTCCCATTCTCTCACATTTGATCTCCAAGTAACCCTAAGAAACTGACAGGACAAGAATTCTAGACCCTTTTTATAGCTGAATAGCCTGGGGTCCATAAAGCTTAAATGTCTTCTCCAACACTCCCGGCAAGTAAAGGTCAGAGACAGGTCTCGTAGTCAATGTCCTTCCTCCAGATCATGAACATTTTCTTGGGCTCAGGAATCAATTCATGCCCAGAAAACCAGATTCTGTATTGTTTCTCTGTCTGTATTGTCTCTCCTTTTCTGATTAAATTGTATTGTGTAGTTGGTGGGAATTAGTTCAGAAAATTGAGGGTTCTTCTAGATTGGGTTAAAAAAAAAAAGGGGCGCAGTGACTCTGGAAGGTGGCCTTAGCATGACAGTGATGTATTTGTGAGCTCACTTTGAGTCAGTCTTTGGGTTCAAGCTGTATGTTTCTCTGAAGAGCCAAGGAGGAAAGGATGGGTCTTGCTCTATCTGAGATTCCTTTGCACCCTTGTGGCTATTTTACTTTCCTAGGGCTGCTGTAACAAGTTACCACCAACTGAGTGGCTTAAAACAACAGAAATGTGTTCTCCCATGGTATTGGAGGCTGGAAGCCTAAGATCAAGGTGACAGAAGGTTATGGACCATCTTGTGGGTCTTGAGGAGAATCCCACCTGTCTCTTGGCTTCTTTGGTTGTGGGTAATCCTTGGCGTCCCTTGGCTTGCAGCTGCCCCACACCAATCTCTACCTATATCATCGCATGTCATCCTACTCTTTGTGTCTAGGACTTCATACCAAATGATCTCTTCATAGAAAGATGCCAGACATTGGACTAGGGCTCACTGCAATGTAGTGTGACTTTATCTTGATTACATTTGCAAAGCCTTTACATCCAGCTAGACATTGTGGTGCATGCATCCCAGCACTAGAGAGACTAAGGCAGGAAGATTGCCTCAAGTTCAAAGCCATCCTGGATTACATAGTGAGTTCAAAGCCAGCATGAATTACAGAGTGAGGCCCTGTCTTCAAAAGCAAACAAAAACAACCCCAAACAAATAAAAACAGTTTTTATTTCCAAACAAAGTCACATTCACAGGTCTGAGGGTTTGGATTTTAACCTATCTTTTTAAAGAACATAATTTTACCCATGACAGTGGCTGCCCCCTATTTCACTACTTCTCAGAGTTTCATAAATGATTGTGGGGAAGGCTTCCTACCATGTACACATTTCAAATGCTTTGGCTTTGAAAGAAATGGTCTTAAGTAACTTCAAAGAAAAATATTTTTCTGTATTTGTATGAGAAGGGAATTTCAATATCCTCTAGCCCATTTTCTCAGCACTACATTACTTAAGAGAAAATCGGAACCCTTCTGTTGGAGACTCCAGGGGTGACAATCTACTTAAAGTTAAATGGGGTCTGTAAGGCTCCTTGAATAGAGTAACCGTTGTTCATAGTGTTTGCAAGGCCACTCTTAACTCCACATTTAAGATGTCCATTATGTGCTGTTCTGGTTCTTTTCAATACTTGTCTTGATTCACACTTCTGAAAAGAACTGGCTTTACCAGCCTCTGCCCCACAAACCAAAGGGAATTTTTTCCAGAACTTTTAGGAATATGATGCTTTTGTTATAGGTAACACGGATTAATGACAAACATAAAATAAAGCAGTGTAAAAATTACACTGCTCTGATTTTTGCACATATAATAATTTCTTGTGCTATCATAGAAGTGGCTTTGCTTGTCACCGGACTAAACTGGAGGTGTGCGATATTGTATCCACTTGTGTTTTCTCTTTCTGCTTTCATTCCCTCCCTTTTATTTTGTGTTTCTTTCCCCATTTTGAGAAAAGATCTACCCCAGGAAGTGTTCCGTATACATGATCTCCACCCACTCTACTTTGAGTTTTGAAAGAAACACCCAATTTGCTGGTTCTCTGGACACCTCGGAAATCCATCGTTTCGGCAACTAAGAAGCAAAAGCTTTCCTTTAGGGGATGTAAGATGGAAGGAACCAGGTCTTGCACTGAATCCACAGTGGGTTACATAACACAAACATGGTCTTGCTATAGCTGCTGATCGGCTTTCTTCCAGTCAACCCAAAGTGCCTAAGTCGCCATTCTAAAATGTGAAAAGACTGGAAATTCAATATCAACTCTACTTTTTAATCTCCCTGTAAGCCCATACCTCCCCACTCTGTTATGCATCTTTGGATCATCCCCAACGTGTTCCTCTTCTCTCTTCTCAACAGCTCCCAATTTCTGCCTGAAGATCTTCGTGAATCAGGAAAATCTTATTCTACTTGATACAAGCTCCAGGGTCAGACTAAGCACCAGGTCCCACAATGATTTCCATGGCCCTAGGCAGGGCCAGACGGCTGAGTTCAGGTACAGCATGTGGTCAGGGATGATCCAACCATAGTGGATCTCAAGTCTTTCGTTGAAAATGCTAAGATCAAGATCCATTTGGACAGGAAGGAAAAATGTTGTTACCTTGGGAGCTGCTGGGAGCCAATCTACGGCCACAAGTGGCACTACCCTTTGGATAAAGACAATGTGGATGAGTGGTTGAGTGGAGAGATGGTCCTTGATAACATTGTTGAGTAGTTGCAAAAGCCTCTTGTAAAACTCGTGGACCATTTAGTCATGTGGCTCAATAAATTCCCTTCATTGTTTGAGCTTATTTGGCATGGGTTATATATTACTTACCATTGCACTTACTTTTTTTTCTACTCCCCTATTTCTCTTTGACACCTGTTTCCACTCACACACCAACCTTCTGTTGATAATATGCTTGAGACATAATGAGTTTGAGGTGTGTCTGTCACTGTCTCATCTCTGAGCCCCCAAACCCAACACTTACAACTTAAAGGAAAAAAAAATTATTTTGGCTCACAGTTTGTAGAGGTTTCAGTGCAGAGCGGGCTGGCTCCAAGGCAGGACAGTGTGGCACAGGGACATGGCAGGAGAATGCTGCTCACTCGTGGCAGAGCAAAGAGGAAGCAGAGAGAAAGAGTTAAGAGAGGAGCTGGGAAGGGAGATCATAACTTTCCAGGCCATGCCCACAGTGGCCCGCATTTTCTGACCAGACCCCACTTCCTAACAGCAAGTCTTCTAGAAATCCTCATAATCCAATCATTCTTCAACAACCCATCTATAAGTGCAAGAGGCACATCTAGATATAAACCATAACAAGGTATTTGTGGAATACACAAGCAGCAAAAACTAGAGCAGTGCTATCTGACACAACTTTCTGTGATGGCAGAAATGTCCTCTAGCTGCATTGCCTGACACAGTAGCCATAAGCAGCCTTCAAGTCCTTACAGTGCAGCTTATGCCAATGCAGAAATGAATGATGAATTCAATTTTATTTTAAGAATTTGAATTTCAGTCACTGCATGGAGCATCAGTACCTTTATTGAGCAGCATAACTCTGGAAGGAATTTGAAAACATCAAATTAAGACATATATGGAGTTTGAAGGTCTTGAATGTGCAGAGTGTGTGAACATGAGTGAAGGTGGCCCTTGGGAAACATCAGCATTCAAGTGCAAATAGAAGAAAAGGATACTAGGATGTGAGGACAAGAAGTAGGAGGAGATACGCTAGATATGGGCACCCTGAGAGCTAAGAGAGGCAAATTATAAGGAAAGAGGGATCGATGACAGTGTCACACACAGCAGGTGGGAAGATAAGACAAATGTCCCTTGACCTCACCAACAAGGAGGCCATTGGTTATCTTCAGTGGTGAGGAAAGGGGAAGCCAGATGGTTTGCAAGTCAGAACTGAGAGGCCTTCAGTCATGGTCATTAACAATCATAAATTCAGATCAAGGAATGCCTAGAAAACATTAGCCAGTAGCAACTATGTTTGTAATCACCTAGGTCTTCTCCTTGTTCAATTTGATTTGTTTCCAGAAGGAGCAGCAACATTTCCCCCCAACTACCATTTAGAAATTTCCTCAAATCCAATATGGCTCCTGAGAAAATAGGGTGGTATCTCTGTGCTTATTATCATGATGCCATTTCCATACTGTTGGCTTAGGCCATCAAGCAGCAGCTCTTTCTGAATCCCCATTTTCTTTCTTTTTTTTTTCCTACCTCTGATATATATTTATTCGAGGCTTCTATTTTTACCTTTTGTCTGAAGGGGGGAAAAGCAAAGGGAATTCACAGGATTTATTGCACAAATTACTTCTCTGGCTCCCTGCGACCTCCATCAAAACTTCTGACAGTGGCATTATATTTCTTATTTATTAGATATTTAAGCATTCTGTTGGTAGTGTACAAGCTTTCTTTAATGTTTCTGCAACCCAAGTGCAAAACAGTTTCTGAAAATTGATCATAGGTCTTATCTGTTCCATCTGTGAGTTTGATCACATGAAGACTTCTTCTACTCCACACTGGCTCTCACAGAGGTTGTTGTGAGCCTCACATAAAAACCCAAGGAGACTAACTTCAAAGAACAGCTTCAAAGTTGTTTATAATATACACATATGGAGAACTGTTTATCCTCCATACTAATGGTCAAAATGAAAGCAAAAAAAAAAACAAAAAACAAAAAGCAAAAAAAAACAAACCTAAATCATTTCTATAAAACATTGTGCTTCTTACAACCAGTTATAAGACATGAATCTCACTAACTACTAAGTTTTAACGAGGTTTGTGAAAGAATTCCTCCTGAAATGGATTCAGTTTCTAGGCTGTTATTGTCCAGAGTATCATCTGAACCCAAGAACAGATAATCGTGGAACAGTTAAGGTCATGCCACACCACTTCCTGATGGGCCCTTGGGGAACTTTGAGCATTGTAGCCCTAGCTCAAATAAGTAGAAACATCCCGTATTTGATCCTGGACTGTAGCTGATACTGGGGTATTTTCAAGCTTGTTGCCTTAGCAAACAGCTTTTCTCTTAATCAAATACCTCCCCTACTCATGCATTCGTAAGTTTCTATTGACCCTTTAAAACCACTACTGTGGTTTGAGCGTGACCCCCAAAGTTCATGTGCTGGAAACTTCACCCTCTATACAGTGGAGTGGAGAGTGGGGCCTTTAAGAGATAAGAACCCCTGGGAATAAATTAATATTATTATGGCAGGAGTGGGTCCCTGAGAAAAGAATGAGTTTGATTCCCTTTGTATCCCTCCCCCATGTGATAACATCTGCCGTATTACGATGCAGCCAAAGAAGCTCACCATTGCAGTCCCTTGATCTTGGACTTTCCAATCTGCAGAATCATAAGCCCAATAAGTTTCAGTTCACTCTAAATCACCCAGGCTGTGGTGTTCTGTTACAGAAACATAAAAGAGACTAAGATAATTCTTTAATTGTTATAAAGGCTGGAAGACTTTTTCTGTGTCTCCAAACTGAGATAGCCATTCCTTCCTCTGGGTACCCACTTCCCTTTTATAGCCTGAGCACATTGCTTATTGTTTAGTGTGGCTTTTCTCCCTGGAGAGATTCTTTCATGAAAGGAGCCATGTCTCGTTTGTCTATCCCCAAAGCCTGGCACAGAGCTTGACTCATGGCAGAGATGCCCTAAGTGTGGCTGGGTAGAAACTGAGTGAGTGAACATGTGGATGTTGTCTATGGTATCTAAATCCAGGTCTTCAAGTTCAGGCAAACAGACTATTTGGAGCAAATGCACCAGAGATTTGGATTAAATCAAAATAATTTCTGAGCAAAGAATGCATACCAGCAAGAGGTACAAGTAGAAGTAGAGAGACAGGACCATGGAATTGGCTTTGGCACTAATGTCCTGTATGACTCTGGGTAAAGCACTTGCATCTCCAGCTTCTCACCGTAAAATAGAGGGCAAGACCCATTGATCGCTAATATTTCTATCTCTGACTTCTTTCAATCCCCAATTGCTAAACCTGTTGGTGACTTGCTGTATGACCAATGTCAATAAATATTAGCTCCAGAGAGGAAGAAAACTGTTTCCACAGGTTTGGGTCTAGACGGTTTCCAACATTTGGATAAAAGTGTGACTGCACCTTTTGGTAAACAACTCATTTTTTCCTGAGACTTCTACTCAGTGCAACTTTGGTATAGAAGAGGTCCCATAGATACTGCTTGATTGCTCCATATATTTCCAAGTTGGCTTCCTCCACTTACTAAATCATTCATTTGTCCATTTATCTATGTATTTAACCATGCATCCAGCCAGTTTATCCACTCATTTTTGTATCCATTTAATAAATATTCAAGTACCTCAATGTTCCCACTACAGGGCCAAGTCTTGAGGTGGGGGCAGTTGCCATTTTGCTGTGATGGCTGTGGATGATAGTCCTCATGTGGGAGCCAGCTACGTCACTGGGGAGCTCTCTTCACATAGGTCTTTGTCATAAACATTTAGAAAAAGCAATAATAATGTGGGTTCCCACCACCCACAGAGGTAGTATATGGGAACCAGGAACAGTTCACCCAGACAAGGGGAACATATCAAACCCAGAAGACTTTCCATACATTATACAATCAGGCACCAGTGAGACCACCCCTAGAAGTCATGGAAGCAGATATCACCTTAACATAAGAAAAAGCTGGCTAGGAAAGCAATCTGAAAACAGAATGGGCTGTCCAGGAAGGGAATGAGTTTTGTTGTAGTGGAACTGACCATACAGGGGCTAGATAATCATCTTTGGCTAGGGGTGTTACAAAGAGAATTCGAGCATAAAATGGAAGAGTTGGACAAGTGGTCTTCAAAGTTCCTTTCCCACTCTGAAGTGTCAGAAGTTTAGGAGCAAGACTATTGTTTGTGTCTAGCTCAGCACACTATTATTATTTGCATTGTGATGGTTAATTTTAATGTCAGCTTGATCAGCTTGAGTGACACCTAGGAGATCAGTAGAGCACTTCTGACCCAAGGACTACATTTTGCCCCTGGCTTGTTCCTGTTTGGCTCTTCCCTGACTCTGCTTCACAGATGCCCTAAGTTGAGTAGCTTTCCTCTGCCCCACCCTTCTGCCATGATGTTTCAGCCTTGGAGTCACCCAACGAAGGATTGAATGCTTTGAAACTGTGAATCAAAATAAACCTTCCTCTAAGTTGCAGGTATCAGGTAGTTTGTCCCAGCCTTGAAAAGCTGAGCAATGCATCATCCTAACCTCCCGGAGGGCCCCCCATTTCTGATGGAGACCAGTTGGCTGAGAAGGGGCCAACCTCTCCACTAGGTCAGCTGGTTTGCATCTGAAAATAGTGCAGCTGCAGGAATCCTTAGAGACACAAGGTTCACAGCTAGGAAAAACATAAGGGAAGAGAGATCTGTCCTGAGAAATCTCAGGTGGGCTTCAGTCCTATCCTGTCTTCAGGCAGAATATTCCAGCAGGTCAGCAGGAATGGGAAATTCTCTCCAGCATGAATCTCTGTGGCTTGGAGCCTGTTGACCAACTTGGCCCTGATGGAATTATGAGTTTGCTAACAACCATGCCTGTCGTCTCTACATCTCTGACAAGTGAGCCACTATCTTAGAACAAAAACTTGAGATTGGCTTTTTTCATATTAAAAATTAAAGCTGTCAGTGGAACAAAGAACAGAGTTCTTTCTGAGTTGTCCCTACCCCACACACCACCAAGACTCTCATTTAACCCTGCAAACAAACACAGGAGAAAATGCCAGGGAAGCAACCTTGGTCACCAGCTGGCAGTGAGACCTAAATGAATTTCTCTGGCCCCCTTTTCTGCATTCACCCACACAGGGGTTCTGGGTGCATCCTGGGCCTCTCTTTCATTTCTCTGTAGGAGAAGCAGATGAATGTGGCTGCCTGGAGAGTGGTGTTTATTGGAAGAATAAATCTCTTTAGCTAAATATGAACCTCACTGAGAAAACAAAGGAACTGCTTTTTAATGACCAAGGTTTAAATGAAGCCAGGCAGCCTAAGGCAAAACCCCAATTAAGAAGAGATGGGAAATTAGGGTCCTAGAGACCACTTAAACTTACATGAATATTTACCAAGCTCCCACTGTGTACCAGGAATGGCATTTGTTGCTGGGTTTTAAACATAAATAAGATACCTTCCCTTGCCCTCCAGGGGCTGGCACCAGAGGGGGCAGTGCTGTTTAGGGCTACAGGAAGAAGACAGAGCAAGGTGAGAGATGTATAATCATGCTATGACATAGTGATGGGGAACAGATTCTCAGGAGGGAAGCAGGAAAGGCTTCCAGAGAACGTGCTGTTTGACCTTGTCCGAAAAGATGTTAAGAGTCTGCAAGAGGGAGAAGAAGAGAGTCCTCCAGACAGAAGGAAGGGCATGTGTAGAGGAAGGAGGCAAGGGCAGAGCTCAAGATGGGGGAGCAATAGCAAAGGTGGAAGGAGTCCGATTGTGAAGAGAGACTGGATAGGTGAACCAGAGCCTGCCGGTGAAGGTCACGGGCACCACAAAGGCTCTGGGACCTTGTTCTGTAGCCAGGGGTCCCAGACACACAGATACAGAATCATCTAGGGAGCTTATGTCTCAGTATTGATTCCAGGGCTTTACCTCTGGAATCGGGGCTCTTGAAGGCTGGAGGGCACCCTGCAAATCTGCCATTGGACAGGCAGTGCTGCTGGATGTGGAGGAAGCTGAGAAATGGGGAGAAGGGCTATCAAAGCAGAGACATGGCTTTGTGTTTGGGGCCTCTCAGCTGAAGCCCCAAGAGACATGGCCAGCAGAAGATGAGGGGTCCAGTGAACCTCCAAGTTGTTTGTGAATAGTGGGTGTTGACAGACGGGGCCACCCTCGGAGAAGGGCACACAGAGGCTTCAGAGCAGGCCCTCCTTGGTGGACTTGCCACATCTCACCAAGTGACAAGCCCAGGAAAAGAAACCTGGGCCAGGGAGCCAGGTGGGGCAGGATCCGCCTGCTCAGCAGTGGGCCCAGGGGACAGTAGCTGTCACTGGGGAGCCAGGCCTTACTGACGTGTTGTGCCGCTAGTGGAACCCAAAGCCCCAGGGTGGGGCAGGGCTGGCTCCCGGGCCTGGAGCAAAGCTGAACACAAACGAGCATCAAGGGAGGCAAGTGGCCTGCCCACGTGGTGCTCCCAGCCCGTGTGACGACCCAGGCCCCAAGGGCCTGTCCCAGCCTGTGCCTCCAAGTGTCCCGGATTCTTATGCTGTTACCAGATGCCTGGCAGGGGTAAATGAGCTCAGAGTGGGTGTTTCTTCACCCATGCTCCTCACCCTGAGCTCCTCTGTGCCAGCAAGCAGGGAAACAGAAGCCCAGGAGCCTTCATGGTGACCAACCTGTCTTCTAAAGCCCTGATTAGAGGCCACTGTGGTGCCAGCACCTTGCTGGTGTTTGAGGCAGGAAAAATGACAAAAACAAAGTCCCCTTCCTCTTACAGGAGTTCCCTGCAATCACATCACCCTGGGCTGCATCAGCTCCAGCCCAGGAAGCTGAAGGCTTGTCTGATTCCCAAGACAGCCACTGTTGGCTTCCCCCTCACCAAAGCTGGTACCTGGGTGGTACTTCAGGGACGAGCTCATAGCCCCTGGCTGACTGCTCCCATTTAAAAATGTCTTTAGCACTCCCTCTACTACACTTAAATGGAATTCATGCATAAATATGTGACTCATCATTTCCAGAAAATAGATAATGCCCTGACTGTAATGGGAAGGATATAAGGGAAGGAAATTGAGATCGTATATATTTGATAGCTATCCTAGAAGACAGAGGGAGGCAGACACCTCCTTGCAGAACTAAAGTTGCCCTAGCTGAGATGTGGGCACACCAGCGTGGTGATGCTACCTGGGACCCAGACCCCTTGAGCAGCGTTGCCATTAGAGACCCACTTTCTCACCTGTGTGGTAGGACAATGTTTTCTAAACAGGTGAAGAATTTCTAGTGAAGTTTTGAACAAAATAAGACACAACATTCTCTCAATCTGATTGGCTATGCATTCCTTTAAAAAGTGAACCTTTACAGTTTGCAAGAGAAATACAGTCACCCCTCAGCACCCTTGGGGGATCAATTTCCTGTTCCCCCAGATACCAAAATCTATAGATGTGTCAGTCCTTTATGTAAAATAGTGCAGTATTTGCATATAACCCCCACACTCCTTCCTGTGTACTTTAAATCCTCTCTAGTTACTTGTAATACCTAATGTAATGTAAATGCTATGTAAATCATCCTTATACTATATTGTGTAGGGAGTAACAATAAGAGAAAAGTCTGTTATTGCTTCTCGGCCTCTTGGTTAAGATCAAGTGTAGAAAAAAGCCTGTACATGTTCATTGCACATATTTTGCTATTATTGTCTATCTGAGATTGGTTGAATCTGTGCAAACAGAACCTGTGGATGCAGAGGGTCCACTGTACTTTGTTTATATGTAATATAGAATAAGGTGCTGGCTTCCCGTGATTGTACATTTCTCCATCTACATGAATACACAGAGGATACTAGAAAGTTGTGAGTGATACCAGGCAGTTCGTTGTGTGGGGCTGACCCTCATGTCTCAGGGCTTCTCCCTGGTTCCTGTCCACTAATTGTCATGGGGCACCTCAACTATAGGGACAGTCCATGCGTGCACAGATTTCTAAAATGCCCCTGAGGAGGTGAGGTCCCTCTGAGGACCCCTGCTGTGGCGTTTGCAAAGCCATTTCTTGTACATTTATTGATATGAGCTTCCCCCTTAAGGGAGGCAGAGCAAATGGAAAACTGAGGTCCTAAGGGAATCATGCCTCATTCGTAGGGAGTTAATGAGGGGGAAGGGAGAGGACTGGAACCTCAGACTCTTGATTGGATGCTGTCATGAGCCAAATGGTGTCCCACTCCAAAATTATCTGTTGAAGCCCCAACATTACCTCACAATGTGACTAGATTTGGGTATAGAGCTGCTGTTAAGATGTGCATAAGGTTAAGTGAGGTCATATCGGTGGGCCCTATTCCAATATGGCTGGTGTCTTCATAATAAGCAAGCAGGACATGAATGTGTAAGGGGTGAACCCTGCAGAGACACAGGGGGAAGTCATCGTGTGCAAGCCAAGAAGAGAAGACTAAGGGGAAGCCGCAACCTGCCAACACTTGAATCTCAGACTTCTAACCTCCAGGATTGTAAGAAAACAGATTTTGTTGTGTAAGCCACCCAGTCTGTGGTTCCTTGCTAAGAAAGCCCTAACAAACGAATAAGACGGGACTTTTCAGGTCGTCTAGCCTGGCTGTCTGCCCCTGTCTAAATTGCCATGGGATCACCAGCAGCCAATCTCAGGGCTTCCCATCTGCCATTCTTCACTCACCACAGAGCTGAAAACACAGACGCTGTATCCCGCTCTCTAAATCAGATGAAGTAATCCACACCCCACCTGGTGATGCAAAAAGTCTCCCGTAAGCAGAGTCAATAGGGAGACATGTAACAATCTCTAATTGTATCTCCAGTGTTAACCAGATCTGTATGGTTCAGAGGAGACCAAATCAAACCAATTAATTACTCAAATTATGTTAATTACCCAAATCTCTGTCCGCTCAACCAAAGGGAGACTTAGTCATCGCCTGAGGTTCTCCCATGTGCTGACTCATGTCTAGAATCTAGCACTTTTGTTTTCACATATTGCTCATCCTAAGGTTGGGACAGAAAACCAGGTGGCTCATGATAACACAACCACACATGTCACCGTCCATTGCCTCCTGTGACCCATACCTAGTGCACTGGGCGTTGGCCCCATTTCCAGCCCACTGTCCTCAGACAGCTTTGAGTTTCTTTTCTAAGCAAAATTGCTCTCACTTTTATGCTTTGGCAAGAAGCTCCACAGCAAAGCAACCTGACTCCCACTGTGTTCCGGCTGCTTTCATCCCCACAGCCCGCAGACATGCCCCAGAGTCCCCAGAGCTGGCCTCAAGGCAGGCTCCTGACCAGCCTTTTCTGTGTTCCCATGCCAAGCCTCCTACTGTCATTTGGGTCTTGAATGTCTCCAAAGACTGATGTGTTACAGGTTTCGTCCCCAGACCATGGAGCCACTGGGAGGTGGCTGAACCTTTAAGAAGCAGGACCTTGAAGGAAGTTAGGTCCTTAGAGAGGAAGTTGGGACCTTGAAGGGGATTTTGGGATCCTGGCTCCTCCTCTTCCTCTCTCTTTTGCTTCCTCATTGCCATGAGGTGAGCAGTGTCCTCTGCCAAGCACTCCCATCATAATGTGCTCTTTTACTACAGGCCCCAAAGCAAAGGCTGGATCTGAAACCATGAATCAAAACAAATCTTTTCTCTATAAACTGATTACCTCAGGTGTTTGTTGCAGTAACTGAAAGCTGACTGATACACCTTCCCTCCAACCCCATCACCTGAGTGTAGTGACCACTGGCAAGTTCAGTGTCCTCTGTGGTTGGTTCCTCCTCGGGGTGCATGTGCCCAACCCTCACAGGATTCAGAATCCTCAAATCCCTCAGACCTCCTGGACCCTCTGTGTTCCTCTGCTCCCTAGGCCGCAAAGGCACAGCACAGCCCACCACCCCAGCACAGCCGGGCCCATGGCCAGTTGCTGAGCCTCACTGTGGCTGACTCAGCAGCAGCATTTGTCACACCAGACCCCAGTGCCCCTCTGAAACACTCGTCCCCTTGGCTGCCAAGCCACACCCTGACCTCACCAGCTGCTTTGTCTCCCATGCTTGTGACAACCATGACATTGGGGAGCCCCAGGAATCTGTTCTGGGTCTCTTCTTGGCCCTCTATGAATCTCATGGTTTTAAATCCCATCTGAACACCGATGGCGCTAAAGTCCTACTTCTAGTCCCAACTTTCCCTTTGCACCCTGCCTGGATTAACCCTCTGCTCTTTGATTTGTCTGGGCCCCTCCTACTTGAATGCACCCCTGTACTGCTGCTCCTCCTGCTGCCAACCCTCTTGCCTTTTCCTCACCATTCTTTATGCTGACCCCACTCATCCAGTTCCTCACAGTCACCAAATGATGGGCTCGAGGAAAGTGGCTTAGCGTTTCCGTAGCTCAGTTTTATTTTCTGTAAAATACGATTCTTTACAGTATTGTTACAAGAGTGAAATGATGAGTTACTGTTTGTAAACATCTTAGACCAGAGCCTGCAATATTGAAAGTTTTCTAAATTGTTCTCTAAACCCACCCTTGTTCCCTTTCTTCCTCCCACACCTCAGGTTGAATCCATCAGCAAATCCCATTTGGTGCATATACAAAATAATCCACAAATACTTCCTACCACTTTCCCTGCCACCTCCCTGATCCAAACCCACCCTTCTTAGTAAGTTTGTGGAGTTAGACAAACACCGTCACAATTGAATTTTAGAACATGTCCATCATGTGTCCTCTGGACATTTCACATAAGTGAAGTCAAACCATATGTGGGCTTTTGTGCCTGGCTTTTTCTACCGAGCTTCCCATTTTTTCAGCACATCCATGAGTTGGTTCCACTCTGAAGCTGAAGAAGGGAAGGTACCATTGGGTAGACTTCCCCTGAGGTTTGCAGCAGCCTCTTAGTGGTCTTGCTGCTTCCTGGCTGCCCCAAGCCCTCTATTCCTGCACAGCAGCCAGAGTCTTTTAATGCTAAAGTTAGTACACGCCAGTCTGCACCCAGACCCTCCCATGGCTTTTTGTCTCAGAGTGAAGGCCGAAGTCCCCACCAAGGTATCTTGGTCTGCTCAGGACTCCATAACAAAATGCCACAGGGCTGGGCTGGGGATTTAGCTCAGTGGGTCCACTGCCTGCCTCATAAACACAAGGTCCTGAGCTTGTTCCCTGGTACAAAAAAAAAAAAAAAAAAA
>NW_022900933.1:31797681-31809806 GCF_012274545.1 Fukomys damarensis | reverse complement strand
CCCTCCCATGGCTTTTTGTCTCAGAGTGAAGGCCGAAGTCCCCACCAAGGTATCTTGGTCTGCTCAGGACTCCATAACAAAATGCCACAGGGCTGGGCTGGGGATTTAGCTCAGTGGGTCCACTGCCTGCCTCATAAACACAAGGTCCTGAGCTTGTTCCCTGGTACAAAAAAAAAAAAAAAACCCACAGGGAGACTTAAATAGTGGAAATGTACTTCCTCACATAGCCTCTCCTTGATGTGGGAGTACTCCCTATTTAAGACCATATTTCACCTTCATTCTCCTTCAAAGTCCTATCTCCAAGACAGGTGTGGTAGCACACACTAGTCATCCCAGTATTGTGGGAGGGTGAGGCAGGAGGATGGTAAAGTCAAACCCAGCCTGGATAGCTTAGCAAGTTAGTGAGACCCTGCCCAAAATAAAAAATAAAAAGAGCTAGGGGTGTAGTTCTATGAAAAAGCCCTAAATTCAATCCAAAGAATTTTTTCCCAAATATAATCCCATTAGAAGTTAGGGCTTCAACATAAAAATGGGGCAGAGCCTCACCACTCAGCCCATAGCAGAAAGCTTACATGACTCTGCCCAACTCTGCCTCAAACACACCCAGCACCCTCCCACCTCAGGGCCTTTGTCCTCACTGACCCCTTTGCCCAGACCATTCTTCCCCAGTGTCCACATGCTTCCCCCGCCTCCTGATTCTGGGAGCACAGCTACATTCACTTTCTCTGGGGACTTCCTGCTTTCTGCTTGAAACTGTGCTGCACTTAACACTACTCTCTGAACTCATCTTCATCTGCCCTTCCCGAGTTAAATACATGTCTTCCTTGCTTATTTATTGTTGCTTTATTTTGCTGAGATTGCAAACTTCATGAGGACAGGGATTGCATTGCTTGGTCAGGCTGTAGCCCCAGCACTAACTAGAACAGTGCACTGTACACAGTAAACACCTAATAAATATTTATGGGAGGGAAAAATGAGGTACTGTTGAACTCCAGGCCTTACTCAGCTGTGATGTCCTTCCTCAGTACTGGGGACAGACCTGAGCATTGTCGGCACCCTCACTGTCTAGCAAAATATAGGTGCCTATGCCCAGCATAGTGGCACATGCCTGTAATCCCAGCCTCTGGAGGCTGAGGCAGGAGGATCACTGTGAGTTCAAGACCAGCCTGAACTACATAACAAGGCTCTCTCTCAAAAAGCCAATAAATAATTTAAAAATAAATAGATAAAGAAAGAAATAGAGACTGAGCTGTGCTTGTGGGTGAGTCAGTATGAGTTTGCCCTCTTTCAAGAATAGGATGCTACACAGCCACATCCAAGTTTGGGTTCCCGTTCTGCTTGTGTGCCTGTTCTGCAAAGATAAGAAGGCCTGTCCTGCCCTCTCCAACCTCCCAATCTAGACTCACTGCAAGGCGGTTAATGATGGTTAACACTACAGCAAAAGATGCAGAGAGAGCAGCCAGGCATAGAGACGCACACCTGTAATTCCAGCACCTGGGAATCTGAGGAAGGAGGATTCCAAGTTGGAGGCCAGGCTGGGCAACTTGGCAAGACACAGTCTCAAAAAAAATATGCAGAGAGAGTGACTATCCCTGCTTGTTGAGCTGGGTTTGTCTCATGGCATTGGAACTGGGTTCTGGAAGATGAACACAGGTTAACAGGTAGAGTAGACTGAAGAGCATACAATATTCTCACAGTACTGAGGGCTGTAGTGGAAAGCTAGAGTCAAGGAAAACAACCCAGACAGTCTGGGCAGGTTGTCAAGGACCACATGCAAATCAGTCAGAGGGCTAGTCTGTGAACTAGTAGTTTGTAAACTGCTCCCAGAAGGCTGCCAGGAAGGGTGAAGGACAGGCAGGATCCCCATCTTGGTTCAGTTAGAATTTTCCCTTCTGTCTGTTTTCTGTAGAGAACTGTTAAGGTTTAAGTACATATCCTGAAGTTCCCTGTGTTGGAAGCTTGGGACTCAATGTGGTGATGTTAAGAGACAGAGGGACCTTTAAGAGGCGGGCTTATGGGGAGGCAGTTAGGTGATTGGGAGTGTGTCTTAGGAAGGAATAACATGCCTTCCAGTCTCACCATGTGATCTCTCCCTCTCCCACGCATTCCCACCATTGTGACAGCATCTACCGTAAAGCCCTTACCATCCCTTGAACCTCCAAACATGAGCCAAACAAACCTCTTTTCCTTACAAATTACCTAACCTTGAGTATTTCATTATAGTAACAGAAAATCGATGAAGTCAAGGGCCTCATCAAAAGATGTCACTTAAACAAAGGACTTGAGGATTGGATCATCAGAGGCTGATCAACAGAGCCGCCAGTCACACATGGATGTCATGCTCTTGAAATGTGGCTAGTCTAGCTGATAGAGGAACTGAATGTTTAATGTTGTTCAATTTTAATTCATATAAATTGAAATGGAAGTGCCCACATGTGGCTGGCAGCTTCTGTACTGGGAGGCCCAGCAAGGCACTGAAGCCAAATGAAAACTTTAAAGGAAGAGGATGAGACCTGAGCTGAGCCTTAGGAGCAGTGTGGCTCCATAGCAATCTCAAGAAGTCAGTCAGTTTGTCTTTGTTTTGTTAATGGGAAATAGAGTCTCAGAAAATTAAAGTGACTTATTGAAGATCACAGAGCTATGAAGTACAGTACCTGGGGTGGGTCTGAAAGCTCAGCCTCCTAACTCTAAGCCTGGGTGCTAGCCAGGGATAGTGTGCCAAAGGGGCATGTTCAGGGGATTTGTGTCAGTTCCACCGCTGATAATCATGACCACACAGGCACCTCTTACCAGGTTAAATATAGCAGATTCTATGCCAGATGTGCCTCAAACTCTCTGGCCCTCTGCTTGGACCTCAAATCCAGGCCCTTCTCCTCCAGCCTCATCCCCTCGCAATATCCCCTAGTTTCCCAATCCATCCTGGGCTCCCTGCTCCCGGGCTATATCCCAGAACTCCCCACTGCTCCCGCCTGGCATACAGTGTGTGTTGTGCAAATATTTGTTAGACCAATCCATTCCAGGGGAGTGAGGGAGGGTAAGAGGTACAGGGGATCTGTGTTTCTAGAAATCATCTTGACAGGTCCTGACACAAAGTTATCCATAGATGGCCATTTTGAGAAACTCTGCTTAGTGTGATTAGGGTTAAACAAGGGGCCTGGACAAAATGGTGGAAAAGACCAGAAGACAAGTTTCGAGGACAGGAAGTCTTCCCGGAGGTGGTGGTGCTATAGGATAAACAGGGGCTTTTTTAGGACTCAGGGGCTGGAGAAGATGACTTCAGAAGGCTGCCCTTAGTGGTGGCAGTGAGGTGGGGGATGGCACCAGAGAAAAATCCAGCAGACACTCACCCTCACTTTCTTGATCCGGCAGCCGCAGGGTTCCTCCAACCCTGTCCTGGGATGCATTGTCCTGTGCAGCCCCACACAGACTTCTCCTAGTCACTCTTGGGGCAAAGAGCCAAAAGTAGAGACATAACAGGACCCAGTATCTCTGAACTGGTCAGACAGGCTAACTAACAGAGGGCTGACAGTGAGGGCTGTCGGGGAGGAGCTTTTGAACTCCAGGTCAAGGACAAGGCTGGCTAGACACCACCATGGTGCTGGAGATGGAAAGCAGACCCTGCCCAACTGCAGGCCTGGTCTTGTACCCACTTCAGCCTGGGACCTTTAACCCTAGCCCTAACCCTAACCACTCCTAAAGCTCCTCCACTCCTTCATTCACTGATCCATTCCTCGCCCAGGGAACAGAGAGGCTCTTATTTCCCCTCTCAACCCTCAGAGAATTCTTGTTTTAGGAACTTGGTTGGGCTACAGCCACTTGCTCTTCTGATTCACAGATTGGCTGCATCAAAGAGAATAATCTCTGAGGAATAAACGTCTTAAATGCTGGGTGCTATTTTTCTATTACCTTTATCGTTTAGGAAGACCCACTTCACAGATTGCAAAGATCACCCCTACTACAACCACACAGTCCACCAGAATTTCTAGCAATTTGTCAGATGCCCTGGGAAGCCCCGGGCGTGGAGAAGAAGATAAATATTCAACATCAGGAAAGGCAGGTTGCAGCATCAGAAAAGATTTGGGAACACTTGTGATGAAAGCATCTTGGCTCAGTTCAACTCCTCTCAAATCAGAGGCAAATTGCCTTGCTTTGGTGGAGCGGGAGAAGTGCTTTCAAGGTGAAGGTCTCCAGATATGAAGGAAGGAGCGGGGCACCCAGCCTGGATGACATGTCAAACATAATAATCTTGTTACTTAAAGCCAAGGTGCAGGGAGAATCCTGTCGAAGTACTGATGACATTCTCATTAGTGCCAGGAGGCCTCACTGTGATTGATGGCTCCCATCGCCAGCCAGGGAATCGGGACTGATTGATGAGACCATCTTTTTAAAATGTTGCCAGAAATGGCTTGGGAGAGTGCACCTGTGTCTCCACAAGTGAAAAATACCTATTCGAGCACCACCACATTAGACTATTGCCCTTGTGTCCAGGAATACACAAACTGATTTGCTGATGCTCAGCAGAGGTGGCTTGGTTTGATGCACAGCCCAAAGCCAGCCACGGCCCGCTGCCCTGCAGGACAAGGATGTGCTAGTCCCGTTACAGAGGATCTAGGGAGGTTGCAGGGGCCATCAGAGGGGCACCGTGCTGTCTCCTTCCTGTCACAGCCAAGCTTCAGGAGTGGCTGCTGCATCCCCTCTGCACTCCCTCAGCCTTTGCTCCCTCTGTAGCTAGCTGGGTGTCCCCACACCTCCTTCCCCTCCCACTGACACCAGACACCACTCCCAGTGGACAGTAGCCTGCCTCCCACCTGTGACTACACTGGCCACTCTCCCTCTATTTCCTGCTCTGTGTTCCTCACTGCCACCACAGCATGCTGCCCAGCTGTCCTCTCCGGCTAGTCCTCCATCCGCTGCACTGCACAGGTCTGGTGCTCCCAGGGCTCTGACTGGTCGCACTTCTCGCTCTCCCCTTAGAGAAGCATTACCTCCGTGCCAAGCGGGCATCTTCCATCACCCCAGGTGCTGCCATGTGCGGGTGCAGTGCAGAAGTCAGACCCCACTCAGGATCCACAGCGGCTGTAACCAGCTCTGCCCGCCACCCTGGCCCAGGCAGGTGTAAGGCCTAGCAGCACCTCCCAGCCCTCATCCGTGTGGCCCTCATCCTTTAGGAGGGACTGCTGCATGTTCCCCCTAAGTGGCTTCTGCCTCCTCTCTCTCTGTTTGTGGACTTATCTATGTTACTGCTGCCCGGAGTCACTGTTTAGAATGCAAATCCAGTCACCGCGTCCTCCCCCATCTCTCAGCGGCATCCTGTTCTCCACCCGGCTTATGGACACCTTTATAAGGCTTATAAAGTTTCCAGGCGCTGGCCCCAATTTTCTATCCCCCCACGCCCTCCCCAGGTACCCCACACATCAGCCGTATAAAACAGCCAGTGTCCCACCCTCCAGTGCAGGTTCACGTCTCCAGACCTTGCCCACTCGTTCCCTCAACCTCGGTGTCCTTCTCTGCTTTCCTGTTTCACAGGTGTCTCCTGATCCCTCTGGCCTCCTTCCTCAGTGCAGCCTCTGACTTTGGTCCCAGAAGTAGAGTCTGAGGCAGGGTTTTTTGTTCCAGCAATTTAATGGGGTGAGAGGGAAAGAGGAGGGGGGAAACGAGCAAAGCGAGCACTTGGACTCCCCTGGGGATGCGCGGCAGTCTGAGCATGCGAGGCGCTCTGGTTCCCGCGCTGGACCCCGCAACTTGCCCCACTACTCGGTGCTAGGCAAGGAGTAAAGGGGGCAGATCACTGTGCCACTGGTGGAGATGGGTGGAGGTGGGGGAAGAGCCCGCCAGGTGAGGCAGCTGGTCCGCAAAGAAGGCCACGCAAGAGCCCGCAGCACTGACCCGTGGAGGGCGCTGGGGTGACTCCGGCACCCTGCACTCACGGAGGGCTCTTAAACTTGACAGCATCCTGACCCCGAGGTTCTGCTGCGGCGGACAATTTGCATTTCCCACGGAGTGTGTGAGAGCCACGCTGTCCAACTCCTCCTCACCGTCTACCCCTCACTCGGCTCACCGCACACTTGGGAGACTGTGCCATACGTCACTGCTGTGTCCCATGATGGTTGTTACTGATGGTCTGTCTCTCTCACCAGGGCGATTGAAAGATTAGCAGGGGATGGCAGTGTTCATCTCTGTACCCACACATCCCAGCCCAGTGCTAGCACACAGAAACCTTTGATGAATGCCCACAATGATGCCTCAAGGCATCAGGAGCCGGAAAACCTGCTATTTTAATGCTGCTGGCCCGGGAATGGCTGCAAAAGTCATCCTCGGAAGGAAAGAAGTCCTAATTGTTTTAGAAAAGTGCTTCAGCGAATCTTCTCACTGTGCAGAGGGAAAGGCAGGTTGGCAGTTGAGAATTAGAAGCTGAAACTCCCGTGTGAGGTCAGAGCCAGCAGTGGTGCAGATTTGAGCAGAGTGGGAAAGAGGGGCAGCCTGGGAAGGCTGATATAAGATGGCCAGTGATGGGCTCAGGATAAGGGTGTTTGTCTGAGGCTGAAGGGTTTCCCAGGATGTGGGCCTTTTAGCACCAACACTGGCAAAGTCTCAGGCAAACCAGTACAAGTTGGTTACCCCACTGGATGGGGTCACCAGGGAGGCGTAGGAGGGGACCAAGACCCACTTGTGGAATGTGTAGGTATTCCTCTGTGATAGTCTGTAACGTGTCAGGAGAGGGCCTTCCTCCCTGGCTCAGGAGGAGGAGGAGGTCCAGGCTAGTTGGCCATTAAAGGAAAATGCTCAAGGCTGAACATTTGGGGGGTCTATGGGGTCTCCTAGTACCCTGGAGGTGTTGAGAATTCATCAAGCCTAGTGATTGTGTACCAGTCTTTATGTGGGAGAACAAATAGAACTGACATGATAGGGTAGATCAAGCTGCAGTCTAGGAGTCACCAGGCCTGAGCCCTAGTCCTAGCCCTTCCGTAACCAGCTACGTGACCATGGACAAGTGAATTAAGTTCTCCGCACTCCATTTTCCTCTCTTGTAGGTTTAAACTAGGGCCAAGGTTCTTTTTTGTGTCATGGATGCCTTTGGCAGTTTGGTGAGATTTACAGAACCCCTCTCAAAGCAGTGCTTTGAAATGCATAAGATAAAATACAATACATAAGGGAAACCAATTATACTGTCTATAATTACCAACTACTGAGATATGAATTTGTCATATGGTCATGGTTGTACTCCTGAGTAAATATGGTAAAGCACAAAACCTGGCAGAAAGTATAAAAACTGTAATTTCAAAGTAGTTATGAACATAAACAATATTTTAGGGTGTGTGTTGTAATGATGATTTGATGTGAAAATCTGTGATTTCCATGGATGGCAATGTCACAGGTGCTGTGAATGGTGCTGTGGTTTATTGTCTGCATTTATAATGCAGGAAAAAATGTTATACTTCAGCTAGAGTTTAGTGAAAATAAAAACATAATTTTTCCCTTTTTACTTCCTCCTGCTTTTATCCATGATCCCTGCTAGGGGTCAAATTATCTCCCCCTCAAAATTCATATGCCAATCAATGTGCTAACACTCAGTTCTCCAGAATGTGACTGTATTTTGTAGAAAGAGCATTTAAAGTGGTGATTAAGGCAAAACAAGGTCACATTGATGGGTGCTAATCCAACAGGACTGGTGTCTTTATAAGATTAGGACAGACACACTCTGAGCAGTGACCGTTTGAGGACAGAGGGGGAAGACAGCCATGTGCAGACCAAGGAGAGAAGCCTTGAAAGAGATCAACCTGTCCACACCTTCACCTGGGGCTTCCAGCAGCCAAAACTGGGCAAAACTGTGTTTCTCTTGTTCAAGTCACTCAGCCTGTGGCATTTTGTTACCTCAGCCCTAGCAAACAAATGCAAAGTCCCAGTCACAGGCTGCAGGGTAAAATAATTGCAGAACTAGATAACTTCTGAGGTTCTCTTAACCCTACCCAGGCTGACGGAGTTCTCTGTACCAAACAAGTAGGGCTCTGAGGGTGCAGATGGAAGGGCACATTCTTTGGATCACTGCAGGGCAGGTCAAGATCAGAAGGAGCTAGGCCTGGTGACACAGGCCTATGATCCCAAGATGCTAGGAGGCTGAGGCAGGAAGACTGAGCCCAGGTTGACTAAGCAATTTAGCAAGTCTGCAAGACCTGGTCTCAAGATAACAACAACCACAAAGGTGGCTAGGGCTGTAGCTCAGTGTGAAGGTTCTGGAATCAACCTTCAGTACTTAAAAAAACAAAATGAGAAGACCCACCCAAGTGCCCCCAACTAACTGTTGCTGTCCCTGTGCACTGAGAAAAGCTCACCATGTCCACCCCGAGTGTATAATCGGGCAGGTCTCAAAGGCAGCGCTGAGTACCCCACCATGCATCTGCAGAGATCATGGGCCTGGAGAGCTGTGTGACTTTGACCCTGAGGCTCAGTGACATGCCTGAGAGTGCAAAACAGGGTCCAAGGACTGAGGCCTCCTGCCAGGTTCTAGAGAAAACCGCAGTTGATTTTCCCACCGGATTGCCTGCCCCTGGGGAGGCCACCGCTTGGCCAAGGGACACTGCTGTGTGGGCAGTGGGGCTGGACTCCCTAGAATTCTAGAGGAAGAAGGACAGCAGATGGAGGAGAGAAGGAAAAGACAGCAGAGGAACACGGGGTTCCTGGGGAGAAGAGGAGTCAGGGAAATGATGGAAAAGGGGAAAGGGAAGGAGGAGAGAGATGGAGGAGGAGAGAGGAAAGAAAGAGAGGGGAAGGAGACCAAGCCAGGCCATTTCAGCACCTCCAGCCAAGGCTGTCTGAGGCTCCCTTTGCCTCTCCAGGGTGACTCGTACTGGTCGGGAATACTGGGAGAGGGACACAGGGAGGCCTCACCAAGCCAGTGATTCCTAATGGCTGGAGCCCAGCTCCTTTGCCCGTGACTGCCTCAGCTGTCTGATGGGGCAGCAGCTCTGCTCTGCACAGCTCCAGCTCCTAATTATAGAAGCTGAGCATGGTGGGGAAGAGGGCGCTGCCTCAGCCTGCCCTGGGTCTGCTGTGGAAGGAGCTGCCTTCACACAGGTGAGGAAGCTGCCCAACTCACGGCGGATAACTCCTTCGTCTCCCCAGAGCCCAGCCTCTGCCTTCTCAGGAAAACCATTGACACAGTTTATTTTCTCCATGCTGGTTTGTTTTTCAGTCCTATCAGCCCTGATATGATTCTTAATACTTCCCTGGGGAGCAGGGCGAAGCCATTGCAATCACCGAGGTAAATACCTAATTAGGATACTTCTGAAGGGTGTATTATTTACTTGGGAGAATGTATCTTGGATCAGTGTGCAATTAAGGAGGTTATTATTTTCTCTAGTTCCGGCAGGTCCTGCACTTAAATATGTCATTAGATGCTGCTTGAAGCACCTGGGGTACCTGGAAGGCACCCTTCATTTACTTTTAAGATGCTTGCTTATTGAAACAACCCTACAGCAGAGCCCCTAGGGTGAGGAGAGATGAGTTCCCATTTCAACAGTGTGGTTGAGGGACGAAAGCAATACTCCGGGTTGCCATCCAACTAACAAGTTTCAGTAAGTGATTTAGAGCCAAAAAGACTTGATGATTCAACCAAGAATCTGGTCTATCCTAGAGTGTTCAGGGTTTCAACTTCTAGTCAATTCTCAGCCCAGGCCCCTTAGGGATATGATTCCTATTTCATAGGTGAAGAAAAGGGGTCAATAAAGAAACATTTCCAAGGTCATAAAGCTAATGAGAAGCAAGAATGCCACACCAAGGGTCTTATCCAATAACTAACTGTGTTATAGCTAAAAAGGTAAGAGACAGACTTTTTTTAAATCTGAGAAGGAATCCTTAGGGAAGCCTAGTGTCAGGAGATGACGAAAACAAAGACATTGGAGGAATGTAAAGGTTCTGGAGCACATAGCTGCATTAAACATTAACCATAGCCCAATTCCTAGAAAGATTAACAGAAACCCTCACACTGACAGCCTATTTGCTTTAATTTACTCCATGATAAAATACATCCAACTTCTAATCAAAAGTTACAAAGCAAGACAAAAGGCAAGAAATAAAATAAAATTTGAAGACATAAATCAATCATCAGAAGCAGGCTAGCTATGACAGATGCTGGATGCCCCAAAAGTTATTTAAAATGAACATGGTTAATATGTGTTATGGTTTATATCTACATCCTCCCCTAAAGTCTCATGGGCTTTAGGTGAGGCTTTTGGGAGGAGATTGGACTGTGGGAGTGTAATATTTGTCCGTGGATTAATCCACAGATGAGTTTTGAGCTAAGAGAGATACTGGGAAGTGAAGCCTGGTTGGAGGAGGTGGATCATGGGGGCCATAGCCCAGAAGTGTCCATCTCCCTCCTCCTCCCTTGATCTCTCTCTCCCTCTCCCTCTCCCTCTCCCTCTCCCCCTGACCTCTCTGCTTTACACTGCTATACCATGAGCTGTTTCTCCTCTGCTTCATCACCCTGCATTGGAGCCAGCCAACTATGTACTGAAACCTACAAACTGTGAGACAAAATAAACCTTTCCTTCTTAGAGTTGTATGTCAGCCGTGAGAAACTAAGGCACTATGTTAAAGGCTCTAGTGAAAAACTGTAACATATAAGGACACATGGATAATGTGAATAGAAAGGTAGAAAATCTAAGAAAGGATCCAGAGGAAATATTAGAAGTAAAAAATACTGAAACAGAAATGAAGAATACCTCTCATGGGTTCATCAGGAGACTAAATGTGGCCAAAGAAAGAATCAGAGAACTTGAAGACGGGTTAGCAGAATTTCCCTAGCTGAAATGCAAAGAAAAAAGAATAATCAAAACAGAACAGAATGTCTAAGAAATGTGGGACAATATAAAAAGTATAGTATATGCATGTTTAAATGGCAGAAAGATTAGAAAAAGAAAATGGAGCAGAAGAAGTACTTGAAGTTACCAATATCTACAATTTCCAAACCACTACTCCAGGAAGTTTAGAGAACACTGAGCAGAACAAATACCAAAACAAATAAGCAAAAACCAACAAGGAAAACCCCACACCCAGACACATTATATTCAAACTATAGAAAACTGATAAGTTGGAGAAAATAGTGAAAGAAGCCAGAGAGCGATAACACGTCTTACTCATGTAGAAACAAGAAAAGGTAAAAAATAACACAAACCTACAATTCTATATCCAGGAAAATTACCCTTTAAAAGTGAAAGAGAAATAAGATTTTTTCATATAAGCAAGAACTGAAGGAATCCATTGCCAGCCATCGATCTTGCAAGAAATGTCCAAAGAGGTTCTTCAGGCCGAAGAAAGATGGTATAAGTCAGATACTTGGTTGTATGTAAAGAAAGAGAGAGTGTTGATGAAAGAATAAGCAAGGGCAATATACATGACATCTCTTGTTTTTTTTAATTTTTAATTAATCTAAAAGATAAGTGTTTAAAGCCACAATAGTAGCACAATGTGCTGTATGACTATTGCATTCCAATAAAGGAATTAAAAGTCTGCAGCATCCCAGGAGGTGAAAGAGAAAGACTGAGAAAAAGGTACCTGTGTGCATGGAGTACTAATTGGTAGAAGAACAGAAATATAGACTAATGGAATAAAAGAATCTACAGAATAGGCAAAATATGTTCAATTGATTTTTCACAATGGCACAAAGGCAAGTCAATGAAGAAAAATTGTCTTTTCAACAAAAGGTGCTAAAACAAATGGTTATCCACGTGAAAAAAAGAAATGAACCTAGACACAGACACACCTAGCTCAAAACTTTGCGACCAATAAAAAAAAATTCACTCAAAATGGATTGTAAGTCTAAGCCTAAAATGCAAAACTATAAAAATTTAGAGGAAAATTTAAGAGAAAAATCTGACTGAATTTAGGTTTTTGTGCTGAGTTTTAAGATCCACCAAAACCGATATGTACAGTAGAAAAAGACTGTTAAATTGGTGTCGTAGGTTGAATGGTGCCCCCTGCAAAACACACACACACACACACACATGCACACAAAGTCCACATCCAAGTTTCTTGGAATCTGTGAACATTGCCTCATTTGAGAAAAGTATCTAGAATGTTAAGGATCCTGGGTAAGATCACTCTGGTTACCATGATAATCCCCAAGG
>NW_022900933.1:31783723-31797656 GCF_012274545.1 Fukomys damarensis | reverse complement strand
AGTCCACATCAGTTTCTTGGAATCTGTGAACATTGCCTCATTTGAGAAAAGTATCTAGAATGTTAAGGATCCTGGGTAAGATCACTCTGGTTACCATGATAATCCCCAAGGCCAATGCAAGGATCCCTGTAAGAGACATACAGGAGGGATTTGAAGGACAGAAGAGAGGACCGAGTGAGCACAGGTGGCAGCTGCAAGACAAGCCTGGAGTGAACAAAGACGTGATGTGACCAGAATGACTGCTTCTCTGGTCCTCCTCTCCAGACCCACAATCTCAGTCTGATCATGAGAAAGGCATTAGGCAAATCCCAGCTGAGAAATAGTCTGCAAAATAACTGAGCATTACCCTCAAGATTGTCAAGGTCTTCAAAAACAAGAAAGCCCCAAGTATCATGGCCATGGAGACATGACAGCTAAACGTAATCTATTAAGATGGGATAGTGGAACAGAGAGTTCTAGATAACTAAGGAAATCTTAATTAAATACAGACATTAGTGAATAATAATAAGTTAATATTAGTTTATTCCTTGTGACAAAGGTATCCAACAAATGTAAGGTGTTAGCAATCAGAGAAAATAAGAGTGAAGTCTACAGAGACCCTCTGTATTATATTCAAAGTACCTCTGTAATTCCAAATCTGTTCTAAAATATAGTTGATTTTCAAAATTTTTAAGAAGTTAATGAAATGAGTTTTGTTATGATCTAAAAACTGAAAAATAAATGAACAGTCCCAGAAAAGTAAACTCCCAAACACATACATGTTCCAAGGATAATATGTATTAAACATATGCAAGGTTTACTGGAAGAATCTTTGTTATTTACTCAATACCCACAGTGGAGGAGACCAGGACTGGGACTTGCATGAAGGAGAATGATGCTACCAGTGTCATCTTAAAAGAGGACTCAAGCGTAGGTAGCTGGTGGTGCAGTCATAACAGAGGGGCACGTCGGCCCCTCCCCATCTCTGCCCCTAAGGCCCTTTAACAAAACAGGGAAGGAAAGAGTTCCATCCAAAGATGACTGGCTCAGTCTCTGTGGCCACAGGGAAGTTAGTCCAAAATCTCAATGTGCAGAGCACTTTTGGAAACGGTAGGAAGGAAATGGTCTCCATGGGCAGCTGCTTGCTGTGGAAAGTGCATGGCTCAGCACATGGACTGAGTCTGCAGCCACCACCTTCATTGGTCAGACCTCAGGCAACTTATTCAACCTTCTGTACCTCTGTTTCCTTGCCTGTAAAGTGAGGATAATTGTAATACCTACTTGTGAGGGTTACTGTGAGGATTAAAAGAGGTACACCACACAAAAATCGCTTACACAGTGTCTGACACAGAAAGGCTTGATAAATGTTCGCTATTATCCTTTTAAATGCTTTTCCACATCTAATTTTCCCCTTGGGCCAGGTCTGTAATTATTTATGGCAGGAAATATGTTTCATTGCCTGCCCTGTCAGAACCTGTTCCTTGGAAGGGAATCCCCAGGGCCCTCGTCCTGTCCCCTTCCCGACCTGTTCAGGCCGCCATGATGGACATGGAGCCTCACTAACTTCAGAGAGCTGATCAGCAATAACCTGGTCGAAAAGGCTGGTGAATGTAGCCACTGGTGAGGATGTGCTGGCTGCACGTGGCCTCAATGGCTCAAGATCTGAGTCTCCTAACACCTTGGAAAGTGAAAAGTCACCCAGAGTCATGGGGAAACAGGAACAATGCGCCATTCGGCTGGCAGAGTGGTTGGAGCTGTTGCTCGGATGCAAGGAAAGATGGCATAGTCTTGTGAGGTCCTGTACTTGGGTCCCAGCAGATTCCATCCCTTTAATAATAAACCCTTTTACCTTGAGTTTTTTTTTTAAATGGGTTTCTCCTTATTGTAACCAAGACAGGCCTAACTGAAATGTTGATTTACAAGTCTCTCACCCTAGGCTGGTTCTGGATGAAGAACTGCTTTTTAAAAAGGAAAGGGAAGTGTGGAAAGGAAGGGAAAAGAGGGAGGGAGGGGAAAAAAAAAGATCATTCAGATCCTCACCCCTTGCCAGTGTTCCTCCATTCAGCCGTGGCTACTCCCCTTGCCCCTGGCCACCCATTGGTCTGTGGAGCCTTTTCCTCCATGCCGCAAGGTCCCAAGGACCCAGGGGAAAGCACAAGGAGAATGGAGAGAATTGCAGGCTGCCAGGGGTCAGCTGGTCATGGATGTGGCCAGCAACACAACCCAGACATCTTCTGCATGCTTTCCCACAGCCTCCTCCAGCCTGTGGAGCAGGGCCACTGCCTCTGGACCCTCAGAGCCATCCTGCCCCCTTTCCCGTCCTGCTCTGGAGGGCAGAAGGCCAACCCCTCCCCGCATCTCCCAGCTTCCTGCTTGGTGCAGCCAGAGGAGGAAGTGGCAGGAGAGTGGAGGATGGAGAGAGGCAGAGGCTGGGTATGGCTTCTCTCCCTCCGTGACTTAGACAACATCCTGGCTAGGGCTGTGTAGCCCCATGGCCTGCCATCATCTATTCCAGCCCTGCTAGGTGGTCTCACAGTTGGTGTGGGTTTGTTTGTGGTACTAAAGATTTGATCCAGGGCCTTCACACCAAGCTACAGGCCTAGCCCTTTCTTATTTTTCATTTTCAAGTCTCACTGTGTTGCCCGGGTTGGGCTTGAACTTGCAATCCTCCTGCCTCAGCCTCCTAGAGTGTGGACCTACCCTTTGACCATGGTAACCCACCTCCTCCCTGGGGTCTCCCTGGGGGTCCACGATTATCTCTGTGCTGATCTCTGGCTTGCCTCACCTTCCCCCATTGGCTTTGCAGCCCTGCCATCACCTATGAAACCAACTCTCTGCCTTTAAATTCTGCAGGGGTTTCTGTTTCCTGCTCAAGCCTGGGAATTTTTATTAAATCCACGCTACCCTAAGAAGGCAAGCACAGTGGTGAGTAACTTGCTGCAGGTGAATCAGCTTGTGAGGGGCAGACTGGGATTCAAACCTAGTGCTCTTGGATACAGAGTGTGCTCTGCTGACCGCAGTGCTGCCCAGGCACTTGTGGGAAGTGCAGAACTCCAGCCCCCACCCCTGGCCTACTGAATCAGGGTGGGGATTTGAACAAGATCTGGCTTCCCCGATGATCCCTGTGCACATTAAAGATGAAGAGGTGCCACTCAAGACAGCACCTGTGTTTACTGCCACCTGTGACGTACGCTTTCATAATAGCACTGTACATCATGGAATGATGGGAGGATTACATGAAGCAAGCATTAAAACAGTGCTCAGTGTGTGATACAGGCTGTATGCTTTATATATATGATAATCATCATTTTTATAACTATTTGCTTGGCCTCGAATTAAGCACAAGAGGGCCCAAAGATAATAGAGGAATACAGCCCTGCCCCAGCAGTCCCCAGGCAGTCAAGAGTAGCACATGTAATGTAGACAAATAACTCTGAGCAAACATAGCCTGTGCCCTCAGAGCTACACACCAAGCCAATGGACCTGAGATTTGGATAATACTCCGTAATTTACAAATGAAACCCACAAGGGATATCATTTGAGTGTAACAAGGCTGTATAAAGTAAATAATACAATTATTGCTACCTCTACAGAAATTAAACTCAGAGGAGCAATACCTAGGATCACATAGCAACTTGAACCCAAATCTTATAACCAAATCTAGTGCACTTTCTTGTACCCCACACAACCCCTCTGAAAAGAAAGGCACCAAGCACCAATCAGTTGCAGGCGGCAGACAGCTCCAGGTAGAAGGAAAATTGGATACTGGATACTAGTTTTTGCTAGACTTGGGATAGAAACCAGGCCTTTTGCACTGAGCTTTATCTTCTGTCTTTTTTTTTTTTTTTGAGACAAAGTCTCATTAAGTAGCTAAGTTGCTCAGGATGGGCTTGAACTTGCAATCCTTAGTCTTCTGGAATGCTGGAATTACAGGCATGCACCACCATGCTGGGCTGAAGAGCTGACATCTTAGGTGACTGCTATGGCTTGGGTATCATTTACATGAGTTCCCATAAGTTTGTGTACTGGAAGCTTAGTCCCCAGTGTGGCAGTGTTGAGAAGCTTTGAAATCTTTAGGGGCTGGAGACCGGTGCATGGCGATTGGGTCCTGATTATCACTAGAAGGGACCAAGTCTGGTCTCAGGAAGTGGGTCAGCTCTGGCAGGACTGGATGACTTCCTGTGAGATAAGGATGTTATAAAAATGTCAAGTCTGGCCCTCCCCAACCTCTGGTTCCGTATGACTTGTGACCTCTTCTGCAAACTCTCCCACCACTTTCATGATTGCTAAGCAGATGCTGGTGCCATTCTGTTGACTTTCCAGAACTATGAGCTACATAAACCTCTTTCCTTCATAAAGTATCAAGCCTCTAGTATTTTGCAACAGCAACAGAAGACAGACTAAGCCTATGACATTGGAATATGCTCCTTATTGGCCTTGAAGGAGAGTTATTAGGATTGGTACTGAAGGTGCTGCTTCTCAGAAGTTATGACAAGTGGAAACAAAACCCAGGGAATCTGGGGATTATTTTGTTGAAATCTTTTGTTGGAGTTGATAGGTTGGGTGAGTAGGGAGAACTTTTGGCTAATCCAAGAATCCCGCTGTCCTGCTACTGTCTGCTCTAAGAAAGCTGGTCCCAAGCTCCTTCTTCAAACCCAGTGAGGAACTGTGTCCGTCACAGGCTACCCCCTTCCACTCCAGACTGGTGCAGGGAGTCTCTCCATGGGCTCTCCAGCTGGTGAATCAAGAGCAGCTGTTCTCAGTGTGTGTTCCCTGGCCCAGCTGCTGATGCAGCACCTAGGAAATTGTTAGAAATGAAAATCTTCCAAGCTGGGCGTGGTGACACACACCTGTAATCCCAGCGTTCGGGAGGCTGAGGCAGGAGGATTGCTGTGAGTTCGAGACCAGTCTGAGTTACACAGTGAGTTCTCGATCAGTCTCAACTACAACTACATAGTGAGACCTTGTCTCAAAAAAACCAAAAAATAAAATAAAATAAAAAGAAATGAAAATCTTCCCGCTCTGTCCCCAGTAAGCAGAGGTAGAAACTCTGGGGGTGAGGACCCCAGCATTTGGTGCCTGGACAAGTCCCCCAGGGGATTCTCTTGGGAAGCACTGGCACCATCCAAAGGGTTCCAGTCATGGCAACACTCCCACCTGCACTGTCCCTATGAGAGCCACCTGCCTCGGCTCGGGTGGCTCGGGTGGCTGCAGAACTGAGGGTATCATTTTGTTTACTTTGCTTGATTTGAATATAGTCACATGACCAGGCTACATAGGTGTGGAACGTGCTGTCCTCACCTCAGCTCAGGCTGGAAATAGCTCAGGAGTCCTCAGCAAGGCAGAAAGGTCGGGAGGAGCGCAGACATCTCGAAGGGGGCACTTCCCTGCCTGATCCATTTGAGACTCTGTGGAGATTATGCAAGGAGACTCCCTATCCCCTGGGTAGCCTTGTCCCTGGAGGTGGCCATGTCCTCAAGGAGAGGTGAAGTGGATCCGTGGGGTCAAAGAAGGCAGAGCTGGAAGTAGGGAAATGGGTCACAGCTGGGGACTCAAATAGACCAGGGAAAGGCCTCTAGAACTCAGCAAAAGCAACCGGCACAGATTAAACAGGACACGTATTGGTCTAACACAATGAAGGATGTTGGCTGGGGGTCTGGACCAATCCTGCTTTTGGGAGATGGGGCCTGCTATCCTTGTAGAGGAAGTCTGGGCTCTCCAAAGAGTCCTGCATGCTGGTCCTGCTTCATTGACTAGCTGGGTGACCGCAGGCAAGGGGCCCCGCCTCACCGGAACTACATTTACTACATTCGGGGGGATTTGGGGGTTTCACTTTTTTTTTTTAGAGGAGCCAAGAAGCAGAAACCATGTGCCAGGGCCAGAGGAGTAAAGTGCTTGAGCTCCTGGAGGCAGCGGATATAGATTTGAAACTCCATGTACATCACTTAGCAGCCAGTGCTTTAATTTCCTCACCTCTGAAATAAGTCTGCCGAAAAGCATGTAGTGAGAGCACAGTAATAAAGAGTCTTGTAAGTTCTCCAAAGCCTCTGTATGTATTCACTCGTTTACTCCCCACAACTTGCAATGGAAGTGCTCCTGCAATCATATGCATTTCTCAGAGGAGGGAAATGAAGAACAGAAAGGTCGTATGACTCACCTGAGGTCACCAACCTGGTGGGTGGCTGAGCCAGGAGTCTGGCTCTGTGGTGGATGCTATTGCCAGAGTTGAAGAATCCTGATTCAGTCACCCTGCTTGTCCCTGCCCTGCCCCAGTGCTCTCCTCTGTGCAGGAATAGGGGTCTCGGATTGGCTGGGTCTCAGAGCATTGAGGCTATGTTTGGGAAGAAGTGAGGTGGCTCTGTCTGGTAGTTTAAACCCACCAGTCCAGGGGAGGCTGGCTCAGCTGTGCCCAGAGGCCCCTTCCAAAGTGAAGACCTCTCCAAGGTACCCTCATTCTAAGGATGCAGACATGGAAGAGCATTGACTATGTTTGGGAAGAAGTGAGGTGGCTCTGTCTGGTAGTTTAAACCCACCAGTCCAGGGGAGGCTGGCTCAGCTGTGCCCAGAGGCCCCTTCCAAAGTGAAGACCTCTCCAAGGTACCCTCATTCTAAGGATGCAGACATGGAGGGAAATACCAAGGCTGTAAGGTGGAACCTAAGATGCCAGGCCCAGCTGGGACCGTGTTCTCTGGGTCTCTGGGTGGGCTACCTTCTCATGGCCCTATTCCTTGCTGATTTGGTTGGAGATTCACATTCCCAACCACAGGGGATGAGAGCTAACTTTTTAAAGTCAATCACTGTAACTCTCTCTCTGTGTGTGCTCAGTGACTGGCTGAAATACAAGTATAGAATTCAAACCTGGCCAATGGAAGGAAGTCACCAAGGAGCTGCTGAGCTAATACCACAGGACAGCTTGCCTTCCATGAAGGTATGATGGATGCCTAGAACTGTTGCAGCCACCTAATGACCATGAGGATCACATTGTGGAGCTCCTGATTTAACCAGTCCTGTAGCCAGCAGGCCTTTTCAAGGAAGTTACTTTTGGTCCTATGTTCTCTTTCTTACAGCCAAATGCATTTAAATTATGGATTTCATTTCTCCATTTGCCACATGCAGATGATACCTCCAGATTCTTTATCTCGGGATAAATTGAGGTGAAAGATTTGAAAATACTAAAGCATCCATGAGAGTACATTTTTATTTGGATGAATGGAAAACTAACAACCCAAACTAAAGATTGGGGTGTATTGCTGTAACCCACTGAGCCCCTACAGTTGTGTAGACTATCCTTACTGTTTCATTTGTTACACCTGTATCTAACAGAATCATAAAATCCAATTTTTTGCAATTATAAATTTGATGAATTCTTAAATTATTTAAAATGCAATTACAAACTGCATTTGATTATTGGGAACAGTTCATGTATCTTAAACAGCAGGCAAAAATTCAGAAACACAAGGGTTACACAATTTATTACTAAATACGCTTCTGCCCATTTCAAAACAGCCACACCATGGCCACAAGCCATTATTCTGCACTTGATGTATTACATTCCCCAGATTCTTGCTACATTTATTTATTATTTGCTACACTATTTTGTATCATCCTCGGGTTTCAGTAATATTTTATTTCTCACAGGGGCTTGGGGGAGATCATTGGTCTTGCTAGATCAGAAAGGCTGAGGCCAGATCTCAGGCAGAGGACATAGAATTGGGTTTTGGTTGGGGCAGGGGAGGGAACTAGAGGCAAAATAAAAGGTGATTCAAACATGCATCCTGGTTCTCCAGGCAAGCTCCCTTCTTTCTTAAAACTGAAGTGAAATTCTATTTTATTAGTACGTGTCTGCTGTTCATACAGTGTACAGTCATCTTGGGGAGTGGTTACACGCACAGACTACACTTAGATTCTGTCTTCTGGCCTCCCCCTCCCCCGGTCCCCTAACCCTTTTGCATGGTCCTTGGCATTGTTTGTCTCAGCTCATGCCATGGCACAGCGGTCACACCGGTTGGAGTTACTCGAATCTGTACATGGCGCGTCTTCATTCCCCTCACTCCCCCTTCCCCTCCTCCTCACCCTGCATTCTTGCTGCTTTCATATAATAAAAGGTTGCTTGTGGTGACTCCAGCCCTGAAGTCATGTCTTTTTCAAGGGTGTTTGAAAAGTTTTAAAATTTGATACTTTCCCAGATCCAATGTCATGGAAAGGGCACTTTGCCTGAGACCTTCTTTCCCCAAAGCCATCGCTCGCTCCAGTCTAGTAGTGGAAGAAACTTCACCAGCCAAACTCACACTGAGGGCCATCCTACAGCCTGCCTGACTGGGACACCTGGAAACTGTCACAGTCCTGCCAAACAGGAAAGATAGGGAAGCCAGAGGAGCCCAAGGAGAGCGGATTAGATGCAATGTGGTGCCCTGTGGTCATCCTGGAACAGGAAAAGGACATTTGTGAAAAACTTGATGAAATCCAAATATGATTTGTTAATGCACCAGAGTTAACTTCTCAGTACCGTGGTCTGAGAGGTACCATGGTCACGTAAGAAGTCAACATTAGAAGGAGCCAGGTCAGGGTTACACCAGAATGCCCTGTGTTACCTTTGCAACATAAAAATTATTCCAAACTAGGTTCATTTTTTAAAATCTTAAGCTAAGGCTCCCTAGAATCAGACACTGAAATAAGGATACTTGTGGAAGTCATTCTACAGGAAGCAATGCACAGAGGGGACTGAACCAGAGCCAAGGACTCTGCAGGAGTCAGCAGAAATGGGAGCTGGGGACTAGCTTCTTTCTTCCCACCTCCAGCGTCCCTGTCCACTATCCACACCCCCAGAAGCCTGGAAGCTGCAGTCTGCTTGTAACCATCCCTTTGTGACCCAGGACAGAGGGGTCAGGAAGGAAGCTGAGGCCCATACACATGTCCTGGTCGCTGTGTATGGTTGTACACTTTATAGAGAAACAAAATGCTCATATCTATTAATAATCCTTGAGTTTTTAGATGAGAGCATAAAACATATTCTACTAGTCATCTTCCTCAAACAGTCCAACTGGACTTTTGTAGAACATAGACTAATTTTTTAAATTTGCAAACTGTTATGAACTCATGGCCTTTCCCAATTTTGTTCCAATTAACCACACTCATAGATGGTCAAGTTGCCAAGCTGATTTGTGAGAGTACATTTGGGGTACCCCAGGCATCTTTCAAGGCCTTCTTCCTTTCTGCCAATAATATTGTAAACTGATCCAGAACTCCCATCCTGATTCCCTCCTGCCCAAGATACAAAGTCAGCAGAGCCCTGGTTCCACGCACTGAGATCAAAATCCAGCTGCAAAAGGGTTTACTCTTGGTAGTGGCAGTGCTGCAAGGATTTCTTTTTGAGACTATGAATTTATATCAATAGTTCTCACTCTGCATAATGTCTTGCTGATCTGCACTTTTAAAAAATTAATATGTAGTTCCTGTGACCAAGACTTTGCTTACCCAGCAGGACCAAAGTGCCTCGAAGAAGAATGGGAAAGCTTCAGATAGGATGAAAGCGGCAGCCAAGTCCTCTGTGGAGTGAGGCCCATGAAAACCCAGGAAGGAACAATGTACCTTCCACCTACCAGGCACTGCTGGGAGCACTTTCTCTGCATTACCAGAACCACAAACAAGATCGCACTGCCTCTTGTACACACCAGACTGCAGATTTAGACAGGTGAAAAGGCCGAGGTTCCAGTTGTGTCCAAACCTGGGTAATCCACCTGGAAGGTCTGCACCATACAGCCAGACTGGGGTCACCTCTGGTCCCAAAGTGAGCCACTCAACTCACACCCACATCATCAAGGCTCTATCCATGCTGCTGGCTCTCCCCTCCTGGGCTGGGAGTGCCTGCCCTCAGATGCCAACTTAAAGGCCCCTCCTGTGGGCCTTTAAGGATAGAGGACTATCCTTGCACATCTCAACACTCATTAGAGCCAAGAGAGAGAGAGAGAGAGAGTGTGTGTGCATGTGTGTGTGTGTGCTGCCCCTCATTAGACCACAAGCCCTGAGGACAGGTTCTGAGTTTCATTCTCCTTCGCATCCATGCTGCTGTGTCCAACACCAAGCAGGTGCACGAGCTGTGATAGGTGGAGGGAGAAAAGGGAAACCTGGTCTTGGGGGGCTCAGGAAAATGCTGCCCAAACTCAGCACACACTGAGGGCTCTTGGCCCCCACTTGCTGCTTATTGAGGGGGTCCTGTCTCCCAGCTGCATCTTAAGTATGCACCAGTATTAGGTGACTGCGTTTCTTCAAACGAGCCTGCATTTCTCTGCTAAGGAAAACATCAGCCTGATCTTCCCCTGCCCTCTTAGTTTCAGGGAGTGATCTGAGAAACCACCAAAGAAAACTGGAGTGGGTCAAGGACAAGGACTAAATGTTCTTTCAAGGCCCTGAAGACTTGTGAGAAAGACCCATACACAAGAGGCAAGTGGCACGTTCGCTGGCTGCTGTGCTTCTCCCCACCTTTGTGTCTCTCCCTCTCCTCTCCTTCCCTCTTCCCTTCCTTTCTGTCTTTCTCCCTGTCTCTGTCTCTCTCCGTCTCTGTTGTGACATGCGCGCATGCATGTGCACACACACACACACACACACACACTGCCCTGGTAACCCGTGGTTACTGAAGAAGCCCAGATCCAGCCAGGATCTGTAAAATGAGAAATTCTCCAAGCATACGCAGGCTGCACCCAAGTCTCTTCCAAGGCAGCTCATCTACTTGGCTTTGGAGCCGCCTCTGAGGTAGGAGCCCACTGGCTGCTCTGCTGAGCTACAGGCCACATGCCATGGAGCACTCCTGCTCATCAGGATTCCTCAGCTTTGCCATTTGGGTAGCGTGAAGCCTGCTCTAATGAATGCATAATTAGCACCGTGTTGTTCTGCCAATGGCCACTGCTCCTGCCCTTGAAAACAGTTTGTTCCCTGAAATAGGTTAACCTCCCCCTCCACCACAACTGTTAACCTCATTTACACTATTGACTCAGCCACAATGCCTATATGAAGAAAAAAATCCCAAAAGAATTTATTGGTGATGGCATAGCAACAATATGTTAATTGCATCTACCCTAAAGCAGCCCAGCAGGTCCCCCTCCCCATGGTCCCCTTACTGTGCACTTAACAATAGAATAAAACTGCTTTGCTTGGACTAGACTCTGTATTTCCGGCTTTCTCTTCCATTTAACACAAGCTAATAAGAGTTAGGAGAAGTTTAACCACTGCCCCCTCCTCCCCAGTGCTAAAAGAGAAACAAGCTAAGACTTGGTTGATGACAGGACATTGAGCAGCCCTCTTCCTGTTCCTGTGTCTCACCAGGAACCCCTTGACTCCTGGACTACATGGCTAAAGTTTGATTAGTCAAGGAGGGAGTTTGATGAGGGAAACACATAACACCTTCTCTGCTTTGGGATGCAAACAGCAGAGTGCCCAACTTAGACTGAAGGAGGCAGGAAAGCTCAGCAGCAGCAGCAGCCCTGAGGACATTCAGGTAGGGGCTCAAGGAGGTAACTGAGGGCTCAGGTCTCTCTGGGTCTCTTGTTCCAAGGCTGAACTCCAGTGGTCACAGCTACTGGCATTCCAGCAAAGGAGGAAAGAGGGACAGAGGCAGACAAAAAGAACAGATAGGGAGAGAATGAACCTTCTCTCATCACTTCCCCAAAGGAAGGCCTTTTTCCCAGAATCCTTTGGCAAGCCACTTCTTGTGTGTCATTGGCTGAATCAAGTCAAAGCCCCAGTGAAATATCAATTCATACCCACTGATGATTATAATAAAAAAGACAAAGCCAAGAACTTTTGTACATTGCTAGTGGAAATTCAAAATGATACAGTTTCTCTAGAAATTTATTTGGTAATTTAAAAAATAAATAATATACATTCTGTATGCTCTAGCAATCTCACTCCTAGATATTTACTATAGAAAAATGAAAATTGATGTTCATGTACACAAATGTGAATAATGGCTTTATTTGTGAACAAACAATAGATCCAAAAATCCAAATGTTCTTCACAGGTGAATGTTTATAAACTAAAGGATGAACTCAGTTCACTGGTAAGAAGGAATGAACTGCTAACACCCAACAAGGTAGATGAATCTCTGCTGAGTGAGAGAAACTGGTCTCAGAAAACTACACACTCTATGACGTCATTGACACAATGCCCTTGAAATATAAAATTGGTGTGATGAGAACAGATTCTGATTGCCAGGACTTCCAGAAGGAGGAGGCAGAGCTCTGTAAAGTGAGTTCTGCATTCTGACAGTGGTGGTAGTTGTAAAAATGTATACATGAATTTAACTGCTGCCTCCAGCCAAAAACAGCTTGAGACTTTGCCCATGGCACAGCCCTCAGACCTGAGCTCTAAACATTGGCTTTAACAGAAAATTCTAATAAGTTCCACACCCATGGAAGCAAGGAGTTAGAAGGTTCTGGAAGCAGGCACAATGATAGGAGCAACAAGCAACAGCTGGTGGTGGAGGAGAAGGCAGAAAATGACAAAGTGTAAACATAGGATCTCAGAACATGCCAAGTTCAAGGCCATTTTAGGGGATCACAGCCCTGGACGTGCGGCTGAGACCCGTGAGGATGCCTGCATGTGGTTGCAGTGGTGGTTAACTGGCCTGCTCCTGGTGGAGCACCTGAACCCAAAGAGAAAGGCCGCACTGGGCTTTTGGCTCTCTCCCTGCCTAAGGAAGATACTAGGACAGCACATCCCTGATGTCTATGCTGCTCACAGGCAACCCTGACACTTGCATGTGCCATAATTTGCCTGTTACTTGGAAGAAGAATTTGGACCCCAAGATGCCCATGGTGTGCACCTGCCAGAGCCCAGCCTCTGCCTCTCTATGCAACCACATTGACTTCCATTGTTCCCATGACTGTGGGGTGTGACAGCTAGGGAAGATGCTAAGTTTTGGACATCTAAAAGGTTCCAGGTAGTTTCTTAGCTTCTTGTGAACCATCCCATCAAATCTTCATAGCAGTCCTGTGAGAGAAGGGACCATGATAGTCCCCATTTTACAGATGAGGAAACCGAAGCCACCGAGGTTAGGGGATCCTCTTACCGTCACACATCACATCAACGTAGAGCCAGGAAGAGGCAGTGCTAGAGCCTCCCTCACAAATGGGGGCCTCAAGCACATCGCATAAAGCTGTAATGGGAGTAAACACAGAGTGGGCATGGCCAAGAAGGTGTTGGTTCTTTTATTGGATACAGACGTTTAGAGTAATTTAAGGAATGAAATATTTAATCAAATCATAGCTCATAGCTAGGACATAATTAATTCCTTCAAAAACAAGGAAAAAAATTGTTCTTTTTGGTGGTGGGACATAGGGTCTCATTAAATTGCCCAGGCTGGGCTCACAAGATCTTTCTGCCTCAGCTTCCCGAGTAGCTGGGACTACAGGCCCTACTGCACCTGGTTTATGAGAAAAATCTATTCCTGAATCTATTCCTATTTCAGCAATTGCTTCAACTAGCACAAATGTTAATCAACTGAGAGAAGAATTTTAGCAAAGCCTAAAAAAAGCCTACAATAATTAGCTTACTGTGTGAGAATGTTTCTAGGAAACAGGGCCACCATTCAATTCGGGTTATTGCTAAGACACAGTCACAGGTACACATTTCCTTTGTAACCTAAGTGCTCTCCATGGCCTGGGGACTGCGCTGTAGAATAACAGGTTCTCCTGGACAGTATGAAAGAATGTGGGTGCTAAGTGGGAAAAATCTCAGTTGTCTAGAAAACCCACTCTGTGAAACATTTATCTCCAAACCATGGAAATGCAGGCCAGAGTTCCCTCTCTAACCTTAAGATGTAGATTCCTGAAAATTCTCTTGGCAGGAGTTTGTGTCTGAGGAACTCCTAACCTGAATGAAAAAATAGTAGGGACACCATGGTGATGAGTAAACCAAACAGATCCCAGAAGGGTTTAACATGCAGGAAGGAAGGGGGGAG
>NW_022900933.1:31774104-31783554 GCF_012274545.1 Fukomys damarensis | reverse complement strand
AGGAAGGGAAGAAGATGAAAGCAACTCTAGGAACTGTGGGAGGTCACCCTTAAAGTGCCCCATGGTTCCTGCCTCCTGATTTCCACAACCATATTTAATCTCCTACCTCTGAGTGTGGCTTGGATCCTGTAACTCACTTCTCAGTAGAAAACAGAAGAACCAATAGGCTGTCACTTCCAAGTTGGTTAGAAAAGATCATGGCTCATGCTTTGGTCCTCAATCCTCAGCCTGGGGCAGGCTGTGGAGAGGCCCGATGATGAGGGCTGAGGCTTTCCAACAATCGTGGGTATGAGGTGACAGCGCCCCTGCCTCTGCTGACTTCCTTGGGACTTCATTCCCAGCTGAATGCTTGCCTGCTGCCACAGATAAGACCTTGAGCCCCAAGCTCTGTGCTAAGCCCCTTTAGATTTCTGACCCACAAAACCCATAACACAATAAAGTTGATTTAAGCCACGAGGCTTGGGAGTAATTTGTTATGCAGCGAGTGATAACTAATACACAAATTAAATGCACCATCCATGACTGCACAGAACAAATTGGTAATAAAAGACACCTTTTCCTTATATTTCATGTACCGTCTCTTACCTATAAGGGATTTTTAAGGATTTTTCCCTCCAGCCCTGTTTCAGAGAGACATTGCCATTTGTTCCCGGCTCTGTATTGCACATTCAGCTCATGTGTGACCACCAGATGATGAAGACCTTCTGCGGGCCACATGGAGAGTTGAGCACCATAAAAAACAAATCCTGCCCAGTGAGTAACACAGACAGTGGGGACACCTGTGGGCAAACTCTCCCAAGCTACGGAGCCAGACACCCCAAGTATCCGCTTCCCAAGGCACCATTTAATTCTCACTTGCATTCAAAGTGTAGCATAGGACAGTGCCCTAGAAATTTCTAAGACTTTCCAAGTTTCCCAGCCAGGGGTAGGCCGTCACCTGTGATCCTGTCAGGAAACCTTGTCTCAGGCAGACATCTCAAAAGGGAAGGGCCAGGGACAAGTCCACAGCACTCTGCCTCACTGTCTGCTGCCTCAGAGTCTCTGCAAAGCCAAGGCCCTCATTCCTAAGACTCCAGAGAGGAGGAAGGGAGGACTGCAGGGACCTAGGACAGGCAGACACTCACTGGGATCTGACCCCAGAGTCCTCAGGGGTGGAGAGAGAGGGAAATGGGGGAACCAGGAGGAGGAGAGACCAGGGAGGAAGGGCGACTCCCTAGGCAGGGAGAAGGGCGCTTCCCACTTTTAGCAGGGACGTGGAAAGGAGCCATCTCTTGACTTGGCCCTGTTCATTCTATTTGTTTGGGAATGTTTTTATTCTCCTTTTCCTTAGTTCAAGTTCATTTAACAAACTGAATTCCTACACTTGGCTCAGATCTGATATCCTGCTTGCAGACAAAAGTAAAAAAGCAAAAGTCATTCATTCTAGCACCTGTGAGTCTAATAATAAGGCACCTCAACCACTGCCTGGATTTAGGGTGGCCCACAGTAGGGGGGGAGGTTCTCTTGGGGTCCTGAGATACAGGGTAGGGAACCAGGACACCAGTGGGTTATTTGGGATGAGTCAGAATGGGCTGTGGGAACGTGATTCAAGCTAGAACAGTATGGCTGGTTTCTCCCAGTCCCAACCCAAATCATTTGATATTATTAGTCCCTGGTAAGGAAAGGGGGATCCATGTCTTTCCCGGAGGACCCCCACTGCCATGGGTAGGCAGGAAGTGTTCCTGGCTAATGACAGCTGCCTCACAACACGTGGGGGCTGCTTCACAAGGGTCCCAAAGAAGAAGCAAGGATGAGAGCGATTTTTAGGGAGCCCATCAATTCCTGGCTGCTCATCTAGAACTGAGCCAGGGTGGAAGGCGTTGACTACCTTTGCACATAAAGAAAGTGGAGATCGCTGATTCGTACTGAGCCCTGTGTGCTAGGAACTGTGCCAGACCACGTTGTAATAATAGCTACACTCTGAGGAGTTGTTCCATGCGCCAAACACTTTGCATATGTTGTGTGGGTCCCAGCGTGAGGTGAGTGAGATTCTGGTGTGCCTCATCCTGTCTGGAACACCATGGGGGAGGACGTGGAAGAGTCTATTTGCAATGAGGACACTGAGATCTCCTGGGAGAAAATTCCCCTCAGGGGAAATCGCCTGGCAGGGAGGCAGCTCTGTCTATTAGAGTTGGTTACAGCTAAATACAGGGTGGGAGCCCTCCAACGAATGGTAGCTTAAACAACATTGCAGGGTATTTTTCTTCCATGTAAAAGAATTCCAGACCCCACAGTCCAACAGTGGTCTGGAAATTCCAGTGTCTTAGATCTCAGTCTTTCTGCTCCCTGTTCAAGGACGCAGGTTCCTGAGTGAGCCTCTCCCTGTCATGCAGGATGGCTACCGTAGCATCAGCCGTCACAGACCAGGCTGTTGGCTGAAAGAGGGTAAGAAGATGCATGCTTCCAGCTGGGTCCGAGCTGTGAGCACTTTTGCTTCCATCCTGTTGGCCACAAGTCAGCCGTATGGACCACTGAGCTGCAAGGGAGGCTGAGAGAGCTTGTCTTTTGCTACAGAAGGAGAATCAGGGTTCACATCTTAAGGAGAGAGGAGAGGATAGACCCCTGAGGAGCAAAGGCTGCCGTCAGCCATGGTGACCCCATAGCCAGTGGGCAGAGGGGCTAAACTTAAACTTGGGCTCTTTCTCCTGGGCATATGAGTCTTAAGTGGACATTCACAAGGACTGCCAGCAGCCGAGCAGTCGGCCCACACAGGCCCATAAAGTGACTTTTGCGCGCTCCTAAATACTCAAGTTCATCCTAATCTCTGCCCTTTAGTTCCATGAGCTACCCAGAACCCCAGCAAGGTAGAGATGACAATATGCACGTTTCCGTTTCCCTTAGCAATACAACATAAAGTATAGTGAGTGTGGAGGCATACTCAACTTCAAAAGCATTAAATCATCTGGGAAGTGCCTTTCTTGTCCCATCTGCTTCCTTTTTATCTACCTGAAATGTGTGGTGCTATGGCTGGTGCTACAGTGATCATACTGCAACCATAAAACGAACTTACATATGGAAATAAGCCATAAAGAGGCGTGGAGAGAGAGGCAGAGGGAACCTAGGCCCCTGAGGAGTTTGTGAGACAATCACATCAACTCTGTATTGCCTGACTCCCAGCTTTAGCTGAAAGAAAAAAAATAATTCCATTTTATATGAGCTCAACTTACGGTCCATAACTTTGCTTCCAGCTAGAGCTGAATCAGGCTTTTCGAAGTTGACAGAAACCAAGAGCCCACAGGTATGAAGGCTTCTTCTTCTTCTTTTTTTTTTTTTTTTTTTTGTATGGGGGATTGAACTCGGGTCCTTGTGCTTGCGAGGCAGGCAGCGGAACCACTGAGCCAAATCCCTGGCCCACAAAGGCTTCTTCTAAAAAATACTAAGATAATTACAAACTCCTGACTAATAGCCCCATGTGGCTGCCTCTCCAGAAGCAGGTGGGAAACTAGGGTCCATTGATCTTGCAGGTGCAGGGACAGGTGTGTCCAAGGTGACCAGAGTGAAATGCTTAGCACTCAGCTCTCTCAGGGCTGGTTCCAAAAGACCTTAAACATGTATCAGCCTGGCGATAAGCAGGCTAAGGCCTGCTGCTTAATGATTCTAAAATCTTTGCTCCTCTCTTAGCCTCAATTTCCCTCTCTTAGAAATGGAAAGGAACTAAAATCCTATCAGAGACTAGCTGAGAGTTCCAAATTAGCGAGTCTAGAAATGCCTTGCTCACCCTAATGCTCCTTATGGACAATTACTGGCTTTACTTTGGGATTTAGCTAAGAGAAGAGGTAAATGGGCTTGGAGGCTGACTCCAAGGAACTCAGGCAACATTTCCAACACTGATTGTGTTATGGAAATGGTTCTAAAGCTCCAAATGACTCACTTGTTTGGAAATCCTCCACTTAGGGAGAAGGCTGTGCTGTCCAGCTAGTATATGTGTTATTGTACATTTCACTATTTAAACAGCTATTCAATGATGGATATTCACTCCCATATGGGTGGTCAGATTTAAAGGTTTTATACATTTATGCTTGGATCAAATAGGACCCACACCTAAAGAGTTTATCGTTTTCATCATTCTCCTCATGCATTTTACTGCACCTGTAACAAAGATGCACTAAATTTAGTGTTTTGGAAGTTGGAACAGAAAGCTTTGCCCTAAGCTTTCTTATCTTTTCAGATAATCTCTTGTATTTGCAAATTTCTAATTTCCAAAGTGCTTTCAGATGCAGTGGGTCATCCAGATTTGCAATGACTCGAGATGAGGACAGTCTTGATTTTTCCCATTTTACAGATGAGCAGATTATTTTAGAGGAATTAAATAATGTGAAATGACTTTCCCAGTGTCACAGAGTCCCGACTGTGGAAGTGGGACTCGGAGTGGTCCAGAGAGGCTCTGCAGCCTCAGGAAGCCATGGTGTGTGCAGACAGGCTGGGTGATAGAAGGTCTCCCCATGCTTGCTTGGGCTGCAGGTTGGGGATTTAGCTCAGTGGTGCCATTAACATACACATTGATATGTGACAAACCCAGTTGGCATGGTAGCTCATGCCTGTAATCCCAGTACTCAGGAGGCTGAGAAAGGAGGTTCACCAAGAAGTCAAAGCCAACCTAGACTGCACAGTGAGTTTGAGATCAGCCTGAACTATGTGAGACCTTGTTTCCAAAAAAGAAAAAAAATATTTGAGAAACCTTGTTCTAGTGATGCATACACTTTTTCAAATAATGTCCTAGAAAAGTATCTTAATTCATTTAGTTAATTTATGTGATTCTACAAACAAGGTAAGTCAAACAACTAAAGCTTATTTATTTATTTATTTATTTAGGGGGACTGGGGATCGAACTCAGGTCCTTGCCCTTTCAAGGCAGGTGGTGGAACCACTGAGCTAAATGCCCAGCCTTAAAGCTTATTTTTTTGGTGGTGCTACTGGGATGAAGCCCAGGACCTCACACATGCGAGGCACAGGCTGAACTCACTAAGCTATATTTTTTACCCCTAGAACAACTTTTGAATTGGTGCCACAAAAGCAGGTAGGCTCCCAAACACACACTGGGCAATTGCAGACCTGTGCAGAGGTCAGATGCTACCTGGTCAGCAGCCCTGAGGGCCAGGGCATCACCATTTCCATCCACAGAATGGAAACTGGATTTCAGAGAATGGGGGGACTGACCCAGAATCATGCTGCTCCTAAGAGGCAGAGTCAGCATGAACCCCACGACACCTCAGTTTCAGCCACTCTGCAGTGATGGTTCAGTGTCATCCGCAAAGTGGTACAGATTCATGGTCTGCACCCTGGACCTACTGAATCAGGCTGGGAGTGGGGCCGGTGGGCTGTGTTGTAAAGCCTTCCAGGTAGCTCCCATGTGCAATAAAGCTTGAGCTCCAAGCCTGAGACACAGGGGAGGAGCAGCAGGGACCTATGAATCCACCAGGGTGGCCAGAGGCCATGATCTCAAAGCTACTGTACCTTCCGGACCCCTGGGATTCAAGCACAGGGACTCCTCCTTAATATGATGCAGTGTGCCCTTGACAACCAAACCTGCCGCCATTGCTGTTGCCCCGGGAGCTTGCTAGAGCCCACCCAGACGTATCACAGCAGAGCCTTGTGTGAAGAAGGTCCCAATGCTATTAAACCCTAAAAGCGCTGGTTGCAGAGCGAGCGCTGGGTGTGAGGCCTTCACTCCTGAATGTGCAGGGTGTGACCAGAGAAAATGGTGCATGTTAAAAAACATTTTAAAAATGTTATTACAGTAAGAGATACCTTGCCCTGAATCCCCCTCAAAATACTCTCCCTTCCCGCAGACACACTCATCCCATTCTTCTGATACTTGCTGCAACAGCTCTGGAAGTCCTCTTCCATGAGTGTCATTAGTCGCGCTGCTGTGTCTGCCTTTCTAAATCAACTCAAAAAATTTGACTTTCACTATCATTTTGACTTTGGAAAAGAGCCAGAAATCAGACAGTGCCAGATCCAATGAATAATGTGGTTGAGGACACCATGTTGTTTTTATGAGCCTACCTTTCTGTTGGATGGCAGTGTTCACTATATTTTTATCACATCTCATGAAGACGCCCATGAATGAGGATTCCAGAACTGCTTTTCAAAGTGGCAAGAGTGATAGGCTAAGCATGTTCAAAGTAAGGGGGGACTATTTAGAAAGGGATTAATAGCAATATTTCTTTTCTTTTTTTCCGGTACTGGGGATTAAACTCAGGTCCTTGCACTTGCAAGGCAGGCCACCGAACCTCTGAGCTAAATCCCAGGCCCAATATTTCTTTTATTATAGTTAATTTTATGTAAATATCCAGCAAGTATTTTGATCACACCTCATAAATTCTAATTTCACTGCTCTCTTAGACTTTCCAGCTGGAATCCCCATCCCACCCAGGTCCTTAAGCCACACTAAAACCTACAGAGCCAGGTCAGTCTCTGCAGTCCCTATCTCCTATGGGGATCCTGGTCTTGATCCTAAGAAGTCCTGGGAGGTGACGTGAAAGTCTCCAGCAGGCAAAGCAAGAAAGAGAGCTGGGAGCTTACCCAGAAAGAGACTGAGCAGAACTGGACAGGGGGCCAGGCACAGGCAAGGCAGGGAGGCAGTGAGGCAGGGACTGGAGTCCAGGAGCACAGGATGAGGGCAGGAAGGACGAAGTCTGTGCCTTAGAAGATTCAGTCAGCAGACACCAGCTGCTGCACCAGGCTGCACAGCCCATAAGGTGTTGAACGCATTCCTGAACTGGATTAGAGTTCTGCCTTGGTGCATCAGGAAACATTCTAGCCTCTGCCCAAGGTGCATCCTTAAGAGCCAGCCTGATACCCAGCGCCTATCCACAGCTGTGCTTAGCTTCTTCTCTTTCCCACTGGCCTTTGTTTGCTGACCCCATTTGCGGTTAAGAACATCTGAAGCATCGCCAAATCTTATGATATAAGAGGTCTTAAGATGGTCTGAGAAAAAAGAACAGTTCATTTGGCAAAGAGAAGGAAAAACTGACATGAAAGGAGAACAGAAAGTTCAAAACCAGTGGTAAAACCATGTGCACTTTGAAGGAAATCTAATATGTACACATCTGAGACTTTTAAATCATCAAAATACTTTTTGGTGAGAACCATTTGATATCCAGGAAACCTTTGGAGTTATTTTACTGGTGTTTGTTAATCTCTTTATTTTCAACATCAGGAAGTTGTATTCTGCCAGACAGGGTTGCATGGACATCAAGTTGAAGTCTGTGAGACTCCAGAAAACTCTAATATGGCCCTATCCTGGGGGACTCTGCCAGCCACCTTGACCACTTTCTTTCTGGCCCTGGTGTTTCTCTCTAGGATCTTCTCCACCAGTACTTTCTGAATCTAAATGTCTTGGTCAGCTAGGGTTGCCATAACAGAAAGTCACAAGCTGGGTGATTTGAACGCTAGAAATTTATTCTCGTGGAAGTAGGAAGTCCCTGATCAGGGGCCAGCAGGTTGGGCTCTGGTACAGGCTCTCTTCCTGGCTTGCAGACAGCCACCTTCCTGCTGTGCCCTCAAAGGGCCATCAAGTGTGCCTGCTCCTGGTGTTGCTTCCTCTTCTTGTGGTGACCTCAGTCCTGTTGGACTGGGGCCCCACCCCTATGACCTTATCTAATCTTCATTTGCTCCTTTCATGTCTCTCTCCAAATACAGCCACTTTAGGGTCGGTCTTCAAAGGTATGGATTTGAAAGGGGGAACAATGGAGTTCATAACCTTAGGGCTGGTTAAGGCAGCTCTGATGCCTTTGCAGGATGTGAATTGCCCCTCAGAGACTCTTCTCATCTTCTTGGACTCAGTCTCCTTCTCTGTAAAGATTGAATTAGAGGGGCTGGGGATTTAGCTCAGTGGTTCTGTCACCTGCTTTGCAAACGCAAGGGCCCGAGTTCAATCCCCGGTACCAAAAAAAAAAAAAAGTCCCTCAGCTGACACGGAGCTGGTATTGGAGCTGTCACACACGCAGTCAAGAGTCCAGGTTGCCATCCCTTTGCTGGCTGGAATTGGAACACGTCAGACGATGAATAGTAAATTTTCATTTCATCAAATATAACTTCTTTGCATAAAACTGTGACTAGTATTTTAATATTGTCTTGTCACGCTAGGAGCCCAGGAAGGCACTGAAATAACTGCTGAGGAGATAATTTTTTGTATAAAATATTATCCTTAGCTCTCCACGTCACAATTTCTGCAAACCTGAGGGAAAGAAGTTAATTGCATTTAAGCCCCTTGAGTGATTCAGAATCAATCTTACAAGATGATTCTTCTACAAGAAAAAGAACGCACAGCTTATGGAATACAAGTATCTTTTTTCTTTCTTGGTTTTAAATTTACGCTCAAGTGATTATTAAAACTAGAAAATCATTAGTAGGCATCATTTTAAAAAGTCAAGCTATTCCAAATCTCTGAATTTGTTTTTATTGTTTTATGGAATATGACACCATTTTTTCATTTAACTGGACTCGTTTAAAAATAAGTCTGGGCATGACATAGCTCTCCTTCAAATACTCAGCTTAATAAGAGTTATTTGTTTCACCTGAATCCCAATGCAGTGCAGCCCTTTAGAGAGGTTTCTGTCTCTCACATTTCTCTAGAATAAGTTAACCCTGTAAGATCTCTTACCAATCAACTAAAACCAATCAACTAAAACTAAAAGGCAGATGTAGTGTTTAATGATTTCAGACTGAACAAGAGCATTGAAAGAGTTTTTCTACTAGTAATTATATTTGAAAGGACACAAAGGATAGCTACAGCTGAATATATTTTCAAAAATAACAAAACTTATGGTAAGAAGAGTATAAAGCCAGGCATGGTGGCACAATCCTATAATCCCAGCACTTGGGAGGCTGAGGCAGGAGGATTGAAGTGAATTCAATGTCAACTTGCATTACATAGTGAGTCAAGGTCATCCTGAACTACATAGTGAGATCCTGTCTCCAAAACTTAGGGGGAGGGAGAAAGAGGGAGAGGGAGAGAGGGAGAGGGAGAGAGGGAGAGAGAGAGAGAGAATATGTCTGCAATTTATAATCTTTGATAATTTTTGTGAATTCAACATGTCGTAGGTTCATTATTGTAATAACATTCATATTTTTATGTAAAGTCCTGAGAATGCTTCATTTAGTGCACTTAGTAAAAACTCAAAAAGAAAGTGACTAACAGTTTCAAAAGAAATAATGGAAGTTTCCAGATCTAATAGATATCTACAGATTGGAAAGGTGGCATAATTACAACTCCATGGAGAGAGAAGTTTTTGTGTTTGGGATGCTTCCACCTCTCTCTTTGTCGACCTCTTTATCTACTTATGTGGCCCAAAAGTGTGGACCTAAAAAAGAAAGTACTTAATTTCATTTCAAATTTAGTTGCGCAGAAAGAAATATCAGCAATATGAAAAAAGAGAAAGAATTGTCAAAATAAATATAAATATA
>NW_022900933.1:31753883-31773604 GCF_012274545.1 Fukomys damarensis | reverse complement strand
AAAAAAAAAAAAAAAAAAAAAAAAAAAAGATTGAATTAGAACAAAAAATTCTTTGGGGTTCCTGGCTTGGCACAATCCATATGAGTATCACAGAGTCTGTCTGTTTGTCTGTCTGTCTATGTATCTACCTACCTACCTATCTATACCAGGGATTGAACTCAGGACCTTCACACTGTTTTTTAAATTTTGAGATGGGGTCTCATTAAGTCACTAAACTGCCCAGGCTAGGCTTGAATATGTAATCCTCCTGCCTCAGTCTCCCAGAGTACTGGAATTAAAGGCACACACTACCATGCCCAGCTTTTTATGATCCATTTTTTTCCTGTTTGAAAAAAGACATCAACTCAACGACAACAACGACTGAGACAATTAAAAAATGGACAAAGTACCCCAAGAGACATTTCTCCAAAGAGGATATACAGACAATAAGCTCCTGAAAAGATGTTCCGCATCGCTAATTATTAGGGAAATGTAAACCGAAACCACAGCGGATGCTATTTCACACCCATAAGGACGGCTATTATTAACAAACAAAATGACAAGCTTAGAGAGACATTGGAAGACATTGGAAGTGTCGCTCACCGCTGGTGGGGGTGTGAAATGCCAATGTGGAAAATGTTTTGCCAGTCTCTCAAAAAGTTAAACATTCAGCGACACACAACCCAGCAGTGCCACTTCCGGGTCTATGCCCAAAAGAATTGAAGTCAGGGACTCGAACAGATGCTGTACACTCACCTTTACCGCAACGCAGTTCACAACAGACAAAAGAACCCAAGAAAGGGAGATTCTGACCCAGACAACAATAGCAATGAAACTTGAGGACCTCATGCTGAATGAAGCAAGCCAGCCTCCCGGGGTAAGCACCGCAGGATTCCACTCAGGTGGGACTACCTGTCGTAGTCCAAATTCAGTGACCGAAAGCTGAATGATGGTTCCTGGAGGCTGGGGTGAGGGACTGGCTAATTAGGCTTTCAGTTTGAGACCATGAAAAAGTTCTGGAGAGGAAAGGGTGCGATGTTGCACAGCATTATAAGTGTACTTAACGCCACTGAGTCGTGCTCTTAAAAATGTTTGAAATAGCAAATTATGCGTTATACATTTTACTAGAATTAAAAAAATAAATGAAAAGGGGCCATTGGACCTAGTGTAATGTATCATCCAGCTCTAAAATTCTGTGCCTCTTGGTGCTCGTGGAACATAGAATGAGGTTCCCTTGTTTCCTATAGAAAAGTGGCAAAATTGAATCTTCAGTCCCTTTCCAGCCTGTGCTAGCCAGACCTGTTTGGGAAATAAACACCGGATAGGAATTTACAGGCTTGGCCGGCCCCTTGTCTGGTGAGTTGGAGCCTGGAGCTGCACTGTGGACAACCCACAGCAGATATTTTGTAAGCTTTTGGGGGAAATTTTTTCTTTTATATTCAGTGTTCTTAGTCTTTTAGGTATCCCTGCTTACAGTGTTTCTGAGCTGGGAGGGGCTTCTGGTATTTACATTCAGGAAAACTTGACTCACAGCCATCTGTTCAGTAATTGGAGAAAAATCATGGGATGTGCTCGGCCAATAATTGATTTGGGGATTTGATGGTTGATTAAAAAACAAATACTCCTTCAGCCATCATGGAGATAAAGCTAGTGTCTTCAAACATGCTGCTTCATGATAGCACACTGAATGTCATCTTCTGCTTTCCTGATCTTGGGCATTTAATTTCAGATGACCGCCCTTCTGATGAGATGAGGGGGTGTCAGCTTGAACACTGGATTCTTGATTCAGGATCTCCTTAAGAGATCTGGGGCAGAGGGTGGTTGCTACTCAGAGGAGTGGTTTCAGACAATTGCTGGTGCCGATTTCAGGAAATCTCCAAACAGAGGACACATGGGAGCATGTAGGGGTGGGGTGTCACAGCTCCTGTAAACCCACCTTCTGTGGTTTGGATCTAAAATATTCCCTAAAGACCTAGTATTAAAGGCTTGGTTTCCAGCTTGGTACTTCCAGGGCCTAATGGGAGGTCTTATAGCACTGAAATGTGCCCTTAAAGAAAGTTTGGGGCCACAGTCTGTTCTTCTTTTTCTGCTTCTCTTCCTGGCCAAACACGAGTGGTTGTGTTCCATTACATGTTTCTGCCATGATGTGCTGCCATAAACCCAAAGCAATGGGCCAACCAACCATGGACTGAAAATTCCAAACTGTGAGGCAAAATAAACATTTTCACCCTAGAAGTTGATTGTCTTACGTATTTGTTATAGTAACAGAAAGCTGATTAACACACCAACTCTTTAAAACTCCAGGACAAAGGGCAGAATGGTTGCCAAGAGCCTCTGTCAAGCAAAAAGATGACAGAAACTGTCTTGCTTTCCTCTGTATCCCCAGTGTAGGGTCTTTTTTAGGGGTCCCACCGCTTAGAACAAAATAGGAAGTTGGTAAAGATCTACAGAATCTGTGAATGAGAGCCGTGTTGGCTAGTATGAATTGAACATTCAGGACAAACTCTCTTAACTCCAAATAAGCCAACTTGCATATAATCCTTCATCTTCCTTGTTCAGTAACCAAAGGAAACAAACAGCCAAACCTGTTTATTATACTAATTAATACCAAATGACAAAATCTCATCCAGCATACTATTTGTATAATTTGGGATTTGTTAATCTTCAGAAACAGAGACAATTATATAATTCATCCCCTGGCCACCTTGTCCCTAAATATTGAGAGCCCTTGCTTTCACCATAGGGTGTGTTTCCAAATAAACCCCTATATTAGTTAAGTAAGGCAAATTGCTTGTATTTTGCATTACACCATATACTTTTCAAAGCATATTTGTATCATTTTAGTATTGCAACCACCTTGTAAAATCAAAAGGATTCCTATTTTACAGAGCATAAGATTGAAGCTTGGAGAGGTGAACTGATTTATTCGTTCAAGTTAACTCAAAGAGTTTGGGTCTTAACTGCTTCCTACTTCTCTGGTTAAGCAATTTCCTTTTTTCTTTCTTTCTTTCTTTCTTTCTTTCTTTCTTTCTTTCTTTCTTTCTTTTTTTCTTTTTTTTTTTTTTTTTTTTTTTTTTTGCTGAGGATTGAATTCAGGGTATCCTGCATGCTAGGTAAGTGTCCTACCAGTGAACTAAAACCTAGCCCTTTTTATTTTTTATTTTCAGACAATATCTCACTAAGTTACTAAATTTCATAGACTACAATCGAACTGTAATCCTCCTGCCTCAGTTCCAGAGCAACTGGGAGTACAGATTACTGAATAATTTCCTATTTGAATGCACCTTTAGAAGTTTAAAACTTCACTTCTCCTTGCTGCTTGTTAAATTAATCTGCCTGTCTTCTCTTGGGCATATGGTAGCCCCTGCAGGACCCAGGACACCTGGCAGCTGCCAGTCACTTGTCTTCTGGAGCAGAGCCTTTTGTCCAGAGCAGCAGCTTCATAGACTCTGAGCTCAAGCACAGAACATTGGCCCAAGGCACAGAACTCCTCTGAGAAGTTTAGAGATTTATGTTGAGGGTTCACAGGCACGAGAAGCAGGCACCAGAGAAAGAGCTGGGTTCCAGGAGTAACAGGAGAGATGGCTGGTTCTAGGTCCCAAGTGTCCAGGATCTGCAGGAGGTAGGCATAGCACTCTCCTGTCATTAAAATTCGGCTCCTAGGGAAACACATTCAGGGTGTGTCTTTCTGTTCTGCCACCATCTGCCCAATGTTTTATTACTCCTCAGAGCTGACATTCTGAAGCTAGTGATTAGGTGAAGTTTCAGAAGAGCTGAATTTTGTCCTTCAAAATTCTTTAAATCTCCCAGTGAAGACAGTGTGTGTGGTTTTATACACATAGTTCTATTTAGCAGAAGTGCTCTACAACTGAGTCATACCCATAGCCCAATTTTCTAATTGATATAAAGCTTTTATAACATAAAACTATCCTTAACCATTTGAACTACACTATTCAGTGGCATTTAGTACAGTCACAGTGTTGTGCAACCACCACTTCTGTCCAGTTCCAAACATTTTCATCATCCCAAAAGGAAACCCCTTCCCCTTTAGCAGTCATTCCCCATTTCCCCCTACCCCAAATCCCAGCGACCACTCATCATTTGTCTTCTACTCTGCATGTTGCCTATAAATGGAGCCCTACAATGTGTGGCCTTTGGGATGGCTCCTTTCACCTAGGAAAGTATTTTCAACTTTCATCTACACTGTAGCATTATCAGAACTTTATTTCTTTTTGTCAACTTTTTGACCTTTGCTTACTCTTAGGTTTCAAAGGTCCTATAGGGCAGGGACAAAGGGAAAAAATGAGAACCAAGACCTGTCATGTAAAGGTACAAGATCCCAATGATGAATGTAACTGTACTGTATACCTAAAATGTACCAATAAACTCAATAAAAAAAAAGTCCTATGATAACTTTCTTTGGAAATATTGTCCTAGTTACTTTTCTCATTGCTGAGACAAAATACCCAATACCAAAAACTAAAGGAGGAAAGGTTTATTTGGGCTCATGAATTATAGAGGTTTTAGCTTATGGTTAACTGACTCCAAGGCAGGGTGGCATGGCAGAGGGGCATAGCAGAGGAGAAACAGTTCATAGTGGATGGAAGGCAGAAGGCAGCAAAGCAACAAAACAGAGGAAGCAGCAGCTGTAACAGCTTGCCTCTTCCTTCCAGGCTACCTGCCCTTTGGGTTAGGCCACCTACACCTAGGGTGGGGCTTTCCATTATCCACACCCAGACTATGCCAAGCCAGTCAGTAAACCAATTCCGTAATCACACACCCATAATCTCAGCATCACACATTTAATCCCAGCATCACATATCCTAGATCCAGACACCTCTGAAAAACTCTGACACAAGTTCTAACAAATATCATATGCTATGGCTTAGATTTAAAATGTCCCTCAAAAGTCTCATGAATTCAGAGGTGGGATTTTTGGAAGATGATTGAATCATGAGTTCATGGCTGAATGTGCCATTAGGAGGTGAGGCTTGGTTGGAGGCAGGTCACTGGGGATATGATCTGGAAGAGTGTATTCTTACCCTGATCCTCTCTTCTCTCTTCTTTCTGGACCCCATGGTGTGAGCACTTGTTTTTGAACATATTGTTTCACCATGCCATTTCTGCCTTGTGGCCAGATGACCATGGACTGAACCCACTGGGAAATGTGAGACAAATAAACCACTTGTCCCTTAAATTGTGGGCACAGGTATTTTGTCCCAATGGCAGGAAAGTGACTAATATATCATCATCCAAGTCAGAGAATTGAACACCCAATCCAGTCCTCACTTAAGTCTTGACTCAAAGGTGAGACTTCTGCACCTCCTACTGCCATGGTCAGCAGCAGGAGGCCACCTCTGTTGGCAGGGGAGAGGGGGTGCTGACTGAGGTCTTCTCTCATTTGCTAACTTCAGTTTCTGGTTCTGGCCTCTGTGGGCTGGAGTATGGAAAGTGAAAGCAGAGAAAAGAGGAAAAAAAATTGCCCCTTGGCTGGCCTTAGAGTAAAAAGGCTTCAAATTCTCTAAGCCTGGTAGGTATTTCACTACACTTCTCACCTGGGAATGTCCTTGGGCGCATGGGTAGCTCCTGCAGGTGACTGCAATTACAAACACCTTGAAGTGGGCCAGGTGTTCTCTCCTTTCTCCTTTATCCATGGAGTCCCAAGGTCTTTCCCGACTGCTTCAGCAGGATTTAAACTTTCCAGGCTGGTCACTCCTCCTGGAGACCAGAAAGCCCTAAGAGTAGCTGAAATTATATTGAAGTGTTTATAGATTGACCAGCAACTGGATTTATAATATTACTAAATATAAAACACTTTTATTCGAAAATGACACTACATTGTTTATAGACTGATGAACAATTTGGTTTTATGATACTAGTAGTTCTATAAAATACTTCTATTCAAAAACAATACTTAAAATTCTTTCTCTAAACAAAAATAACAAATGTGTATGTGTACAATTTTAAAGGTAGTTATGTTAATTACACAGACATTTTCAAAGCCTACGTTGAATGTTGTTTTAGGCACACAGCCAAGTACTTCCTTTTTACAGCTATAACATTCTAGCTCTGTGTCAGAAATATTCTGAGAAATGTGTTTTCTTTTGTCTTTTCAATTTGGGCTCATTATTTTTAGATTTTCATAAAGCTGACATTTTCCTCAAAGTTGCATTTGCTTTTTCATAAATTTGAAATTGCTGACACATTCATTTTTAATTGAGGAAAATATTCTCTGAAGGTACTGAGATGCCCAGCGAGCTTAAAAGAGATTCTGCTAAATTAAGAATGTTCTCATTTCTAATTTATTTCATATTAAAATAAATAAATCTTTCAGCCAAATATTTTCACAGACACTGTCTTTTCACCTCTTTTTAGAGTACCTTTTGTTTTTTGTTTTGCTTGATTTTTTTTGTTCTTTTTTTGTTGTTGTTTTTCAAGACAGGGTCTCACTAAGTAGTTGAGACTGAACTGGAACTCACTATGTAGCCCAGTTTGGTCTCGAATTCACAGCGATCCTCCTGCCTCAGCCTCCTGAGTGCTGGGATTACAGGTATGTACCACCACGCCCGGCTCAGAGTACCTTTTCTTGATCAGCAGTATTGCTATAAGATTTTTTTAAATCATCAAATAAAACATTTTATGATTCTTTTAAATGTTTTGCCACACTTTCATTGTACACCTTTGTCAGTTTTACTCCATTCTGGCAAACAATATTAATTTGTTCTCCCCGCAAGTTAAGAGTTCCCGAAGCACAGTTGCAGATCATTCTCTGATGTTGTTGCCCTTGGATTTGTTCAGTTCCTCCCTTGTTTTCTTTCTAAATCTCCATACATTCCTGTTTGTAGGTGTTATTTTCAATTGTTGTAATTTGCTAAGTTTCCAAAGCTCAGATTTTATCTTAGGACATTCGTTGAGAACTTTGAATAAATATTTACAAATCATTGTTGATCAAAATGAATGGTTGAAAAGTCTGGTGCCATCGTAAGGCTCAAGTTTACTCCCAAAGCACCAGGAGCCATCTGTTTCCACAGATTCGACACCCAAGAATTCAACTGACTGCACGTTGAAAACATTTGGGGGGCAAATTGCATTTGTACTGAAAGCACACAGATTTTTTTTCCTTGTTTCTATTCCCAAAACAATATAGTATAATATCTATTTGCACAGCACTTACTTTATTTGAGCTTTTATGTGTAACCTGTAACGTGAAGTGAACAAAAGGATGTGTATGGGTTATACGCAGAAGCTTCACCATTTTACACGAGCAACTCCAGCAGCTGTGGGTCTGGGGATCTCCGGGGGTCCTGGAACCAAAGCAATTTTATATTCCTACAAAAGCACAAACATTTCTAAAATCTGATGAATGGTTTGCAGTAGAGAAAGCAAGTGTGTGCTACCGTGCCAAAGATTTTTGTTAAATATTGCTTCAGCTTTATCACAGTTACTCCAAGTGTATATAAAAATATTTGCAACATTTAACAACCGCAGCTTCTATTTCAGTTGGTAGAGTGTCACAGCTGTTCTGAATGAATTAGAAAATACGGTACACGTTCATCCCAATCAATTCCAGGATAATTGCTCCCTAATAGTTAAATTTAGTGAAAACATTATTTTTATCACAAAACTGTATCTCACCAAAATCTATACTTGTATTGAGACCTCAAAAGCAATTTTATCTTCAATTCCAAACATTTAACTAAACTTATGATAGTGTTTACATTCATTTTAGATGTTTTGCTTGTGGCAGAATGAGCTTCCCAGAGCTTTCTTTTGATTCCAGGAACTGGTTGAAAAAAGCAAACCCTCATTAGAGCTAAGCGATCTTCTGCTTGGCGCATCAGATGGTGTCAATATCAAACTGGCATCGTGCAACTGTTTGCAAAGTTGTTCTGCCAGTGGGGCCTACACACTGACACTTATCACTTCTTCCTGTACACGAACAAGAAAACTTGGAATGAAAAATAAGGGAGCAAAAAATAGCTTTTCGGTTATGGTAAAATATATATAACATGAAATGTAGCATTTTAACTATTTTGTTTACTTTTATTAGTTTTTAAATGACACATAATAATCACACTGACTTAATTTAGAGAGGCAGTGGATTCCATGCCCAGAGCTCTAAAAAGCTCACCTATATATGAGGTACAATATCACACAAATGTACACTTCAGTGGCACTAAGTATATTCACACTGCTGGAAACATCACCGCTAGCTTTCTCCAGAATGTTTTTCCCCTTCCTAGGATTTTTTTTATTGTCCCCAACTGAATCTCTGTACCTATCAAACAATAACTCCCTTCATGTCCCTCCCTACCCCAGCTTTGGCACCTAGTGACCTACCTTCCTTCCCCGTGAGTTTGACTATCATAAATAACTTGCATTAGTGGACTCACATAGGACTTGTTATTTCACAACTGGCTTATTTCACTTATCATAGTATGTTCAGGGTTCATTCCTCCTGCAGCCTGCATCAGAACGTCCTTCCTTTTTAAAGCTAATCATGCCCTGCTGTAGGTATATACCATATTTGGGCTACTTTCAGCTTTAGTCTGCTGTGAAAAGGGCTGCACAATAACTACTCGAGTCCCCGATTCAGCTTTGAGTAGATACCCGGAAGTGGAACTGCTGGATCGTGGGGTCGTTCTATGCTTACATTCTCTGAGGAACTAGCAAACCATTTTCCACACTGCTGGGCTACTTTACATTCCTACCAGCAATGCACGAGAGTTCCAATTTCTCTACATCCTCTTCAACTCTTGCTATTTTCCGCTTTTTCACAATAGCCGTCTTGCTGGGTATAAAGAGGTGGTTCGCTGTGGCTTTGATTTGCACTTTCCTGATTGTTATAGTTTAAATCTGAAATGTCTCCCTCTCCCATAAGTCTCATGTACTCAAAGTTGGGGCTTTGACAAGGTGATTGCATCACGAGGGGTCTAATTTCACCAGTGCATCAATCCATCAGTGAGATCGCTATTTGATGGCATCTGGGGGAAGGTAATGGAAACTTAGAAGGTGGGCCTTAGTTGAAGGAAAGGAGTAGGTCATGGGAGCACGACCTTGGGGACTATTGTCTTACCTCTGGCCTCTTCCTCTCTGGCTCTTTCTCCCTCTTCTTGCTTCCAGGTGTCTATCCGGTGAGCAGCTATGCTCTAACCTCTGCCTTTCCACTGTGACAGAACCAGCTGGCCATGAACTGAAGCCATGAGCCAAAATAAATCCTTCCTTCTTTAAGTTGCTTATCTCAGGCGTTTGGTCACAGTAACAGAAAGCTAATAACACACTAATAATTAGTGCTGCCAAGCATCTTTTCATATGCTTTTTGGCCATTTGTATATTTTCCTTAGGAGAAATGTCTATTCAATTCCTTTGCCTCCCAAATGAACAAGATTAATTTTAAAAAGTAATCATGGCAGGTGAGCAAAAAGTCACGAGGTATAAATGCATTTTGCTGAAGCTGCATGCGTTAGACTGACCTCTTTGGGCAGCATGTCCTAAGAACAACCCCTACCTTCTTTCAGTACATGTTGATGCTTCTTTAGCAGATTTGTGTCTTCTGGTTTTCCTGTGGTCAGTGATTCTAGCCCACAGGGGCTGTCGGCAGACATCAGCATTTTGGGTACATGTTCATCATCGGCTTCCTTGAGAAGCTGTAATGTACTTAAGTTTTCATTAAATATGCACATGAATGATTTTGGGCTCATTGTGGCTGGAAGGGTTTACTGAAAATGTACAAACACTACCCAAAACTATAATGAATAAGTAGAAAGTTGCACCATATTATAAATGATAACAGCACTGAAGCAAGACTACTCAGGCTTCTCTTTCCATGGCCTCAGATAAGAATGCTCAGCCTCCATTCCCCACACATATTTATATGCATCTTCTTTATAATTTTCCATATTTCCCACTGACACCATCAGCTGGTAGCCTGGTGGCTTCAAACACTTTGCAGGCCGTAATATAGCCTACTGGCACCAGTGTTTGGTACACCAAATACCCACAGGGTCAGCAGCATCTAATCAAATACTTTCTCCTTTCACCAGACAGATTGGCAACAATAGGCTTTCCCTAGTTACTCGTGTTGTGGCCCAATCTGTGTGTGAGCACCCTGCATTCTGTCCTTGAAAAAGAGGGGTTGGTTAATTTTGTGTAACAGGAAGAGAGATTTTGCTAGGAAACAACTGGCTGTAACCACAGATTAGAGTGTTTGCATGTTGCCATGGTTTGAATATGTCCCTCAACATTTCCTGCATTAGAAACTTAATCCCCAAATCCATACATTAATGGTATTTGGAAGTGAGGCCCATGGGAAGTAATTGGAGTAGGTGAGGTCATGAGGAGGGTGTCCCCAGGATGGCATCAGAAACTTTCTAGGGAGAGTAAAAGAGGCCTGAGCTAGTATCTAGCATGCTTGCTCTGTCTTACCATATGATGCCCTCTGTCACGATACAGCAAGAAGTCTGCACCCGGATGTTGACACCACTCTTTTGGACTTCCCAGCCTCCAGAACTGTGGTCCAAATAAACTTCTGGTCTTTATAAATTACCCAGTTTCAGGTATTCTGCTATAGCAACAGAAAACAGACTAAGACACACGTGTTATACACAAGTAGAGAGACCATCATGGAAGCTAGAAGCACCAAGTGGAGATCTGCCAAACACACCGAGTCTGTTCTATTGGAACTGTTAGTGTGATATAATGTACCTCATTCAAGACTAAAATGCTACCATACTGTGAATATACTAAATGCCACTGATTGTACATTTTAAAATGATTAATAGTTAATTTTATGTTATGTGAATTGTAATTCAGTAAAACAAAAAAAGTAAAAAGTTTCAAACAGATAGGAGGAATAGTCTTTTTGAGATCTATCACACAGCAGGATGTTTATCATCAATAAATATGTGTTGCATGCTTCAGATTTTTAAAATTTAATTAAAAAAAATGAAATGCTAAATGGGAAGGAAAAAGGAGCTGGAGGGAGAGGAGAGGAAAGGAAAGTAAAAAGAATTAAGAAGTGTGATGTACATGCTCCAATGCTCCAACTCCCCATGGTGAATGTACAGCAAACATGTACTAATAAAAATAAGATAAAATCAAAATGGAAGGCTGAACCTGATGAGAATGAGCTGGAACTACCCCAGGAGAAATAGGGCAAGTAGTCACTTACCAATGGCCACAACTGACCCACAGGAAAACACAAACTTCTGTGCCAGGTCAAGCTCTGGTCCCCACACAGCAGCAATTCCACTTTATTCCTTCACTAATGCAGCTCTCAAATACATCTCCGTTGCCTTATAGATTTTACAGGTGGGAAACAAGTACTGGTCCACTATGTTTTCCAATGGCTTGACCACAAAAAAGAAACACAAAAACAAAACCTCTTCGAGATACTTCCCCTTCACTGCTGAGTGACATGGAGCCAGTCAGGGCTCTACAGAAACAGATAAAGGACAAGTTCTGAAGTCACAGACCAGCCCTCTACTTAGCTGCTATGTGACCCTGAGGTTACCCAGGTGGTTGGAGTCATCATCTGAAAAATGACATGAGTATTTGTCTTGTAGTATGAGGTCTGATCAAAACTATGGGAAATATTTAAATTTATAGCAGTAAAAAACACACTGCTTTTAATCACTATCAAAATATTCCCCCCTGCTTTGAATATACTTACCCCATCATTATTGCCACTTTCTGTTTTTTGAGGGACAAACATTGATACAGGATTTTGCTCTGCAATTCAGGCTGGCTTTGAACTCGCTGTGTAGCCCAGTCTGGCCTCAAACTCATAGTGGTCCTCTTGCCTCAGCCTCCCAAGTGCTGGGATAACAGGCGTGCATCACCATGTCCAGCTCTTGCCACTTTCTTAAGCAGTTCTGCAAGTCCTCGGTATGGTCTTCAGCTGCACTGCCGTGGCTGCCTCCATGTCTTGAATTGATTCAAAGCATTGACCTTCCAAGGTCATTTTGATTTTGGAAGAGCCAGAAATCACACAATACCAGATCCGGTGAGTAAGGTGGAATATAGTGGACACACTGTAATGTTTTTGTGGGCCTGCCTTGGATGGCACTTGACATTCACATTCAGCGTTGTTTTTAATCACTCCTCATAAAGACACTCATGAAAGAGGACTTCCGGAACTGCTTCAGAAAGTGGCAAGAACAGGGCAGGGAGCTTGAAGAAAAGGGGAGCATCTTGAGGGAGATTGATGGTGGCATATCCTTTACTGTAATACATGTTTTTAATTTAGGCAGCCATTGTGTATTTTTGTCACTCCTCGTGTGTTGAGTTGCCAGATCAAATTCAAACACTACATTTGAATTGTAAATAACAAATGATTTTTTAGTGTAAGTGTGTCCCAAATTTAACTGGCATTTTGGGGTTTTATTTATTAAATTTGGCAACGACACTAGTGCAGCAATTATTAGAATGTCTGGCATGTAGCAAGTTACCTGGACAGAGTTAACTAGCTGATGTTGTTAAGGTTTTTGATCATAAAGTACAGAAATCTTACAGCACAAAGAAAGGGCCTTGAGTGTATAGACACAGCTGTTCTCCATTATTTCTCAGGTGCCTTGTGACTTCCATTTCCCCAGCTCACATAAATAACTTGAATCTTCACCAATGGACTCTCTTGTCTCATCTTTCTCTTGGCTTGGCTTCTCGCTAATGTCTGACCTAGTGTGGCCTCCGTGCTCATGTGTACACCACCTAGAAGGTGCAGCCCTGTCTTAGTTTGGGTTGTTCCAGGATCAAGCTCTGAAAGATAGGATTTTAGGTGAGTGGTTTATTTGGGAGGAAGTCAATGAAGCTTCCCTGGGTGGGTACATGAGTACAGAGGGGCTATGCTGGGGCCCTGACAGCATCTCCTGGAAGCACCCGCTCCAATAGACTGGTCTATGGCTCTAAGTTTAGTTCTTGGGGGACAGCACTGATGCATTACTGGCTAGCCGGGGACCAATTAGCCTGGGGTAAGGTAGCAGCTCTCACCCCTTCATTCATTGCTCCCAGTGTTCACCCAGGGACCCAGGATGGTGGCGGATTGCTCCTAACCTCTGCTTGAACAGCACTGCTGAGTGAGGGAAGGGAGCAGAGAGAACAGCTCACTGGTTCTGGGAGGATACTTGATTTCACTTAGAGCAGAGTGGGCCACCTGAGTCTCCTAACGTTAGAGGAGGTGGGGATGGAAAGTCCTGAAAAGCCCTTGGAAAGCTGAGTCAACACCAATGACCACAGAGAGGCCCTTTGCAGTTGCTGTGATCTCCTCCCCATCCCTGCATTGTGTTGCATTTACAGCACCCGCCCGTTTTCAAAGCATTCTGTGCCTGGCTTGCCCAACCCACCACAGAGTAACTCAGCCTCCATCCTTGAGCACCATCACTGGACTTTTGCTCCCTTTCACTTGCCTGCTCACCACCTGCTCACCTACTGGGTTGTCGGCTACTCCTGCACCAGGGACCCCGTCAGAATCTTGTCAACCCCTTTATGCCCTTTAAAGCCAGACCACCATCTGTTGCCAATCAGTGGGCCCTGCAGGTACAGGAGGGCAGTTTTTGGCACCTGCCATGTTTCCTTCTCCTGGCCTGTGCCCAGACCTACCAAGGCAAGGTCAAGAAACAACCCCTGCCTTCACTCAGTCCATCTATCCAACCAAACTGAACCATGAACATCTCTGAAATGTTTGCATCCCAGATTATATGAAATTGCATCCAGATAAACTCTACACCCTCCCATTTTCTCATACCCTTAACTTCCCTGGAGCTATGCCTATGATTCCCCTAACACCTGCCTCAGTTCCACCCCTTCTGTTAGAGCCTAGCCTACTAAATTTAGGAACTTTACCCATTCCTACCTGTGGTGCTGGTCTTAGCACCATATACAGAAGATAGAGGGTAGATATTTCCAATATTGAAGGGTATCAAGACAAGAGACAGTTTGGAGAGGCAATTGCTAACAATGGCACACACTGGGTGTGTAAGGTGTGAACTAGAAAATTTTCAAGGGGAAGCTAAGCTCAAGGCCAGAAATTGTATCAAGTACAGTATCAAGTACAGGAATCAAGGAGAGATGGGGGACGCAGGGCACAAACCAGAGGGCCTTAGCCAGAAGGTTCAAGGGTGAGACAAGGCCCCAGGATGCAGGGTGGGCAGGACAACAGCTCCACAGCAAGGTGAGAGTCTAGTGCCCTGGACCTCTGACTTCCTTCTCTGCCTCCCACACCTTGCAAGCACTTCTAACCCATGATGGAGGAACAGTAGATTAACAAGAGACCAACAAAAGCTGACCATCTGTGTGCCTGGTTTAGGTACTCCAAGCTCACACCATGAACAATGGGCAGAATCTAGCAGGACTGCAGGCTTTTGGGCTGCAGGAGAGAAGTTGGGCCCTGCTCTGGAGAGGAAAACAACATGCACTGGTATTTCTGTCAACTCTCTCTTGGCTTGGTGCTGCGTGACCAAGAACCAGAGATGCACTGGCAGAGTGGGAGGGGAGACACAAGTCACCAAAAGACAAGTTTGATGCCCAGTGTGAGCCTAGAGGTGGCAAGAGAGGAGCATTCTGCCCATGCCAGTCCATCCCAGAGGGAAGCAAGCTCTGAACTTCCTGGGACTGGCAGTAGGAGCACCATTGGGCAGCCACAGTGGCACAGCCAAAAGTGCCAGGGAGGCTAGCTTCAAGGGGAGCAGGCCTCAGAGGCCCAGGGTGGAACCCCAGAGACTTGCCCCAAGTACATAGGAGTGGCCTCAGGCCTCCCATGCTTTTGGGGGCATGGTTCATGGGAGGAGTTGTAACGAAGAGGGGAAGCCACTCACATTGGGGCTACAATCACCTGGCTGGAAGTCTCAGGTAACATCGGTGCCTTGCCTATAGCCTGCAACTTCCCTGGGGGACGTTGGCCTCTTGGAGGTCCTTCTGCATTGTGCTCTGTGAAGTTGGAGGGTGTTGGGGGGAGACTTCTGTTGAAAGGGTGGAGATGGTCACACTGCACCCAGCATTGGTGCAGGCGCACCAGGGATCACCAGGGATCTCCGGATGCTTCCTCCACTGTGGCTCATCACGTGGCCGGTTTTAGATGTGGGACAGGAAGAAGGGTGCTTCACTTCCACTTCTGTATGAAATCATTTGCCTTCTCTTTGTTCCCTCCAGCTGCATTTCCACCTTCAGTCTTCTTACTATAACCAAATAGAACACCAAAACTCCATATGCGATTTATATAAAGCAATAGGTTTTTAAATTGGTACATTTTAGGTATACAGTAGTTACATTCATCATTGAAATCTTGTACCTTTACATGACAGATCTTGGTTCTTATTTTTTCCCCATTCCCCTGCCTTCCCTTCACCCCCTCCACCTCCCCTATTTACAAGGGCTTTGTTTCCATTTTTTCCCTTTTTTCTTTTCCCTTGGTACATTTTCCCCTACCCCTCCCACTTCCCCTACACCTTTAGACCTTTTTTCCTACTATACAATATCAATCATACATTTTTGTTCTTATTTACACATTTAGTTTATCACACAAGAGAAACTATTTGGTATTTACACATGTGTGTCCTATTAATTTCACTTAAGAGTATGGCCTCAATGTACATCCACTTAGCTATAAATGTGTCTAGTTTCTCATTCTTTATGGCTGAATAGTACTCCATTTTATAAAACACACACGCACATCTTTATCCAGTCACCACTTGGTGGGCAATTAGGCTGTTTCCAAGCCTTAGCTATTACAAACTGTGCTGTTATAAACATGGGTGAGCATATATCGCTGTGGTATGATTCTTTTAATTCTTTTGGGAAAATACCCAGCAGAAGAATATCTGGGTCAAATGGGACCTCTAATCCTAGTTGTTTGAGGTATCTCCATATTGATTTCCACAGTGGTTGCACCAGTCTGCACTCCCACCAACAATGAAGAAGGGTTCCTATCTCTCCACAACCCCGCCAGCATTTGTTATTGGTTGATTTCTTGATAGCAGCCATTCTTTCTGGGGTGAAATGGAATCTCAGGGTTGTTTTCATCTGCATCTGTTGGATGACCGGTGATGTTGAAAATTTTTTCATATGCTTATTTGCTGCTTTTACTTCTTTGAGAAATGTCTGTTTATTTCAGATGTAGATTTTGAATTGGGTTTTTTTTAATTTGGGGGGAATCTGACTTTTTTGAGTTCTTTATATATTCTGGTTAGTAGATGCTTGTCTGAGGATCTGCTGCTAAAATTTTTTTCCACATTGTAGATTATCTCTTCATGCTGTTGGTGGTTTTTCTTGCAGTGCAGAAGCTTTTTAATAAGATGAGATCTCAGTTGTTGATTCTTTGTGCTAGTTCCCGTGCTACTGAGGATTTGTTCACAAAACCTTTTCCTATGCCAATGTCTTTAAGAGTTCTACCTAACTTATCTTCCAACAAGTTTAGTGTTCCTGTTTTAAAATTTAGATCTTTAATTCACTTTGATTTTAGTTTAGTGCATGGGGAAAGATAGGGGTCTAGTTTTAATCTTTGGCAGGTTGAAATCCAGTTTTTCCAACACCATTTATGAAAGAGGCTATCTTTCCTCCACTGAGGATGGTCAGCTCCTTTGTGAAAGAGTAGCTGAGTACATGTGGATTTTTTTTGTGTGTGTCTTCCAATCTGTTCCACTGATCCTCAGATCTGTTTCTTTGCCAGTAGCACGCTGGTTTTATCACAGTGGCTTTGTAGTATAGGTTCATGTTGGGGATTGTGATACCTCCTGCCATATCTTTGTTGCTTAGAATGGTTTTTGCTATTCTAGGTATCTTCTGGTTCCAAATGAATTTTTGGATTGTTTTCTCTAGTTCAGTGAAATATACTGTTGGGATTGCATTGAATCTGTATAGCAGTTTTGGAAGTATGGCCATTTTCACTATATTGGTTCTTACCTAGGAACAAGGGATATCTTTCCATTTTCTTATATCCTGTTTGACCTCTTTTTCAGAGTGTTGTAGTTCTCAGTGTAGAGGTCTTTTGCTTCCTTCATTAGATTGATTCCTAGATATTTCATTTTCTTGGATGCTATTGTGAAAGGGACTGTTTCCTTAACTTTTCTCTCAGTGATTCTGTTATTTGTGCTCAAGAAGGCTACTGATTTGTGACTGTTGACCTTGTATCCAGCTACTCTACTAAATCTGTCAATTAAGTATAGAAGTGTTTTGGTGGAGTTTTTGAGTCTTCTATGTATAGTATCATATCATCAGCAAATAATGACTGTTTAACTTCTTCCTTTCCTCTCTTTATTGCTTTTATTTCTTTCTTTTATGTAATTGCTATGGCTAATGTTTCCAAAACTTTATTGAACAAGAGTGGTGATAGTGGGCATCCTTGTTTTGTTCCTGATTTTACTGTGAAGATTTTCAGTTTCTGACCTTTTAGTATAATGTTGGCTGTTGGCTTTTCATGGATAGCTTCTATCAAGTTGAGACAAAGACCATCTATTCTAATTTTCTGCAGGGTTTTTATCATGAATGGGTGTCAAATTTTGTCAAAGGCTTTTTCTGCATCTATTGAGATGATCATATAAGGTTTTTGTCTTTGACTCTGTTAATATAGTATATCACATTTATTGATTTATGTATGTTTAACCACCCTTGCATCCCTGGGATAAATTTGACTTGGTCAGGGTGTAAGATCTTCTTGATGACCCTCTGTATTCGGTTTGCCAGTATCTTATTGAGGATTTTTGCATCTATGTTCATTAGGGAGATTGGCCTGTAGTTCTCTTTCTTGGTTGGGTCTTTCTTTGGTTTTGAAATCAAAGTAACACTTGCTTCTAGAAATGAATTTGGAAGTATAGCTTCCCTTTCAATTTCACTGAAAAGTTTCAAGAGTAGAGGCAATAGTTCTTCTCTAAATGTTTTGTACAGTTCAGCAGTGAAGCCATCTGGAACTGGGCTTTTCTTTGTTGATAAATTTTTAGTTATATTTTCAATTTCACTTATTGTAATTGGAGTGTTAAGAATTTTTATATCTTCTTCATTTTACTTTGGTAATTCATATGTATCTAGAAATCTGTCCATTTCTTCTGTGTTTTCTATTTTATTGGAGTACAGGTTCTCAAAGTAGGAATTGATGATCTACTGGATTTCTCCTGGATCTGTTGTGACTTCACATTTTTCATTCCTAATTGCATGAATTTGAGCCTTTTCTTTCCTTTTTTAGGTAAGGTTTGCTAAGAGCTTCTTGATTTTTATTCTTTCAAAAAACCAACTCAGTGATTTGTGTGTGTGTGTGTGATTCTCTTCATCTCCATTGCATTGATTTCTGCTTTGATATTTATCATTTTCTCCCTTGTACAAGCTTTGGGCTTGTCTTCCTCTCCTTTTTTTTTTTTCAGCTTTAATTGAGTTTATTGGTACATTTTAGGGATACAGTACAGTTACATTCGTTGTTGGGATCTTGTACCTCCACATGACAAGTCTTGATTCTCATTTTTTCCCCTTACCCCTGCCCTCCCTTCACCCCCTCCTCCCCTCCCCATCTACAAATACTTTATTTCCATCTTTTCATTATCTCACATTTTTCTTTTCCCTTATTACCCTTCCCCTACCCATCCCACCTTCCCTACACCTTTAGCTCCTTTCTTCCCTTTTTGAAATGTCAGTAATATTATTTGGATCTTATGTATTATTGCAGATTATTCACACCAGAAAAACTATTCGGTATTTACACATGTGTGACTTATTTATTTCACTTAGGAGTATATCCTCAATATATATCCATTTTCCTATGAATGAATCTATTTTCTCATTCTTTATGGCTGAGTAATATTCCATTTTATAGAAAAACCACATCTTCTTTATCCAGTTTCCAATGGATGGGCAAATGGGCTGTTTCCAAGGTTTACCTATTACAAACTGTGCCGCTATAAACATGGGTGCACATACTTCCCTGTGATATGATTCTTTTAGTTCTTTTGGAAAGATACCCAGCAGAGGGATGACTGGGTCAAATGGAACCTCCAGTCCAAGCTCTTTAAGGTATCTCCATATTGATTTCCATAGTGGTTGCACTAGTCTGCACTCCCACCAACAATGGAGAAGGGTTCCTTTCTCCCCACATCCCTGCCAACATTTGTTATTGTGTGATTTCTTGATAGCAGCCATTCTTTGTGGGGTGAGGTGGAATCTCAGTGTTGTTTTCATCTGCATCTCTCAAATGACCAGTGATTTGGAACATTCTTTCATATATTTACTTACTGCTTTTACTTCTTTGTCTGAGAAATGTCTGTTCATTTCAGCTGCCCATTTTTGAATTGGGTCTTTATATTTGGAGGGGCTGATTGTTTTCAGTTCTTTATATATCCTTGATAATAGTCCTTTGTCTGAGGAACAGCTGGTAAAAATTTTTTCCCACATTGTAGATTGTCTCTTAGTTCTGCTGATGGTTTCTTTTGAAGTACAGAAGCTTTTTAGTAAGATGAGATCCCAGTTGTTGATTCTATCTGCTAGTTCCCATGCTACTGAGGATTTATTCATAAAGTCTTTTCCTATACCAATGTCTTCCAGAGTTCTGCCTAACTTACCTTCCCGCAAGTTTAATGTTTCTGTTTTAATATTTAGATCTTTAATCCATTTGGATTTTAATTTAGTGCATGGCGAAAGATAAGGGTCTAATTTTAATCTGTGGCAGGTTGACATCCAGTTTTTCCAACACCATTTATTAAAGAGGCTATCTTTCCTCCACTGAGGATGGTCAGCTCCTTTGTCAAAGATGAGGTAGCTGAGTACATCTG
>NW_022900933.1:31750901-31753735 GCF_012274545.1 Fukomys damarensis | reverse complement strand
TATAGTGTTGGAATTTCAATTGGCATTGCATTGAATGTATGTAGCAGTTTTGGTAGTATGGCCATTTTCACTATGTTGATTCTTCCTACCCAGGAGCAGGGGATATCTTTCCATTTTTTTATGTCCTCTTCAATTTCTTTTTTCAGAGTGCTGTAGTTTTCAGTGTAGAGATCTTTTGCTTCTTTTGTTAGATTGATTCCTAGATACTTCATTTTTTTTGGATGCTATTGTAAATGGAATTTTTTCCCTTATTTCTCTCCCAGTGAGTCTGTTATTTGTGTATAAGAAGGCTATTGATTTTTGGGTTCTCACCTTGTATCCAGATACTCTACTGAATCTGTCAATTAAATCTAAAAGTTTTTTGGTGGAGTTTTTTGGATCTTCAATGTAGAGTATCATATCATCAGCAAATAATGATAGTTTAACTTCTTCCTTTCCTATCTTTATTGCTTTAATTTCTTTCTCTTGTCTAATTGCTGTGGCTAATGTTTCCAGAACTATATTGAAGAGAAGTGGCGATAGTGGGCATCCTTGTCTTGTTCCTGATTTTAACATGAAGGTTTTCAGTTTTTGGCCATTCAATATGATGTTGGCTGATGGTTTTTCATAAATAGCCTTTATTAAATTGAGGTATAGACCATCTATTCCAATTTTTTGCAGGGTTTTTATCATGAATGGGTGTTGAATTTTATCAAATGCTTTTTCTGCATCTATTGAGAGGATCATATGGTTTTTGTCCTTGACTTTGTTAATATAATGTATTACATTCACTGACTTTCGTATGTTGAACCACCCTTGCATCTCTGGAATAAATCCGACTTGGTCATGATGGATGATCTTCTTAATAATCCTCTGTATTCTGTTTGCTAGTATCTTATTAAGGATTTTTGCATCTATATTCATTAAGGAGATTGGTCTGTAGTTCTCCTTTTTGGTTGTATCTTTCTCTGGTTTGGGAATCAGAGTGATACTTGCTTCCAGGAATGAATTTGGAAGTATAGCTTCTCTTTCAATTTCATTGAAAAGTTTGAAGAGTAATGGTAGTAGTTCTTCTCTAAATGTCTTGTAAAATTCAGCAGTGAATCCATCAGGGCCTGGGCTTTTCTTTGTTGGTAAGTTTTTAATTACATTTTCAATTTCACTGATTGTGATTGGGGTGTTTAAAATGTTTTTATCTTCTTCGTTCAACTTTGGTAATTCATAAGTATCTAGAAATCTGTCCATTTCTTCTGTGTTTTCCATTTTATTAGAGTACAGGTTCTCAAAGTAGGTGTTCATGATCCTCTGGATTTCTTTCGGATCTGTTGTGACTTCGCCTTTTTCATTCCTAATTGCATGGATCTGAGCCTTTTCTTTCCTTTTTTTGATAAGATTAGCTAAGGGTTTGTCAATTTTATTTATTCTTTCAAAAAACCAGCTCTTTGTTTCATTTATTTTTTGTATCGTTTTCTTAATTTCAATTGCATTGATTTCTGCTCGGATCTTTATAATTTCCTCTCTTGTTCGAGCTTTGGGTTTTTCTTGCTCTTGTTTTTCTAGGAGTCTAAGTTTCATCGTTAAGTTGTTTATTTGAGCCCGCTCTGTTTTCCTAGTGTGGGCATTCAATGTTATGAATTTTCCACGTAGAACTGCTTTCATTGTGTCCCAAAGATTCCTGTATGTTGTATTGGCATTCTCATTTATTTGTAAAAACTGTCTAATTTCTTCTTTAATTTCCTCTGTAATCCATTGATTGTTTAGGAGAGTGTTGTTCAGTTTCCATGTGCTTGTGAAGTTTCTATAGTTTCTTGTGCTATTGATGTCTAGTTTGATTGCACTATGATCTGATAATAAACAGGGGATGACTTCAATTTTTTTGCATTTATTTAGACCTGTTTTGTGAGCCAGTATGTGGTCTATTTTGGAGAATGATCCATGTGCAGCCGAAAAGAATGTATATTCTGGTTTTTGGGGGTGGAATACTCTATAAACATCTATTAAGTCCATGTGTTCCAAAGCTTGGTTCAGTTCTATTATTTCATTGTTGATTTTCTGCCTAGTAGATCTGTCAATTTGTGATAGTGGGGTATTTAAATCCCCCACTACAATTGTATTAGTGCTTATTTGGTTTTTCATGTTACTTAATATTTGTTTTATATAGTTGGGGGCATTTATATTTGGTGCATATATGTTTATGATTGTCAGCTCTTCCTCTTGAATTGTTCCCTTTACAAGGATGTAGTGTCCTTCTTTGTCTCTCTTAATGAGTTTTGGTTTGAAATTTACTTTATCTGAGAATAAGATTGCTACCCCTGCTTTTTTCTGGACTCCTGACGCATGGAGAATTGTTTTCCATCCTTTCACTTTCAGTCTATGGACTTCCTTTTGCACTAGGTGTGTTTCTTGTATACAACATATTGTTGGATTTTGCTTCTTAATCCATTCTGCCAATCTGTTTCTCTTGATTGGTGAATTGAGGCCATTAACATTCATGGTTATAACTGATATATTCTGACTTATTCTTGTCATGTTATTGTCCTTTTGTTGACTCTTTTTACTTTTTCTGCCATCTCCTTTTAGTTTCTTGCCTTGCCTATTTGATTTGGTCTGTTGCTCCTCATGTTATTGTGAACTTCATTGTCTTTTTCTAGGATATTATTTAGTATTCCTTGCAGTGCTGGTTTTGTGTTCATGAAATTTCTCAGGCGCTCTTTGTTGTGGAAGTATCTTATTTCCCCATCTATTTTGAAAGAGAGTTTTGCAGGATTCATCAGTCTAGGTTGGAGGTTCTTTTCTTTTAGGACTTGGAATACTTCACTCCAGGCTCTCCTTGACCTAAGGGTTGGTGTTGAAAT
>NW_022900933.1:31738115-31750665 GCF_012274545.1 Fukomys damarensis | reverse complement strand
GTTTTCTCCTGCTTTTTCATGAATTCCTATCAGTCTTATGTTATTTTTCTTTGCATTGTCTAGAAGTTGCTGGATTGATTTCTCATGATCCCTTACTATTTTTGAGAGATCTCTTTTTTCACGGTCACTGACTGCGATCCTATCTTCTATATCTGAAATTCTATCTTCGCAATCTTTTATTCTGTTGCGTACACTTTCAATAGAGTTTTTAATCTCCTGGATATCTGTTTGAATCTGTTTTATAGATTCCATTTCTTTCCTCTGTTGGGCATTCATTGTTTCCATTTCTTTCTTATGCTGAGTCTTCATGGCTTCTATCATGGTCTTGAGCTCATCTATTTTTTTGTCAGTTTCTGCTCTAGAGTCTCGAATCATGACTTCTATTTTGCTCATCATTTTCTAGAGTCTCGAATCATGACTTCCATTTTGCTCATCATCTCTCTGGTTAACTGGGAAATTATTTCTGATTTGAATTTTTCTAGAGCCTGATTGATCTGTTTTATTACCTCCTGTGCTATGGGTCCAGGGTATCCTGTTGGTTCACTATCAGACTTTTCATCCTCATTTGTCCTACTGTTTGCCATTGGTGAACTGCAAATCTGTCTTTGTGTCTTGCTTAAGTGTTTTCTCATTTTTATTTTTGTTGTTGGGTTGTCCTTCTTTAATTTCTGTGTATTACTTAAATCTTCCTGATATAGTTGTGTTTTAGCTTTTGAGTTTCTAATGACTCATAGACATCCTCATTTTCATAATATCAGAGAAAACAACTCTTTAAATCGATCACAACCCTTTATCCCAATTGATACATTCAGCAGCCCAATAGGATCAGGCACAGCTTGCAAACTGACCACTTGTGGTAGTCATTAATGTATCACCTTTAACCCATGTGAATTAAATTAATATCAAGAAGCAGCCCATAATATGTTTGCAGTGAATATGCTTTTCAATGTAGCATCTTTACCATTTAGGATGGGGGGGGTTAGACTGAGTTAGGACGAGAGGAGTAAATAAGTGAAAGAACTGGAGCAGGTTTGAAGTGAATCCAGAGGATGTAGAAGTACCTTACTATCTTTACAAAGCTATTAATTTCAGGGGGGATAGAGAGAGTGCAGGAATAAGGACAAGAATATATCCCCTTAACAATAACAGGCGCTTGTGTTCCCTTAAAGGTACTGAGCCATGAGTGAGGTAGAATGACTGGAGAAAAGAACATAAAGAGAAACCCTCCCAAAAAAGAAAAAATAATAAAAGAAGTCTGAGTTAGGGCAGGAGCTGGAATAAAAAGGGAGATGAGGGATAATATGGTGGAGCAAGAGACTGAGTTGAAGAGAGAGGACAGAAAAAAGAAAGAAATTTTAGGGTGGGATGACAAAAAAAAAAAAAGAATGTGAAGGGCCTCTTTCAGATTATGTCTCTGTTCTCATATTATACCACATGTACAGCCATATGCAGAACCAAATCCCCTGGTCTCGGCTAGCCAATGGCAGTTCCCCACGACTGAGACTTAACTCAGTCCACAAGGCCTAACTTGAGTTTCCCAACCCTCACGGTTGAACTCCACTCACTTCTATTCCAGGTTTCCCCTGCCCTTTCTTTAAAGATGCTCAAAGTTGAGAGCTCAGAAAACTACCCTTCATGAGAGCCTATGCCTCTGCAGAGTTGGTCCAAGGACTGGCCCAATCAGGAGGTTTCAGAACGGGGGGGTGGGTCGTGGGGGTGTTTCAAGGCCGCCCACGCGGCTACCTTCCTTACTGGGTCTGATGTCGTGCAGTCCGGGAGGTTGCGCACCCACCGGATGATCTCAGGCAGGCAGGCAGGTGAAGAGACCCCCTCCGGGGTCCTTGGGTCCTTGCTGGGTCTAATGGCGCGCAGTCTGGGAGGTTGCGCACCCACCGGATCTTCCTCTCCTTTTTATAAAAGTTTAAGATTCAGCATTGGGCTGTTTATTTGAGCTTCCTGTTCTTCTAGTGTGGGCATTCACTGCTATTCCCTCATAGAACTGCTTTCATTGTGTCCCATAGATTACTGTATATTGTACTGGAATTCCCATTTATTTACAAAAACTGTCTAATTTCTTCTTTAATTTCCTCTGTGGCCCATTGGTTATTCAGGAGAGTGTTATTCAGTTTCCATGTGTTTGTGAAGTTCTTGTGGTTTCTTTTGCTATTGATCTCCAGTTTAATTGCACTATGATCTAATAATATACATGGAGTTGCTTCAACTGCTTTGCATTTACTTAAGCATGTTCTATGAGCTAGTATGTGGTTATTTTGTAGAATGACCCATGTGCAGCTGAAAAGAATGTGGATTCTGATTTTGTAGGGTGGAACACTCTGTAGACATCTATTAAATCCATTTGTTCAAAGCTTGGTTTAGCTCTAGTATTCTGTTGTTGATTTTTTGTTTAGATGATCTCTCTGTTTGTGACAGGGAGGTATTGAGGTCCCCCACTACAATTGTATTAGTGCTTATTTGGTTCTTCACTTTCCTTAATAATTGTTTTGTAAGGTTGGAGGCATTAATATTTGGTGCATATATATTTATGATTGTCATCTCTTCCTCTTGGATTGTTCACTTTGTCTCTCTTAATTAGTTTTGGCTTGAAATTTACTTTATCTACAAATAAGATAGCTGTCCCTGTTTTTTTTCTGGTTCCTGTCACATAGAGAACTGTTTTCTATCCTTTTACTTTCAGTCTATGAGTTTCTTTTTGAACTAGGTGTTTTTCCTATGTACAGCATATTGTTGGATTTTTCTGCTTAATCTTCTGCCAGTCTATTTCTTTTGATTGGTGAATTGAAGCCATTAATATTGATGGTTATAACTGATATGTATTGGCTTATCATCATCATGCTATTTTCCTGTTGTTGGCTCTTTTTAATTTTTTCCCCCTCTGCCTTTAATTTCTTGCCTTGCCTGCTGGATTTGCTTTATTGGGCCTCATGGAGTTGTGATCTTCATTGTCTTTTTCTAGAATGTTATTTAGAATTGTCTGACGGCTGGTTTGGTATTCATAAAGTTTCTCAGGTGTTCTTTGTCATGGAAGTATATTATTTCCCTGTAAATTTTGAAAGATAGTTTTGCAGGATACATTAGTCTAGGTAAGTTGGAGGCTGTTTTAGGGGTTGAAATACTTCACTCCAGGCTCTCTTTGACTTAAGGGTTTGGGTTGAAAAGTCTGCTGTTATTCTGATGGGCTTTCCCTTGCATGTGATTTGTTTCTTTTCTGTAACTGCTTGTAGTATTTTGTTCTTCTGTTGCATTTCTGTAATCTTGATTATTACATGTCTCTGTGTAGATTTTTTTTTGTGATGATGGTTAGTTGGAGTCCTATAAGCCTCACTCATCTGTATGTCAAATTCTTCGGATCTGTTTGGGAAGTTTTCTGTCATTAATTCTGTGAACAGTTTTTTTTAATGTCACTTGTACAGTCTCCTTTTTTTTTCATGGACACCCATCAGTCTTATATTATTGTTCTTTGTGTCATCTAGTCACTATTGGATTAGTTTCTCATGTTCCCTTACTTTTTTTTAAAGAGATCCTTCTTTTCATGGTCACTGACCTTCATCCTAGCTTCTATATCTGATATCCTGTCTTCAGATTAGCTCAGTCTGTTATGTATACTTTCAGTAGAGATTTTAATCTCCTGGATATCTCTTTGAATGTTTCATGGATTCCATTTCTTTCCTATGCTTGGCATTCATGGCTTCTGTCATGGTCCTAAATTCATGCATTTTTTTTCATCTGTTTCTGTTTTAGAGTCTCTAATCACGTCTTTCATTTTGCTCACTATATCTGTAGATATCTTGGAAATTATTTCTGATTTGAATTTTTCTAGAGTCTCATTCATCTGTTTTGTTACCTTCTGTGCTATCAGTTCAGGATTTCCAGGTGGTTGATTATCAGACTTTTCCACCTCATTTCCATGAGAATTTGCCTTTGATGAACAGGCAGACCGTGTCTGTGCTTGTGCCTTGCTTGAATGTCTTCTCATTTCTATTTTTTCTTTTCTTTTTCTTTCTTTTTATTTTTGTTGGTACTGTCTTTGGTTTAATTCCTGGGTTAATACTCCAATCTTCCTGTTATAGCTTTTCTTTAGGTTTTGAGCCTCCAATGACTCTGAGGCAATCTCATTTTCATTATACTAGGAAGGACAACTGATTAAATCAATAACAACACCTTAGCCCAAGTAATATAATCAGCAACATAATAGCAATCACAACTTAGAACATAACAATTTGTGGTAGTTATCAATCTCTCACCTTTAATCATGTGAATTAAATCAAAATTGAGGCTGGAGCTAAGAACAATGACCTTTTGGATCCCCCTGTGCCTCTGTGGTTTGAATCCATGTATTGGCCCAGCCAGGAGGCCAGAGACACATGGTGGGGGTGCCTGTAGGCACCCATGTGGCTGAGCCTCTCACTGTTCCACTGCCAAGGCCCGGGGTGGTGGAACATGGTCCCAGGCAAGCTCCATGTGGCTGTGCCTCTCACGGTTCCTCTGCCAAGGCCTGGGGTGGGGGAGCTCTAAAGCAATATATTTTAGCAGGAAACCCAGTGAATCCTTATTGTTCCAGAATATTCAGCATTGTCCTTCCCTCTGTCTCTTGGAAGCAAAGAAGGATTAAAAAGCCGTATCTCCCAGGTCCTGTCATGCCCTTGGAGGGTGCCAGGAACACTGGTGCCCACCTATTGGACACCCTGTGCCACTGTGCTGGCCCACTGATTTTCTCACTCTCTTCAGTGAAGTTGGAGACAAGATAAATCTCCAGACTCATCATTTGAAGTCCTCTTCAGGAAGAACTTTGCCCTTAGGGCCTCAGCTGCTAAAATGCCAATCTTCATCCACAGTCCCTTTGCTTTTACCAAACAGAAGGCACGATGGGCCTGCTAAAACAAGCTTATTTTGCATGCATAGATTTTTTTTTTCTTTTTGGCTTACTGCTAGCTGCATTTCCCGAACTCCCAGGGGAAGTCTCAAGAGACTCTGGTCCACTCCATAATCACTATGCTTGACAGCTACTGTGAAGAAACTCCCTGATACCTCTGTCGACATGGTCTTGTTACATCCCAATTACCCGAGTTTTGAAGGTGAGATGCTACTAAGCTCACACAGAGTGGAAAGAAATTGATTCAGACACTAATTTATTAGCAAGCTGGAAGGAAACCAACCAGCCAGTGGTCGCCAAGGGGGCTGTGCAGAATACTGAATGTGCAAACCTGTAATTGTTTAAAGATGAGCAAACTCCGACTGTTTTCAAAGATCACAGCCTCAAAGGGCAGCAGGGGGCAGTTGGAAGAGGCTGGCCTGTGATCTTACCATACAGAAAGGGTTTGCTCTCTGTGACTCCAGCCATGGCAAACAGCCTGACTCTAACTGGATCTGGAAGGCTGGTACCTTGCATGACCATTTGAGGCATTCAGAGGCTAGCAGATTTGGGCCACTGTGAGTCAGAAGCCAGGTAAAAGGAAGAAATCAGAGGGCAAGGAATGAGGACAAAGATGGTTTGTGCACCTAGACTGCCTGACACCATGTAGACAGACTGTAAATATTTGTTGAGTTGAGTGCATGCAAGAATGGATGGATGCTTAACACATGCTAGCACTCGGTACTGAGATACATCCTTGAAGAGTCAGCCACCCATGCTCTGGGGAGCCAGAGGCTGGGAAACAGATGACCCAGGCAGTATGAAGGCATTGTGGAGAATCCCAGGAGGAAAAGGCAAGAAGGCAAGGAGAGTGAGGATTATATCAGCTGAAGACTTCTTGGTTCCTTGAGAATCAAGTAGTCAGAGTAAGGGTTTTCCCTTTTGGGGGAGGGAAAAATTCCTAATCAATGTAAATTCCTCATAGACCTAGGATCTTCATCGGCATAAATCCCTCATTGTCCTAGGATTATCACCACCCTCCGAGTCATCTGTTATTCCCAACGTACCGAATAAAGGTGTGGCAATCTTGGGATACTATTGTCTTTGTTGCCCAAAGCAGCATTGATGGGGCCCAAAGCTCAACTTCTTCTCTAAGTCTCATTTCCTGTCTTTATCCATTAATTTGCCTGTGCTGTTGTGGCTCACAGGAGATCAGGACCCACTGCAGGAATTCTGGTAACATCCCTTTTCCCTGTTCCTTACAACACTGTAGGGAAGAAATGGAATAAGCACCCTGACTTCACTCTCCTTTCTCCTACCAATCTCCTGCCTGGGTCCCCTTGTTGTCCACACCCAGCTGGAAGCCAGAGAACTCATTGCAGGTCAGCCTCCCAAGTAGGATCCAGAAGGGTAGAATGTGACAATGAAGAGGTTGTTCAGGGTGCTGGGTAAGAGGGGAGCCACTGTGGTGCTAGACAGAGGAGTGACATGATGTGACTTCAGTCATGAATACATGATGAATCTCATAGTCACCAACTGCCAGTCTTAGCACTGACATTAGTGACCAGGAGTTGAAGGAGGTTGGTGGAGAGGGGACACAGGAAATGGTAACAGATGGCTGTGCAGGGTAGGTAGGAGGGGAGAATGCACAGCATCCAGGACCTCTGGCCTGTTGCAGTTTGTAACTCTTTTGCATTACAGAGAGGTGCTTCAGATCAGTGCCTGCTCTGACATTCCACCTTCAGTCTGATGAAGTTGGTGTGGGCCCCCAAAGGACTGATGCCAGGTGTATCAGGAGTCCCAAGCTACCTCAGGGGAACTTGTCAAGCCCCAGTGTCATCCATGTTTGTCAGTGCGCTGCCTTTAGCTTATGGTTGTGGGTGGAATGGTATCCCCCTCTGAAGCATATTGAAGTTCTAACCCCCAGGACCTCAGCATGCAGCTGTGTTTGGAAATCAGGTTGTTGCAGATGTAATTAAAGTGAAGTCATGCTAAAGCAGACTAAGACCTCATTGCAATGTGACCAGGGTCCTTTTAAGAAGTGAGAAGATGCTGTAAAGACGGACACCCAGGGAGAAGGTCATGTGTTGATGGAGGCAGAGAGATCAGAGGCATGTAGCCGCAAGCCAAGAAAGGAAAAGATGACAAACACCATCAGAAACTAAGAAGAGGCAGACAAGGATTCTACCCAGAGTTCAGAGGGAGCACAGCCCTGCTAACACTTTAATCTTGGATGTCTGCCTCCAGCATTCTGAAAGAATACATTTCTGATGTTTAGAAAGCCACTGGTTTGTGATCCCTTGTTACAGAAGCCCTAGATCAGCAGGTTTACTCTCTGTGTTCAACTACCTGATGGGCATTTTGAGGCTGCTGGGCTGACCCCACTAGATTGTGTTCTGATTTGGGTTCTTCTCCTGGGTACCCATAATTTCATAATGGACTATTGGAGCAAAAGTAACCACTTGCTTGGCAACCCCTGACTCTCTCCTATTGGGCGAGGACTTGGCTTGCATGGGACATGATAATACTGCAAACACCTGACTGTGTGATAAAGAGGGTGTAATTCCTAGCAGTGCCTCTGGGCCTCTGGTGGGAGTGTTACACTGCAAGCCCAACATGAGCCAGGCATAGCTTTGGCATTTGAAAATACTTTATGAGAGAACCTCTAAGGATTTTTAAAAATTAGTTGGTGCAGTAGGTTGAACAGTGGTTTCCAAAAAGAGATATCCACATTCAAATCCCAGGAACCTGTAAGGCGAGCTTATCTGGAATTATGTCTTTGTAGACATAATTATGATTCTTACAATGTGATCATCCTGGATTAACTGGTGAAGCCCTAAATGGAATAACAAATGCTTTTAGAAGAGATTAGGAGAGGAGAAGACACGAGCACAAAGTAGACAGTGATGAGAAGGTGGAGGTAGAGGTTGGAGTGATGGGGCCACAAGCCAAGGGACATCTGGAGGCATGGAGGCTGGAAGAGACATGAGAGCATCTGCTCCTGGAGCCTCCAGAGGGAACAAAGCCCTGCTGACACCCTCAGTGTAGACTTCCAGCCTCCACAACTGTGAGAGAATCATTTCCTCTTTTGTTTTATTTTGTTTTGTTTTGCAGTGCTAGGAATTAAACCCAAGGCCTTACATATGCTAGCCAAGGGCTCTAGCAGTGAGCTACACACCCAATCCTAAACTCCTGTTGTTGTAAACCCTCCACTGTGCTATCATTTGCTATGGCAGTCACCGGACACTGAAATAGTTGTGACTTTACCTAAAGGAAAAACCAGCTCTGGTGGTGAGAGAAGCTACTCAAGACTAAGGACAACACATAGGAGGAAGACACCCAGTTGTTGGCCAGCTCAGGGGGTGACTTAGATCTCCTGAAACCCAGTGAGAGAACCCAGGTAGGGCAAGCTATTCAACAGGCACGAGTATTCTTCCTTCAGTCTGGCTCCAGATCCTCCATCCTGTTTAGTCATTCCTCCTGATCCTACTTAGTGCCCGGTGAGAAGTTTAACAAAGCATCTGCAGTGAGGGAGTGGCCTGGCTATTGGTCTTTGCCCTCGTGGGATCCCCTATGTGAGGTGCAGTCACCTCTAGCCACAGGAGGGGCATTTACTTCAGAGTTCCTTGGATGGATGGCCTGGCAAGGGTCTGGAGCAGGCTCCTCATCCTGGAGGCAGCAGGCTGCAGGGCTTTCTGACATTTGTGACAAGACAGTGTGAGCGAGTCAGGCCTTTTGCCCCACGGTTCCTCCCAGCTGTCCTTGCCAGCCTTGCAGACTCTACACACAAGTCAGAACATGAGTTCCTCACCTCTGCCCTCCTCACTCATGTATGATTTTTTTTGGATGGAGATGAAAGAAGACCTAATGAAAATCCAAGCAGAAGATGAAGAGGTGAGGAAAACAAGGGTGTTGAGTTAGCCTAGAAATAGGACAGGAATGGGAGAGTGGGCCTCTGGATGCAGTGTCCAGGAGGGAAAAGGTACTCTTTCCCCACAGAGAGGGACTGGATCTGTTTGGGAAGGCTCTGTGACCCAGATGGGAACAGAGTTCCCTCATAAACCCAGATATGATCAACTCTCACAGTGTGGTGGAAAGATTTCCTATTCCCTGTGCCTTTCTATAACAGCCACTCCAGCCCAAAGCTTCTACCCAAAGAGCAAGCCGCAGTGCTCCCACACACCCTGACCACTAGCTACAAATGGGAGGCTGAGGAAGGGGCAGTGCAAGTTTGAGACCAGCCTGGGCAATGTGGAGAGATATTTTCTCAACACAAAATTTAAAAGGAGGAAAGGTGCTGGGGGTGTAGCTCAGCACTGGAGCCTTTGCCTAGCACGTATGAGGCCCTGGATCCAACTCACAGTACTGCCCCCACCAAAAAAAAAAAAAAAAAAAAAAAAGAATCACCAGCAGGGAAAACTCCTGTGCCTGAGTTTTCCCATTCAATGGGTAATCACAGAATCATCATTCCATAGTGGCCACCTAGGATCAAAGAAGAATTGGTCCAGGCAGAAGCAGAGATGGGAAAGAGCTTTGGTTACACGAGTGGACCCTAGGAATAGGCACCACTCATTACAGGATCATATAGGGGGCCAGTGACTTTGGGCTTGATCCCAGTTGCTGTCCCTCTCTTCAGAGAGGAATAATTCCAAAGGATCTGGGGTCAAGAGGGATCAATCAGCAGAGCTGAGAGCCTCTCGGGTCCCCACTGGCTCAGCTATAAGATAGGACAGGACACAATGCCAGGGCCTGGGGCACCGAAGTGAATATGTCCCAGCATCTGCCCTCAAGGATCTCACTGTCTAGCACCCTGCTTCAGAAAGGGTCGGTCTGTGGCTTTTTGCGGTAAGATAAGGAGCTTCCTCCAGAATGCAAGTGCGTTTTCATCTCCAGGCACAATGTCCAGGTTAGCTGATATGTTTTAAAGTAAGACTTTCTCCATAAAGGAAGTAGGGGGTTGGTTTACAAATTCTTTGTTGTGAACATTAACTGTTTGGATAGTCATTCTGAGGCCTACTCTAGAGGGTTAGTGGAAGTAAAAACATTTTCTGGTGTGGTAATAGCAGAAACTATGAATGCCCCATCCGTGTGTCCCTGGCACTGACGTTCTCATGCACGCTGACACTTTACTCTGAGAAGTCCCGCCATGTTCCATCTGGGGCTTTCTCGGAGGTCCAGCAGAGGAGCTGGAGAAATGCTACCGTAGGGCCCCCCAGGCAGTGATGAGTAGCAGCTGGAGGAGGAGGAGTCCAGCTTTTACTCCTGGGCATGTGCGCTGCGCTCTCCCTGCAGTCTCCAGCAGGACCACACCCTGTTGGCCCTCAGTGTCACCCACCAGGTAGCAGACTCTAGTGTGGCTCCCGCCCCAGCCTCTCACACACGGCCACGCTCCTACCGGGTTTCCTGGGACCACACCCCACAGAATCTTTATCTGTGTACCTTGGTTTCAGGACCTGCTTCTGGGAGAACCCTGTCAAAAATACCCTGCTAATTTCATGATCAGCCCTTTTGAGGTGAGGATAAGATGCTGTCTTGGAGCTTGCACTGTGCCTGAGAACCCTTTCTTGCTTCCACATCACTTGCCATTTACATCTGTCCACGGGGCCCTGATGGCTGGGGCAGGGATGGTGTTGATGTTCTTATTCTATTATCTGGAGAGAGGCAGTGATGGCAGGAAAGGAGAACACCAGCGGTGGGCTCCAGAACAGAACCTTGATGCTGCCCCAAACCTCTTCCCCTCCCGTGAAGCACTGACAGACTCCCACTTGTCCGAGTCGCAGTCTAGAGTCAACCTTGACCCCCATTCTGCTTCCTGTGCATCCATCCCACGAGAACGTCCCGGCTTTGTGTGCAGGGCGCCTGGGTGAAACCCACTCACCGCTCCCAGACCCCGCAATCCCAAGCTTCTACCACTCTCCCTGGAGCCACATCAGTGGCCTTCCCAATCTGTCTGCCTCCACGGCATTCCAGTTTCACACAGCATCCAGAGACAACTATCCCAAAGTGTAAATCAGGCACCCAGGGTTGTAGCTCCTTGGTGGAAGAGGCCCTGCGTGCGTGAGATCCCTGGTTCAAACCACAGCACCCCCCCACAATGCAAAGTGGATTTTGTCATCTCCTTGCTTACAGCCTTTTGAGGACTTCTCATCTCTCTCCGAAAACTGTAACTCTCTCGTCCATGCCTACACACCCTCTGGGGTCTGCTTCCGACTTCCCCAGCCTGAGCCCCTCCAATCTCCCCGTCACGCCCTCCATCCGGGTACAGCAGTTTCCATTTAGCTCCTGGAATGTTCCCAGATCTCTCTTGCCGCTGTGACTTGGCACTTTTGCTTGCTTTTGGCTCAGAGACCCTTCCCTGGGCTGTCGTGTGGTGCTGCAGCTGCTTCTCGTGTGCTGCTACTTGGTTCAAATGTAATTCTCCATCGTCGAAGCCTTCCCCGATTAGCGGATCTAAAGTGTCCCTTCCCCTTATGCACACTGAGACCCCAGGTATTCCCCACCAGATTGCCCTGTGTATCTCCTTTGTAGTTGTTGACTTGCCTGTAGAAATTGGATCATAAGGAGTAAGGCAGTCAGACCAGGGGGAGGCTATTGGTGTGGTCCTAGGGAGGGTCAGAGGGGCCAGCAGGTTCCAGCCTCCCTGCTGGAATAACAGCACCATGGAAGCCCAGATTTGTCCGTGTCCTCTGCATTGAATTGCCTAGCATACCACAAGCACTCAGTGCACATCAAGAAGTATTTATTTAGAGCCCAAGTTTCACTGTCTTTTTTGTTTGTAGTAAAAAATACATAAAAGTTGCCATTTTAATCTTCATGTATGTGTGTGTGTATGTGTGTGTGTGTTTGTATGTGTGAGTTTTACTAAGGATTGCACCCAGGGGTGCTCTCCCACTGAGCTATATCCTCAACCTTTTTATAGTTTGTGAAACAGTCCTACTGAGAAGCCCAGACTGGACTTGAATTTGAGAGCTTCCTGCCTCAGCCTCCTGAGTAGCTGGGATTACAGGCATTAGAAACAAGATTATAAACTACCACACCCAGCCATCTTCACCATTTTTAAGTGTACAGTTCTGCAGCATTCACATTAAAAGGTGATAATAATTCACAGAAGTACATTCACATTGTTGGTCACTGCCTACCATTTTCAGGACTCTTTCATGGTCCCAAGTTGAACCTCTGGACCAGTTAAATACCACCTCCCCATCCCCTCTGGTAACCACTATTCTCTCCATGTTTTAGAATCTAATGAGCATAGCAACTCACATAAGAGGAATCATAAAGCTCTTGTCCTTTTGTGGCTTGCTTATTTCACCTAACATGCCGTTTCTAAACTTTAACCATGTTGTAACCTGTGCTGCAAGTCCTGGTTGCATCTGGACTGGTTAGGGTTAGTAAACCAGAAGTTTATATGGAAACAGGGATTGGTGGTCCAGTGCCCTGGGATGAGATCTAAATCAAAGGCTTCACATAAACAGTCTTTTGTTGGCTTTGCCAGCAGCTGTTAACTGATTAATTTACCTCATCTCTTGGCTTCTCCCCCCGCCGCACGCCTTTGTAATTGAATGTAGGACCTCCCCCAATTTTCCTTTTTAATTTGTGGCCCTGCCTCTCAGAGTTTCCCTCCTTGTTCCTTCCCCAGCTAGTGCAGCTTTGAGCTGAGGAGCCAATCCTCCCCCAGTT
>NW_022900933.1:31692215-31737936 GCF_012274545.1 Fukomys damarensis | reverse complement strand
CCTGTCTCAAAAAACCAAAGAAACAAAACAAAAACAGTTCTGTCATTCCCTGTTTGGAAAGAGCAGCCTATGGGCATTTTTTCCTAGGTGTAAGGGTTCCTGGATCGGTATGGTTTGCGAATTTAGAGTGTGTACCCCCGGTCTGAGACCTCCAGATCTCTGGGGTAGAAGGTATGGTGCCAAGCAGCTGGGACGGAGCTTGAGGCCAGAGGAAAGAAGAACCAAGAGCTCTAGGAGCAGAGAACAGAGTAAGGGGGGAAAGCTTTGATTTACAAAGCCCAATTCTACCTCTCTGGTTCCTCCATGCTCCCTCCGTCCTTCCTGAACCTTCCAGGGATGTCTGTGTGAGCTGTGACTTGGGCCCCAGCCAGGAAGGAAGAACCCAGCAGGGAGATTGGAAGGGCCGGGAGCTGGGATGTGGGTCTGGAGGATGGGCCTCTCCTGCTCCTCCTCCTCTGTCCCTGGGGACCTGCCCCCTTCTAGGCCAAAAACGAGCACACATGGCATGTGACTGAGGACACGTGTGGTGCTGAGGGGCCCAGATGGGGTGTCCGTGTGGGCAGGACTGTGACGATGGACACACAGGAAGCTCAGCGTTGAAAATCAGGTGGAGGGAGTGTGTGTGCAGAGCGTGTTGTGTGTGTGCACTGTGTGTCCACAGTTTTCAATCCATTCCGCAGTTAGTGGTTCTGGATCCTGGGAGAAGCATTTATGCACCAGCTAAACTCTGCTGCGCAGTAGTTAAGCGCTGGCCTTGGTTGGAAAGATAAGGATTGGAAACCCAACTTTGACACTTACTGGCCGTAGTGAGCATGTGTGGCCTTTTTGGCCTCTAGTACTGAAACCCCTTTGTTTTGTGCTAAATCTCCCATCTGGAAAGGTGGAGCTGCCTCCCACAGTAGAAGCTAAAGATGCCAGGCATTTCCCGTCCGGCCTCCCTTGCTGCTAAGCCACAGTACGTAGAACAAGACCCCTTGAATTCCATGAATCCAGGCCATTTGGGTTGTCCTTCCAAGGTAGTCAGGGATCACCAAAGGGGACGGAATGATCAGATGCTGGGAAGGGGCCCCTTGGGGTTGGTGCCTGCTTTGTGCTTCCATAGCAGAACCAAGCAAGAACAGAAATGGGAACCCAGGCTGGGCTCATGTGGCCCCAGAGTTAAAGACACAATAGCTGTAAACACATCCAGCTGACAGATGCAGGCACAGAGCAGCACCCTGAAGCCTGCCTCATCCTTGTAGTCAAAGCAGCCTGGATCGGAGCTCAGACACTGCCACTCAGGAACTACTCTCTCTGCGAATTAACATGAGAACCTGGACAGGAACTTTTGATGGGAGCACTTTCCTATATTTGCCACCCCTTTCCTTTGTTTGTTGAAAAGGGGACTGTGTCTCTCTTCTTGCTTGAGCAATAAAAGCAGAAAAGCCTTGCCTGTGCCTGTATTCCTCTGGTTTGGTCTATCTTTTGTCAACCACAGGCCAATAACAGCTTTGCGTGAAAGCTGGGTGCTTTCTGTAATCCCACTCACTGATTCCAGCTGAGTCCGGTGTCCAGCTGACTTCGAGCATTGTGCATAGCCACATAGTCTCCAGACTGAGTCCTCTGGATTCCTCACGACCTCATTTTCCCCAGGTTTGTGGAGGTATATTTGCATGTGGTGATATCTGCCCTTTTAAAATATACATTCCAATACAGTTTGCTAAATTATATGCTTGCACGGCTACTCCCACAATTGAGATAGAGAATATGCCCCTTTGTGGTCAGTCCCCTCCCTCTAACTCCAGACCCTAGTAACAATTGACCTGATTTATCTCCCTGCGCTTCTGTCTTTTCTAGAATATTCTGTAAATGGAATCATACAGTAATGCTGCCATGGAGTCTGGCTTCCTTTACTGAACAGAATGCTTTTGAGAGTCAGTCATCTCCGTTGTTGTATGTGTAATTACTTTGTTCCTTTTTACTGCTGAATAGTATTTCATTTTATAAATGTACCAGAATGTGTTCATCTATTCATCACTTGTTGGACATTTAGGTTGTTTCCTGTTTGTCATGATTATGAATAAAACTACTATAAACTCATGTAAGTTTTCAAAGGAGTTGAATTACTGAGTCTACTGAGTCGTATATATATATATACCATTTTCCATTTCTGCCAGCAACATATGAGAATTCAGTTGGTCCACATCCTTACCAGTATTTGATATCAGGTTTTAAAAGTTTGAGGCATCTTAATAGGAGTCAGTGTTATCTCATTATGTTTTATTTAGGCTTTTGTTTTTGTTTGTTTTTGAGGTGGGGTCTTGCTCTGTTTACCAGCCTGGGCTTGAACTCTGGGACTGGAGTGATCCTCCCACTTCAGCCTCCCCACTGCTGGGACTACATGTACAGTACCCAGCCATTATGGTTGTAATTTGTTTTTACCTAGGTGTAAATGTTTCTGAGCACCTTGTCATGTTATTTACCATTCATGTATCTTCTTTGGGGAAGTGTCTGATCAAATCTATTGCTAATTTTTTATTGTTTGGGAGGTCTTTTATTTTTTAGTTTTGAGAGTTCTCTCTATATTCTTAGAACTAGTCCTTCATCAGATATGTGTTTTGCAGATATGTCATTCCAGTCTGTGAACTGACTGTTTACTTTTAGAGGAGTCTTTCAAAGAGCACAAGTTTTAAATTTTGAGGAAATTCAGTTTATCATTTTTTCCCTCTATGATTCATGATTTTTATGTCATAAGAAAAACTTACCTAACCCAAAGTATCCAGATTTTCTCTTGTTTTCTAGAAGTTCTATCATTTAAGCTTCTATATTTAGGTCTATGGTCCATTGTAAATTATTTTTTGTGCTTGTTATAGACTGAGGGTCTCTGGTTTTGCATATAAAACAAAGCCTTTGTTGGAAATGTCCTTTTTTAATTGAATTCCTCGAACATTCACATCAAAAATCAATAGATGAAGCCAGGCATGGTGGCGCATGCCTGTAATTCCAGTACTCAGGAGGCTGAGGCAGGAGAATCACTGTGAGTTCGAGACCAGCCTGGGCTACATAGTGAGTTCCAGGTCAGTCTCAACTACATCGTGAGACCCTGTCTCAAAAAAAAAAAAAAAATCAATAGATGGGGCTGGGGATGTAGCTCAGTGGTTCCACTGCCTACCTCACAAGCACAAGGTCCCAAGTTCTAATTCCAGTACAAAAACAAAAACAAAAACAAAAACAAAAAAACATCAATAGATGTATGTTTAAGTTTATTTCCAGGTTCTAGTTTCTGCTACTCTGTGTCTCTGCATCACTGCTGCACCATATTGATTGCTATAGATCTATGGTACATCTTGAAATCAAATAGTGTGACTTCTACATGTTTGTTTTTCTTTGTCAACATGATTTTGGTAAGTTAGGTCATTTGCTTTTCTATATAAATATTCATATAATACAATATAGACATAAATATAATATAGGTAATAAAATATACAATATAGATATAAATATAATATAAATATTAGCATCAGCTTGTTAATTTTCCCTAAAGAAGTCTCTTGGTGTTTTGATTGAGATTGCATTGAATCTGGAGATGAATGAGGGAGAATTGGTATCTTGAAAATCTGGAGTCTACCAATCCATGTACACAGTATATTTCATTTAAGTTTTATTTGATTTCTCTTATCAATATTTTATAGTTTTTAACCTATAAATCTTGTACATTATTTATCCTGAAATATTTCATGATTTTTTGGAGCTATTATTATCTTCTTTTTTTTTTAAATTTCAGTGTCCAATTGTTCATTACTAGCATGTAAAAATGCAATTAGATAAATATATTTTAGTCTGTTGATCTTGTATTCTGCATTCTTGCTAAACTCACTTGTTAGATCTAATAGTGTCTAGAAATTCTTTGGGCTTTCCTACGTGGCCAACTGTGTTGTTAACAGGAGTTTTTTGGGTTTTTTGTTTTTTGTTTTTTTTTTTTTCCTTTTTGGTCTTGTTTTGTTTCCCTGTACTGGGAAAAAGCCTTTACACTGCTATATCCCAATGCTTTTTATTCTGAGACATAATCTTGCCAAGTTGCTAAATTGCTTGGGCTGGGCTTGAACTTATGATCATCCTGCCTTAGCCTCCCAAAGGCCTGAGATAACAAGTATGCACCACAATGCTTGCCTTGTTGAAAGTTCTATTTCTTTTTCATCTCTCTACCTTTTATGTCTATTTCTGGCCTGACTGAACCAACTTGGACATTAACTAGGAGAGGTGACAGACATCTCTGCCTTTTTTTAATCTTTGGGAGGAAGTCTCTTGTCATTAAATATAATGCTAGCTGTAAGTTTTGTAGATACTCAATAGGGTGAGGAGGTTCCCATTAGCCCTAGTTTTCTTAGAGTTTTTATCATGAATAGACACCCTATGACCTTTTAATAAATTTATTTTGTGCTTAAATCAGCCAGGATGCTTTCTGCTTCATACAGAAGCCCAGACTGAAACAGCAGCCTTGTAGTCTTGCACTAACTCCTTAACTTCATCTGAATAGAAGCCTAGCAATGGAAATTTAAATCCTTTTAATTTTACTATCTAAAAAATCAGGTCGGGCCTGGTGACGCACGCCTATAATCCCAGCACTTGGGAGACTGAGGCAGGAGTGAATTCAAGGCCAGCCTGAACTATTTAGTGAGACCCTGTCTTAAAAAAACAAACTAAATAAATGAATAAATGGCATCTCCAGAATACATACACACACAAGTACATACATACATAAATGGCATCGCCAGGACAGCTAGGTGCCCTGCAGCATATCTGTAATTACAATACCCTGGAAGGCTGAGGTAGGAGGATCATAAGTTTCAGCCCAGCTTGGGCAATTTAGCAACTTAGTATGACCCTATCTCAAAATAAAAAAGAGCTGGGGATACAGCACTGTGTGAAAGCCTTGGGTTCAATTCCATTATCACAAAATTTTAAAAATTAAAAATAAAATAGCCAGGGCAATCTTCATATCTTTGCCTGTGTTCATTAATTGTTTTCTTTCACTTCACCCTCAGTAACTATGCTGATTATGTGAAATTATATAAATAACACATTCACTGTTGAGAACCTGAACACCTCTTTAAAATACAGAGAGTATAGGCCACCAGGAAGCCACCATCCTTAGATAAACACCACCAACTGTCTGGTGACCATCTCCCAAGGCCCTCTCCACTCATGCGCACACACACTCCTGAGGCCTCCCTGTCACCTGGCCCTCTCATACCACATCCGAGCTGTGCTTCCATGGTTCGTGTGCTCTGCGGTGACTGGGCTCTGCTGGGCAGTTCCCACGCATGTCTCCCATGCTGCTCTGGTCAGATGGTGGGAGCTGTGGTCACCTGCATTCCCAGTGTCTGGCTGTCTGTGTAGCTCCCTCCGGTTGATGGTGACAGTCACTGGGCTCTGACAGTCACTGGCAGCCCCTTTGAGGGCCTTCCATTGCTCCAGACCAGAAGACCAAGGTCCAAGGGGGAGCAGTCCAGGCCTAAGAGTTCCTGATAGAACCTGATAGCCCTGATAGAACCTATAACACTTCAGAAATCCCAGACCATCACTCCCACCGGTGAAGAAACCATGCAGGCAAGTCTGGACTCAAGGTACAAAGAATTAGCCCCACCTTTCGGTAGGAGAATCAGCAAAAACTTTATAACCACCATCAACATTCTACTATTCTCAAACAATAAATATGTGTTAAGCACCTGCTATATACCAGGCGCTTTCAATGTCCTTGTTAATAATTAACACCTCATTTAGGCCTCATCTTCCCCAAGAGGACACTGCTTGGAGCAGTGCCAGAATCCAGCCTAGGATAGCACAGACTCAGCCTTGTAGAGTCTCAACGCCCAGCCTATGTAGCCAAGCACCACCTCTTACCCTCCCGGGTGGTGTGTGCCTGGGATTTACTGTGGGTCTCAGCCTCACCACCCTGTTGTTAAACTGAGTGGCTTATCTCATGTGCCTTCTAACCCCCGGGGAAGTAGGCTAAGGCCAGCCTGGGAGATTATTTGCAGGGAATTAGCACAGGAGAGAGCAGGATTAGGGCAACCTCCCAGCCAGGGGCTCAGCAGCTTCTATCTGCAAAGAATTGGTGCCACCTCCAGCTGACAAACGGTGCTGGCTACTCCAGGTATCCAGCAGGGCTGCCAGGAAGAAGAGGCTAGAGCAGCTGTTGCACCTTTGAGGGGACAGGAACTGCCCTGCACCCCCTCTCTTCCTGGGGCCTCTGATCCGTGGGGTCGTGGCCACTGTGCACCAGTTCTGTGGGCGATGGGCAAGTGTCTCTGGGAATGAGGACACCAGCCTGGGTCCCTGCCCTGCCATTCATTCAGGGCCACTGTTTGGTCAACTAGAAAACAAGAGCGCTGGGCCGAAGGACCTGTCAGATCCCCACCCCTGCTGATTTCCTGAGCACTTGAGAAACTATGAGAAGGGAAGGAAGGAGTTTGAGGAGGAAAGATGGATGTGAGATTCCTGCTGGGTTTGAAGGCAACAACAGAGAAAGAGTTCACTTTGTCACCTAAGGGAGATGGGTGAAACGCACTGTTGGGTGAATCGATGATAAATGAATGAATGGAACAGGTAGATGTGGAATAGAGCACGATTTGAGTTTCCTCCCAGGGATGTGGAAATGATAGGTTTACTTCTGTGGCTAAATTATATAATCTCTATAAAATGAATAAAATCAGAATTACTCAAAGATACTTTATATAATATGAAGTTAGCACTTATTGGTATCTATTCACTAGAAATTGGTCTTTGTAGTTTACAGCTATAAACCCAATTTACAGAAAGAGAAACTGAGACACAGCAATGTCCAGGGCTAATAAGATAACCTTTTTTGTTGAGATGGGGTTTTGCCATGTTGGCCAAGCTAGCCTCAAACTGCTGGGCTCAAGAGATCCTCCTGACTCAACCTCCAGGGTAGCTAGGACTGTAGCAATTGCCGCCAAAGTGAGCGAACTATGTTGCCTTGATTCAGAGTCCATGAGCTGACCCCCCAGAGTTTGCCTGGGCTGCAACTTCACTGAGTGGGTCCTGTTTCCCTAAGGTCCTCCCTCCACCATCCCTCCACAGTCAGAGTCCACTCCAAGTGAGGCAGGAACAGATCCGGCTTTCAGAGTCCCTGGTTTATCTCATCAGAAACCCTCGGGTCCCCAGTGTTAAACTGTCAGAAGATTCCAAGGAATGAGGACAAACAAACCACCGGCAGAGTTTTGAGTGACATTGCTCTGTGACACCCGAGGGAGGAAAAAAACGACCTTTCTAAATTAATGTGTCCTTTTATATAATATGTGACCTTCAGCTGTAGAAAATTTTCACATTAAAATTTTAAGTATTATAAACACGTAACTATTTTATTTATTTCTCTAACAGTTTACATATTCAAGTTGGCCGAAAGCTTTGTTTTTTGTTTGGGAGTGCTGTAAAATCTTTCTGTTGGTTTGCAGGGAACCATGTTTGACCCCAGATCACTTTTGACTTCAGTGTTGATTTTTCTCATACCCAGGCCAGTGCTCTGTGTATTTCCTTCTTGAGCTGTACCCTGAGGAGCCAGAGCTGAGGCAGTCAAGATAGAGGAGGCTGGGTGAGCCTTAGAGCTCTCAGGGAGGCAGGAGGGTAGGAATTCCTTCCGTTTGCAAGGTTCATAGATGACTTACAGTGGGAGGGATGAGCTCAAGTACCACTGTCCTTTGTTCTAAAGAGCAAATGTCCCGGCTGTGGGCTACCAGCCCTGGGGTTCTTCAAAGATGGAGGGAGGAGGGTGGGAAGGGGGCAGGAGGAAGGAGAGAGTCAGGCATCACACAGGCCTTGACAGACCGGCTCGTCCTGCTTCCCTCTGCCTCTGCCACACGTGATGCTCCACGTCCAGAGATTTGGTCTCTAAAGAATCTTCCAGATCAAGCACTAGCAAATTCTAACCCAACCTCAGCCCTATCTGTTTCTAATAATCCACGATTTTCTGTATATTAGGAAGCCTTTGGGAATCCAAACTTGACTTGCTTTCTTCTCCACAGGGCCTGGGTACTACTCCTCTGGATGACAAAAAGCAAAAACTTTTAAAAAGGCATTTGGTTTCAGAATTTGAAAACACAAGACAAAACAAAGTAAAAACTCTGCTTTAGCAATATTTCCACTCGGAATTTTCAAGAATCTTGAGTTGAGAGAAAGCTGGTTACAGATGACTGACTGTACAGCTGTACGATATTTTGATTTTTAAAAGGCTTTTGTCTGTCTGTCCGATTCGATCCCACTGCCCTCAACACCACCCCTTGAGGTAAGCCGGGCACATAAGCTCCCCCATTTGCAGATTGGAGGAGCTGAGGTTTGGAGCAAAACAAGAACAAATATCTGTGATACTCTCACAACTGTTTTTTCTCTGAAGTGGGCCCTCTTTAGAACTCTTGTACTCCTAGTTTCAGAAAAGCAACCCCTCCCCCCGAAAAACTAAAAATCAAGCCCAAAAAGGGGTTATGACTTTTTCAAATGATAAGCACCAGGGGTGGATGGAGGAGACCTTGGGTGCCAGCAGCAGCTCACTCACTTTCACACGCAGGTGGCCGGCAGGTCCGGCGCTAGCAGAAATGCTGCACAGCGAAAGCTGTCCAAGTCTATTTACATTCTCGATTCTCATCAGTCAGGTGAAGCAGAGGGCCACTGTCCCGACCCCGGTCCCATAGCCAGATCTGACTCCGATCTTGTGGCCCACATCCCCATTGGGGGAGAGAACCCATGATGGGCCCTACACTGGTTGAAGGACACCAGAATACAGCCTGACTGCTTGCCAGCTTTAAAGCTGGGTTCATTGTTAGAAATCACAGCTTGGTTTGTTCCTACCATGCTTCCTTCTGGACTAACTTCCCACCAGGACCTCGTAAGTAACACTTTTCCTATAGAACAGGAGTCTCCAAGCCCATTTGGAACCAGGCTACACAGCAGGTGAGCAACAGGCCAGTGTGTGAAGCCTCTGCTGTATTTACAGCTGCTCCCCACTGCTCCCATTTCCTAGTTACAGAAAATCAAGCTCAGGGCTCCCACTGATTCTGCATTATGGTGAGTTGTATACTTAATTCATTATATATTACTTTCTAAAAATAATAAAAATAAAGTGCACAATAACTGTAATAGTTTTTGATTGTCCTGAAACTATCCCCCACTAACTCCCATCCATGGAAAAAGTGTCTTCCATAAAACAGGTCCCTTGGGCCAAAAAGCTTGGAGACTACTACCTTGCAAAGAATACATCCTCACATACAGGGTGAGCCAATGGCCAAATATCTTCACATTCTTCCTTTATATTTGCAGGGAGGCAAAGAGAAGACCACACGGGGCCCAGCCTCAATTTCTCCCAAGATTAATTCTGCTCTGCCGCCATAGCTGCCTGGTCAGCAGGGGTTGCTCACTAGTTCCCCCACGTGGCCCTGCTCTTGGGATGACCGGTTCAGTTCTGATTGATTGAGGACACTGCTGTGCCTGTGTCCTTAAGTATGTTCAGTGCCAGGGCTGCACCTCATTTATTCATTCTCCCTCAGAGCAACTATCCCAACATATCTGCATAGAGTCAGTTTTCAGTAAATGGTTCTGATACCAGCCCCATATGGGGAGTTACATGAGGGTTAACATTCACTAGCCCAGTAGAAAGCACAGAGGGTGATAGTTGCACTCATTTCTATTTCCAAATTTTCTGATCACTTGGAAATAGCCTGCCATGGACTAAACCATGTGGAATCATGAGCCAAAATAACCCTCTCCTCCCTTAAAAATTAAATAAGGAGATTGATCTTTCTCAAAAGGGGTAGGGAATCGAAGAATGGATGGAGGGGGAAAGGAAGGAAGGGAAAGGGGGTGAAAAGGAGTTAACATGCATTATGCTCATGTACCAACTCTACACAAGGAACATAAGCACCATGTTCTACAAATATGAACTAAGAAAGAAATGATCTGAAAAATAACAAACAGATACATAAATTTTCTGACCACAGATTGTTCCAGAAGCCACAGAGGGTTCCGAGTGGATGGGATAATTCCATAAGCATTCAATAGAATGTGAATCTGCCTTAGGGTTATCTTATTAATCACATCATCATCTGGTTCCTTTATGGTGTATACTTGTAAAAAGAAGTTCTCAAAATGGTATCCTTTCTCAGCCTAGTTCCTCACTAGAAAAAAGCCCCTCTTTTGCATGTCCACAAGCTTTCTGGAGATAGCTAACTGTAGATAAACTGATGTGTTTCCTTTCCCTCACGTCCTTCCATGTTTTCCTTGGATTCTACCTTCTACTTCAGGCTGAGAGAAGGGAGTCAGGTTATCCAGAGCATGAAAGATTTATCACCTCCACCGCTCTTTATAGAACTTCTCTGATTTCTAAGGAATATCTATCTCATTTCCTTAAGGGGTTTTGCAGAAGAAAGAGTTTAAAGGGGAATTAATGTTTTCTGAAGCCCTGCTGAGTTTTTAAAAATCTGTAGGATGGCGAGTTTTAATAACTCCAATTAATTACCCCTTTTAAGATTAGACATGAAGGTGAAGCCTTGAGGTTTTACCACCATTGGAAACTACTAATAAAACCAAGTTGTTAAGAACCAAATGTGGTTTCAGTATAAAAACAGCTCCAGGGAACAGCCATTTGTGGAAGAAAGATGTCCCCCAGTTCAGGTGTGAGGGGTCATTAGTAAATCTATCTGACAAAGCAATGTTGGCTGCAGGCACTACTGTTATGTGCACAGCATTCCTTTTCTACTTTGTCTCTGCCTTGATTTCAGTGGGCTGAATAAATGCACTATTTGTTTTCTACTCTCTGGGTGATGATGGCAACCAGGAAGGGGAGGGCTATGGAAGGTGACAGCTGTGGGGACCCAGAGAGGCATTTGTTCTTGAAGTCCCACATTTATTACCTATTCCCTGCAGTGCTGTGGATCTGAAACTAGAACGGCAGGTCCTCAACAGCACGGTGCCTTTGATGTGGATGACAAAATCACAATGTAGAAAAGGATCTTATGGACTATCCAGTCTAACCTTCACCCCCAGGACTATTTTACAGAAACATCACTTGAGAGTCAAAAAATAGCAGAGACAGAAAGCGGTGGTATCAAGCATTCCAAATCTCTGGTGTTCTTTCTGCATATCCGTTCTCACTCATCATGTTTGTCATCTGTTTTGGGTGGCCGAGTGGGACAAGACCCAAAGTCCTGCTGCTACATCAAGTGTGCATATTCTTAAAACAACAGCTCACCTGAAACCATGTCAATAAAAAAGCATTCCAGGCTTTGCATGCAAAGGGCATGGAACCACATACTGGAAACAAGGTGGGCACAGAGTAGATGACATTGTGATGGCCTCAGTGACAGGGTCTGCTCAGGCTAGGATAGGCAGCTTAGGATGTCATGCACCACGGGCCGTGATGCTGAGGTGACAGCACCTCGCCAAAAGCCTCCTCTGCTCCTGCTCTTTGTCCTCCATATCTCTTCCCCATCACCTCCTCTACCACCTCTGCCCAGCTCCATGGCACTCTCACTGGGGCTGAGGACTTTCATGTGACATCCACACATTTATACATTTCCCTTCTGATTAATTGCTCACTGAGGCCAAAGAAAAGAATTGGTAAAATTTAGCTGCGCATGGTTGTACAAGCTTGTAATCCCAGCACTCTAGGAGGCTGAGGCAGGAGGATCAAAAATCTGAGCCCAGCCTGGATAGCTGAGTGACTTAGCAAGACCCTGTCTTGATATTTTTTATTAGTGTATCATGAATACATTCATTGTCAGTAGTTGGTACGTGTACATTACAATCTTTTTATGTCCCCTTCCCTTCTCCCCCTCCTACCTCTCTTCAACTCTTAGTCCCCTTCCCATTTGCCAAAGATCTAGCTCCCTATTTCCTATTGTATATCGTTTTTCCTTTGATTTATTTATGCTTTGGGTTTCTCAGATAGCAACTGTATGATATTTTTCTTGGTTTTTGAGACAAGGTCTCACTATATAGTTCAGGCTGGCCTGAACTCACTCTGTAGCCCAAGCTGGACTCAAACTTGTGGCAATCCTCCTGCCTTAGCCTCTCAAGTGCTGGGATTACAGGCATGCACCACCATGCCCAGTAAACTAGATTTTTAAGCCGGTGTCTGATTCATTTCATTTAATATTATAGATTCAAGGTGTATCCATTTTCCTACAACTGACTTGTTTATCCTTCTTTATGGCAGAGTAGTACTCCATTGTATGTAAATCTCACCTTTTCTTTATCCATTCATCTGTTAACAGACATATAAGGCTACTTCCACAATGTGGCTTTTATGAATTGTGCAGCTATAAACATGGGTGTGCATGTGTTGTAATGTGACGTCTTTAACTCTTTTGGGAAGATACCTAGAAGGGGCCTAGCTGGGTCAAATGGAGTTTCTAGTTTCAGTTTTTGGAGGGCTGTCCATACTGATCTCCACAATGGCTGTGCTGGTTTACATTCCCAACAGCAACATAGAAGGGATCTTTAGTCTCCACAGCCTCACTAGCATTTTTTGCTATGCATTTCTTGGTAATGGGCATTCTTTCTGGAGTAAGATGAAAGCTCAGTGCTGTAATTTGCATTTCTCTAATGGCCAGCCATGTTGAGCATTTTTTTTAAAGGGCGGGATGTAGTTTAGGGTGAAGGCTCTGGGTTCAGTCCCCAGTACTGAACAAAAATTCATAAAATTCATAAACAGAACACTTAAAAAAATTATCTTTAATTCGGACCAAGGTTAAAATCTTCCCTCAGCCATTTGCAGTTTTAAAAAATGATCTTACATTTAAAAATGCAACTTAAGGAACAGCTGGTGAAAATTTTTTCCCTCATTGTAGGTTGTCTCTTAGTTCTGCTGATGGTTTCTTTTGAAGTACAGAAGCTTTTTAGTAAGATGAGATCCCAGTTGTTGATTCTATCTGCTAGTTCCCGTGCTACTGAGGATTTGTTCATAAAGTCTTTTCCTATACCAATGTCTTCCAGAGTTCTGCCTAACTTACCTTCCAGCAAGTTTAATGTTTCTGTTTTAATATTTAGATCTTTAATCCACTTGGATTTTAATTTAGTGCATGGTGAAAGATAAGGGTCTAATTTTAATCTGTGGCAGGTTGACATCCAGTTTTTCCAACACCATTTATTAAAGAGGCTATCTTTCCTCCACTGAGGATGGTCAGCTCCTTTGTCAAAGATGAGGTAGCTGAGTACATCTGGGTTTGTTTTTATGTCTTCCAGTCTGTTCCACTGATCCTCAGGCCTGTTTCTTTGCCAGTACTGTGCTGTTTTATCACAGTGGCTTTGTAGTATAGTTTCTAATTGGGAATTATATCCACTGCCATGTTTCTGTTTCCTAGGATGGCTTTTGCTATTCTAGGTCTCTTATGGTTCCAAATGAATTTTTGGATTCTTTTTTCTGGTTCTGTGAAATATAGTGTTGGAATTTCAATTGGCATTGCATTGAATGTATATAGCACTTTTGGAAGTATGGCCATTTTCACTATGTTGATTCTTCCTACCCAGAAACAGGGGAGATCTTTCCATTTTTGTATATCCTCTTCGATTTCTTTTTTCAGAGTGCTGTAGTTTTCAGTGTAGAGATCTTTTGTTTCTTTTGTTAGATTGATTCCTAGATACTTCATTTTTTTGGATGCTATTGTAAAAGGAATTTTTTCCCTTATTTCTCTTTCTGTCTGTCTGTTATTTGTGTATAGAAAGGCTATTGATTTTTGGGTATTCACCTTGTATCCAGATACTTTACTGAATCTGTCAATTAAGTCTAGAAGTTTTTTGGTGGAGTTTTTTGGATCTTCAATGTAGAGTATCATATCATCAGCAAATAATGATAGTTTAACTTCTTCCTTTCCTATCTTTATTGCTTTGATTTCTTTCTCTTGTCTAATTTCTGTGGCTAATGTTTCCAGAACTATATATAAGAGGAGTGGTGATAGTGGGCATCCTTGTCTTGTTCCTGATTTTAACGTGAAGGTTTTCAGTTTTTGGCCATTTAATATGATGTTGGCTGATGGTTTTTCATAGATAGCCTTTATTAAGTTGAGATATAGACCATCTATTCCAATTTTTTGCAGGGTTTTTCTCATGAATGGGTGTTGAATTTTATCAAATGCTTTTTCTGCATCTATTGAGAGGATCATATGGTTTTTGTCCTTGACTTTGTTAATATAATGTATTACATTTATTGACTTTCATATGTTGAACCACCCTTGCATCTCTGGAATAAATCCGACTTGGTCAGGATGGATGATCTTCTTGATAATCCTCTGTATTCTGTTTGCTAGTATCTTATTAAGGATTTTTGCATCTATATTCATTAAGGAGATTGGTCTGTAGTTCTCCTTTTTAGTTGCACCTTTCCCTGGTTTGGGAATCAAAGTGATACCTGCTTCCAGGAATGAATTTGGAAGCATAGCTTCCCTTTCAATTTCATTGAAAAGTTTGAAGAGTAATGGCAGTAGTTCTTCTCTAAATGTCTTGCAAAATTCAGTAGTGAATCCATCAGGACCTGGGCTTTTTTTGTTGGTAAATTTTTAATTACATTTTCAATTTCACTGACTGTAATTGGGGTGTTTAAAATATTTTCGCCAGCTGTTCCTCAGACAAAGGACTATTATCAAGAATATATAAAGAACTCAAAACAATCAGCCCCCCAACTATAAAGACCCGATTCAAAAATGGGCATCCGAAAGGAACAGACATTTCTCAAAGAAGTAAAAGCAGCAAGTAAATATATGAAAAAATGTTCCACATCACTGGTCATTCGAGAGATGCAGATGAAAACAACACTGAGATTCCACCTCACCCCACAAAGAATGGCTGCTATCAAGAAATCATACAATAACAAATGTTGGCGGGGGTGTGGGGAGAAAGGAACCCTTCTCCATTATTGGTGGGAGTGCAGACTGGTACAAGCACTATGGAAATCAATATGGAGATACCTCAAAGAGCTTGGACTGGAGGTTCCATTTGACCCAGCCATCCCTCTGCTGGGTATCTTTCCAAAAGAACTAAAAGAATCATATCACAGAGAAGTATGCACACCCATGTTTATAGCGGCACAGTTTGTAATAGCTAATACTTGGAAACAGCCTATTTGCCCCTCAGTTGGAAACTGGATAAAGAAGATGTGGTTTTTCTATAAAATGGAATATTACTCAGCCATAAATAATGATAAAATAGATTCATTCATAGGAAAATGGATACATATTGAAGATATACTCCTAAGTGAAATAAATAAGGCACACATGTGTAAATACCAACTAGTTTCTCTGGTGTGAATAATCTGCAATAATACAGAAGATCCTAATAAGATTATGGACATTGAGAAATGGGAAGAAATGAGCTAAAGGTGTAGGGAAGGTGGGACGGGTAGGGGAAGGGTAAAAAGGGGAAAGAAAAAAAATGTGAGATAATGAAAAGATGGAAATAAAGTGCTTGTAGATGGGGAGGGGAGGAGGGGGTGAAGGGAGGGCAGAGACAAGGGGAAAAAACGAGAACCAAGATTTGTCATGTAGAGGTACAAGATCCCAACAATGAATGTAACTGTACTGTATCCCTAAAATGTACCAATAAACTCAATTAAAGCTGAAAAAAATGCAACTTAATGTCCCTTTAATACAACACTAACATCTTTCCAGATTGGTAAATAGCATCCATCCATCCACATTTATTAATAAGTGCTAAATATCCACTGTATGGCTGCGCTGTGACCAACTCAGTCACTTTACTGTCCTGGACATCTGGAGTTAATCAGGTTTGCAGTTGGAAATATGAAATAATAAAGCTCCTGTCCCAGTGTCTGACGAATACCAAGTCCCAATGTCAGGTTCCCTATCTTCCTTAGCTATTTTTGAGCCTTCACAGTCAGACAGGGAATTAGAATGAAAGTGACGTTTAACTGCGAAGACTGACTACTAACCATTTTGCTCCTGTCTTCCTTGTCAGGTTCCCAGGTTGTCCCTCAAAATTTGAATTTGCATTTGACACTATTCCTTTCCCTACCTTAATTCAAAGGTAGATATCTCAAAATGTTAAATCTGCCTAGAGAGGCTCTATCAGCAGCAGGAAAATGCCCCAAAGTGGGACAGGGGAGCAGCTGCTGGCTGAGAACCATTCAGAACGGGGGAAGCATCACGTGGCTTTGGATTAAACCACAGCTTTAGCTGAAATGAGTATTGTTTTTATTTTGAAATGATGGTGAAGAAAGGGAGTCAAAGCCCCAGGGACAAACATCCTGAAGTTTTGATCCCACAAAGTATCATGAAGGTTCTCCTATCTAAAAATGTCTTCCCATTTTACCTTCAAATCTGCACAACTGAGAACTTCCTCTTTCTGGAATTAGTCTACCTGCTGCCATTTTGAGATAGGTCTACAGTCCCAGGCACTCCTTTGAAATGTAATCTATCCTCTTGTAAGTATGCACTTGGGGATATTCTGCAATTTTTTTTTTAAACTCAGGACCTGTGCACCAGGCTACATCCCAGCTCTTATTATTTTTTATTTTAATTTGCTAAATTGCCAAGGCTGGGCTCAAACTTGCAATCCTCCTGCCTCAGCCTCCCAGCGTATTGGGATTACCAGAAGAAATCTGAATTCTTGCCCTTCACTATGGAGACCTCCACCCAGGACAATTCTTCCGCTCGGGGCCTCTGCCCTCCTGCCCTCCAGGGTCCTCACCTCCTAGGCCTCTCGCATCAGGTATTGTGGGGCAAGGTGTGAGCAGGCCCTGGGAGGGTGATCATGCTGAGGAGGCATGATCTCTACCAAGATGACAGAACTGAAAACAGCTGGCTCCCAGAATCAGCTACCCTCGCTGAATAGTCTGTGGGAACAGGCCAGATGTCAGCCAAGCGTCTGAGGCTCGAGATTAATTGAATCTGCCCGTGATAATGGCCTTACAATGACTGCAAGACTGAAGGACTTTGAAGTGAAAGATCTTAGTCTAACTCAGTTCTTGGGCTCTGAGATGGAGACATTTTCTCTAGTTGTGAACTTATTGGACAGATTGCTGTCTAAAACGAAGGCACAGCCTAAGCAACTTGGGTGTGTTGGACTGAGCTGCTTTTATTTGGCTGTAAAATCAATAGAAGAGGAAAGAAATGTCCCATTGGCAGCTGAGTTGATCCGAATAGTCAGTATCAGATCTCGGTTTCAGACTTGATGCGAATGGAAAAGACTGTATCAGAGGTGTGTTGGAAAGTCAAACCAACCACTGCCTTTCAATTTCTACAAATCTATTATTTACTCATTCAAGACAGCTTGCCATTTGAAAGGAAAAATAGCCTAAAGTTTGAAAGACTAGAAGCTCAGTGTAAGGCATGTCACTGCAGGAACACGTTTTCTAAAGCAAAGCCTTCTGTGTTGGCCTTATCATTGCACTGGAGATCCAAGCAGAAGTGTGAAGTGTGGAGAGTGAGCGGGAGTCAGAAACTTTCCAAGATGAATGGCAGAGATCTGACCTTCTGGCAAGAGCTTGTATCCAAGTGTTTGATGGAATATTCATCAAATAAGTGTGCTAAACCAAATGAATGTTCAGAAGTTGAAGCAGATTGTTTCTGGGCATCCTGCACAGCATCTGAAGCATGGCTACTATGGAGTAACTCACATTCCAACAATTCCTGAAATGGCTTCTTAACTGGTAAATTTGATTGTTCTTCACTGTATAGAGAAACTGTGTACTTTTCTTCTACAATTGAACTACTGAATTATCTTCAAAATGAACCAACTGGACTTGAAATAGCAGAAGGGAAAAACTGGTATCACCAATCTAGTCGGCTAACATTTGAAGGCATTTGCTATATATAAGGTATAATACCTTAAGGGCAAGGCATGGTGGCATACACCTGTGATCCTAGCACTTGGGAGGCTGAGGCAGGAGGATCACCATGAGTTTGCGTCCAGCCTGGGCTACATAGTGAGTTCAAGGTCAGCCTAAATTACACAGCAAGACCCTGTCTCAAACAAACAAACAAAACAAACAAACAAAACACCCCAAAAACAAAACCCACACCCTTAGGAGTTTCCAATCTCTGATATGTATCTTAATTGTTTCATTAAATTAGCAGCTTAGAAAACAACATCCTTTTCAATAACCTGAATTTTTAAGGTAGTGCTGAAATAGTTTTTTTAATTGCACATTTTGCTAAATGAAGCCCTAAGCTCTAGCTCATTTAAGGTTGTAATAGGACCAAAAATTTGATCCATATATGAACTAATTTCAGACTGTTAGCTTATAAGCAGAATCATTATGAACTTGAATGTTACACCTAAAGAAAAAGTAATACAAAGCTGATGATCTCTTTAGGTTTCTGAAAATTGCCAGTATGTCACCACATACTGCTATTGCAATTAAATAATAGAAATTACATTCATAAAAATATAAATTCAGTTACTGTTTATATCCTCTATGTTCTTGCCATTTAAATTAACTTACAATAATGATTTATCCTTACCTACTTAAAACTAAATGTTAATATTTAACATATCTACATATGATTATGAAATTTAGGTATGAAAATTTTACTTTTAACAGCTATTAGTATTTAGATAAACTTTTGTTTTTTTTTTAATTTTTTTTTTTTTTTTTTTTTTTTTTTTTTTTTTTTTTTTTTTGGTTTTTGGTACCAGGGATTGAACTTGGGACTTTGCACTTGCTAGGTAGGTGGCAGCACCACTGAGCTAAATCCCCACCCCTAGATAAATTTTTGATAAGTTTTGTTCTTTACATAAATATTATTATCATTATTACTTTTTTTTTTAGCTACCAGACATCAAACTCAGGACCTTGTGCTTGCAAAGCAGGCAGTGGAATGACTGAGCTAAATCCCTGGCAATAGATAGTATTACTGCAGCAACAAAAACATTTCTTTGAAGCCTTTCTCCATAACCTGAGCTGTGGATTCCATAATGCTATAATGGATTTAAGTTATGAACCCTCAAAACATCACTACTAGATTAGTATGATGTTCTCCATCTTTGGAAAACTGCCTAATTAATGTAATGCTGAAGTAGGGTTGGTCAGATTTGAATTCATCTATAAAGCTAAAGGGATAAATATGAAACACTTAATACAAGCCTGAAAAGGTGGAACTGTGAATCTTCATTTCTAACATTAATTCAACCTATATTATATTTAGGTAACACTGAAAATGGTAACCTAATTAATTTCTTTTTTGGTACTGGGGATTGAACTAGGGTCCTTGTGTTTTCGAGGCAGGCAGTGGAACCACTGAGCTAAATCCCCAGCCCAACCTACTTAATTTTTTTTTCCCTTTTCATTGAGTTTATTGGTACAATCTAGGTCTACAATTCAGTTACATTCATTACTGGGATCCTGTACCTTCACATGACAGGTCTCGGTTCTCATTTTTTCCCCTTGTCCCTGCCCTCCCTTCACCCCTCCCCATTAACAAAATTTTTTCATTTTCTCATATTTTTTCTTTTCTCTTATTTCCTTGCCCCTACTCTTCCCCCTTTCCCTACACCTTTAGCCCTTTTCTTCCTATTTCACACTCTTAATTATCCCATTAGGATCTTGTGTACTATTATAGTTTTTCACACCAGAGAAATTATTTGGTATTTACACACGTGTGACTTATTTATTTCACTTAGGAGTATATCCTCAATATGTATCCATTTTCCTATGAATGACTCTAATTTCTCATTCTTTATGGCTGAGTAGTATTCCATTTTATAGAAAAACCACATCTTCTTTATCCAGTTTCCAACTGATGGGCAAATGGGCTGTTTCCAAGTTTTAGCTATTACAAACATGTTTTTACATTGGTGCGCATACATCACTGTGATATGATTCTTAGTTCTTTTGGAAAGATACCCAGCAGAGGGATGGCTGGGTCAAATGGAACCTCTAGTCCCAGCTCTTTGAGGTATTTCCATATTGATTTCCATAGTGGTTGCACCAGTCTGCACTCCCACCAACAATGGAGAAGTGTTCCTTTCTCCCCACAACCCCGCCAACATTTGTTATTGTTTGATTTCTTGATAGTAGCCATTCTTTGTGGGGTGAGGTGGAATCTCAGTGTTTTTTTCATCTGCATCTCTCAAATGACCAGTGATGTGGAGCATTTTTTTCATATATTTACTTGCTGCTTTTACTTCTTTATCTGAGAAATGTCTGTTCCTTTCGGATGCCCATGTTTGAATTGGGTCTTTGTATTTGGGGCGGGGACTGGTTGTTTTGAGTTCTTTACATATTCTAGATAATAGTCCCTTCTCTGAGGAGCAGCTGGTAAAATTTTTTTCCCACATTGTAGGTTGTCTCTTAGTTCTGTTGATGGTTTCTTTTGCAGTGCAGAAGCCTTTTAATAAGATGACATCCCAGTTATTGATTCTTTCTGCTAGTTCCTATGCTACTGAGGATTTGTTCATAAAATCTTTTCTTATGCCAATGTCTTCAAGAGTTCTGCCTAACTTATCTTCCAGCAAGTTTAGTGTTTCTGTTTGAATGTTTAGATCCTTAATCCACTTGGATTTTAATTTAGCGCATGGTGAAAGATAAGGGTCCAGTTTTAATCTTTGGCAGGTTGAAATCCAGTTTTTCCAACACCATTTATGAAAGAGGCTATCTTTTCTCCACTGAGGATGGTCAGCTCCTTTGTGAAAGATGACGTAGCTGAGTACATGTGGATTTTTTTTTGTGGTGTCTTCCAATCTGTTCCACTGATCCTCAGATCTGTTTCTTTGCCAGTAGAATGCTGTTTTATCACAGTGGCTTTGTAGTATAGTTTCAGATTGGGAATTGTTATACCCGCTGCCATGTGTCTGTTGCCTAGGATGGCTTTTGCTATTCTGGGTCTCTGATGGTTCCAAATGAATTTTTGGATTCTTCTTTCTAGTTCTGTGAAGTATATTGTTGGAATTTCAATTGGTATTGCATTGAATCTGTATAGCAGTTTTGGAAGTATGGCCATTTCACTATGTTGATTCTTCCTTCCCAGAAGCAGGGGATATCTTTCCATTTTCTTATATCCTCTTCAATCTCTTTTTTCAGAGTGCTGTAGTTTTCACGTAGAGGTCTTTTGGTTCTTTTGTTAGATTGACTCCCAGATACTTCATTTTTTTTGGATGCTATTGTAAAAGGAATTTTTTCCCTTATTTCTCTCCCAGTGAGTCTGTTATTTGTGTATAAGAAGGCTATTGATTTTTGGGTGTTCACCTTGTATCCAGCTACTGTGCTAAAAGTGTCTATTAAGTCTAGAAGTCTTTTGGTGGAGTTTTTTGGGTTTTCGATGTAGAGTATCATATCATCAGCAAATAATGACAGTTTAACTTCTTCCTTTCCTATCTTTATTGCTTTAATTTCTTTCTCTTGTCTAATTGCTGTGGCTAATGTTTCCAGAACTATATCGAAGAGGAGTGGTGATAGTGGGCATCCTTGTCTTGTTCCTGATTTTAACATGAAGGTTTTCAGTTTTTGGCCATTTAATATGATGTTGGCTGTTGGTTTTTCATAGCTAGTCTTTATTAAGATGAGATATAGACCATCTATTCCAATTTTTTGCAGAGTTTTTATCATGAATGGGTGTTGAATTTTGTCAAATGCTTTTTCTGCATCTATCGAGAGGATCATGTGGTTGTTGTCCTTCACTCTGTTAATATAGTGTATTACATTTATTGATTTGCATATGTTGAACCATCCTTGCACCACTGGAATAATCTGACTTGGTCAGGATATATTATCTTCTTGATGATTCTCTGCGTTCTGTTTGCTAGTATCTTATTGAGGATTTTTGCATCTATATTCATTAAGGAGATTGGCCTGTAGTTCTCTTTTTTAGTTACATCTTTCCCTGGTTTGGGAATCAAAGTGATATTTGCTTCCAGGAATGAATTTGGAAATATTGCTTCCCTTTCAATTTCATTGAAAAGTCTGAAGAGTAATGGCAGTAGTTCTCTAAATGTCTTGTAAAATTCAGCAGTGAATCTATCAGGACCTGGACTTTTCTTTGTTGGTAAATTTTTAATTCCATTTTCAATTTCACTTATTGTAATTGGGGTGTTTAAAATGTTTTTATCTTCTTTGTTCAACTTTGATAATTCATAATTATCTAGAAATCTGTCCATTTCTTCTGTGTTTTCCATTTTATTAGAGTACAGGTTCTCATAGTAGGTATTAATGATCCTCTGGATTTCTTTCGGATCTGTTGTGACTTCACCTTTTTCATTCCTGATTGCATGGATCTGAGCCTTTTCTTTCCTTTTTTTGATAAGATTAGCTAAGGGTTTGTCGATTTTATTTATTCTTTCAGAAAACCAACTCTTTGTTTCATTTATTTTTGTATCATTTTCTTAGTTTCAATTGCATTAATTTCTGCTTGGATCTTTATAATTTCCTCTCTTGTTCGAGCTTTGGGTTTTTCTTGCTCTTGCTTTTCTAGGAGCCTAAGAGTCATCATTAGGTTGTTTACTTGAGCTTGCTCTGTTTTCCTAATGTGGGCATTCAGTGCTATGAATTTTCCACGTAGAACTGCTTTCATTGTGTCCCACAGATTCCTGTATGTTGTATTGGCATTTTCGTTTATTTGTAAAAACTATTTGATTTCTTCTTTAATTTCCTCTGTGATGCATTGATTGTTCAGGAGAGTGTTGTTCAATTTCCATGTGTTTGTGAAGTTCCTACAGTTTCTTATGCTATTGATCTCCAGCTTTACTGCACTGTGATCTGATAATATACAGGGAATAACTTCAATTCTTTTGTATTTATTCAAACCTGTTTTGTGAGCTAGTATGTGATCTATCTTGGTGAATAACCCATGTGCAGCTGAAATGAATGTATATTCTGATTTTGTGGGGTGGAACACTCTATAGATGTCTAATAAGTCCATGCCTTCAAAAGCTTGGTTCAGTTCTACTATTTCATTGTTGATTTTTTGCCTAGATGATCTGTCTATTTGTGATAGTGGGGGATTTAGATCCCCCACTACAATTGTATTAGTGGTTATTTGGTTTTTCATGTTACTTAATATTTGTTTTATATAGTTGAGGGCATTTATATTTGGTGCATATATGTTTATGATTGTCATTTCTTCCTCTTGGATTGTTCCCCTTACAAGGATGTAGTGGCCTCCTTTGTCTCTCTTAATCCATTTTGGCTTGAAATTTACTTTGTCTGTGAATAAGATTGCTACCCCTGCTTTTTTCTGGGCTCCTGTCACATGGAGAATTGTTTTCCACCCTTTCACTTTCAGTCTATGGGCTTCTTTTTGCACTAGGTGTGTTTCTTGTATACAACATATTGTTGGGTTTTGCTTCTTAATCCATTCTGCCAATCTATTTCTCTTGATTGGTGAATTGAGGCCATTGACATTGATGGTTATAAATGATATGTATTGACTTATTATTGTCATGTCATTGTCCTTTTGTTTACTTTTTGATTTTTTGTCCTCTCCTTTTAGTTTCTTGCCTTGCTATTTGATTTGCTCTGTTGGGCCTCGTGGTATTGTGATCTTCATTGTTTTTTTCAAGGATATTGTTTAAAATTCCCTGTAATGCTGGTTTAGTATTCATGAAGTTTCTCAAGAGTTCTTTGTTATGGAAGTATCTTATTTCTCCATCATTTTGAAAGAGAGTTTTGCAGGATACATCAGTCTTGGTTGTAAGTTGTTTTCTTTTAAGACTTGAAATACCTCACTCCAGGTTGTCCTTGACCTGAGGGTTTGTGTTGAAAAGTCTGCTGTGATTCTGATGGGCTTTCCTTTGCATGTGATTTGTTTCTTTTCTCTTACTGCTTGTAGTATTTTGTTCTTCTGTTGGGTTTCTGGGATCTTGATTATTATATGTCTAGGTGTAGATTTTTTTTTTATCATGGCTAGTTGGAGTCCTATATGCCTCGCTTATCTGTATGTCAAATTCTTCACCTCTATTTGGGAAGTTTTCTGTCATTAATTCTTTGAACAGCTTTTTAAAGTCAGTTGCATTTTCTCCTGCTACTTCATGGATTCCTATCAGTCTTATGTTATTCTTCTTTGCATTATCTAGGAGTTGTTGGATCAATTTCTCATGCTCCCTTAGTGTTTTTAAGAGACCTCTCTTTTCACGGTCACTGCGATCCTATCTTCTATATCTGAGGTTCTATCTTTGCAATCTTTTATTCTGTTGCATATGCTTTCAATAGAATTTTTAATCTCCTGGATATCTGTTTGAATCTGTTGAATGGATTCCATTTCTTTCCTATGTTGGTGTTCATTGTTTCCATTTCTTTCTTATTCTGGGCCTTCATAGTTTCTATTATGTTCCTAAGCTCATCTATTTTTTTGTCAGTTTTCATTCTGGAGTCTTGAATCATTCATTTTGCTCACCATCTCTATGGTTACCTGGGAAATTATTTCTGTTTTGAATTTTTCTAGAGCTTGATCAGTTTTTTTACTTCCTGTGCTGTGAGTTCTGAGTGTCCTGGAGGTTCACTATCAGACTTTTCATCCTCCTTTGCTCTACTGTTTGCCATTGGTGGACTGGAAGTCTGTTTTTGTGGCTTGCTTAAGTGTTTTCTCGTCTTTATTTTTGCTGTTGGGTTGCCCTTGATTCAATCTCTGGGTCATTAAATCTTCCTGATATCCTTGCTTCCCAGCCTTTGATTCTCTAATGATTTATAGACATTCTCATAACTGAGAAAACATCTCATCAAATCAATCCCTAGCCTTTATCCCAATTGATACAATCAGGAACACAATAAGATCAATCACCACCCGTTATAGCCAGCCATGCCTCTGCAGAGTGCATCCAAGGACTGGCACAATCAGGGGCTCTGAGAGCAGGGGTGGGGGTGCTCATTGGCTCCCGTGTGTCTACCCTCCTGGCACTGGGTCAGGGCAATCAATCAATGGTGCCCACAGGGAAAGGCGCTGCTATGAAGGAGGCCTGCAGATCAGGCGGGCCACACAGCACAGGGGAATTTGAAGTCCCCAACCTACTTGATTTAAATGTCAAATTTTAAATTATGAGGTTTATATGAAAACCAACATTTTGCATGTAACTTTTTAAAGGCATAATAAAGGTTATATTCTAGATAATGTAATGTAATGGTTTCTTGGCACCCATAATACAAGTTATAGATAGTTCAGAGATGATAGTGTTATTACTATATGGGAATTACATTAAAACTTTAAAACATTTTGTATTAAGCCATAATACAGACCTATTAAGTTTGGCATATTCATTGAGCTATCTTTAATGTTTTAAAAAAAACAGATGACATTTTTATTGAGGATAAAATTTTTTATACAGAATCTACTTCCTCAGTCTATCTAGTTCCATTAAAAAACAGGTTCTATTACATAGTAAGTCAAAATCAATTATCACTCTGAAAACCTGCTTTACCCTAAATTCTGGCAAGATGAAGCACTCCAGGTTTAACTACTCGCTGTTTCTATAAAACTGCCATTGGAGGCGGGCATGGTGGTGCACGCCTGTAATCCCAGCACTTGGGAGGCTGAGGAGGAGGATTGCTCTGAGTTTGAGACCAGCCTGGGCTACGTAGTGAGTTCCAGATCAGTCTCAACTACATAGTGAGACCCTGACTCACAATCCCACCCACCAAAAATCAAGCCTATGATTAATTAAAAGTCCACTGGCCTATTAGTAATGTGGCCCTATGTCCACTTCCTTTTTTGGGAAGCCCTTTTCACACAGTAAGATGTTTCATGCTAAGCTTTATTTCCCTATTATGTACTTGTACCAGCATTTAGAAAGAGAGATGACATTTCATTTGCTTAGATTTAATACACTGTCAGACTCTCTCAGGTACCAATCCTGTCTTCTGATACAAGAGCTGCTTTCTCCCGGTGGCAGATCATTTGACAAGTTTCTTAGCCTGCCACCAATCTCCTCAATCAGGAAATTTATTAAAATGTCAAGTAGGGTAAACTGAGCAGAGCCTGCATATTCAGAGCTACCAAAGTGAGTCCTTGCAAATAGCTCTGGAAGGGTTAGAAAACCACAGAACTAAATTCTGGGTTAAGATTCTGCCCCTGTGTACAAGATTCTATGAGAAGCTGTTAAGATGCCTTTTTAGAACCCACAGAAGCATTCCTGGATAAACATGTTCCAAGAGTCTCATGAAGACTGGGTTGTACTTTTATTTTCTTATTTTATTTTTAAGTGTTATTTTTACTAGGCCCAAACTTGCTCTGCAGTCAGTTTCTTCCTTACCCTTCATTTTAAAATTTTCTTCAATTTTTCCTACTTCAAAGAATGTGAAACTTTGCCAACATTAAAAAAAAAACAAAAACAAAAAAGATGCACCATCTTTAAGATCAATGCATCATCACATTACCAAACTAGAAAGTTTGTTGCATTTAAACTGTCCTAGAAAATGTCTACAGAAAAAAATGCCTCAGATTTATAGTAAGTCCTATGATAGAAGTTCCACTGTTAGTGGGATTGCACTGGAAGTTATTTTAAAGGGTTCCGTCTAGAAGCTGAAAGGATAAATACTAGAGTGCTTTTATTGTACATCAAATGGCATGATAAAAGCACCAATTCACCAACAGTCAACTCTGTGACTTTGAAAAAGCCATTTAGACCCCTCAGAGCAAGTTTCTCTAAGTGTAAAATAGCCGGGCATAGTGATATGTGCCTGTAACCTCAGCTAAAATGCAAAGAAGGAGGATCACTAGTTCAAGTTCTCCCTGAGCAACTTAAGGAGACCGTGTCTCAAAAACACAATAACAAAACAAAAAACAAAAACAAAGGCTTCGGACATAGCTCAGTGACATAGCAATCCTGGGTAAAGTAAAAGTAGAAGCGACACAGAGCCTTTAAGGCCATACTGTAAAGCAATGAGGGAAAGTATATGAACACAGCACTTACTTGAGACCATGTGTGAAGGTGCTGAGCCATACTCCCCGTGGTTTGGATAGCCTCTGTCCCTGACCCTGGAATGGTGTGATCACCATCCCCATACACTGTAAAACTGACACAGAAAGTAATGTCCATGACCTACACAGAGTCATGGCCTTGCCACTGGAAGCCCTTGACTCCAGAGCCTGCACACAGTGGGGATCTGTCATTTTGCCTCCCAGCACCCATTCTTCTAACTTGACAATAGCCCCTTGGATCCTTATAGAGAATAATCCCTGGGTCTATCTTTAAGACTGACAATCCAGGGGCCATCTCACTAGCCATGAAATTGGCACTTAGCCAAAGCCAACACAGTGCTGGATTCCCTCTTGTCTTTATTCACTTGGTTGTACCCTGACTGTTGGGCCTGCTGCTTGAGCCCCAGAGAAAGAGACACCTGGGGTCACCATAACTCATTTTTAACCTAAAGGAGTCAAACCACTTTTGCTCAAAACTGAAGAACTTCAATAACATACCAAAAGCTCTACATACTGTAATGCCCATTATGTGTGACAACTGCAGGACCAATGACAAACTATGGCTCAGTTTCTTCATCTGTACACGGCAATAAGGACACATACACAGTCCACAATCATGATGCCTGGGATGATGTATACAGAGTACCTAGTAGAGTATTTGGTACATTGAAATACTCAGAGCTACTGTGGCTAGGGGCTCAGTTATTTTTTATTTCAGTGAAAGGGCACTTAGGCAGTTACTCCTTTAAGTGAGCCAAATCTCTAAAATGGAAATAATTATGGTCATATAATCCATTTTCTCACAGGTAGGAATAAGTTCTAACAATTATTACCCAGGTTGCCTACATTTGTTATATAATTGGACTCCATTCTGAGCTTACCAAGGAATCATTTGTCCAGGACATGATATTATTCCTCCCACTCCAAACTGCTAAGGTTGAAAAATAACTGACTGTTTAATAAAAGAACACCTCAGTACTCAACATAGTGCAGTTGGTCCCGACACTCCTAAAACTTAAGAGTTAAGGGGGTGCATGATCCAAATGATGAAATGACAGTCAAAGTTCTTTTGCAAGGACAGTTATAACATAATATTAACACATTATTTAAGATCCTTAACTGCTGATGTGTTCTAGCTTAGGGAGCATTTTGGATTGAGATCACTGCCATCTCTCCTTCATTTTCATACTTTCTTCCACTTAACCCCACACAGCAATCATTACTTGTCTGAAGCTTACTTGAACATTATGTCCAATTACAGAGTAAAAAGTAATGAGGAAAACGTTTATACAAAATAACCAAAACTAAAGTCTAAAGAATGTATATCGTCCCCAAGTAAAAACCTTCTGAATCTATGTCTATTTTGCCATTGCTAGAGCACCAGGTGAACTACAATGTGTGTCCTGGGCACTCCCAGGAGAAAAGATGTCAGCTTCAAAATACACAGTGTGAGGTGCAACTGGCAAGTTATACTTTGGATGGGGAAAGGGAAGAAAATCCTTAGAGCAGCAATCTACAGGGTCTTGGAGCAAGGAATCTAGCATATGGTAAGAGATTACATGACCAGTAAACAAACAGGCTATCTACTGAGAACTATGGGAGTCCAGTATTTAAATGTAATGAAAGACTTAGACATCTGAAAAAGAGAAAGACTAGGATAAGCCCTGTGAAGAGCAGTGTGAATCTGTGGTTTTTAATGTTTACAGATGGACAAGGAAACAAGCACAGATGTATGTATTTCCATGTTTGTCCACTGAGAAGATGTAATAGCAGTGACAGCACAGTAGCAATGAACACAGACAAGCATCCAGGTCTTGATTCTAAATACCATTCTTAACTAAAGTGAACCAGGATTCTTTGGGGGAAATGTCTGATCCCAGGACTAGGGTAGGGAAAATGCAAGATGAGCCTGGAACATCTCAGGGTGCCAGAAAGGTAAGGAAGTACTGGAAGAACATGGGGATGTGTCAAAGGACCCTGGTGTCAGTTTGAAAGCGCTTCCACCTGCCAAGTCGAGGCCAAGAGGATCACCAGAATAAATCATGACATTGTTTGCTACCAACAAAAATACCAGACAAATAAATGAGAAGTAGAATGCTAATTAAAAGTAGAAGTAAGGTAAAACTGGAAAATCACCATTTGGCAATAAGTCAGATGATTCAGATAAGAATCATCAATTGATGCTAGAGCTAGAGTATACACATTTGAAGAAAAGCAGGATATTGCCATAGTCTCAAAGCAGTTCCTGGCAAAATGTGCATTATTAGTAAGTGCCTGTAGCAAAAATTTTACTATCTGTGTGTGTGTATTACATTTTAAATTAATATCAAAAAGGAAAAAATGGTGCCAGTGGAAAAAAATTACTATTACCTGCACAGTGGAGATACCTTAAAGATATCATAAACAACTGTGACCACCACCAGTAACAGAAAAAACTCTGTCCCTTCTGATACAATGCAGACAGAGCACTACTCCTCTGCCATTTCTGCCCACAATTCAAAAGTTGAATCTAATCATTAGGAATCATTAGACAAACCCAAAGTAGGGGTCATTCAAAAAGTAACTGGCCTACACTCTTGAAAATTTTCTGAGTCATTTAAAGAGAGAGGAGAGAGGAGAGGGAGAGAAGAAAGGGAGAGGGGAGAGGAAAAGGGGAGGGTGAGACCCCCAAGAAACTGCTTTAGACTGAGGAAGATTAAAGGGAAACTGTAACTAGATGTACACACCAGCCTGGATGGTATATATAAACATATAATGATAAGATAAACACTGCAAAATATCAACAGGGAACTTAAGGGTGAAATATATACGGTACTTTGAACTATTTTTTACTTCTCTATAACTCTAAAATTATTTCAAAATAAAAAGTTTTTAAAAATCAGTACACATGACTGCTCAACTACAAGGAATTTATTACACTGGTTTTTATACTCCTAGAAAAAATTTCTACTTAATGGCTTCATTAACTTTGGTAAAAGTATCCAAAAGGATAATTGAAATAACTGTGTAAGCTTTCCTTAATGAGTAATAATGCAGATATAAAATTGTGCTTAAAAATTAAAATGCACAATGTTGTGGGTCCTTATTAAACATCAGTTCTCCAAGTTTATCTCCTTGAAGGAAAAAAAAAATCATCTATACTAAAAATCAATGAGAATTAAAATTCGGTAATTTCAGATTTATTTTCATGTAACTGAAAATTATCTACGTATCCTCAGGCATTTGTGACACTTGATTGTGTCAACTTGGTTGACTTGGGAGCTGCCCAGCGCACTGGCGGAACGCACTTCCTGGTTGGTCAACTGGGCGCGATCCTGGTACTATAGTCTCTTATCCACCCTCTCTGGCACTGTTCCTCTGCTCTGCTAAACAGCTTTGCTCCACTATACCCATCTGCCATAATGTTCCTCCCTTAGAGCCAGCCAACCATGGACTGAATCTCCAGAAACTGTTAAGTTTAATTAAACCTCTCTTCCTTTAAGCTGTAGGAGTCAGATATTGTGTTCCAACATGGGAAAGCTAATATAGTATTTATGTTCTTTGATATATGAAAGGTCACCTACCATGGCTTATAGGTGAAGGTGGAAATTACAGGAATGTACCTTTATAATTTTTGTACATGCCACTAATTTGAGTTTGATATTAAATACTTTTTAATATAAAAATTGCCGATGGCAGCAAATGTCTGTCCTCAGGAGTTTTAATTTTTTTCATCATTTACAGTGAAGTGATAATGACACATTGGGCCAAGACCACAATGTACTTCTGAAACAATTTACATTTCTAATAAGGTTAGGAAATGGATTTAAAGAGAAACAATTTCAAAAATTTAAAAAACGGGACAGCAGCAGTATTCTTGGACTAAAGCTTCCTACAGTGATTTGTTTGAAGGCCTCCACTAGTACTGAGTATAAGTATCTTTTTATAAAGAATATTAATTGTATCAGGAAAAAAGAAATACTACAAACCGGATGCTAAACATTAACACCAACTAACTTCAGAAAGTGGGCAAGTGCTTATGAATCTTTTGCATATTCTCTGCTTGGGATTATCACTCAGTGTTAGAAGTTGGAATAGGGGGCTGGGGAGGTAACCTAACTGGAAGAGCACAGGCCTGACATGCATGAGGTCCTGTGTTCACTCCTAGCATGGTGTGGGGGGCAGCGTGGGTAGGATCCATGGAATCCATTAACAATTTCACATACAAAGCACATAAACTTCTGGTTCTCTTCAAATAAAATGAAGAGAGATGTAAAACTCTCCAAACTTCTATTAGGCCCTTTGAAATCATTTTGATTTCCAGGTTTAAAATGAGAGGCGCCTGAGGAGGAAAAGCATCAAAAAATGAAGCTGTGCATTGGGGAAGTTGTGGAGATAATGACGGGGAGATGGTGAGGCGACAGTAGATGCCTTCACTTCCAGCCAAGCCTTGATTTTTAAATTTAGTATAGCATTTTCCTATAAACACACCTGGAACGGTTAAAGTGACAGAAAAATAAAAAAGGAGGAAAAAAACCTCCTAAATCTTTCCTTGGAACCAGTGCAGGTAGGCAGATCTGCATGTTCCTGTTTTAGTTCCCACTGTATCTTCATGTATCTATTCTAAACCATCCCGACTTAAGTGACAATCAGTTCATCAATATTTTACAGAACAATGACCTTGTGATTAGAAGCTTACAACCAAAGGAAAGTGCACCTTTACTGGCGATGACATAGAATTGCAATCAATCTTTCTTAGCATGCTGTTGCCCTAACAGCTGCCCTTCTTCCAATAAATGAACTGAACATGTTATTGCTCAGCAAAGTGAATGTAAATCAGGAACTGAAGGAACACAACAGTGTAGAAGGGACTGCATGGCTGGAAGGTTCCAATCCCAACTCAGCCTTTAACCAGGTAGGTGCATCTCAAGCAACTCCTTCCCATTGCAGAGCCTCTCCATTCAAAACGAAAATAAGTAGGCTAAGCTGCACGAGCTCTTCAGTCACGCTCAGCCACTGCATTCTCTAAGTTTCTAAGCTGTAAATTCCAATTGCTTTTTTCCCCTCTATTAGAATTGAGTGAACCTTTTTGTATTTATCAGTTGTTTCTAAAACTCACATGGAAACCCAGGGACCCAACACAAATGAAACAATCTTGAAAATTGTTACAAAGCTGAAAAATTCCTACTTCCCGATTTAAAAACGTCCTACAAAGTAATCAAGACACTATGGTACTGGCATAAAGACAGATATTCAGAGATCAACGAAACAACTGATTTGTACCCAGGGAGGCAAAATAATTCAATAGGGAAATAATCTCCCTCCTACCATCAATAAAAATTAATTCAAGGCTGGGCATGATGGTACGCACCTGTATTCCTAGTTATTCAGGAGCACAAGGCTGAGGCAAGAGGATCTAAGGTCAAGACCAGCCGGACATAAAATATTTACATATACAGAAATATATATATACATACACACACATACGGGGGGGGGGGAACACATGTAAAACAACATTGCAACTCAATCATTAAAATTTAAAAATGGAAGCTGGCCATGGTGGCACATGCCTGTAATCCCAGCACTCAGGAGGCTGAGGCAGGAGGATTGTTGTGAGTTGAGACTAGCCTGGGCTACATAGTGAGTTTCAGATTAGTCCCAAGTACATAGTGAGACCCTGTCTCAAAGAAAAAAGAAAAGAAAAGAAAAAAGGATTTGAACAGACATTACTTCAAAAAAGACAGCTAATAAGTACATAAAAAAATGCTTGCCTTTATTCATTAGAGAAATGCAAAGTAAAAGCTCAACAAGGTATCTCTTCACACGCACTAGGATGGCTAAAATCAAAATATAAGGTAGAGACTAACAAACGTTAGAAACAATGTGGAGAAAATGGAACTTTCATACATACTGGTGGGCACGTGAGAAAGTATAATCACTCTGGAAAACAATCTGGCAGCTTCTAATTACCATATGAGCTAGCAATTCAATTGTTAGGTATATACTTAAGAAAACTGAAAATATATATTCAGAAAGGGGGGATCCTCATGCATGACTGTTCAAAGCATTATTCAAACAGCCCAAAAATAGAAACAACCCAATGTCTACCAACTGATGAAAAAAACAAAATGTGGTACAGCATATCCATACGATGGCATATAGCTCCACCACAAAAAAAAGGACTGAAAAATGCTAATATACTAACGAACCTTAAAAACAGCATTATGTTAAGTGAAAGAAGTCAGACACAAAATTTCAACTGTTGCTTGATTCTATGTTTATAGAAAATCCACAGAAACAGAAAGTTTACTGATTAGCAGGGGTCAGGGAGAAGGGAAAATGGGGAATAAGTACTAATGAGTATGGGGTTTCTTTTTGGAATGATGAAAATGTTCTGGAATTAGTAGAATAATGGTTGCACAACTCTGTAAATATGCCAAATGAACTATACATCTTTAAAAAATGAATATTTTATGGCATGTAAATTACAACTTAATTTTTAAAAAGGCAAATGGCCCTCAGAAAATTGATTCCCTCATTTCTGTTACAGGTTGCCTACTGGGTGGTGAAAGCATACAAATAATGGCAAAATATCTGACTTAAAAATTCACAGATACTACAATTTCTTTTTAACAAAATTATTTGCAGATATCCATTAACAATTCACATCTATTTATTCTTGCATTGAAACAATAAAGACCTGAAAGTTTCTCTGAGTTTGTTTTACCTCAGTTGTTAGTAAAATTTATTTTTTTAAAGTAAAATGCCAAAACAAAGGCCTTCATTTTAGAAATTTCAGTAACACTGCCCTCTCTCTAGAAATAAGTGAAGGTATTGATCCTGCAATGACATTTAACATGGCAATCTTTAAGCACTATGTACATATGCATGTATGCATGTATGTATATAAGATGGGGTCTTGCTGTGCTGCCCAGGCTATCTTTGAATTCCATTCTCCTGACTCAGCCTCCCAAGTTTGCTTGACTTACCGGCGTGTGCTACCACACTCAGATCTGTGCTGTAGTTTAATTATTGCTCATAGTTCAACAGAAAGGGTAGCAATGTAAGTATTTCAACGTTGGTATTATGATATAATATGTATAATCAGATACTTTAAACCATGAACAAATGCAGACTTTATTTCCCCTGGAATATACATAGAATTATACAGCACCAAACATCTGAGAGAAGAATTTGTGAGGTGCTAAAAAGAAAATATACTTTTATATTCATCTTCTGAAACACTGGTTTGTCAGTATCAGAAGGCTGTAAACTTTGTATTAGTATTATAATCTACAACACAAGTTTTGTAAGCATCTGACAGAGAACGAAGTATTAATTCTATTCTGATGTCACTGGGTTGAAATATACATAGTTCCACAAAAGTTAACAAAGGCAGGGCCAAGGATTTAGCTCACTGGTTTTGCCACCTGCCTTGCAAGCAGAGGGACTTGAGTTAAACCCCCAGTACCCCCCACAAAAAAAAAGTTAACAAAGACTGATGCTCTTAAAAATGCAAAGTGTAAAGAGAATAAGCATTATGGTGTGCCATGATTAAGTTACTTTCTAAAAAGGAAGTATCAACAAATTACAATAGGGCACCATGGTTTTCATGGCTTAAATCCAACAAATATTGCATATACTCAGCTTTTACTCTTGAATACAAATGGTCTATACTGTATCAGGACAGCAAAGATGACCTTATCTAATTTGGTTTTTTGTTTTGTTTTTTTAGTGGTACTGTGGTTTGGACCCACAGCCTCCCAAGGTCTCCCACATACTAGGCAAACTCTACCACGGAGTTACATTTCCAGTCCTCTTTGAGAGAATGTCTTGCTTAGTTACTCAAGACTGGTCTCAAACTTGTGACCCTCCTGCTCAGCTTCCCAACTAGCTGAGATCACAGGCATGTGTCACTGTGCCTGGCCAATTTCAACACTACTTTTGTAGTAATAAAATCCAATCACTGCTGCAGTAACCTTAGAAGAGAGCAAGCCTAAGAGAGGAAAACATTTACATATTTTAATTAAATTACACTGCTACTTTATAAAAAAAATGTAAAGTGTGACTTCTTTGGGGGGTTACCAGAGATCGAACTCTGGACCTTGCACTTGGCGAGGCAGGCGGCGGTACCACTGAGCTAAGTCCCTGGCCCTGAACATTTTTCTTAAAAGTACAGCACTGGCTGGGGATTTAGCTCAGTGCTTCTGCCACTTGCCTTGCAAGCACAAGGGCCTGAGTTCGATCCCCGGTACCAAAAAAAACAAAACAATAAAAAGTACAGCGCTAAACAGATCCAAATACAGTAATCCAGCTGAGAGTTGTGTCTAAGATGTAAGCAGAACCCTTAAGACTAACACATCAAGCAGTTCCTTTGAATGACATATTTAAATGATGGTGCATTAACTGAAATTGAACAACAAAACAGTTTTAAGACAAGAAATGAGACATTAGAGTGAATCACTGGGACCTATAGGTTTGGAACAGATTCATGCCATGTAAAAACACATAACAGAATTCAAATGAAGAATAATAGCACATACACTTTTTAAAAAATACCTAAGCTTCAAAAAACTATTACATCCGTTTAGTTTTGTTGTAGCACATCTTTTGCCAAATACTTCTTTCATTCCAGAAAATACAAGAAGCTGTTTGCAAGACGACATGCAAACATGTTCTCTAAGGCCATAAACTGGTTTGTTAAGCTGCATTGTTTTATTCAAGTAAAAAGCCCTTCTAAGGTGAGGGTCTGTAAAGGAAACTCTAGCCTGTGCACTTCTTAGGACTTCTACCACCACTCTCAAAGCCAAAAGGCAAGGCGCTCACTCATTCTGTACTAGCAAAATGGGCTCTATTTACATTTTCATTTTTTCTTCTTTCTACCTTTGTTTTTCTCTGATGCTGGGGATTAAAACCTCAGGCAGGCCTTGTGCATGCTAGGCAAGCACTATATCACTGAGCTATATTCCTGGCCCTCTTTACATTTTTAAAAATTTAATACATGTTCAGTTTTTCTGGCAGATTCTTTTTGTATGCTACAAAATAAAGGAGCAAAAGCTTAGGATAAGGTAAGAAACCCTTTTTCTCAGAAAGGTCAAGCAGATACTTCTTGACATCGTGTCCTTTATACGATGGCATACTGTTCATACAAAAGGTCTCTTATCCTATAAAAATCTTGACAAAGACAGCCTTCTAATCCAATGCGTCCAGTTTCCGTCTAGAAACCAAGTTTAAGAAAAAGAGGTTAGTACATCTGCTATTCATTAATATGCAGACATAATAAACAAAATATATTAAATAGACTACAATTAGTTGGAAACAATGCTGATTTATCAAATATAATAGTCAAGTAACAAATTTTACATAGACATATGTCAGAGGATTCAAGCAATAAAAATGTACCATAAAATTATGTATCATTTGAGAGTCATATATAATCCTCCAAGGTCATCATTATAGACATAAATTACTGATGTTCAGTTTTGTGAAATTACCAATCAAGAAAGAATTCAAATTGACAAAACATCCGAAGGACATGTTCAAGTCAGCCCTTATTAAAAACAAACTTACTCTACGGACAGCTACTTGATTGTTGCAAACAAGTACACCTCCTACAAATTCAGCTTGAATCCCCTCCCGTAAAAGAACTTGCTTGAAGTCGGATAGTCTTGGTTCATTCATAAAAACTGACTGATGTCCAGGAACCTTGGATAAAGTCAAAGGGGAAAGAATAACTTTGAATAAAATACCACAAAGTTGTACTGAATAAAGGGAAGTCCTGCATGATGGCTGAGATATTTTTTATTATTCCCCGAAGCCCTTTGACAAATCACTTCAAGACTGTAAATCATGTTCCACGACTGTTATTTTGAATTTTACCTCATTACTTAACATTCATTACAAAGCCCTTCACATTTTCATGATGTTTCACAATTTTATTAGTCATACTTTCTAATAAGAGAGGCATGTGGTAACATGCACTTCTTCACCCACTTGCTGGAGAAGGTCAGCTAGAGTGCCTCATTTTCCAAATCCCAGTTCTTTGCTCATTTCCGAGGATAATTCTTCCCTAGTCTTACTTCCATTTCCCCTCCTCCCTCAGAGTGAACACAATAGATGCCATGGGTTTAGAATCAGAACGGCAAGTGGTCCTTGCCTAATACTGCAACTATGAAACTGCTCTGAAGAGTGCTAGCTTCCACAGAGAGAGAGAAAAGAAGATTCTCTAGTTCCTCCTGTCTATTTCAAGAGCAGAACTAGAAGGGAATCCAATGAAAGTCTTTGCTTCATAGCTACACTAGACTATACTTAATAAGCATGTAGGGCTCTTAACGGTTCTAATTCTGTACTGAAATCTTTGCTAATTAAATAGTTCTCTCTTGGAAAAAATGTAAAGAAATACTAGGCTAGAATTATGGCTGTACTTAAGCAGAGATTCTAACTGTATCAAATCCAAAAGTGATCTAAACTTAACCGACAACATACAAAATGGAATGCAAGAGTATGACATTCTCAGAAAAGTACAAATTTGATTGGAAACAGGCAGGCAGTCCTCACAGTCAAATTTACTATTTAAAAATTTATGATGAAAGCCAAATGTGGTGGCACATGCCTGTAATCTGAGCACTTGGGAGGCTGAGGCAGGAGGATTGCTAAGAGTTCAAGGCCAGCCTGGGATACATAGTAAGGCCTTATCTCAAAGAAAAAAAAAAATTCCATGCTGAAAATCCAAGCCATGAAACCATTCTATACCTTCAAAGATTTGCTAAAGGTTTCCTCTAAATTGCTATTCTTTAGCCATAGAGATTGGATACACATACAGAAACAGAGGAACATGTCTTGGGTAATCTTTTTTTGAGAAGGAGTAGTTCACGCAGGGTCTCATTCTGTAGTCCTGGCTGGTTTTGAACTAGATAAGTTGCCCAGGCTGGCCTCAAACTCATGATCCTCCTGCCTCAGCCTCTCAAGCACTGGGACTGCAGGCATGGGCACTGTGTCCAACCTCAGTAATCTTTTTTAAGAATGCCAAAATCAGCCTACATAAACTATATTTTAAATGTTCGCAAATATAAAAAGAAAACTAGAAGGAAGACAAATTAAGGAAGAGTCTGAAAAGGCACGGGCTTTCTTACCTCGTGAGGTGGCAAGGGCTCCAAAGTGGGGATGATCTCACTTTCTTCACCCGTTTCTTTCTCATCATCTCCAAACAGACTTTTCATGGCTTTCTGTTGTGCTATCACACTGGAATCTGAAGGAGCATCCACTTGCATTTCTGAGTCTTCTCCGTCATCCTTGAGCTCTCCTTCTTCTAAAATAACTCCTGTGTCCACTTTGGAAACTCTCATGTCTAAGACGCCATCGATCCACGCTAATTCAGCATCTTTTGCCTTACAAAACTGAAGGGAGCTGACGAGTGAGTCTTTTAATCGCACCTGGGTGTGCAAAAGGGAGGGGAGAAATAAAACCCACAGAATATAAATTAACAAATTGCACGGAACCTTTCACTGTCACTTTCTAACTTTGACAATATGATTCCAACGTGCAAATCTTGCTCTCCTCTGATCCTCCTGATGCCCTGTACAATTGCCAGGATCCTTGTCTACATCCCCAAGTGGAGGCTGTCGGCCTCGCTGCACACCAGAATCATAGGCATTTCCCTCCAGCGCGCAGCACTGGTGAGACTCAGAGCACAGCACCCTGGTGCTGGATGTCACGTACAGCCAGGCCGTGCACAGTGGTCGCACCCTCAACACTCAGCCTCCTCCAGAGAACGGAGCGGCTGTCTCACACCCGTGTCTTGGGATGCTGCTTCCTCTTGCTCTACCCAGAGTAATTCTCCTGCCTATTGAGTTCTAAACCCTTTCTCCCAGTACAGACATCACTCCTCCCTTAGACCGTCACTATCTCCCCCTCAGCCAGGTAAGAGTGCGTCCCTCCTCTACCAGTTCTGTTTTCTGTACCTATCTCCATCTGCTGCAATTAGGAGAAGAACCTTGACATCTGTGAATTTCTTTTTTAAACTCTAAATTCTTGAACATTTCTCATTCCCTTCACCTCTTTACTTCTATAAACACTGTTCCCTCTGCCTGGAACATTCTTTGCTCCTCTCATTCCTACTCTATCTGCCCTCACAATTTATCTAAACACCCATCAGGATTCAGCTTAGTTATCACTTCCTCCAGGAAATATTTTCTAAACCTCCAAATTTAGGTCAGTGTTCTGTCTTTATACTCTTATGGCATCCTACAGTTCCTTTTAGAGGTATGACAAGGAGTAGCCAGGTGTGGTGGTGCACACCTGTGATCCCAGCACTCGGGACGCTGAAGCAGGAGGATTGCCAAGAGTTCAAAGCCAGCCTGAACTATAAAGCCAGACCCTGTCTCAAAAAAACAAAACAAAAGAGGTATAACCAGGAGGGAAATGCTCTTTGCTTATTATAAACCCCACAGGCTCTGATCTGCCAGGGCAGGGAACTGCGTCCACCTAACCCACGCCTGCATCCCTAATGTCTCCTAGTCTACAACAGAGTGCTCATTTCCACACGGCTCACGTGGCATCTTACTTACCTGGTAGATGTGTGTTTCACTGGTGGCATCGACTGTTTCATGCAGCTTCGGCATGTACACTTTAATGTCTTTCCCACCAAACGCACGGCAGCACTCTGCCAGATCTTGACTGGCCTCTGGTGGGCCGTGGACAATTATCAGCTGGCGTGGTTTCATCTGATTAATGATTTTTTTAATGGAATCTCCATCAGAGCGTCCTTCATAGTCTATGTAAGTAACTCTGGCTCTGCAAGTAGACATGATTATTTAAGCTCACTTTTCTGATAAGTTAATTCAAAAAGTGAGCTTTTTTAAAAAAATGGCTTTTATCATCAAGAAAGAAATGTATATAATATATAAAATAAGGACTTGAGAAAAACATATGTTACACTGTCAACATGAATTATTTACACACTAGTTATACATGAGCATATATAGAATGTATCACTGGGCAAATAAACCAATTTGCTCTTTCATGGCTCAAAAAAAAAAATCACAAAATTATACTAAGTAGAAAGGGGAAAAATGTTTCTAGGTAGAAAGGAAGAAAAGGATGATTGTTAAGAAGTTATTAAGAAGGGCCGGGGATTTAGCTCAGCGGTTCAGTGGCCTGCCTTGCAAGCACAAGGACCTGAGTTCAATCCCTAGCACCAAAAAAAAAAAAAAAGTTCAACTAGAAATGCTTTAGAATATCTGTTGAGGAAGTAGCTCAATTAATAGTGAAAAGTCAGCAAGAAAATGAAAATGCTAGGGCTGGGGATTTAGCTCAGTGGTGCTGCCACCTGCCTTGCAAGCACAGGGGGGTGGGGGAGAAAAAAAAAGAATGAAAATGCTGAGTACTATACAAAAGTACCAAAAAAAAAAAAAAAAGAAGTTATTAAAATATTGTCTTCAATTAAATTTTCTAGGCATTAGTGATGTTTAAATCAAGCAGCATACTTTATGAAACAAGCAGTTAGAAAAAATTAAAACTTTTAAGCTGCATTATTCTTTTACCTGTACAAAAAAAAAAAAAACTTACTGAGAAGGCCAGAAAAATTTAATATCTATCTCCCCCCTCTCCCACCACTAACACTATGTTATGGACATTCAAATGTCACTAATGAAGAGAAAATAGCACCATACTTCACATGTCTTTTCCTGGAAAAAGGAATTAATTTCAAAAGCATAAATTTACCAGAGGACATTGAGAAATTTCAATGAAATAATGCAAAATTTTATCTTATAATCTATTTCACAAATGCAACAAAAGCAAAAACACTTACTTTATTTCAATAGATTCTGTTGTAGAAATACACTTAGTTGGAACATCAGATAAATCCTGATCTATGGGTTCATCTCCATTTGTCAAACCAGATTCTAATTTGCTTTTTTCTTCTTCAGTAGCTTGAAGTTCTGGCACTAAAAAATCCTCCGGTCTAAATAATAAGTCTCTAATTAGAAGCAGTAAGAAGCAAGCCAATATTATATAAAATGTATAACTAATGCGTGGCATAAATTTCTAGATTGCTCACAAATTTCAAGACTGAAATATACATTTGATCATAAATTTCATAATACCAATTATCAGATGACTTTATATATTATGCTTTCATGCCCACTCACAAATGGTCTTTATTTTGGTTTGTTTGGTACCGCGGATTGAATTTGGGTCCCTGCACTTGCAAAGTAGGCACCAGAACCACTGAGCTAAATCCCCAGCCTCACAAATGTTCTTTATGCACACTGTGTAGACTAGGGAAAGGCCTTCTGTGAGAAACCAGTAAAAGGTCATTAGAAGACCTCAGTGGCTGTAACAAGCACCGCTGCAATCGGGCACTACATTCTTCTCAAGTAATTATTTTGTCAATTTCTATGGTTTCCTTTGCCAAATCCCAAGAGCTATAAATTTCAGAACTTCTCAGATGTCCTTTAGACCTATTATTTATTTCTTGTCCAAAGAAAGCAGATGATTTTCCATTTGTCTATTTTTGAGAAGAGAGAGACGAAGTATTAGTGCCCTCATAAACCTTCAACTTTACTTCAGTGTACTACAAAGACGCGTCTTCCCATTTTTACTTCCAATATCAGAGTTCTAATGAAAAGTAAAATAAAAAACTTGTTTTTAACATTCTCTCTCTAACCTCCTATAAGTGTCGACATATTAATCCCAAATCCACTGTATTCCTTTTTGAGATTCCAGGCATCTATTCTCTAGCACCCACATTGTTGCAGCAGATTTTTACCTTCTGCAGTCTAATATCTCTAACTATAGTTTACAGAAGAGCAATAGCAGTAGCAACCACTTACGGGCTTTGTACTCAAGTCAGGTTCTATGCTAAGTGCCCTAAGAATACAACCTTCAGGGCTGGAGGTGTAGCTCAGAGGTAGAGCACCTGCCTAACATGCACAAGGTCCTGGGTTTGAAAGCTAGTACCACTCCTTGCCCTGATAAAAAGAAGAAAAACTTCATTTAATTCTTATCCCCATTGTCAGACAAAGAAACTAAAGGTAAGGAGTGCTGTCCATCTTTCAAGTAGACTGGCCAATGGTCAAGTGGGACTGCAAGCAAATTCATCATTTTCTTTTTAAGTTGTTTTCTGTTGTTTCAGAGGGCCAGGAAAACAAGGGAATTTTCCTCACTAAACCTAAGTATGACTTTAACACTACATGCTAATGACAGCATTATAGAAATACAAAGAAAGTACATGCAACACAGAGAAACAAAGCCAAGCACTAGTGTTTTAAGTTGCTATGTTTTCTATTGTTTTACAGAACCAAGTAGACAATGGAATTTTCCTAATTAAACCCAGGAATAACCCGAGCCCACATGTATGCTCAAACAGCATTATAGGAATACAAAGAAAAGTACAAAAGATACAGAAAAACAAAGCCAGATACAGTAGCATGTGTATGTAGTCCCAGCTACTTGAAAGGGCTAAGGCAGGAGAATCACTTGAGTCTAGGAGTTCCAGATCAGCCAGGGCAACATAACAAGACTCTATCTCAAAATGCACCACAAAATACAAAGAAATAAAGAAATATAAAGAAAGCAATAGAAAGGAAGAAACCACATCATGAAAGATTATCAGCTAAGGCATCTGACACCAGGAAAGTAATGGGGACCCTAAAAGGTGTTTTCAAATTTGCAAGTTAGCAGATTTCTGCTGTTTTTCTAGTAATGGATATAGATTTTACAGATTTTCTGTTTCTACTCATGCTACCTCATATTCTTATAACTGTGTATAATGTTTGAATCATAACCCATTTTCTAAACTAAATACAATCACCACCAAAATTTCCTTTTATTTTATGCCTTTCTCCAAGACATGTTTCTTACCTCTCTTACATGGGGAAAAGAAAGTCTTTTTAAACCATTTAAACTAAGTAATAATTAATTTCCCTTAATATCAATTTCCTACGTGTTTCTCAACATTTCTACTTTTGTCTTAAACTATAAGTTGCCTACATCTTCCAAGGCAAGGTATTCAGACTCTAATGAAGCACATGCTGATCAGAAAGATCCAATTTACTGAGCTGAAATAACATGACTGATACCTCCAATGTGTAAGAAAGAAAAGTCTTTTTTTGTTCACATACTTGATAATTTCTCCATACTCATCCCATTTAATTCTTTCTTCTGGGGCAGGAAACATAGGGTAAGACTTTTTTGCCTGTTTGAAGAAACTTCCTTTACGACTACCTTCGCCTTTCATCATCAGGTCATGCTTTGTCTTATGAGCTGATGGCTGGTCAATATCTTCTTCAACATCACTCTCATCACTGGAATCTATATCCGCCCTGGGAGGATTGTGGAATAAATCCAGATCGCAAAGTCCCAAAGACATTTTAAAACAAATATTTATAAAATAATTATTGAATCCTTTCAATGTTACTAACTGAATATTGATTCCACTGATAAAACAATATTCAATATTTTATAAAACATTAGCATTAATTACTAATTGATAAATGCAGATTAATATCAGCACTGAAAGGAATTGGTAGTTTAGCCATGTGAAAGATGTAACAAAGGCAATGAAGTTCTAAGAAAATTTATATATTTTCAACTGAACACTTAAGTCTTAGCAATACATTCTTTTGAGCTAGCGTGGTGGCACGTGCTTAATCCAGCATTCTGGGAGGCCAAGGTAGGCAGATCACAAGTTTGAGCCCCGCCCGGGCAAATTACTGACAGTGAAATGTTCTCAAAAAGGTTTTTAAAAAGGGCTGGGGATGGTGATCAGTATGAAGGCCCTGAGTTCAATACCCAGTACTGCAAATAAAATAAAATATGTTTTTTTCAAATTACATTTGTAAACAACTATATGAAAGTAACTCACTCTTTTGATTGCTCAAGTTTTTTAGCAGCTTCTTTCTTTAATTTCTCTTTTTCCAAGTATTCCTCAAGTTCTTTTCCTTCAAGCTTCACACGTTTCCTCAACTAAAAAAAAAAGTAGACAAAAGACAATGTCAATATTAGGAGGTAGAGGCAGTAATAAATCATATAATTGATTCATTCGCTTTAAGGTTCTTCCCTCTAAAATTAATCAAGTTTTCACTGCATGCAATTATAGATACTACTTAGAACTAAAACTGAGCTGTCTATGTGTCTAGGGTGGGTTTCTGGTTAAAAGTACCAGTCAATTAGAAGAAAATACAGACAAGTATTTTTAAATTTGAAGTAGATGAGGCCACATAAAATCCACATATCACATAAAACTCAAAGCCATAAAACCATAATGGAAAAGATGGAATAAATACGGCAACACTGAAAAATAAATTACATAACTGACATTTAAAAATCTTACAAAATTAAAAGAATCAAAAAGACAATCAAAAAATACAAATATATAAAGAATTTACAAAATAAGGAAGATGGATAACTAGTAGTCATAGAAAGATAACTAATTTTGCTTAGTTTTTTAAAAAATGCAAAATATAACAAAATTTTAGTTGACAAGGTTGGCACCGCTAATTATGATGAAAAAAGGGAACCTTTACCTACTATCTGCAAATTTAGTGCAGCTACATTAAAGGCAATTTGCTAATACCTAAAAACAAAAATGTCATTTGACAGTTTTTATATTTCTAGGAATTCATTTTACTGAAACAATGACACAATTGTGCAGATTCTGCACACAATCTCTTACAATATGTTGTTCTGGTTAAAGTATATGAAGAAAATGCAGCCTCATCCAGATACGTTATTCCAAAGGGAAGTAGCTTTTTCACAGATCTCTCTTAATACATTAAAACTCAAAAAGCAGTAATTTACGTGTGTGTGCATGTGAGCACACAGTACTAGGGATGGAAGCCAGGGTCTTTCCAATTAAACTATATCCTCAATTCCTTTTTTATTTCAGGACAAGTTTTCATAAAATGGCTGAATTGTTGGGGTAGGCATGAACTTTCCACAGTACTGAGATTATGGGCTTGTGATACCATGTCCGCCTAAAAGTGGTAATTTCTTAAAGGTCAATTATAATAAATTTTTTGTGTTCTATAAGATTTATTGATATATCATGTGTTTTGAATGGGTCTTTCATTTATGCAATGTTTTATAACAGCATGCAATAATTATTCAGAAATATCCATTCAACAAGTTACACAGATCTCACAAATATTTTAAAAATCACATTTAAAAATATCACCATCAATTTCATCAGAAATCTTTTTAGTTGTCTATGTCACAGTTTCAGAATTTCCAAATTCCTCAAATCTCTAAAATTTTAAATTTTCACTTGAAAGTTAGAATTTTATCACATTTAAGCAAAAAAATGTTATCACTTTTCTTGTAAAAAACTTTTATTAATTTATTAATAAATTAATTTTGAAGAGAATATTAAACACCCAAAAGTGAATATTATTTCAAGGAAAAATGGTGTTTCAAAAACAAAGCAGCCATGGGCCGGGAATTTGGCTCAGTGGCTCTGCCTCCTGCCTTGCAGGTGCACGGGCCCAAGTTCAAACCCCAGTACCAAAAGGAAAAAAAGAAAAGAAAAAACAAAGCAACCAGTTTAACTCACATTCATCTTTTTTATTAGAAAAAACTGGTAATTTAGCAATATAAACGCTTTACACACATTTCCTATCTTACCACTAAAATTATTTTTTAAATTACTAAAAGGATGGAATAGTAATAACATTTACTGCTTTATCAAGAATATTCTTGGGCTGGGGATTTAGGTCAGCGGTTCGGTGGCCTGCCTCCCAAGTGCAAGGACCGGAGTTCGATGCCCGGTACCACAAAAAAAAAACAAAAAAAAAATCAAGAATATTCTTTAAACTAAACTGGCATTTTTTAAAACTACAAGTGTATAGTGGTTAAAAAAAATGCAGTGTTTTTTTTTCTTTTTTTTTTTTTTTTTT
>NW_022900933.1:31662357-31692016 GCF_012274545.1 Fukomys damarensis | reverse complement strand
TTTTTTTTTTTTTTTTTTTTTTTTTTTTTGGTTTTTTTGAGACAGGGTCTCACTCACTATGTACAGCCCAGGCTGGTCTTGAACTCACAACGATCCTCCTGCCTCAGCCTCCTGAGTGCTGAGATCACAGGCGTGCGTCACCATGCCTAGCCAGTGATTTCTACTATAGCATGGCACCAATACCTTAATTTATGCCAAGACCCCAGCATTTCTTGCACTACTGATTTTACCCTTCAGCATAAATACAGCAAGAGTAAAAAGGCAACTGATATATTAATATTAATATGAAAAGGTTTTGGTCCTATAGACTCTCTGAAAAAAGTTTGAGAAACTCCTTGAAGTCCCCTGGATTAAATAACCAGTGCACACATGTATAATGTACCACTACAAAATTACTAAAAAGAATCTGGTCATTTATTCAAAAACATTTGTCCATAATATACCGAGTACTATGTAAGGAAGGTCTTTATATTTGCTCACCATTCAAGAAAGACTCAAGTGAAAAGAACAAGCTTCAGAATATGTGAATAATTTAGCCTTTTAAAAAAATAACATGGAACCAGATGTGGTGGTGCATGCCTGAAACCCTAGCACTGGGGAGGCTGAGATTGCCACAAGTTTAAGGCTGGTGTGGGCTACACAGTGAACTTAAGGCCACCTTGTACTACATGGTGACCACCCCCCCCGAAGAAAATTTTAAAAAAATATTTATATATCAAGGGGAGAAAAAAAATATATGCCTCAAAAATGTCAACAGTCAAGACAATTTAATCCAACATGTAATCCTGAATGGGAAACCAGACAAAAAAGGGGAAAAATGCAGTTGAATAGTGTCAGTGAATGTAAAGATAGTACACTATCAATGTTTATCTCCTCGCATCAGTGTATGCAATATGGTTTTGTAGGAGAGTGCTCTTGCTAATGGACTGAGTATAGCTATTGAGAGAAAAGCAAAGAGTTAAAAAAAAGTTGTGGAATGCAACTCAGTGGAAGAGTGCTTACCTGGCACATGTGAAACCCTGGGTTTAATCCTCAGTAAGACCAAAAAAAAAAGTAATCATCTGTGAGTTAACAACCTGTGCAGGATAGTGGTAACGTTGGAGGGGACAGAGAGGGTCATAAGGGGTATGTGGGGAGCTGATAATATCTTATTTCTTGACTGGATACAGGATGGACAGATGTGTTCAGTGTGTAAAATTTATCACATATTGTACTTATGGCATACACTTAATGCATATTTTCCTTCAATGAGCATTTTAAATATTCTAAATTTTTGGCTTGAGTAAGTATGTGGAAAAGGATGATTTTCCCATAAGAAAGAAAAAAGAAGGTTGGGCTGGACATTGTGGTGCACCCCTATAATCCGAGCACTCAGGGTGAGGAATGAGAATCGCAGCAAGTTCAAAGTAGCAAGACCTTATCTCAAACAAACAAACAAACAAACAAACAAAAAGCAGGTTGGGAGGGGAGAGGATAGAATAAAAATTGCTTGGGATATGATCAAGTAAAGGGAAAAAGATAATAGATGATGGAGAAAGGGAAAGGAGGGATAACTGCAGAGAAACAACTTTAAAAAAGTAAGCAAGGAAAAAGTCCTAAGCACTAAGTATATTTTGTAAAAAGTAATAATTGGACATTTCATGTTTTATTTAGTTGCTTCTGATATACTTCTGTATATCATTTCCTATTTCTTCAAACTTTTAATATTCTTATGTTAATTCCTTAAATGACACATCAGTCATAAATGAATTTCTAGTAATTCAAATTTCAAATTCAGTACTTCATATCTCATGAAACTGTTTCAAGTACTTCTAAATTCTTTTAATTTGGTATTTCTAAGCTATTATATAACCCAAGACAGTATTTTACTCTATTGTGCTTGTTCTGAATCCTTGGTCTGTGATTCTCTATTTATAATGAATACATATCGGATTTTAGTTACTAATACCATGCTTTTTTTTGTACTATGGGTTAAACCCAGAGCCTCTCGCATGATTGGCAATTACTCCACTGCTGAACTATATCCTCAGCCCTTTTTATTTTTTCCAATTTTAGTACGTGTACTGCTGAAGTAAGCACAGTGTTTTGAGACAGGGACTTGATAAACTGCTAAGGTGCCCAGCCTGGCCTCCAACTCACAATCTTCCTGCTCCAATCTCCTGAGGGCTAGGATTACAGGTGTATGTTACCACATCCAATCCATTTGTTTCTCTTAACTACACTTATATAAGACAAAGATAACACTTTAGCTTTTAACAAACTAAACATTTGTTTAAATGGATGCCATGAAGACAAAATGAAAAGCAGTCATCTAAAATACTGTCCAACCTTAGCAGTTATTAACTATCCCATCCATTATTAATTGCTATGAACAAGGAAGGGACAAGGAAAAACAGTGAAAATAGAAGGAAAAATGGAAACAAAACTTTTGTACACAGGGAGGCGAGGAGGCTGGAAGGGAGGGGGGCAAGTGGGAAAAGAGGTGGGATATATCATGTACAGGTACAAATTCCCTATGGTGAATGTTATTATCACTATGCATGCCTAAAATGTACCAATAAATGTTTTGCTATTTAAAAAAATTGCTATGAACTTTAGAGTCAATAATACCAATTCTGGAAAAATGGTAGAAGTGATAAGTTGATATTAAGCAATACCATTTCTTATCATCTTGGTCATTTAGCCAATTTCTTGCTCCCATCAAGGAGATAAGGGAGGAGGTGAGGATGCAGAAACAGGTTAGTATATTTAGTAATGGTAACCTAAAAGTAACCTAAAGCAATCCCTGTCTGACTGCTTTTGCTTTCTAAACTGTTAAATTTGTGACAAGGTCATGTGCTAATGGACAAAGCTGGGAGTGAGTTGTAGGATGTTTGAGTGAGAGGACATAAAAGTGTGTTATTGGAGAAAGAGAAATCCTGTAAATGTTGAGTGCCCTTTTGAAATGTGAGGTCTTAAAAGTGAAGGGGAACCTACCCACAGGGTTGTGTTTAACTCAAGTGACATAACACTGCCTGAATACAGGCACAGGTTGAGCAAATGGTTTAACTAAGGTCAAGGCTGTGCAATTTAAGAAGAATAAACAGAAGGGTAAGAGTTGAAGGTGTTTACAAAACAATAAATCAAGAACTAATGGCCCTAAGCTACAGGGATGATGAGTAAAGACGAGGTTCATGAACTCAAAGTCCCAGTGGGACAGAAGCACAGCTGGCATGAAGTATAGAGAAAGCCAGCTCTAAGTTCCGAGTGGGAGTCTTATAGTGAAGATTGAGATGGAGACAGCACAATTTGGGACTAGATGGCTGAGGTACAGTGAAGAAAAAGTTCATGAGAAAATACAGTGTCAAGGAAATGAAAGGACCAAGGAAGTGGACAGAGCATACATATCGATGCTAAAATGTGCAAGAAAATGGTCCTGAGTACGAGTGGACAGGAAGGTTGTGAACCAGGGACTAAAGCCACCAGTGAATGACAGATAATGACCGAGAGATTAATAAATGTGAGAAACAAAGAGGGTATCATCAGATCTGATGGCATGAAAAGCAAAGGGAAGAAAATGGCTTGAAAGCTGCAATACAGAACAAGGACAGCTACCAACTACACTTAAGAGTACAAGAAACATGAAAAAAAAAAAAAGAGGTCTAATTGAGAGGGCAAAGAAACATGGTTAGGGAGCAGCTAGAGTTTGATTAAGAAAAAGGTGGGAAAGGGAACTTTTTGGAGATTGAGAATACAGCGTACATGTATCCCTTCTGAGTATGGTTTCATAGAGTACAGTGAAAGAGCTCTGGAATAAGAATCTCCTGTGAGGAGGTTCTAAAGTTTTTGCCTTAAATGCTTGCTACTGTTATTCTGAAAAACAGTAAGGCAACTTTGGTTTTATTTTTGAACACCAATTTTTAAATAACATACCACCAAAACAGTTCTAAGATAAAGTTTGCATACAGGAGCTTACCTCTATTTCTGTAATTTTTTCAGAAGGATTATCAATTAGGAAACGTGCTAAAGTCCCAGGAGTAGTTCTGTAAGTTAGAATGATTGAGTTTTTAGGGTCTTGACACCACTGAATAAAGAGATCTCTTGAGAATCCACATTCCAGATCAGGCTGGCTGGCAAGGACAACTTTGGGGCTGGGTACTCGAGCCAAATCTGACAGACCATGGCACAAAGAAAGATGGCGAAACTGAAAAGGGTTATTCCTTTTGTCTTCAAAACATCTCATCAGTTTATCACTCATCCATTCTACCTAATATAGGGGGAAAAGATGATAGTGATTAGGAAATATTGTAACTTCCATGTATTCTACAACACAAGAAATTCAAGTTCTATCTCAAGTCTTTTTTTTTTGGTACCGGGGATTGAACTTGGGTCCTTGTGCTTGCAAGGCAGGCCACCGAACCACTGAGCTAAATCCCCGGCACAAGTCTTTTTTTCCTACTAGTTGTTAGTTCTGATAAGCAGCAATCTTCTGATTCTCTTTCCCATTAAGTCATCCCACTCTAATTCTCATTCTAAAAATTAAACTTTTTCAGTGATTCGATTATAAGTCATCTTAAATATTTTTGAGAATTCAGTGTGCATGTTCTAAGTAACTATCTTACCCTAGAGATTGCTGTTTCAAAAGAAAGAGTTTATACAAAAGAAAGAATAATGAATTCTAACATTTATATCCTATCAGGTAGGTTCTGGTTTTATAGACTAGGATACCAAAAGTTAGAAGAAAAGCAACTTGCTCAATTTGTAAAATGGAGACAAAAATAGAAACTATCTCTTATATAATAAGTTAAATGAAATAATTATGAAAGCATACAGAATAGTAAATAGTTAATGTTAGCTGCTATTATCAACCTCTTGAGAAAAATAATATCCAAAATGCAATGAAGATACTAATTTCAAAAGCCCAACACAGACAAACTTCAATATTATAAATGATGACATGAACACAAACCTGGGACTTAGAAAACTCCACCACATTATAACTGACATTATTTAGGAGTGCCAGTGAGTAAACACCCAATCCTGCATCTTTAGTTCTCCAAATCTGATCAAGAAGCTGAGCAAGTTCCAAAACTCTGCCTGCAGTATCCACTGCTATTAATACATTTCCGTCACCTCGAAGGGTTTCCAGGACATTTGCTAAAAAACAAGAATATTAAATTCCTATAGAACAAAACAATACTGTGCTACAAAATTAAAGATAACGTTATCTTTCTGCTTTTACAATAAAGACTACAATTTATAAGTAAGTAATCACTAGGCCTGGTACAAAATGAAAATTTTTGTTTAGGATAGCACAATTTCTAGTTTTCTTAGACTTTCATTAGAGGTAAAAACTAATGCTATTAACTCCCAATTGTTTTCATTTAAATATTATAAATCAGTAGTTTCCAACTCTTTCACATCAATTTTATGGAGAAAATGGTATTTGAGCTAGACGTGGTGGAATATGCCCATAACCTCAGTACTTGGGAGGCTGAGGCAAGAGGATCTCTGTAAATTCAAGGCCAGCCTGGGCTACATAGTGAGACCTTGTCTCAAAAAAAAAAAATCACGGGGAAAACTGACCAGGCCTAATACAACCAGCATGGGGCTTCCACGCCACCCTGTATTCACCTGTTCACCCCAATAAAGTTTAGTATGATTAATCCTAATATTTACATGTGAATAAAAACACAAATATAAATGCATTATATATACATATATACACATTATATAGAGAAGACATATTTTCTATGTTCACCCACAGAATAAAATGTAGAACACATTTTCTTCCAACAAAAGCATCTTCATAGATTTCTTTGCTCTACATGAAAGTAAACTTGGAAATAGCTGATAAAAAGCAAACTAGCAGAAACAAACAAAAAACCATGAAACTAAAGTACTGCATGCTAGCAATTAGTTATACAAGTTATATTTTTAAAGTATAAAGTGGTTGCTAACATGTTTAGAAGTGGAATCCAACTTTTACTGCTGAAATCTCATATAGTTTATAAAACAGAACTGAAGTAAAGCAGCTTAAGTCACAACAGAAATCAACAGCAATGTTTTAGAGACATCTCTTTAAAACCAAGAGGAGGGCCAGGGATTTAGCTCAGTGGCACCATGCCTGCCTTTCAGAGGCCTCGATGTTTAACCCAAAAAAAAAAAAAAAAAAAAAAAAAAAAAAAAAACCAAGAAGACTAGAGCATAAAATACCCAACACCAAAACAAGCCAGTCTCTCTCTGTACCCACATTTATGTTTTTTTCAGTTTTCTTTTAGAGTGTGTTTTCTAATTGACACACATGAAGTCTTAATGTGCAGACATACCAGTGAGTGCCTGAGAGAGCCAGCTATGTGCTGAACGGCAGGGAGAAGCCAATCTTTACATCTTCTTATTCAAAATATTGACATAGTCACATATTTCTTCAAAATTACTGGAGGTAGCTAACCTCTTATGACCAAGTTCAACAGAATAAAAAGAATCTCACGCTACCCTGAACTTCCACGGCTCTTTAAGGACACAAGATGATACATACTCAGAAGCTGCTCGTCTCTCTGTTTTCTTCTAGGCTGCACATAAGTAGCATTAAATGAGTCTGTGATGAGCAGAGAGGGTCTGCTTAGCATCTCCAGGGAACATCCATTTAAGTGGCTGTTAGGGTTAAGAAGATTTCATATCACTTCAAATAAACAGGAATACATTCTCTTAATTAAAAAATGAGCAACTGCTTTTACAAGGCTGTTCCCCCTGCTAAATATAAAAATATATATGTTCATTGTGGAGGGGAGGGGAATGGGAAAAAAAGCAAGATGTATCAAGTACAGGTACAAATTCCCTATGATGAATATTATCGTTATGTATATCTAAAAATGTACCAATAAAAATTTTGAAAACCAAAAGAAGTCAGGTAAATTTTAAGAAATATGTATAAAGAGGAAAATAAAACCCTTCCAAAGGACCACCAGTCTGAGATAACTGATATATTTTGAGTATACCCTTCAAAGTATAAAAGTTTAAGCCAGGTGTAGTGGGATATGACTATAATCCCAGCACTTAGGAGGCTGAGGCAGGACGACTGCTATGAGTTTGAGGCCAGATGGGGGCTGCATAGTGAGTTCAAGGCCAATCTAAATTACATAGCAGCATCCTGTCTCAAAAAACTAAAACCAACCCAAAACAACAAAAAACAAAGTATAAAATTTTTTAATAATAATGTGTGTGTGTGTGTGTGTGTGTGTGTGTGTGTGTGTATATATATATATATACATATATATAATTTTTATAATAATGTGTGTGTATACACACACACACACACACACAAATACTCTTTTAAAATTTAAAACAGTGTATATTCCACTGGGTACGGTGGTACACACCTGTAATCTGAGCTACTCAGGAGGCTGTGGCAGGAGTTTAGCAACTTTGGGGATATAACTCAGTGTTAAAGAGTGCTTACCTAGACACAAGGCCCTAGTTCAATCTCCACTACCTCAAAAAGAAAAACTAGTGGATATCCCATGTATAGTCCTATATTCTCAATTCTGTGTCCTAGTTTTTTCCCATCACATTAAAAATTTTTTCTAAGCCAGTTTTCAGCAACTGTAAAATCTTTCTATTCAAACTTTTCCTTTCATTTATATTTGTCACTTTTTTGTCATTACAATCTTTCAAAGAATATTTTTTAAAAAGCTTTAATTGCATTTCTGAACATTTCTTTGGGACATATCCCAAGAACTGTGTTTACTAAACTATACAAGTGTTGCTAAATAGCTTTCCACAAACGTTTAACCTTTTCCAGAAAGGTTTAACCAGACAGACTTAGCAAATCACAAAATACTTCCAAAAGGCTACCACCATTTAAAAATAATTTTAATGTAACTAATAAACATTATTATTTACATTTCTTTTTTTGACTTTACCTTTTATCTACTTTGAAACTATGTATTTTTGATTAATTAATGATTGGTCTTATATAGATTGCATAAGTTTTTTAGCCAACTTGTAGATATTTTCCCTAGTTTATTGGTTTTGTAATTTAGCTTATTGTTTCAAACAGTTTCAGCCTGTTTGTAATCAAATCTATCAGACTTATCCTTCCATTATCTTTATGCTTACAAATTCTTCCAAATTAGAAATCACCAATATTGTTTTCTTTCCTAGTTAATTCTAATCCATCTCAAATTTATTTTGTTATATTGTAAAAGTACAAAAATTTTTCCCCAAATGGTTAAAATTCACTACTTTCTCAAATACTCATCTTTCCTCATTAATCTGTATTTCTAAATTCAATCTATTAGTCTTAAATATTTCTTAATGTAAAGCTCTTGAAGCTACTGCAATCTCCTACAAACAAGCTTTCAACTTAATGTATAGGTGTAACAAAAGCCTGTCTCAAGCCTGAACAACAAAAATTTATAGTAATTCTATGAATGCAAAATGAAATACGTAAAATTGTAACTACTATGTTCCCTTTTAAAGGGAATGTGATATTAAATATAGTTATATTAGATAGAAATTACTGATTTTACAAAGCCAAAAAAAAAAAGTTCTGTTAAGTAGTAGGTTGAGAGCATATAAAATAGTTTTATGTATAAAAATTTACTTGCTCTGTAACACCTCCAGGGAGACAGCTGTTTTATAGTGAAGAATCATATGTAAATTTTAAAAACTTCATTTATGTACTACACTAAACTTCTTCCCTTACAATGCCAGTAACAATAGAAAGAAACATTCACTATTTGATGCTGTTAAACTACTCTATATTTTGGTTAAAGCAAACAAAACCAGAATGCTTCTAATTTTCCCTTTACAGAATTAAAGTAACACTTTGCATTTCCTTTAGCTCTTGTCTTCATATACCTACATCTCCCTCTTGTGGTTGAAGTCAACTGCATAAACAATTTCTTCTTCTCCATCTTTGACGATTTTCCATATTGTCCCGCCTATCATATGGCCAGCTGGCAGAGGTGTGATAGACAAGCCATGTCCTTTACCTAGGCCAACAAGATAGTGATGACATTCAAGCTTCTTTCACAATCCTTTAAGGTTATATTTTGATGCTATGTTAAGAGGCAATATATGCAATGATATAAAATTTAGAAGTAAAAATGCAAACAGTAAAAAGCAAGTCTCATACTATCCTCAGCTACTAAACCCTTTCAGTGGAGGTAAATATTCTTACAACTTTTTTATGTATTCTTGAAGAGATAATTGTGTTCCTAGATGGCTAGAGATTGAACATTATAGCTAGTATAGTATTAAATAACTTTAAGTACTAATTAATAAATTTAGTGTTTGTGTGTGATGCTGGCCACTGAATCCAGTTTCACATATGCAAAACTGTATGCACTCTGCCACTGAGTCACACCAGCCCTAAGTTTTAACATTTATATTATATTAGCAAGTGCTGCCCATTTTGCTAACATCTAAACTGACAGAATAACATTCCAAATCTCGCTAGGGTAAAAAAATGTATTCCTACAGAAAAACTAAATATAAGCAAAACTTCTAAGACTACTGCTACTTCCTGGTTAAATCCTCGAGTCCATTAAAAAAAAATAGAGCCCATTATTGTACAATATTTTCAATGCTACAGTTCATTTCTTTTTTTGGTACTGGGGATTAAACTCAGAACCTCGCACTTGTGAGGCAGGTGTGGTGCCACTGAGCTAAATCCCTGGCACCGCCACAGTTTATTTTTAAGAAAATCTGTAATGTATTTCTGCTGTATATGACACATTTAATATATGATATCCTGACCTAATAAACTTTTAGTAATTTTCTATTCTGCTACCACATCACTTCATTTCCTTCAATTACTACATTTAAACATCTGAGCTACTTTGTCTCTCGATCTATAAAGTCCACACCCTTTACCTTCCTTCTATATAATATTACAATAAATCTTCTCAAGCTAAATAGGAAAAATGCTAACAGCCCAAGCATCAGAAATTTGTTAGAATTTAATCTACAATATTTTAAAAATTCAAATGGATGTTCAAAGTCAGGTTCAGAGTTCAGTTCACATCAAGGCAGAAAGGGCTAATTTTTTGTTCTCAGACCACAGTGCCTATAAGGTTTACTGTGCTTCTCCTGAGTACTTTTCAGAAAGTTAAATTCCACTTGTTCAGGCTGAGAACGTGGCTCAGTGGCACAGTGCCTGCTGAGTAGGTCCAAGACCCTGAGTTCAATCCTTAGCACAACAAAGTGAAACAAAACTCATTACTATAGAAACGTTTACTACAATTATTTACCACAGAAACACTTTTTACCTTTCAAATTCACAATCTGAGAGAATTTTAGCTGCTGTATTTTATCAAAGGCTGCATCCACATCATCTAACGTAAAGAGTGTAAAATCTTCTGTATTGTGTCGAGACTAAAAGAATGACACAAACGAAAGGTTAAAAATGATCACTGATAGAGTACACTATTTTTCCTTAATTGTTTATATTACCTGATAAAGGTCATACATGAACATCTGTCCCATCTTATAAACAGGAATGGTTGCATAGATAGCGCAGTTCAGACCCAACTTTCCCACAGCGTAAGGGAGGGCGCCAAGGTGGAGAGGGTCAGGGTGAGACAGCAGCACTGCATCAATCTGGTGAACGTGCCTAGGGAACACAAGCAAACCGGTGACATGCCCCATTCTTATTTTTAAGGGTAAAAGCACATCAGTCAAAATTACCCATTCTGGATTGAAGACTATACTGGGGTAGAAGAGCAAAACAAATAACTAAGATTATACACCCATGAATTTCAATTAGTACTACCCTATTCTACATAGACAACAAAATTATGGTATAAGTTGCATCTAAACATATGACGTTATGGTGTCTAGACACATTTACAAAGAAAAAAGTAGACACCACAAATAAATTGATGGCTGGCCACCTTATACAGTATTAAGTTCAAACACTAAGCTTGGAATATTAGAAATTGTTAAGCAGAAAATAATTAAATAGGCACATATTTACTATGGATTTTTTACCAAAATCACAATCATTGTAATAAAACATCAATTAATCAGTGAAGTGTATGTTACCATGGACAATAGAGATTTTTTTCTTTTTTAGCTTCAAATTCTAAATATTTGAAAAGATTTAAGTCTTCTTTCCTTCATTAATTAGTACAATGCCACACATATATATAACTGGATCTTTTCTTTGGAGACAGGGTCCCATTGTGTAATTCAGCCTGGCCTCAAACTCGTAGTGATCCTCCCACCTCAGCCTCCCAAGTGTTGGGAGTACAGACATGCGCAACCATAACCTGGCTCAAAACTCAAATCTTTTCTGATAGATTAGAACCCTTTTGTACCTCATGGTTATTCTAAGAACTAAGTCCCAATATCAAGCACCAAAAAATACAAAGTAAGCTAATTTAATATAACCACAGAACTGTCACACAGGTGTTTGTTTCCTCTTAATCTTTACAAACTCGTGCTCTTTCCCAAAACTAGAGAGCAAAATTTACAGTGATCCATTAGCCATGTGACAATTTAAGATTTTGCTGAATTCAAATAAACAAAGCCAATAAGTCAACCGAAACTTTATAAGCTAAAATGGCCACAATTCAGTTTTGGGCATAAATAAAATTCTTACTATAGACTTAGTGCAAAGATAGCAATACTAGATAACATCAAAATTATTATAAAAGTATATGAAAGGCAAGTTTATTTTTTTTGAAAAGTTAATTTAATAAAGTCTAGAAATGTGAAATGCAACTTACTTCCTCAGGGAATCTATAATATCCATAGAAAAGTGCTCATCCCAGCCACAGTCCAGTAAGAATCTAAACTCATCAACCTGGAGAAGATAGCAAAGAGCAGACTCTTCTTGGACCCCGGACAGGGTAGTTAATTTAATAATAGAGGTCATCTTTTTGGTCCAGTAACAGGAATGTAAAAGGTTCTTTCAAAAGAAAAACATAATTAGGCGGAAAGCACAATCTTATGCATACAACAGACAAATTAACTAAAATTATTTCACATTTTTAAGTGCACAGAAATTCCACAAATGTGAAAAGCAAACATATTACAGACTCACTGCCATCAGTGTCAAATTTAAAAGTACAAACAGAGCCCTATACTCTCTTATTTACAGCTCTTCAGGATCTCCCCAGAGTGCACTAATGCAAAACAGTGGACTTTGGAGTCAGAGAGATACAGATTTGAATCTATTCCTGTGTGCTTTGGAGCAAGCAAGTCAATTAACCTTTCCTCACATAAGTATACCATTACATAAAACATCACTATTGATATATTTGTAAAAGGATGTTAAAGAATTTTAAATGTCATGTAAGTTTACTAAAATTAGAGACTACTCCATCCAAGTTCAATACACATATGTTTTCTCAGTGAATGAACTCATTCTTCATGACGAACCTGTTCCTCCTTTATCTTGCTCCATGATGGTATTTATTACACTGCATTACAATGATGGGTTTACAAGTCCTTCTCTCTTTTTAGAACTTAAATAGACCACATTCAGAATCTGATAAAAGTTATGGGTTTTCTTTTCTCCCTCACCATTGAATAAAATCATAAAAATTCATGTACTTTTCAAGGAGTTAAATGTTAAGAACCTTGCACAAGGATACAAGCTACTGAAAAACAAAGTGGTATCTTACGTTTGCAATCCCTGAAACAAAACCCTGACACAGCAGGTCCCCAACATTATTTGATGGAATGTATGCTGGGATACCTGCTACATATATGTACTTCCAAAAGATATAACATCAACACATCTATTGGGGTTTAGGATCTAAGACTGTGTGCCTGTAAGCAGCCGTGACAAAACTGTTGATTAACAAAGTTCTACAACATTTTCAATTTTAGCTCTTTAAAATAAAATTGGGCTGGGTGTGGTGGTGCACGCCTATAATCCCAGCACTCAGGAGGCTGAGACAGGAGGATCTCTGTAAATCCGAGGCCAGCCTGTGCTGCACAGTGAGTTCAAGGCCAGCCTGACCTACATACAGAGACCCTGTCTCAAAAAAAAAAAAAAAAAAAAAAAAAGGAAAAGCAAAGATAAAACTCGGCCTTTTCTGGCTAAGTATTTGAGTAGGACAGAAGATCACTGAATTACCTGATGATCTCTCACTTATACCCAAGCTCCTCTACTGACTACCCAACCTTTCCTAAATGCTGACCCAAGGCTAAGCATCTACTACTCTTGTTTACCTGAGTAACAGCCCCAAATGAGAGCTCCTCGCTTATCCATTATTACTGATGTGTATTTCTCACAGTTGGACCCAACCCCTGCCTTTCCACCTTCCAAATCTTTTCAGTCTGCACTCTAGAAGTAGGCTTCTTCTCACCTGTAATTCACCTGCCTGTCTCCATAGACATCTGGCAGTTCCCCAACAATGGTGTTCCTCCTGCACTCTTCTCAAGAGCTTTGAAAATTATTTTTAAATCTCTTATACTCCATGGACCTCAAAAGTTCCTCAGTGCAATTACTGAGCCACACCTTCTCTTTTGCCCTTTAAATATTCCAGTTCTAATAAAGCTTATGCCACCGAGCTAGTTAAATAGCCTTCTTAATTTCCTCCTCATGCTGCCATCTAGGAATCTGATCTGATCCATGAAGAACTTTAGCTCCTGAGTTGATCTTTTTCCCAGTAGCTGCAGTACTAAGCTCTCAATGCCTTAGCTTTCTTAACTGCAATAGTATTTGTCTCACGTCAGCCACCACCACCAATTACACCCTACCTGACCACTACCAGGGCCTATGCTGCTTTCAAAATTTCTCAAGCCTTGCAATCTCTTACCCCATCTTACCTGCTCAACTATTCCCACTGCAAAAACCCTTTGGTCTCACTGCTATCTTATCCACTGACCACTTTCTCACTATCCATGACCTCTTGTCTCTGCTCAGGCCCTCAAGCTTCTGAGTATGAACCATTATTTTGCAAACACTCTCAAGTATTTACCTCTCTAGTCCTTCTTTGTATCTGCATGGTGAAAATCCCAGCCCTAATTGACTCTAGTCATTTACTTTGTCTACTCCAGCAGCTGTCAGACAAGGGGAAAAACCCACACACAACTGTGCTGTTTACTTTTTCAATTCACACCCCAAATTCCCAAATAGCCTTTACTCCTGTCACTCCTACCTTTCTTTGCAGACTGACTTTTCATCTCAGAGTACTATTCACACCACTTCTTCTCTGTTCAACCATTACCCCTATCTTTAGCTGATAATCTCACTGCATTTTTCAAAATAAACCAGACAGTAACACCTCATTCTTCAGACAGCACATAATTAATCTATCTGCATGTATACTGTCAGGTCTCTCATTATGTGTACTAAATAGCCCTATCCCTTTCCAAAGCCAATGCCAATGCCTCTATGAGTTTACCTTCGAGGACAGCTGACTTCTTTGGTCATTCCCTTTTCCCTACATCACTGATGCATGACTTTCATAAGCCTATAAAGACACTCTAGAAATTCCCAACTTGTAAGAACCTCTTAACCCTAAAACTACTGAATTATTTTTAATGTTTCCCTTTCGAAGTAAAATTTCTGACACATTTGCTTACAAACGTGTCTCCCCATCCTCATCTCCTTCCTATTCATGCCATCACACTGAACAGCCAGTGAAGTATATACTGGCTGAGGTTGTACACAGAGATTTACCAATGAACCTTACATCCTACTTGATTTCTCTAAGTTTCTTCTATCTCCAGTCACCAAGGTCTCTCACTATTTGTACATTTTCTCTGTCTCCCATTTGCTCTGTAGCACCCTTTGACCATCGTGAAGTCCTTTTCTACTCCTCTTCACTCTGTAACATCATTCTTTTTTTGGTGGTGGTGGCTCTGAAGATTGAACACAGGGTCTTCTCACTGAGCTACATCCCAGAGCTTTTCACTTCTTTTTAAATTTTAAGACAGGGTATCACTAAGTTGCCAGGCAGGACTGGAACTTGTGATCCTCCTACCTCAGCCTCCCAAAGTGCAGAGAGTACAGGTGTGCCCACCAAGCCTAGCTTCACAGTATCAATCTATTTCCTCAAAAATACTTAGAGGTCTCTGCAATTGCTTTTTATTTACTTGCTTTGTCTGACTTCTTTTGCTCACCTGACTCCTACACTAGAATGTGGACTTCATGATCTTATGCGTCAGTGATATTCCAATGCCTCCACAGTGCCTACCTAACACATGTGGTGGTCAATACATGTGAAGTCACATGAATGAATGAGGCACAACTAGTACTAAATGGACTTAATAAGCTAACCACAGTAGCACATGCCTGTAATCCTAGCATTGGTGAGGCAGAGGTAGTAGGATTCCAAATTTGAGACCAGCCTGAGCTATTTTCCATGCCAGCCTGGACTATAGAACAAGACCCTGTGTCAAAAAAAAAAAGCTTAATGCTCTTGGGCCGGGGATTTAGCTCAGTGGTTCCAGCGCCTGCTTCACAAGAACAGGATCTGAGTTTGATCACCCATACCAACAAAAAACCAACCAACCAACCAACCAACCAAACAAACAAAAACCACCACAAAAAACAAACAAAAAAGCTTAATGCTCTTAACACAGCATTAATAGTTATCTACTCGAACTTCCCCTCCCTTGGGAGAGCTCTCTTGAATACAGGATTAGGCCTGATCCATCTGGCACATTAGCATAAAGCTTGTACAGAGTAGCTAGTTAATAAATAGTTGTTGCTAAATTAAAATCTGAAATACAGTGACTTACACTATTCCTGATTGAGGTATGAGAACTACAAAGATATCAATCTTTATTTTATGAAAACTGTTTATAAATACAATTTTGAGAAGAACTAGAAAATTCTCCATGTCCAAAAGCTTCCTGAGGCTGGGGATTTAGCTCAGTGGTTCTGCCACCTACCCTGCAAGCACAGGGACACGAGTGTACCCCCGAAAAAAAAAAAAAAAAAAAAAAAAAAAAAAAAAGGCTTCCTGTATCACAATTACAATAATGGCCTAAGAAAAATTTTTCTTCTTCTTTTGCTCAGCTCTTCTTTAACTTCCACTTTTCTTCCCATTTAGATTATGAAGTTAAAACACAAAATATCTTGCAGATACATCTCAATAAATTCACGTTAAAACCTTTTAAACTGGGCATACTGGTGTACTCCTGTAATCTCAGCACTTTGGGAAGCTAAGGCAAGAGGACTGTAAATTCAAGTTCAGCCCAGACAAGTTGGCAATTTAATGAGACTTCATTTTAAAATAAAAAGGTGGGGGGGAAATGTAGCTCAGCACAAAAGCCCTAGGTTCAACCCTCAATACCACCAAAAATCCCCACACCAAAATAAATTAATTTTAAAAAACCAACTAAATGTTTATCAGACATTCCTTACTTACTGATATCTCAGTTGTATATATGATGAAACATCACAAGTTCAGAGGAAGAGTTCTTTACAAATCTAAAAGAAAAAGACTTATGAATGCAGTGTAATGATTTCCTTCATTTATAATTAATGTGTATGTTTTATTCAGAATACCATGAATAACAGCAGATAATATAATATATAGTCCATATAAAAAAGAACTTGGCTTAGTGGTTCTGCCACCTGCCTCGCAAGCTTAAGCGCCTGAGTTCTATTCCTGGTACCGCCCCCCCAAAAAGAAACATACTTTTATGAAGCTTGGGCTCACACAAAACAAGGATAATGTAATAAAATACATAAAATAAATGATAAAGAACCAAGTTGATTATGATCAGGAGTTTGAATATGCAGTTTAAGAAATAAGATTTTTTCAAAATTCTCAGTAATAGAAACTCACAGAAAAAGTAGGGACTAAAATTATTAAGGCTTTGTAGGACCTGGGTAGGGAAAATACTCAAAATTGAGATAAGCAAAACATGGGATGCGGGCCCTACTGAATAGAGAGGCCACAGAAGGAATGGCCTTAGAATCCTAAGCCCTAGTTCAACAAAGAGAGAAAGATTTCAAGATTCATTAGCAAGTAGAAAGATGGTAATTCTTTTAGGAAAACGAAATAGTAACAGAAAGCAGGGAGATTTTTTTTTTAAAAGGGAGCATTTTAGCAGACTGCCTTCTGTCAACTTTGCTGGTTTCATTTTGGAATTAAGTTCCATTGGCCTCAAATATTCTTTATAATTCTACAATATCAATTCAAAGCTTTTTTTTTGGTACCGGGATTGAACTTGGGTCCTTGAGCTTGCAAGGCAGGCGGTGGAACCACTGAGCTAAATCCCCAGCACTACAATATCAATTCAGTAGTCATAATTTAAGTGACCAAGGATTGAAATTCTGTTTGATTGCTCCCTTTACCTTTTCTTTGACAATTCTTAAAAATTTCAGGTTATTTTTCCCTCAGAAAACCCTGTGCATGTGTCATTCCTTTTAGTCCTACTACCAGTACCTTACATTATATAAGGCCTTGTTCCCTTACATTTGGATGTCTTCATTTCTCTGCCTCCAGTTTTTCCTTCCTTCATCTCAATCTAAACATTCCTATCAAATTAATCTTCAAAAACAACCCTATACACATTACTTTTTGCTCAGAAAGCTTTGTAGGTCTCTTACTGCCTGAGGACAGAACAAAGACCAAAACAGCTCAATGACTTCAATGGCAATGGAGGGTGCCATGATGTCACTGGTCATCACCCTCTCTCAGAACTCAGCTCAAATTCCACCTCCTTACTAATTCTTCCAGCATTAATCTAGACCAGTGATGGTCAATCTTTTAGAGCTTTCAATGATACAAACAGCCCACTGAGGCCATGTTTGCCATCACTGGTCTAGACCAGACTAGTTTTGTCAACAGAAATATAATGCATGCCACATATAATTTTTAAATTTTCATAGCCACATTGAAAAGTAGGTAACATTTTAATATTTTATTTAATCTAAAGTGTGTAATCAATGTGTAATCCTCAAAAAACAGATATTTTACTTTGTTTTTTGTACTAAGTCTTCAAAATCCAGTGTGTTAACTTAGTATTCACATACATCTCCATTCAAACCACATTTCAAGTGCTCAATAGCCCAAATGGCTGGTGGTTGCTGTAACCGCACAGGTCTAAACCCCAAAAGCACCACTTTAGACTGGAGCATTGTGCTTGCCAAAAATAAAGCAAGTTGGCAACATCATCATTTTGTCTTTATGTCCATGACTCATATTGCATTTGTTGTTGTTTGCTTGCTTGAACCAAGGGGGTGCTGAATTACATCCCCAAGCCTTTTACTTTGAGATAGGGTCTCTACGCAGCCCAGGCTAGTCTTGATCTTGTGATCCTTCTGCTCAGCCTTCCCAAGGCCATAGCTGAGACTGCAGGCATAAGGCACCACACTCAGCCCCTAAAGTGGGTTTTAATGTTATCATCAACCAGAAAGTCATCCAGAGAGAAAACTAGTCATTCCCTTACCAACAAACTGGTGGCTACTAGTTGAATTCTATTTTGTATTTAGTCTTAACATTCTTCACTGGCCTACCTCAATGGAGGGGTTCATTGCCTTACCTGAATTTTTGCAAATTTCCTCTAGTTTTCCTGTTCCAAATTGATGCTATTAACACAGATATTAATAAGAACATCTTGAGAGACAAATGTTCTCATACTCCCATCTTTTCACAAAGTATCCACTGGCTTCCTATTAACTACCTTATAAAAACCTCAACTCCTTGGTTGGAAATCAAGATCATTCACAAACTGATCTCAGCCTACCTCTTGCACAGTGCCCAAAGCAACAGAAATATGTGCTGAAAGAGTGAACCCTCACTGTATCTTAAATCTTTGCAGGAGACAGATTCTGACCAATACATACTACTTCACAAGTAGTATGTATTGGTTACTTACTCTCTCAATAATGAGCATGCATGTTGATTACAAAGGGAAGTGTGCTAAATACAAAAGAAAAGGAGAGACTGGATTAGACCTAGAGCTCATAGATGGTCAAATCTCTTCCGGGTCGCTCTGGAAGAGCAGCACTTCGTAAAAGGATCAAAGGGGAGTAAAATTAAAGATTCGAAATGGGCGGGCGGCTCAGGTTCGCCGGTCAGACTGGCAGAAGTTAGGGCTAGTCTGACCTTCTGTTTTCTTAAGAGAATGTAAAATCGAACAAAGTCGAAAAGAATGAAGCTGTGGGAAACTGCAGTGGTAGTGGAAGCGCTCCAGAGCGAGGAAGACAACTCTATTACGGCGCGGGACTAGCAACTGAAGGGTCCTTGGAGTCCGTGAGCTAATCGGACGCCTACTCTGTGCCCAGTGCTTAGCAGTCTCGCGGTGGCTGAGCCCTAGACGGCCGAGAGCACCCCAGCCACTAGGCCAAGGACTATAGCCGGCGTCGGATGCGCCCCGCAAGCCCGAGGCTGAAAGGGCGAAGGGAAATCACGGAAAGGAGTGAACGGGAGCGAGCGCGGGAGTGAACCGTACGGACTGTCACAAACAACCCGGGAATATTCCACCCATGAAGTCACTTCTCTTTCACTCGCGAGGAACTTCCAGGACGGTGGCAACCGGAACCGCAGGAGCACTTCTCCGGGGAGACTGGGTCGGAGTCCGGCTCTCCCTGGGGCCGAGGACGCCCCCTCCCCCAGCCAAAGGCTCACCCCCTTCTCTCGTCCTCACTTGCCTCGTGAGGTTTCCCCCAACGCCGTCTACTGCCCTTCCCAACCCCCAGTTGAATCCAGGCTCAAGGAGGAGAAACGCTGATATCGTTCAGCAGCAGTGACCACAGGTATGAAAAAGCCCCTCAGTGGTGGCCGCCATTTTGAACCTGCAGGGTAGCGGCAGAGGCGGGGACGACCCGGACGATACCAACACGGGGAGGGTGCGGACAAGGCCGTAGAAAGACGATTGCGTTCACACCAATAAGACTTTTCACCTTGGACCGCAGTTGCCTTCAGAAATTATCGATAATTTTTGAAGTTTTTAAATGTAAAGAGTAAAAAATTTGAAGAAAGAAAGAAAAGGTATAAATTTCCGCCTCCATGCCCCCCCCAGGCGGGCGCTGCATTTGGCAGATCCCGAGGTCGCTGCATCCGCCAGTGAGGGTGGCTAAACTGGGAGCTGCCCTTGATCGTTGGGTTGTTGGTGGTACCCAGGCCGCAGGTGGGTCAGGGGACCTTGGGCCGCCGCGGCGGCTCTGATCGCGGTCGTGCCAGCGGGAAGGATTCTGGGAAAGCCTTCGGCGGTGCTGTGTGTGTGTGTGTGTGTGTGTGTGTGTGTGTGGTATTAAGGTCTAAGAATCCCAAGAGAAGGTGAGGGGGAAAGAAATAGGTTTGTCTTGGAGTGGACGACCGAGTTGGGTTTTCTGTCTGGAGGCTTTTGGGAAGGGTACTCCGAGGTCGTCATAATTGAAAAACGGCTTTACAGGTGAGCCGATGGCCGTCCTCAACCTACCAGCCTAGATCCCATGCCCAGCCAGAAGCAGGGGGGTGGGGGGGCTGTTTTACCAGAGCGTCCACATTTGTCCAAGTCTCAGCGATCTGTCTTCTGCTTGACCTGACACTAAAATATCAGATCCTCTATGAGTCGACCATTCCAAGAAGCATGCACTTGCCAGTTTGCTTTCTAAAAAAGTAATAAACTTGTGCTTGGTTTCCAGGGTGTATATAGCATTGAGACTGCAGGAGTAGATTCCTCCATGCATCCAGTACAGTTTTTCATAGGTTAATTGACACTTTTTTTTTTTTTTAAGCGATACTGGGACCGAACTCTGGCACTTGCTAGGCAAGTGCTGTACTACCGAGGTACACCTCAGCTCCTCTTTGGTTTGTCGTGTGTGGGTGTCGCGCTGCTAAGTTGCTGGCCTCAAACTTGGAATCTTCTGACCTAGCCCTCGCTCCAGAGTAGCCAGAATTACAGGTGCGGGCAGCCAAGTGCATACTTTTAAAGCAATACATATAAAGTGCTGCTGTGGAGAGCACTCAAACTAATTATCTGTACGTTTCCAACATGAATTCAGAGTGACTTACAAAAATATGTTCCAGATACATTTTTCTTTTTAGAAGTTAAAGGAAAGATAATTGGGTTAAAGAAAAAGTAATATTAGGCAAAAATTAAAGAAAATGAGGTTAACATAAATGCTTACCTCTATACTGGAGAAACAGTAAAGTGCAAGAAAAGAGCTTGAGTTAAGGAAGAAACTACCAGGGTACTGTATTAATCTTAACTCCACCACTTAACTACCACTGTTGTCACTGGTATATGTCCTAAGCCCTTGTGATCTCACTATGTAGCCCAGGCTGGCTTTGAATTCGCAGCAGCCCTCCTGCCTCAGCCTCCTGAGTGCTGGGATTACAGGCGTGTGCCACCATACCTGACCACTTAGTGCTATTGTGAGAATTAGACATGAATAGGTGATTATGAAAATTAAAAACTGCAGTGTTGCTAAGATTCAGGTCCTGCTAGAGGAGGACCCCAAAATTTGGATCATTTTAGTATTAAAAGATATATGACCAGGGGCTGGGGGTACAGTTCAGTGATATAATCTGTGCTTTTAGGAGGCACTGGGCTCAGTCACCAGCACACCTCCTTCCCTCTGTCTAAATAATAGAATTTAGAAAAAGATGACTGAGTAATGACTGCTAAAGTCCAAAAGATAAAACCCAATTCATGTTTCAGGAATACCATAGCTGCTCCTAGTTCTGAAGTTTTCTTACAGGTCCTCCTATAAAGACACTTGAAAATATGTACAGCACAGTCATGGCATACAGGGATGCCATTCCCTAAAGCAGCTGCCCCTTTTTAGCTCCTGCTAACAATCTACTCATCACAAACCTGGGCCTGCCTCATTGGATCATGCCGTAGTCTTGCTGTGGCCTATCAGATAAAGGTGTCTTAGGATCCCTGGCCATGACCAAGGGCCCATCCACACTATCCCTCCTGCCCACCCTACCCCTTCTATTTGCCTTTTTTTTTTTCCCTGCAGTACTAAGATTGATCTCGGCCTTCATTCATACTGAGCTATGTCCCCAGCCCTTTAAAAAAAATTATTTTGGACAGGTTCTGAGTCACTAAGTTGCCCAGACTGGGCTTGAATTTACCATCTCCCACCTTAGTCTCCCAGTCTAGTTCACTGTTTATGAAAATAAATCTTGTCCTTCCTGGAAAACATACAGGATAAATGATGTACAGTGGGCCACTTCCATAGTCCACTGGATATAGATTTTATCATTATAATATGAAATGCCTCTGGGACTAAGATTTGTCATTTACTTCAGAGATGTTCCTTCACGGTGACTGAGTTCAGTTCTGGATTGTGAGTGTACAGAATCCTTTCGTGTTTCAGACCAGGGTTTAATTCTGGAGTCTGTATAGAGTACATGCTGCAAGAACTGCAGGGGTTCATCTCATCTCTTCTGAGTAGAGCCAGACCAACCCAGTCCTTAGCTTCTGGCTCTGTTGAAAGAATGCCAGTAATGGTCACATCTTACAGATGGCCATGGACTCTTATTTTAAGAGTTTGGAGCTAGAAATCAGCAAAAACTTATTTGCTAGTTAGATACAAAATGATATATATAAAAGCTGTGCTGCTTAGGGTGGTATTGACACCTGTCAGGAGCTAATAAAGACAGGAAGCAGACTAGATAACTCTAACTGCTGAGTTTTTGAATTTGAACACATGCCACAGGAAAAGATACATTGTTTAATATTTTGCAGTTTGGTCATCTTAAAATTACAGTATCTTCTTAAAGCCCTCATTATTAGCTCCATATTTTACTGGCTCAAATTTATACAGCAAGTGAGCAGCAACTTTGGTGGGCACTTGGACAGAACCACAAAAATACTTTCAGATCTCAATATTATGTTCTTTAACTGGAGGCGCAGTGCTAAGAGAACCATCATCTTCGAGGAAATGAAGGAAGGTTGATTGCCCTTAGGATTTCACCCGCAAGAAACATTTGCATCAAAATCAGCTGGGGAATTCTTTCAACTGTTGATTTGTCCGGTGGGGCCTCACCTGGGAAGTAAGGCCAAGAGCCCTTATTTTGAGAGGGCTCCCTGTGTCATGGTGATGTTATCAAGGTTCAGAACTCTAGCTGCAGACAGCAGACTAAAATTTAAAACTTTTGAATTGTACATTGAAATGTCTCATCATGTACTCAGATCATAGTTTTCTAGATCAGTGGCATAGACTAGAACCTGCTATATGTAGTATTACATGTTATTTATGAAACAGTGTGTAGAACTTGTGCAACTTGTAGCATCACAGACAGTGACTGGATAATAGGTATTTAATGAAAGCTTGAGACATAGAATTGTGTAAGTATGTGGACTAGGTCAGAAGGAAATGTGTGAATTTAGTCTACATTCCTATATTCCCAGCTTAGATTAGTGCTAAGCACTTTAGTTGGCAATAAGGTACTGCTTCTACTAGGATGTTGTCATATGTCTTCTCAGCCATGGTGTGTGATGTATTCACATGTACATGAATGTCTGTGTTTTTTCACTTTTATTACTGTATGTCTGCAGTACATAATGATTACATTCACGGTAGGGATTGGTACATGTACATAACACATTTCAATTCCCTTCTTTCTCCCTTCTCCATCCCCCCTTTTATTTGCCCACCATCAGATTCATTTAAGAACTTATAAAGTGAATTATCACATATGTAGATTGAAAACCAGACTAATAGGCCAAAGAACATATAAAACACGGGAGACGAAAAAAAAAATGAGACAATTGTACTAGTCAAAGTTATACCTTGAGATACATTGTCCACACTTAATTACATACCATACCTTTTTTTCTTGTCTTTTTTTTTCTTTCAAGTGTGTTTTCATTTCATCTCTATGTACAAACTGATGGTGGTTTAAATATGCTTTTATTGAATTGGTGTGCGTTTGTTCTTTTTCACATCATGACTACCAGTTCTCTTTTGACTTGAAAACTTAGAAATGTTAAAGCTCTTATGTACCAAAAATATAAATTCATGGAGGGGCTCTTAAAAGAGGCACTGTGAAATGATAAGAGGCAGATAGTTGGAGTGTACCTGAATTTTAATTCCAGGCCTCCATTAAATAGCCATTTGAGTTAAGCTGTTTCCTTATTTGTAAAAAAAGTTTAATAATAGTTATTTCATGCTATATGTTGAAATATATGATAGCCTTAGTAGTCATCTGTAAAAGTAAGCTCCCTTTATCTTTCATGGGGTCATTTAACTGAGTTTCAAGTCTATTGTGACATTGACTGTTTTACACATGTAAATGTTCTAAATCAATATTAGGACCATGAAATAATCTTTTTATACGTAGTTTTTTGTTTTGTTTTTTTTTAATAGGGTCTTGCTTTGTAGTTCAGGCTATCCTTGAACTGACTTGGACCCTAGGCCAGCCCGATTTAGCCTCCCAACTGCCAGGATTACAGGCTTGCACCACCAAACCCAGCCCAATTTTATTTTAAGGAGCCAAAATCGGAAATGTTGTAGAGTTGAACTTTGTTAACAATTTTATCACACCTGCTTACAGGCACACAGTTCTAGATCCTAAACCCCAACAGATGTGTTGATGTTATTTATATCTTTTGGAAATACAGACATATAGCAGCTATCCCAGCATATGTTGCATCAAAGAATGTTGAGGACCTGGTGTGTCAGGTTTTGTTGCAAGTAGAATTCTTTTAAACTCTGTCCCTCAGACCTATATCAAGTCTCTGGTGAAGTAAAAAATAAAACTTAATAAATAGGTTTTATTGCAGTGTAGTTTTCTTTTTTCTTTTTTGTATTTTTAAAATTTTCTTTGAAGTATAATTTTAAATTATCCATTGTCACCTAATGTTCATCAAGCAGATTTTAATTACTGTATTGTATTCCTTTTTTAAATGCTATTGTACATTCTTATGCCAAGCTGATTTTGAGGCAAGTTTTGATTTTAAGATGTTTCACATCCACAGCCCTCTTTCCATTTCAGATGCAATTTAGAAGATATTTTGTAGGCAATTATATGTATATTTCTGATTTATAAATAAATCTTTGTGTTTTGTTTTTAGCAATCATGGTGAACTTAGTTCAGATTGTGCATGACCACTGGGTACATGTACTTGTCCCCATGGGATTTATCTTTGGATGGTACCTGGACAGAAGGAATGATGAAAAGCTAACTGCCTTCCGCAACAAGAGTATGCTATTTAAAAGGTTAGTTCACACATCGTTTCTTTAAAACCAGCTATTGCCCAACTTGAATATTCTTCTTAATACTGTATACACCAAAGATAAACGGGGTAATTTTTCTCCCTGATACTACTGATACTATTTTTTAGGCTTGTTTGCTATTCACTCCTTTGATAAAATTATATGATTACCTTTGGATGCAAATAGTCTTTGCTATTGTTGCAGAACTTTGAAAGTCTCTCATTTTTTGAAATTCAGAGTACATTTTAGTGTGGGAACAAAGTTTTTTTTGGTACTGGGAATCGAACTCAGGACCTTGTCCTTGAGAGGCAGGTGGTGGCACCATGAGCTAAATCCCTGGCTCTGGAAATAAAGTTTTAAACCATTTAATCAAATCTTATCCTGTATAAGCTTTCATACATATTATCATATAATATCTTACTTCATCCATGATGCAACTTAAATAAATATAGGAAAAGTGATCTAGAGCTGTGTTTTCAGCAGCAGTATCTCAGAGCTTTGAACATGGTGCTTCAGTGATTGCAACTGGCAGCTGCCTGTTTCCATTGTATCTTTCGAGATGCTTCCTCTGGCAACAGAGGGATATGGTTAGCACAGAGAGTATGTGCCAATGGGTGTACTTCTGTCTGGATTGGAAGAAGTTCAAGGTACAAGAGGGCTGTAATCCCAGCACTGGGGAGGCTGAGGCAGGAGGATTGCCACAAATTCAAGGCCAGCTTGGGCTACATAGTTGAAGACCAAGCTGAACTATATAGCAAGATCCTGTCTCAAAAAATCAGAAACAAAGACAAAAAGGAAAAAAGAGGAGCAAGTAGCTTCCACAGGACTTACAGAGGTAGTTTACCAGTCAAGGATTTAAAAAGGACACAGTGAGGTAAAAAAGGATATAGAAAACATGAATAAACTCATTGAAAGAATAATAGCTGTTATATGTACTAAGAAATTATAGGGCTTTAATCTGGAAGACTGAAGCTATGGTAAGAGTTTAAGGTCAAGAGACTATGATGAATCTAATATAAAAATTATAATGGATCATATTAATAAACTATAAAATATTCTTTTGACCACCTCATAGAAGTTTTATTTACAGTTTTTCCTTTCCTTCTTTCTTTCTTTCTGCATAGGGAATTGAGGCCCAATGAAGAAGTTACCTGGAAGTAGACTGTGGCTAAATTACAGAATATTCATATTTTAAAAGCTATGGGAGAAATAAAAATGTTTGTTATTTAATTATAAGAATTTGAAATGTGATTCTTTTCATACTGTTTTTGTTATTTGTCTTTTTTTTGGTACCTGGGATTGTACTTGAGTCCTTGCGCTTGCAAGGCAGGCCACCGAACCGCTGAGCTAAATCCCCGGCCCCTGTTATTTGTTTTTGATGGTGAGGGAACAAGGTCTCTCTCTATGTGGTCTAGGATAGCCTTCAACTTGCTGTGTATGTATATGTCCTTGGCTGTCCTTGAACTCAGGATCCTCTTACCTCAGCCTCCTGAGTACTGGGATTACAGGTATGTGCATCCCTTCTGGCATCTTTTATATTTCTTACTGAGATGATCTTTTACATACTTTTTAATACTTTCATTGAGTTAGTCTTCAAGTTTTTGTTTTAGCAAAACATTTATTGGTACATTTTAGATAGGGAATTTGGACCTGTACATGATATATCCTGCATCTTGTTTTCAAGTTTTAGACAAGATTGGGCACGTTCAGGGTGGTATGGCCATACAAAAAACAGTAAATTTTGTTTGTTTGTTTTGTTTTGTTTTTTGGTACTGGGGATCGAACTCGGGACCTTGCGCTTGCAAGGCAGGCGGAACCACTGAGCTAAATCCCTGGCCCTTTTTTCAAGTTTTAAATACACTTGGTTTATAAAATAATTTTTGAGTGTCTGTATTCAAAGATGTTAAATTTGTAATTAGTATTTTTTGTTTGTTTGTTTCTCACTTTGGACCACAATACTATTAAATCATATATCCAATTTTTCCCTCAAGTATTTTTCAGAAAAAAATTGTTTAAAATTGTGTGTGCTATGGTGGTTCCAGTGAGTTCCCCAAGAGTTCTTATGTGAAAAGGTTCTCCCCACTGTGACATATTAAGATGGTAGGTATAATCCAACAATGGCAGATAAGAATTTGAGACTTCTGAGAGATGATTAGGGTTAGGTAAGGTCATCAGGGTTGAATCCCAATGATTGAATTATTGGTGGCCTTGTAAGAAGAGAGGCCAGCAAATGACACACAGTCAGGTACTCTGCCTGTCTCTTACCATGTGATGGTCTAAACCACCTCAGGACTTTGCCAAGGAGCAAACTATCACCAGGTGTGGCCCTTGACCTTGGAACTCCAGAACTGTGAGCTGAAATAAACCCGTTTTCTTTATAAACTTACCTAGTGTTGGATACTTTGTTACAGTAATACAAAGTGGACAAAGATAGTATGCTATAAGGGAACTTTAACAGGATGATGTAAAGATTTTATTTGGCAAAAATCATATAGCTGAAAGTTTTACTAACTTTGGGTTTGTCAAAGATTTCTTAAATTCAATATAAAGTATAAATTGTTTTTAAAAATTAGTAAATTGTAGTTTATTAAATTTAAAGCTTTTACTCTTCAAAAAAATAAGTATCTCTGCAATCTTACTTGACAAAATTTTAAGAAAGTAGATTAAAGAATGAGTTGTCCAAGATGATAGATTAGTGTATCTATTTGTATTTGGACTTAGTAGCATCTTTCTCCTCCTGAATTAGTGTGATACTCTTTTGTCTTACTGCTCTATACCAGTCCTTGATAAAATGACCAAGACTCCTGTGATCCTCAAAAGGCGACACAGTTTAGCAGCATATAAAGTAACAAAGTGACTGTTGTGTATTAGGTACTATAGTATGGATAAGCACCGGGTATAGTGGTAGCACAAGGTTTCCAGGTCAAGGGAAGAAGTTGGTTTGACTGAAGCAGAAGGAATTCTGGGAGTTAAAGTGGGGGAGGGATTGGCTCAGATCATATGAAGCTTTTAAAGGTGGCCACAGAAAGGTTATGGTAAGCCACTGAAACATTTGAAAGGAAATAAGATTAGATAACTATGTAAGAATCCTTCTGGATATAAATTCTTTGAAGGTGGTACTAGTTGTCTTTTTCAGGCCCATTACTCGATACACAGTAATACTTCGTTTGTTCAATAAAAGGAAAACCGAGTGAGATTTGTGTTTTTGGAAGCAAGATCACTGACAACACTATGAATTAGACATACTGAGACTGGAATCAGAACACCAGTCAGAGTTCTATAGACCTTAAAACCAAGAAGGCTTGAACCAAGCAATAGCAATGGAGAGACAATCAGGTATGGATGTGTAACATGTGCAGAGTAATCAGAGTAAGGGGTGAGGTAGAAGTGTTATGCAAATGGAATTGTGAATGATTCCCAGATATTCAGTGCTATGGTCTGAAGGTTTTGAAATTTAACCCCCAATGTGTTAATATTAAGCGGTGGAGCCTTTGGGCAGTTACTAGCTCATGAGGGCAGAAGTCTTAAGAAGGGCATTAGGTCCTTTAGATAAGAGGCCCCTACACAACTTGTTCCTTTTGCCTTTCTACCATGTGAGGACGACACAGGAAAGGCACAACAAATGAGGAACAGGCCCTCACCAGAAACCAAATTGAATGATGCCTTAATCTGAGACTCCTCAGCCTCCAAAACTGTGAGCAATAAATTTCTATTGACAAGTCACCCAGAAGGAGGTATTTCGTTAGATTTAAAGTACTAAGACAGCTGGCTTAATTCAGTGCAAAGACATCAACTATACCTTTAAAACATACTAGAAAACAGTTTGCAAATTTTTTTCCACTTCTTGAAACTATAATTTATTTCCTTGGTTAAGCCACAATTCCTTAGGAACAAGGATATTTCCCCAATATAGAATTATAGGCTGCAGACAGAAATGTTCAATAAAGGGTAACCAGATCCTCCCCTTGAGCATGTGCGCCTCACTGCAGCCTCCATTCCCTTACCTCTCTCTGCTCCTTCTAGTCCTCTTTGCACTCACCAAAACAGTCTCCATAGGAACAGAATTTAGTGGTCTCTTATAAGTCCTTGTGTTACTTGACATCTTGGCAGAAAGTGATACTGGCTGGTCCCTGAAGCATTCTCTTCTCAGGGTTTCCATTGTATTACATCCTCCTGCTTCAACCCCTTCCTTCTTGACTATTTCTCAACTCTCAGTACTCAACTGGCTTTTCAATCTCAAGTTTTCTCTAAGATGATTTTATGCACTCTTAGGATTTCAGTTACCTTTTTTTTTATACTAATAGATTCCCGTCCTATAGCTCAAACCAACTTCCTGAACTCTAGGCCTGACATCTACCTATTACTCAACATTTGAAGGTCTCATAGATATTTAAATTTATTTTCTTCAAAACAAAAACCACTGATGCTTTCTCTTCCCAAAACCTTGCTCCTCCTCCTCTAGTGTTTTTTTTTAATTGAATTTATTGGTACATTCTAGGTAGACAGTACAGTTACATTCATTAATGGGATCTTGTACCTTTACATGCCAGGTCTTGGTTTCATTTTTTCCCATTGTCCCCACCCTCCCTTCACCCCCTC
>NW_022900933.1:31657989-31660295 GCF_012274545.1 Fukomys damarensis | reverse complement strand
TGTTTTTTTTTAATTGAATTTATTGGTACATTCTAGGTAGACAGTACAGTTACATTCATTAATGGGATCTTGTACCTTTACATGCCAGGTCTTGGTTTCATTTTTTCCCATTGTCCCCACCCTCCCTTCACCCCCTCCTGCCCTCCCCACCTTCAAACACTTTAATTCCATTTTTACATTTTCTCATATTTTTTTCCTTTTCCCTTATTACCCTTACCCTATCCTTCTCACTGTCCCTACATGTCGCGAGCCGGCGACGCAGAGCACTGTCCAGCAGTGTCTCAAACCTGAAAGAGCAGCAGGGTGGAGATGGGGCAGAGAGAAAGGAAGGACGCCAAGACAAGAGTCTGATCAAGGCGGCGTTTATTGCTGGCAAGCACCGGCCTTTTAAAGCAAAAAAAACCACAAACTATTATGGGATGGGTTTACCATAGTAACTGAAAGGTCACACAGGAAAAGAGCAAGCAGGTTCACCAAAACAACCCACCGTGAGTAGTAGTAACCCGGACAACCACACATCTAAAGGTCAGAGACAAGAAACTGTAGCTTTCAGGAATTCCACAAAGGAAACACTCTACCTGCTAAACTGGAGAAACTTAACACATATAGAGTTACTAAAGTTGACAACACTTACAACCAATACTCATGATCCCCACACCTACACCTTTGGTCCTTTTCTTCCTATTTTACATTGCTAATTGTCCCGTTAGGATCTTGCGTACTATTTTAGTTTTTCACACCAGAGAAACTATTCGATATTTGCATATGTGTGACTTATTTATTTCACTTAGGAGTATATCCTCAAAATGTATCCATTTACCTATGAATGAATCTACTTTCTCATTCTTTATGGCTGAGTAGTATGCCATTTTATAGAAAAACCACATCATCTTTATCCAGTTTCCAACTGATGGGCAGATGGGCTGTTTCCAAGTTTTAGCTATTACAAACTGTGCCGCTATAATCATGGGTGTGCATATATCACTGTGGTATGATTCTTTTAATTCTTTTTGGAAAGATACCCAACAGAGGGATGGCTGGGTCAAATCTATAGTGTTTCTGAACTTAACAAATGTAGCTACCTCCTGCAATATAGTGGCTGCATAGGATAGAAACACAGAAGTCATTCCTAACACTTGTTTCACATTTTCTAGTCCCACATCAAGTGCTATTGAGTCTCCCTACTTCCTAGTTATTTCAGAATGGTCTCTCCATCCTTAAGTCACTATCCTAGTACAGACCACCATCATCTGCTGGAAGACTTCCTTTAAAAGTAACTGCTGGGCTAGGGATTTAGCTCAGTGGTTTTGCTGCATGCTTTGTAAGTACAAGGACTCAAGTTCGATCCCCAATACCAAACAAACAAACATAACCTGATAGGTCAAAAAGCAACTGTTCTGTCCTGCAGCCAACGGTCCTAAAATGCTAATCTGACCATATCTCTTGCTCTAAAATTTTTCTCTATCTTTCCACTGCCTTTTAAAAATACACTCTCGTCTACTTACAAGATCTGCACCTATCCTACCCATTATGTTTCATCAAGCCTTCCTTTCACTCCCACGCTTTTGCTGGACTTTTAAAATCCCCTACCTGATGTTTCCTCTCAGGGCCACAACACACTGATAACAAGCTGCCTGGCTTTTTGACACATCAAGACAACTTACTGTTTGATCTTGGGTTCTGTGCTGCTCTTGACTTATCGTGCCTCAGTTTCCTCACATGTATAACAAATAATACAAAGCTACTGTATTAAATTCATATGCTAAGCATTTAGAAAAGTGCTTAACATAAAGTAAGCCTTATCTAAATATTAACTATCATTTTTACATAAATTCTAGGTATTGGGGGAATATGATGATATCTTTTTTTAATTGAAGCTTTCAGTGGATGGGAGGCAGGAGATACTAAATCATATGCAGATGTAGTAAGTAGAAAGTACAAAGAAGCAGAAAAGCAAACATAGAACTTGGCTGGGCCCTTCTCATCCAAAAGCCCAGGATCCAAACACCCAAGAATCCATAGCAATGGGTGGGAAGTGCAGAAGAGCCTCCAGGCAGAAGGCGGCGCTGCAGCACCTCCAGACCACGGGATAGCAGGCGATAGGAGAACTCTACCAAGATCTCGTGGTTTTTGCGCTTAGCAGCCCGGCATTCACTCGCTCTTCGCCCACGTGATACTTGTTCTGAAGTATGATTGGTCTGCGAGAGGCACGTGAGTAGAGTGGTTGGGGTGGGCGGAGGGGTGGGGCTGGGACCCGGGCCGGGGGCGGAGCTGGAGGGGGCTGGTTCCGCGCGGGGGCCCTTGGC
>NW_022900933.1:31609041-31657890 GCF_012274545.1 Fukomys damarensis | reverse complement strand
AGGCATCCCCATCCCGACCTGGCGGGCGAGGGGCGCCACCCGCCGTCGGCGCCCGAATTGGGAGCTTCTCTCCCCTACTCCCCGGTTGCGCCTCCTGCTCTTAAGCAGTAGCTCCGGGATCCTGGAGGGAACCGGGGTCGACGGGTCGGGCGGGCCGGGGCTGCACCGGGGGTGGGGGTAGCCTAGGTGGTCCTGTGCCACTTGCCATAGCTTCTTCGGAGGGTTCCTTCCGTCTCCCCCGCTGTCTTACAGCCCCCTCTCGGAAGCTTCCCTGGATCCTACCCAACTCCACCCACTCCCCAGGCCCACCCTGGCGCAGTTAACTTTTCCTTCTCGGACCGCTCGGTTCTATAATGGAACGTCCCCAGCACTTGGATCTTTGGGGTCTAGTTCGCGTCTTTTTGCGCTGATTCGGGAGCCTTCCGAGGGCGGGGACCTTGGCTCGCCATTGTAGGACCTGACACTTAGGAAATGAAGTAGAAAATCGGGACGATGCAAAGCAGGGAAGTCGTCACAAGTGGCTTTTTTTTTACGGGATGTTTGAGTTTGGTTTCTTTTGGTATTCCCATCCTTCCGGATCTGCAGGCCAGCTTTGTTTTTAGGTGTTGGGGTGGACTGGAATATTTTGTTTTGATCTGCTTAGCTCTTTATTGCCTTAGTGACCACACTGTTGAAGATACTGTTTGTGGCATCTTGAGAAACTGGTCTTTTCTCACATCCAATTAATTATCAAGTCATTTGGGTGTGAATGAAACTTTTGTCAGGACAACTTTGGCATATATCTCATTTCATAATCGGTTCATGTTTGGAACGGGTGACTACTGAGGTTATTAATCAGTAGGAGCAAGGAATTCTTTAAGTACTTGTGAATAATCATTTAAGACACTTAAAAATTCACACAACAAAAGAAACATGGAATAGTGTACACTTGTAATGTAAATCTAAGTAAATGTTAGATGCAATGCTTTTCTTTTAAAAAACATTTTTGAATGTTTCGGAACTGGGAATAGGTCGTATGTGGACAAGGAAGGACTGGTACAATCCAATCTTGACGTGATTGGCATGATTTATGAATCTTGGAGAGGAAAGATTTGCTTATTTGGTTGAGATTGGGTAAAAAGTATGCATATATGTTTTTATAATTTTCAAAGGGATTGACATAGAATTTAGCATGGAAGACTGAACACTTCACTTTATGCACTATTTCTTGAGACTTTTGTAGTTTGTTTGTTTGTTTGTTTGTTTAATTGTTTGAGACCGGGTCTCGCTATATACTTCAGGCTGGCCTCGAACTCACTGTGAGAGTAGGAAAAGTATATTGGGGACTTGGAATAGTTCCTGAGAAGCACCACTAGTACTGGAAGTGGGTTGCCCAGTGGTTTCTCAATTTAGAATTACAGACAAGTAGGGTGCAGAAATCGCTTAATTGTTTAAGGGTCACCTATATCGCAGGTACTCTGTGGATTTAAAATGACCAATAGGGACTCAGACTCTCTAGTCCAGTTCTTTCACACAGTGTTTCCAGTAAACTGGGATCTCAGAAGGAACTGGTTAATTTGCAATAACTTCCTCAAAATTCAGGATCTAGTATTGAGGGTGGTGCATTTTGTGCTGCCTGAGGAAATTCATTCTTTGTCCAAAGTCCTAGTTCAGGGTTCATAATTTTTGTCTGCTAGCTGTGTTACTCATATGCTAATTAAATAAACTATTTTCCACACCACCACACTGGCATATTTTTAACAGCATTGATTGTTATCTTCCTGGGATAGATTTCAATGAAGATACCGATTGAGCCATTATATCAAAAGAAGCTGGACACTAGTGTAATGAAAATGTATATCCAAAAGAAGTCACTGTTGATTATTAACATGGTATAGGCTTAAAAATACTTCAGAAATATGTTTACTTTTGTCACAAATTTGTGTGTCCCTAGCAAATCAAGACTTTGAACACATTTTGACATATTTCAAGAAAATGTGTTTGTAATCAAGGGTCCATTGTTACTCATGTACACAATCCACATGGGAACATTTGAGCTTCCGGTTCCATTTTCCCTTTCCTTTCACAACATGCTTTTAATGCTTGAGCCAGAGAGCCAATTCTGATCTCAAAAAATTGTCTAGCTAGGGATATTTGCCTACTAAAGGCCTACTTGCCTTTGCCTCTTGGAATGTTGGTTTCCATATTTTTAGACTTGCCACTTTGAGTACTATTTATTCGAAGTAAAAACAGTGTGGGATAATACTTAAATAGATCAGGAGAGTCCTTAGGGGAGCAGGATGTCACGAGCCTATATCCTGGTTGCTCAGATTGAAGCCTGAGACTGGAGGATTACTTGAGCCCTAGAGTTCCCTGTCAGAGTGGGCAACATTGTGAGGACTCTTATATGGGGCAGAGAGAGCAGTTATCCACACAGAGTTCCTTGAACGTTAAAGATGTGCTATTTGTTTAAACAGAGTTTCTGTAAATATTTTAAGCCTTTGCAGGCTATATACATCCCTGTCACATTCTTGTGTGTGCATGTGTGTGTGTGTGTGTCTGTGTGTGTGTTTGTCCAACTGTCTTAAAGTATAAAAACCGTTCTTAGCTACTACTGAAGCAGGTTGAATTTGGCCCACAGGTTAAAATTTTCTAACCCCTTCCTTTAAGTCTTATACTAAATGCCAATAACTGCTGGTTTTGTGAGAGTTTTTGTCGTTCTTTTTGTGGTGCCTGCTTTCTGTCATTTTTTGCTATTATTTCCATTTGTTAGCTGCTTCTGGTGCAGTCGCCATGTTATCTGAGTTGCGACTTTTAATGTAATGTGAACTGGGAATGATAACCATGAAAACATTGAAAAAATGCTGAGCGTTGACTCTGTGACACCCGTATGCCCTTTTGTGATGATTGCTGGCTCATGGCCATGTTTATTTGGAAAAGCCAAATTCTGAATAAATGGTGATAGAACAGACTGTGGAATCTTTACCTGGGTTTGAATCTCATCTCTTCCACCTGCTGCCTGTGTGATTCTGGACAAGTAACCTGTGCTCTAGTTTCTTTCCACTTCTGTAGTGTAAGGATGTGAAGGGTCTGCCTCAGAGTTAGGAGGGTTCAGAAGGGTACCTGTAGGTGGACAGTCAGGGGACCAAAGGGCTAGCTATTGCTCTTACTCAGATCCTTGTGTTTGCCAGACCTCATGGTAGGGAGTAGGACAGGGCTGTTAGTATGCATGAGGCCTTGGATTGAATCTCCAGCACCTAAAGCAAAACAAAAAACTGAGGGATGACCAGGCATGGTCGCAAAGGCCTGTAATCCTAGCAGTTGGGAGGCTGATGCAGGAGCATTGCTGCAAGTTCCAGGCCAGCTGGGGTTCCATAAAGAGTTCAAGGCTAGCCTGATCTACGCAGGGAGACCTTATCTCAAACAAAATGAAACAAAACACTGAGGGATGGAGTAGAGACAAAGTTTTCTCTCACTTCTGTGGCTGTAACTGGAGGGATGGTGACCTCTCTGGCTCCCAGCCACTTATTCTTTACCCAACTATGAAGATTGCATGTTGTTTGTTACCCTATTTTGAAGAGCACCCTCAGGATTATGCCTGGTTGGTTGAAATTAATAGGTCTCCAGGGGTCTGAACTAGTTTCAGATTGGTCCTGAAATCTGGGTGGTGATTTAGATGAGGTTCTCTTTGTGGTTTTTTGTTTTCTCTGTACCAGGGATCAAACTCAGGTCCTTATGCTTGTAAGACAGGTGCAGAGCCACTGGGCTACATCCCTGGCCCCTCTTTGTGTTTTTATAAAATACCTTGTTAGATCTGGAGATGCAGTGTGTTCATCCTCTGAGCTGAGCACCATAAAGTTTGGTCCTTAAATCTTGGAATTCTAGCACCACTGAATGTTAACTAGGAAAGTGAGCTTCTGTTACTCTTTGGCGAAGGCTTAATGAGGAAGAGGTTTGGGGCTTGATGTAAGGTGGAAAAATATAATATCAGGTAGGGTCATTGTAAATTAAATATATATTTAATTCATTTAGTTTTGTGTTTTGTTTTTTGTTTTTTGTGGTACTGGAGACTGAACCCATAGCCTTCGCACTGGGCTGCTCCCCAGCCCTTTTTTGCTTCTTTTGTTGAGACAGAGGCTGGGTTTGAACTTGGAATCCTCCTGCCTTAGCCTCCCAGTTATGCACCACCATGCCCAGCTGTCTTTTTTTTGTTTTTTTAACATTATTTGAGAAATTTAGTATCCACATAGTTGTAGTTAATTAATTATCATTGTTATATAGTATTTGTGACTACAACACTGTTTATTCTTCTGTGATCCAAACTATCCTTTTGGCGCTATGCATCACACGCATACTAATTTAAAAATTAAATAAATAAATAAAAACAAATGCAAATTTCAAAACAAAACTATCCCTGTTGATAGTTTTCAGTTTGTGAGCCTTTATAAACAGTGCTTTTATGAATGGTCTTACACATTTCTCTTGATAAACACATTTGCATTATGCAACTAGCTGTGGAACTGCTAATCACAGGGCATGTATATGTTATGCTTTAGAAGATAAGAGTTTTCCAGAGTGGTTATGCTAATTTACACTTAGTATCATATAATAGTTTTTATGTCTCTAATCCTCTACCGCTTTAGCCAATCTGGTGTGTGTAGTAGTATGTTGTGATTATAATATATATTCCCTGATGTCTGGTGAAGTTAAGTACTGTTTTTTGTATTTTTAGCCATTTGGTTGTCCTCTTAAGAAATGCTCATCTCCTCTGTTTTTCAGTGGAATAGAAGTAGAACATGGATATATCCCTCCACTTCATGTTTTATCATGCAGTAGGACTTGCTCTCTGGAAGCACATAAAACAGGTAGAAACAGGACTGTCATTGTTGTGACTACAACTTGAGGGAGAGTTACCTCTAGCTCCAAAGGATTCATTCCTTACCAAACCATGAAGATAAAGTTCTTTCAGCCCCATCTTAGATTCACACTGTATCAGTAGTGCCTTCCTATTCCATTATGTGTATATACTCTACATTGTTCTATATTTTTGTTGCTATAAAACTGATTAATAAGGAAAAATATGTACTTTGCAAGGTGGTGGTCTTTGGGGTCAGAACAACTTGTGTGATGTCAGGCAGGTTGAATTAAGAAATAGACCTTGTTGGAGGAAGACAAATTAGAGGGCCAGGGTGAGTAGAAGGGGGTGTTCTCTCATTTACCATTTTCTCACAGAAAGTCAGGCCTGGGGTCTCTGCTTGCAGAGAGAGATCTCATCCCCCCCATGAGTCTCCCTTCCTTTGCACTACTGGTGTAGTGTAAGGAAAGCAACACTTGTGGGAAGAGGAGAATGACAGAGGGACTACTCAATGCTAGGCAGTCTGGATTTGGGTTCAGAGTCTCAATTGTATGAGAAAGTCTGTAGCCCAGTATCAAAAAGCTCTAGTTCCGTGGAAAGTCAGACCCACCTGTCATGAGGAGAAAGTGTGATGCTATGGGAACTAAGCTGGGCTGCAAACTCTTGCTGGCTTGTCCAGGACAGAAAGCTCTCGGGGGCGTCTGTTTGGGACAATTCTAATCACACCTCTGCATAGTCTGTGTACCTAATCTGTAGGTACACAGAGAGCCTCAGCTCTGTAGCTACAAGTCTTAACACCGGACTGAATTTTCTTACCTCTATCAGTTCTTAAAATCAGAAATGCCAGGAACATTTAGGCCAAGTAGAGTTTGTTTTGTGAAAAGAAAATAAAAAATGTTTAGCCAGGCACAGTGATGCATGCCTGTAATTCCAGCTACTCAGGTGGCTGAGAAAGGAGGATGGTGAGTTCAAGACTGGCCTGAGCAAGGCCGGGGAGTTAGCTCAATGGTTCCGCTCAGTGGTTCCACCGCCAGCCTTGAAGCACAAGGTCCCAAGTTTGATCTCTGGTACCAAAAGGGAAAAAAACAAAAAACAAAACAAAACAAAAAAAACTGGCCTGAGCAATTTGAATAAGAGGAAGCAGAGAGACAGATGTTTTTCCAACAGGAAGGGGATCAAGAGATGGAGGGAAAGGAGAGGAAGAGGAGGGAAAGGGGATGAAAAAAAAGAATTAATAATGGACATTGTGAGATAGGAAGAAAGGAGCTAAAGGTGTAGGGAAAGTGGGAAGGGTAGGGGAAAGGTAATAAGGGAAAAGAAAAAAATATGAAAAAATGGAAATGAAGTGTTTGTAAAGGGGGAGGGGAGGAAGGGTGAAAGGAGGGCAGGGACAAAGGAAAAAAATGAGAACCAAGACCTGCCATGTAAAGGTACAAGATCCCAATAATGACTGTAACTGTACTGAATACATAAAATGTACCAATAAGCTCAATGAGAAAAAAGGAATTAGTGTGTTATTTACATGTGCCACCTCTCCACAACGAATGCAAATATGTACTAATAAATAAAAGAATAAATATTCTAGGGATTAAGACTCCCCTTCAGAATTAATAATCTGCCGTGAAATCTCCAAAGATGAACTTTTAAGTGAGAGTTAGGTTAAATGTTTTTATAGTTTTTGTAAAATATGAGATTGGATAAAGTTTATTATAAGTCATTCTTGAAGTTTTCTTTAACATATTTGTAGTTTCATCTATGGTAGAACTGTAAAGTTAATGTTAACAAATGAAAATGTATGTACCTATGTTAATCATGTTTGCCTAAGGCTTAAAAGGGTTAATTTAGTTAAAAAGTTAATCATTAAACTTTTTAGGAGAATATGTTGTACAGTTGTTCAATTACATTTCAATTTCTTGTTTTGGAAATACTAGCAAGAAGGATCACTTTGTGCTCAACATTGCCTAAATAATCTACTGCAAGGGGAATATTTTAGCCCTGTGGAATTATCTTCAATTGCCCATCAGCTAGATGAAGAAGAAAGGATGCGAATGGCAGAAGGAGGAGTAACGAGTGAAGACTATCGCACGTTTTTACAGGTATGGATTTTAAACTCACAGAATTGCATTTTTCAAAAATGGGTATTGTTTAGAAGAGCCATCTTTTGTTATTTTAGATATTCATGCTAATGCCAGCTTTTATCCTTTTCCTTTCCCATCTTCAACTACCCATCAAAATGAACAGCAGCCTTCTGGAAACATGGATGACAGTGGCTTTTTCTCTATTCAAGTAAGTAATCACAGCATATAATAAATAAATGCTTTCAGTGTCTGTTTATGGTTGGTGTGGAATATTTTTACACAGCTTTTTGTAGTCATTGTCATGATATGACCTTCAGAAGTTCACCCAGTAGATTGTTTCTACGAGTATAAAACTATGTAAGGGTACTAAATTTTTACTCAGACAAACATAAACATTAGGATTGTGAAATCTCTGCTTTAGAGTAGGGCTTTTAGATGTCAGTAATGTTAATTCTATTTTTGAAATTATTTTTTAATTAAAAAAACTTTTTGCAGGGATCAAAGTAACCTTTTTTTTTATTATTCTAATAAAAGTACAAAGTTTCAAATGCAGTATCTTCTATTAAATCAGCCTTACAGGATTGGATTCCTTTTTTAAAAATTGATTGTTAAAAAATTTATAGTTTCTTTTTTCTCTCTTAATGCTGGGATCAAACCTCAGGCCTTATGTGTGTTAGGCACACACTCTCATGCTGTATACCCTCAGCCTTACAGCTCTTTTAATTCTGTAGGTATTATTTATTTATTTCTTGCAGTGCTGGGGATCCAACCCTGGGCCTCATGCATGCTAGACAAGCATTCCACCATTGAACTACACCCCAACATGTGGTTGTTTATGTATGAACTTGTGAGATTCTTTTCTGCGTGAATTTGTTATTCTAACAGTGAGAGGTGTGTGCAGAATTCTTCCAGAACTCCTCTTAAGAATCCCATTTCTGCAAATATCTTTGTTTATATTCTCCTTGTGTTACTCTCCTAGACTGTTCATTCACCAGCATTTCCATCCAGTGCTTTACGTGTCCCTGGCAGTGGTAAGAGTTACTGTAGCTGAGCTAAGATCAGAAGTCACTTGGGCCAGCACTTGTCATTTCCTTTGCACGGGGCACTCTTCTTGGTCCCAGTTCGTGTTTTCCCACTACACTGCATTCACTTTGTGTCTTGTGCTACTGCTTGGCTCATGTGTTTCTTTATTGGCTCCTTGGAGGATAGATAGTGACTTTTCAGAAATTTCCTCCTTTTTATGTTTGATGTAATCTTTTTATTCTACAGATTACAACCCCATGACCACAGAAATCTAAAATCAATGAAATAATATCATGTGTTGTTATTGACATTGCAGGTAGTGAGTTGGATATAACTTCTAAAGCAGTGCCCTCAACAGCCTTTTATCAGATATATGTAGTGGACTAATTTTTGTTTTTGTTTTGTTTTGTTTTTCTTTTTTGAGACAGGTTGGCCTAGAGCTCACTGTGTAACCCAGTCTGGCCTCAAACTTGCAGTGATCCTCCTGCCTCTTCCTTCTGAGTGCTGGGATTACAGGTGTGTGCCACTATGCCTGCCTGTAGTGGACTAGTTTCAAGAACAGCACCTGATTGGTCTTGAAGGCGCACATGTGTAATCCCATCACTCCAGAGGCTGAGGCAGGAGGATCATGAGTTTATAAGTTTAAGGCCACCTTGGGCTGTATTCTAAGACCTTTTATAAAAAAAACAAAAACCAGCATCTGGAAGTAGGAACTTATACCTGGATTTTTGTGGCACTTTAATCTAGGAATTGTGTGGTTCTTTGGAACATCTCAGAAACCTTGTATAAAAGGCACTCTTTTGAAATACATGTATATATTTATGGACTTAATTGTACCATTGAGACACCCCCCCACACCACCACAGTACTGGAAATTGAATCCAGGTCTTATATCCCTAGCCCTTTTATTTATTTATTTTTCTTTCTGGACATAGGTTCTTGATATATTGCTATAGTGCTTAGGTTGGGCTCAGACTCACAGTCCTGCCTCAGCTTCCATAGTGCTGGGATTTATGGGCTTGCGCCACCACCCCTGCTGCAGATACATTGTTAGAAAACCATAGCCTTCTAGAGAAATTTATATGTGAAATACAATGTTTATATAATTAATGTATTTGTGCTACTTAAATTTGGAGTCAACGGCTTGGCTTACGAAAAGCTGTTGTTTTGTTTTTGTTTTTAAACAGGTTATAAGCAATGCCCTGAAAGTTTGGGGTCTGGAACTAATCCTGTTCAACAGTCCAGAGTATCAGAGGCTCAGGATTGATCCTATGTAAGATTTTTTTTCCCTGTTCTTCCAGAGATTCTTTTTCTAAACTTGATTTTTAAGATTATAATTTCTTAATGAAGAAAACTACATTTTGAATGTGTTTTTTCTTTCTGTGCAAGTAGGAATTGAACCCAGGCCCTTCATGTGTGTTAGGCAAGCACTTTTCCACGAAGCTACACCTCAGCACTTGGATGCTACTGTTCCACTGTTCACTGTTTTCATTCACATAGACTTTCCTCTTTATCCCTTTGATGTCTGTGGGCACCTGTCTCCCCTCTGAGGCATCACACACTGTCTCCAAAGTGCTGCAGAGAGTACCACTTTCACACTTTTGTCCCCAAGAGCTGCTGTAGAGAAAATCAGAGAGATGTGTTGCTTTTTAAGAAAATTAATGTTACCTACCTAAATTGTTACATTTTTGTGTAATGCTTGCTAGTCAACAGAATAAATATGAACTTTGTAAAAATTAGTTCACATTTGTAATACAGAGTAATAATATTTATTTTGTGGAATTGGTATAGGCATACAACATATCTTAATTATTTTTAATCCCTAAATAACTCTTATTATTTTAACTTAATACTGTGTATTTTTTCTTTTCTAGAAATGAAAAATCATTTATATGCAATTATAAAGAACACTGGTTTACAGTTAGAAAATTAGGAAAACAGGTAATATTTCTTCTTTCCTATCTTTTCATTCTAGCCTCCATTTGAAACTAAACTGTAAGGGATCGCTGCCTTTAAAATGAAACTGACTAATAAATATTGTGTGTGGCATTGAGTCTTTTGGTGGGGTGGGGCAGTAGTGAAGGTCAAACCCAGGGCTTCATGCCTACTAGGTGACCATTCTACCATTGAGCTGTATCGTCACATCCTCAGTCTGGATTCAGTCTTGCTAAATAGAAATTTACCATTTTAAGAAGTGGATGCCACGACACATGGCTGTAGTCCCAGCTACTTAGGAGGCAGTGGTGGGAGGATCTCCAGTTCAAGGCCAGTCCGGGCATCAGAGCTAGACACTGTCTTTAAAGAAAGAGAGATAATGTCATATTTTTTCATGTATCTGTAACAGCCATATACAATTTATATTCTAATAACCCCACCACTTGCAAGGCGCAGGCTGGGATCACCTTGAGTTCAAGGCCATGCTGGGCTACACAGTGAGTTCAAGGATAGCCTGAGCTACATAATGAGATCCTGTCTCAAAAAGAAAAACAACTATATTTAAGATGATGCAAATTAATTACTCTTTAAGTGAGTTTTATGTGATAAGTGTGTCAGTTACTGATCACATTTATAGATTTGTGTTTGGCACAGTACTGTCCCAAAGCCTGAAATCATGTCAGACGTGAACAAAAGCACTCAACTATGTTGCTTGCTTTCGTGTTTAACAAGGTTATTGAAGTGATTCCAAAATGTAATGTAGTATATACACCTATGTAAAATCACTTCTCTTTAAAAAAGAGTGATGTCTTCAACAGTCATTTATCAGAAGCAATCATTTAAAGCCCCTTTTCTTAGAATTTCAATGTTAGATGGAGGATTATTGAACACAAGCTTGTAGAATAAGCTCTATTGATAACATGCAACAATGTGAACATGTCTCAAAATAATTAGCTGAAAGAAGCCAGGTGGGGCTGGGGGATTTAGCTCAGTGGTTTTGCCACCTGCTTCTCAAGCTCAAGGTCCCAAGTTCACTCCCCTGCACCAAAGTAAATAAATAAATAAATAAATAGATTTTTAAAAAATAACAAAAGCCAGTTACAAAATACTGCACACTATAATGTTGCGTTTATACAAAAGACTAGAAAAATGGGAACTAACCTTTAGTGACAGAAAGCGGATTAACTGCTGATTGTGGGGGATGGAGGGAGAGGAGTGACGGGAAGACTCCATAGGTGCCTAGGACTCCCCGCCATGAGGAATATGTTCACTGTCTTGGTTGTGTTTTTGGGTGCATACAAATGTGAAAACTTTCAGATTGTACTGTTTATTGGTAAATGGGTTCTGTTTATTGCATGTCAATTATATCTTGATAAAACTTTAAAAAATGAAATAAATAAAAAACAAAAAGTCAACAAAGTGCATTGCATTAAATCAATAAACGATAATTCAAAAACAAAAATCTCCCTGTTATCTTTTAAGTCAGCTACCTGCAGGAAGCCTCATATTAAATGATTATTGCTAGGGGCTTTAGATCAGTGGTGGAGCATGTATAAGTGCAAAAGTGCAAGGTCCTGGGTTCAACTCCTGCACACAAAAAAAGAAAAATCCTTCCTAAATTTCTAAGTGCAAGTTAACGGAGTTGTGAGGTAGAGATTTAGTGTGGAGACCAACTTAAGAGGGATTCAACTGGGAAAAAGTAGGGCAGGATATTTAACCTCTGGCTTCACTTATACTTCCAGAAGGTTATGATCCACTGTTCTTCACTTACTGGATCTGTGAGGTCTGCAAACTTATTTTCCACAGATTTCTTTGTGTTGATGTGTGGGGAAATTTACATATTATTGTGAAACTGAAATTTTAACCCATCACAATTGAATTTTTACATTTTAACTAATTTATCTTTGACAAATACAGTCGTTGTCAACTTTTGGTTTATTACCTTTGGTTTTGGTTTATATTTTTATTTGAAGTTTATATTTATTTTTTCATTATGAACTTTTCTGTTTCTAGTACCTGGGTAAATGAAAGAGATTACTGTAAAAAATACTATCAACAATGTCAAAATCCAGGAAAATAGTTGCTCATGATATTGACAATAACTTTTGAAATTTTTTGTATCATTGGGGTTGTTAGGTCCCCTTTGACATCATGGCTCAGTGCTGTCAATTAAATGTGATGGTGGCTTAGTAATCTTGTAAAATCGAGGTAGTTACTATAAATTCTTGGACTGTCTGACATCTCACAGTTGTAGTCTGTTGACCAAAATTATCAGTAGTGGGAAAACTGTGTAGTTGTCCTTTTTTCCATACATCAGTATGTTTAGTAATGTTGGACTGATATTTTTAAAAGATTTAATTATAGCTATCAATAAAGCCATTTTAAAGTACAATCAGGAATGTAGCTCAGTGGTGCCTCGCCTGCTGGGCAAGCATAAGGTCCTGAGTTTGATCCTGGTACTGGAAAAATTTTTTAAAAAGGGTGAGGGGAGTACTATCGGAGTGGGGAATGGTATACTTGTAATCTCAGTACTCTTGGAGGTAGAGGCAGAAGGATTGCAAATGTGAACCCAGCTCGGGCAATTTAACCACTTAGCAAGACCTTGTCTTAAAAGAAAAAAAAAATTGGGGGATGTTGCTTAGTGCAAAGGCCCTGGGTTAAAGTTTAAAGAAAACTTTTGTTTTTGAACCAGCATTTTAATCATGACAAATCTATGATATTCTAATCATTTTTTAAAGACCACATTATTCAGTTACTTTTTTTAAATCTCAATTTGAGAGCTAGGAAGTTGAGGAAGGATGATTGGAAATTTGAGGATGGCCTGATCTACATGGTGAGATCCTGTCTCAAAAAAAAAAATCTCTTTGCCGTATTCCCATTGTTTTAGACAATTTTACTAAGTTTTGATGGGCTATATCTATTCTTGACATGTGAAATTCTATGTTACATAAAATGCACACTAACTTAAATATCGACAATTTTTTTTTCCAGTGGTTTAACTTGAATTCTCTCTTGACGGGTCCAGAATTAATATCAGATACATACCTTGCACTTTTCTTGGCTCAATTACAACAGGAAGGTAAATAAAGACTAAAAATTTTATAATGTTATCTTTCCAAATAGCTAAATAAAACTGGGTCATTCAACCAAGCATGGTGTCATAGCCCTATCATCCCGGCACTCTGGGAGGCTGAGGCAGGAGGAACACAGATTTGAGGCCAGTGTGCAGCATAGCAAAGCAGAGTCTCAGAAAACAAAAGACCTGGTCATCAGACTTGAATGTGAGGTGTTGTTATTCTAGCTGTGCAGAGGAGTCCTTGTTACCTTTTAGGTGGTGAACTTAGGACTGTGATGTGGATAGTGGTGTTCAGTGTAAATTCTCCCTGAGGCCTGGACTTCGCAGCCCTTAGGTGGTAGCTGTTTGCTTGCATATCCCACATATTCACAGGGAGAGGGGAGAGTTGTATTCTTGTTTCTTGATGTACCTTCTAGGACACTTCTTCCCTGTAAACTCCAACTCCTTTCAAATCCATGCCCCTGCCATTTTGCAGTCATCTGTGTGCCACCTCCTTTCTCATTGGAGCTTGTAGGACCTTGATAGCTAGCTGCCTCTTTCAGTTCCTTTTATCATTTTTCATTTTTACTGATTTCTGTATCAATAATCCAACACACTCTTACTTTCAAAGATCATTTTCTTCACTTTTCCCGTTACTGTTTCAATAACCATAATCACTTTCAAATCCCAGTTATAAATATTTTGTTGATTGTCCCTCCTGTCTTCAAGCCATGTTTTCTGTTTTTGCTATTCTGTTCTTCATGCTATACTATGGGCCCAAACTCCCCCTTATATCCCCTTTATTTCCATTTTTACCTTGTGCTTATTTTCTATAATCCATCATTATCACTGTGGCATTCCTCAGCTTCTTTCCTTTGCTTCCCTTCCACATACTTTTTTCTTTCAGTTTTGAGGATTGAACCCAGGGCCTCATGAATGCTAGGCAAGTGCTCTACCACTGAGCTGCATCGCATCCCCCAGCCTTCTATCATACTTCAAAGATGAACAATTGAACCCTTGTTAAAGTCAGGGCTTAGCCTTGCCCATTCCTGTACAAGAGCAACAGAACATAGCTTAAAAATAACAAAATATGTTGATTGGTTTTACTTTAAATTTGCAATTACAAAGTCCAAATGAAATTTACAGCTCTTCAGACCTCTGGCCACTACCTTCCTTACACCTTGGTTACAGCCTTTGTTTGTATTCTACTGAGAAAGTAGAAGCAATTAAGAGAAAACTTATTAAATTTTCTACCAGCAGACCTGTCAACTTGCTTGTATCTCCTTGTGCTTTGAGCCTATTAAAATAGATGGGCCCTCCCTGCATCCAAGCAAGGCCAGTTCCACTGCGTGGATTGGATACCAGTTCCTCCTACCAACTCAAGATGTTTCTGTTTCCATCTCTCCATCCCCCGCCCACCTTTTTAAAATTTACTGTCAGTGGAGAAATAAGATCTTTCCTTCCAGTGATTAAATAGAAAAGGTCTCAACTCCTTAGAATTATAACTACCTTTCCATTTTAAATTTTCTTCTGAGAAAACTGCTGTTGTACTGTGTCTCCCCCCCACACCCCCAGTTATAGGGATTGAATCCAAGGAGCACTGAATTATATCCCCAGCCCTTGTTAAATTTTATTCTGGGACAAGTTCTCAAAGAGTTGCCCGCATCCTCCTGCCTCAGCCTCCCAAGTAGTTGCAGTTACAGGTGTGTGCCACCATACTGGCTGTCTCCTGTTCCTGAACTCATTTCACTGATAGTCAATAGCAGTATGTCACTGACAACCCTCATTTGGGTCACACCAGTGACCTATGTGTTGCCAGTTCTAGTGTTCAGTTCTGTCTCAAACAGAACAAAATGAAACTTCTTATAAAAAATTTCAAATTAAAAAAAAAATACAATGATCTCTGCCCCATATACCCTTCACCCAGTGTTAATTACCTCATGGCTTGTTGCCTTATGTACTCAGTCCCCTCCTTCCCATTTATTTTGAAACAAATACTAGACATCATTTTCTTTGTAATGATTTTCTTACTGAAATCTTTAAAAGCAGACTTAAAAACTATAGCCCACAATACTATAGTCACACCTGACAAGTTTTAACCACAGTGCTCTGATGACATCAAATACCCAGTCAGTGTTCAAATCTCTAGTCTCCCTGCTTGTCTTTTAGGATTTGTGGATTTCAGTCTGGATCAAAATAAGCTTCAGTGATCACATTAAATTACTTTATTTTCTAAGTCTAACTGGAGACTTCCTCTGTATTTTTTTCTTTATTTACTTATTGGGCAGAGAAAATGGTTCATTTGTCCTGTTCTCCACACTCTTGATTATGTTCATTATGCCCATTTTCTTCTGTTGCCTTGTTACTTTAAAGACTGGTCCTAAGATCTTAGGCACTTGATGAGATTCAGTTTGGATTTGTGGGGAGAGTTGGAGACTTCACAGATCATATGGTACTTGGTACCTGATGATGTTTTCTGATCCTAGCTTTTTTTTTTTTTAATTATATATATTTTTTGAGAAAAGATCTCGCTATCTAGTTCAGACTGGTCTTGAACTCACTGTGTAGTCTAGGCTGTCCTCAAACTCACAGTGATCTTCCTGCATTAGCCTTCTGAGTGCCGGGGTCACAGGTGTGTGGCCCAACACCCAGCTTTGATCTTAGTTTGTAGTGACCAATCCCTAGATCTCTTTATTTCATTAAAGGTTACAAAATTGTGATATTAGAATCTTGTGATTCCTTCATTCATTAGCAAGAATATTTCTGTACAAATAAACTCTCATGTCAGTTACTTGGTTACCCTGAAGTAATGGTTTACACAGGAAAAGCAGGATAAGTTTCCCTTTATCTGCATGTGTGTGCTCTGGAGATAGACCCAGGGCCTCACATGTGCTAAGTATGGCGTCTACCACTGAGTTATAGCCCCAGCCCCCTTTATCAGTTTTTAAAACTAATTGGTTTTACATGTCCTCTGAAAGAGACCAAGTAATGTCTTTCTTTTCTTTAAAACATTATTGTAAACAAGTCAGTTAAAGCATAATTTTGTCAGGTAAAGCCCATTATGGTTATTCAAATTAGTACTCAAGTTGTGCCATCATGGACCAGTGGGGGTATTTTGAGTTTGATCCCAAGTATCTGACATGACCACTGAACTTTTTGAAGGCTTTTAAGGAAGTGTTGCAGATGTATTTGTGTATTCCCTGCCCTGGACTTGCTCATTTCCCCAGGGGCATCTGGGTCCTTTTAATAACAGTGTTTAGAGATCATGGTTGGTGTCAGCAGTAGCATGCTTACTGTTACTGGGTTGGCCATCCTGTCATTATTTCCAATTTGCTTTTATCACTGTAGTGTTTTTACTTCTTTTGGACCTGGAACTCACTATGTAGCCTAGGCTGGTCTCGAACTCACAGCAATCCTCCTGCCTCAGCCTCCCGAGTGCTGGGATTACAGGCATGCACCACCATGCCTGGCACTCTGTTCCTTTCTTAAAACACTGCTTGCTCTTGGCTTCTAGGCTACTGTGCTCAGGTTTTTCTCATATGTCATTGGCTGTTTCTTTCAATTCCTTTTGTGGATTTTAACTTATTCTTTCCAAACTTTATTGAAGTGACCCAGAGGTCAGTTCTTGAACAGCTTCTTAATTATGTACCATCCCACTAGTTTGAATGTCATTTTGAACTAAACTTATATGTTAGTAATTCCCAAACTTTATCTTTTGCTTAGACATTTACCCTATCACCAAATTCCTGATTTTATTTATTTATTTATTTTGGTTTTTTGAAACAGAATCTTGCTAGGTAGTTCAGGCTGGCCTTGAACTCGTGGTGCTTCTCCTTCCTCAGCCTCCCAAAAGCTGGGGTTACAGGCATGCACCATGACACTTGGCTCAAATTCCTAACTTTAACATCTTTACTTGGAAGTCCAGAAAGCATTTCAAATTGAGCATGTCCACAAAGACTGGGTTTTGTTTTGTTTTTCTACCCATACATAGTATCTCTGGGGTTTTCCATTTCAGTAAGGATCACTCATCTTGCAGTCTGGTTCCTACATATCGGTGATAGTGAACCTTTTAGAGCTTTCAGGGATATCAAACAGCTGGCTGTGGCACGGGTGTCATAGGTTCGCCATCACTGTTATATATCATACTGATAAAGCAACCAGGTTGCTTTTTGTGAAAAACATAATGAATGTTACGTCACAATCTCACACCTTAATGTTCAGTGACTTCTCAGTGTCTTTAAGAAAATCTGAAGGCTTGACGAAAACCCAAGATCTCTGGTGTGTTACCCAAACAAACCAGAGTATCTGCTCTTTGTGATGGGCTCCATGGAATGCCATGTGAGCTGGTGTGTTTATTTGGGGATCTAGAAAAAATTTTATTGGCAGAAAACATGTTATCTGAACTCTGAAGAAACTTTGTCCTTTAAAAAAAAAATTGTATTCTTTTGAATTTTTCCATGAATGGTCATTTTGAACTGTTTGGTTATCTTTAGTAACAAAGACTGTCCAATAATAATCACCAAAGTTTATGAAAAATTTGTAATAGAAAACCTTTAAATTGATTAAACTGACCTAAGTATAGACCACCCTTAGGTCAGTTTCTGTGTGGAACGTCAGGTAGGCATACCCTGGCTTTCTTAATTCATATATATAAAAATGCCCTGGGCCATTGAAATTTTTTCAAAACATGAGCCCACATGTTGATGTTGGACTCCTTGACTAGATTTGGGATATTTGTTTCCCAGCTCATGTTTTCAGTGAGAAAGGGTCTGCAGATGTTTCCATAGGTGGTTCATTTTAACCACATTACCCATTGTTACACACAGCGTCTGACTCTGTCCTCACATCAGGCCGATGATCATCTGTTCAATTGAAGAAACCAAGATAGATGTGTAAAATGATTGACAGGCACTGTGCAGCTGGGAAGCAGAAGAGCTGGGATTAAACCCCAGCAATGCGACTCCAGATCCTCTGCTCTTACCCCTCCTTTGTCTGTCTATCATCATTTAGTGAAGCCTGTGTGGTCAAGCACTGTTAGTAGGGTCCTTACAAAAAGTATTTCCTTTGTTTTTCATAGTGGGTTGATGAGACAGCTGTTCTAGGGTTACAAGTGGGGAAAGTAAGACTCTGAGACTTTAAGTAACTGGTCTTGGGTCATCGGACAAGTGCATGTAAGAATCATCACTTGGGGCTGGGCATGGGGTGCACGCCTGTAATCCTGGCACTTGGGATCCTCCGGCAGCAGGATCTTCACAAGTTTGAGGCCAGTCTAGGTTACATAGTGGTTCAAGGTCAGCCTGAATTACATACCCTGTCTCAGAACAAACAAAACAAGAATCATCATTTGAACTAAGTTCTTTTTGAATCTTTAGTTTGTGTTTTTTCCACCATGCTATGCTGCCTCTCATGGTCTCTCGCATTTCCCATGTCAGTGAGGATCATTCTTGCACTCTGGTTCAATACATTATGCAGATAAAGAAGCCAGCGTTCTTTTTGCTACCATTTTGTATCCATTTGGTCTGTCTGCTTTCATTTTAAATCAATTTTGAATCTCTTACTAGTTGCTTTAGTTTATGTTTGCCTTTTTTAGGTTATTCTATATTTGTTGTTAAGGGTGATCTGCCAGATTGTGAAGCTGACCAACTTCTCCAGATGATCAGGGTCCAACAGATGCATCGACCAAAACTTATTGGTGAAGAATTAGCACAACTAAAAGAGCAGAGGTAAAAATAAAGCCTGCAATATGGAATATTTGATAATAGTTCATTAGAAGAATTAAACTTTTATGTTTACATTGAATATATAGTCTGTTTACTGTTGGTGGCTCTCTTTAAACCTTATCTTTAATTTTATTTTTTGTGAAGCTGGGGATCAAATACAAGGCCTTGAATATGTGCTCTCCCACTGAGTTATACTCCTAGTTCCCTTATTTTTCTTTTCTTCTTTGTATTTTTTTTCTCTTTCATTCTTTTTTTTTTTTTTTTTTCCTCTTTTTTAGTACTGGGGAACAAATCCAGGGCACTCTATCACAGAACTATAATCCCAGTCCTTTTTATTTTTTACTTTGAGAGAAGATCTCTAAGTTGCCCTGGCTGGCCTCAAATTTGCTACCCTCCTGCCGGGGATTTAGCTTAGTGGTTCGGTGGCCTGCCTTGCAAGCGCAAGGACCAGAGTTCGATCCCTGGTACCAAAAAAAAAAAAAAATGATTTGCTACCCTCCTGCCTCAGCCTTCCAAGAATCTGGGGCTATACACACGTGTTCCTCTGCACCCAGCTAGGCTGTATGTTTTTGTGAGCTTTATTGAATCAACTCTCTGAAAGCTGGGTATGGTGGTGCATTCCTGTAATCCCAGCATTTGGGAGGCTAAGTCAGAAAGATTGCCATGAGTTCAAGGGCAGTTTAGGCTACATAGTGAGTTTAAGGCCAACCTGAGCTACATAGTGAGATCCTGTCTCAAAAAATAAAGTCACCTCTCGGGCTGGGGATTTAGCTCAGTGTACCGTCACTTGCCTCGCAAATACAAGGTCCTGAGTTCGATCTCCAGTACCCCCACCCAAAAACAACAACAAAAAAGAAAAAAACCCTCTTTGAGTTACTTAAATATATTAAACTAGATTTACATAACACAATCTTTCTGTTTGTTTGTTTGTCTTTTGAGACAAGGTTTCTATATGTAGTTCATGCTGGCCTTGAACTCAATTTATTATACAGTCCAGGCTGCCAAGAGTGCTGGAATTACGGGCATGTGCCACCATGCCTTGCTTATAACACAATCTTCATACTATTAACTCTATCTGCCAGACAATAATTTTTTAAAATTTACTTAAAATCCTTAGTGTACAAGTGGGTATAGTAGCCTATGCTTGTAATCCTAGCACTCAGGAGGCTGAGGCAGGAGGATTGCTGCCAGTTTAAGGCCAGTCCAGGCTACGTAGTGAGTTCAAGGCCAGCCTAAACTTCATAACGAAACCTTGTCTCAAAGAAACATTTAGTGTACAAATGCCTTTATTTAATATTTAAAGTGAAGACTGGGCTGCAGTTAATATGAATGCTTTTACCCTTTAGAGTCCTTAGAACAGACCTGGAACAAGTCCTAGAAGGAAATGATGGATCGGGAATGTTAGATGAAGATGAGGAGGATTTACAGAGGGCTCTGGCACTAAGTCGTCAGGAAATTGACATGGAAGATGAGGAAGCAGATCTCCGCAGGGCTATTCAGCTCAGTATGCAAGGTATAAACATTTTGATGGGTGCTTTCTTCATTTTTAGTGAATTGATTCAGATTGTTCTTAGTTTTACTGAAAGTTACTGTATTAATAGTTAGAAATTCTTTGACAGTCACAGCAGGAGCTGTAGCTATGTACAGTCAGCTTTTCTTATAAATCACTTCTACAACCTATATTAGGACCATAGTAGTTTTACTTAGCTAATATAACTATATGTTTATTTATCCTTATTTTATGTGTTTATAACACTCCACTAACACCAGAGAGGTTAACCTCTGTCGGGGTCAAATGATGCTTGCCTTTATAAATGTATGCTGTTGGACATGACTGAAGGATCTAGACAGTATAAATTCAGCAGACCTTGGCTGCGAAACTCAAGCCTTACCCTTTGGTGGTCCCACTCTTGTGATACAAGGCCATCAGTAGAGGGGAGAGAGAGAGAGAGAGAGAGAGAGATGATCTGTCCCTAGAGAATATAGGCAGTGAGAAATGTGGACACATAGCTCAAAGTGGTTCACTTAAATGTGTAAAATGTTTTAATATGAAGATTATTTTTACCCTAAACACCTCGTGCCTCTAGGTACGTGAGTACTCCATATGGTGTGCAGTCCATGTTTGATTAGTAAAGCTCTGTTAGATTTGCCCAGTAGTGCATGGAAACTAGCTCTTATTGTCTTAGGTGTTTTTGTATAATCCATTTTTCTTACTACTTTGTTTCACCGTCTGTGTAGAATCTGATTGGTACAAATATCAGTAAGAGCAGGGAAACATTTCATTTGTTAGAGTACCCAGAGACTGAGGATAGGTGAAGATAGAGAATGGGTTTCTTTGATTATCGTCCACCTTAAGCTGCTTCAAGGAATACCATGCCTCTGAAAGTGCTGATATTATTTTTTTTAGAAATATCTTTTTTTTTTTTTTTTGTAGTACCAGGTATCAAACTTCAGACCTTGCATTTACAAGGCAGGCATGGCACCACTGAGCTAAATCCTCAGCAATACTGGTTTATTTTTAATAAGTTAAAGAGAGCACACAGCTGTGGTGCTGAAGGAGTCTCATAGCAGGTTGTTGGACTTAAGTTCTGACAGCTACTACATTACAGACGGGTACTGCCACCAAATGTTTCTGCAGCAGCAATTGAAGTAGAAATTGATTTCAATTAGTAGAGAATATGTTCTAGAAAGTGGAGGTAACAGGATATAAAATTCTGGGAGCAATTTAATGGAATAGTCCCAGATTATTAGACTGAAGCCAGTACCTAATCAGGACAAAAGCTTTGTCTGTGGGGAATTTTGGGTGGTACCTGCAGAAATATTACACTGTGCATAAACGAAATTGATTTACTTTCACAAATGTTACAAAGTTTCCTGTAGTAAAAGTTTTTTCTACACACATTTCAATTTCACAGCAAGAGTGTCATAAAATACCTAAACAGAAGAGAGCATTCATGTGAGATATCTAATACCTTGATATAATAATGCATGTACTTCAAAATGATTACACTACATTACCTCTAGGGTTTTCTGCTCCTGCAAGGGGCAGGTTATGGGAGGCATGGCCTGGTATCAATATCTAGAAAGCAGCCACCACCTTCTGTGTGTGTTCTTTTTGCATTTTTTCTTCATTTTTCTTAATCACCTCTGCTATTGTTGCTGCTGCTTAGCAAAACTGGTAAAAGTAAAATTGTAATCACTGAACATAGCATTCTGGCAATCAAGACGTTTAAAACCTTCCATCTTCTGGGGTGAAGAAAGCACTGTGTGACATTTAGGACTCTGATTCAAACAAGGTGGTCACAGATTTTCCTGGCTTAAAGACTTACACAACTTTCCTGATCAGATCATCACAAGGGATCTGACCTAAGTCTGTTTCAAAGCTAATGTAAGAAAATTCTGGTTCTAGAGTGATGTGAGTAGTTCCATCTGATTTCATTCCATTCATTGAATACCCACAAGGACTGAACAGTGTGACGTCAATGACAGGACCTGGTATCAGGTCACAAATTCCACTCTCATGAATGAATCCTTTGCAGAACATCATTTTTCTTGTAGAACTGGTCCATTACTCCTGGGTCAGTCTCTCTCAGCAGAATTTCCAAGATCTGATCTGGTTGATTACTTGACTCTCTGGGAAATCCAGAGTATACAGGTACTAACAGCCAGAGTTCATACATCCCATTTAATACGCTGCTCCATTTGGGAAAATTGCAGTAAGAAACTCATTCCTTTCTAGAAATTCTGGTGTAGGTACCCTTGGTGAGAAGGCTTCATGAAATTCTTATAAGAATAAAAGCTTTGAATCTAGTCAAACCCACCATAATCACTAGCAACTTTCAACAGGGGAACCAGTGCTTTCAGTGAGAAGGTGGTACTGCCTGTCTTCAAAATGAAACGTCTCATGGAGACAGACATGCTATTCTTACTGAGTACATAAGTTTCCTGCTTGCTAGTTTTTGTCACACTTATGATTGAATATTGTGTACATCCTTCAAAAGTATCTTCCACTCAGTTCTCAGGATCCCCAGAACCAAACCTCTAGGAGCTTCTTGGTCCCTTTGAAAAAAATGTGTGTTTTCCATAACCATGAGACTAGTGAACAACCAACAACAACAGAAAATCAAATAAATTAAATCTCTGTTGCTGCTGCCACCACTGCAGATAATTTCAGTTGTGTTGCTATAAAGTTCAGGTTCCTTTTTTTTTTTAACTAATTTTATATTAACTTTAAAAAGATTAATGAAATTTTCCTGTCTTTTTTGTGTGAGCAAAAGTTGTACATGAGTCTGTTGGAAATGAATGTGAGTCTGTTGGAAATAGAGGTAGATACAGTTCAGTCTCTCAGTCTGCTGCTTCCCCATTAGAATAGAGAGAGTTGTAGCTAATGTCAGTGGCCATACGGTGTAAGCGAGCCTAGCAGAATATTTTTAAGAAAACATTTTGAAAGGTTGCTTAAATAAGACTATATCATTGCTTGGATTGGTAAATAAAATAGTTGATTTTTCTTCTATTTTATTTTCAGGCAGTTCCAGAAATATATCTCAAGATGTTCCGCAGACATCAGGTACAAATCTTACATTTGAAGAGCTGCGGAAAAGAAGAGAAGCCTACTTTGAAAAGTAAAGTAGTTGGTACAAATTAAAGTTGCATGTTTAATATTTGCTTTGACTATTTTTTCTAGATTGGTTACTGCCTGAACTTTGAACATTTGATGTTTTTTAAAAATGTGGTATAGCAATATGAAATGAATGTACTGTAGTTTTAGAGAAAATCTTTGCCTCAATACTGAATAAATTTACATGAAATAGGATGAAGGGAACCTTATAAAATTTTGTTTATCAAAAGGAAAATGGAATTAGGACAAGGGAGAAACAGTGCCTGTTGATTCCTTAGATGTACTTCTTGCCTGCATGACTAGTTACAACGTTCTTCTGTCATTTAATAGGAAAACAGCATTTAGGTTGGGGACACACTCATAGTTAGAGGTGGTGGTTCATGGTCCTGCTCATTGCCACTTTAGGCAGAGCCTGAGGACTCGTCAGCGTTGGCATGGAAGCAAACCATAAGTCTGAATCAGCAACTCCTAAAACATTATGTTGTGCCCAGCTTTGTGAGTGTTTGCAAAGGAGATTTTCACCCCCATGAACGAATCTTCCTTTCCAATAATTCCCCGAAAGTCTCCCCCTAGCCTTTTTTTTTTTTTTGGTCGAGAGGAACGAACTCCAGTCTTTGCACTTGCAAGGCAGGCGGCGGCAACACCACTGAGCTAAATCCCCAGCCCTTCCCCTTTCTTTTTTAAAGAAAAATGAAACCCTACCTTAAAAATTGTCAGATCTATAATAGGTATTTAAACCCTCTCACCCTGAGTCAGCAGTGAAAGGCCTGTGACTGAATCTGCCCTGTAATTTAGTGTACTTCATCAATTTAAAGATGCACATATTTTCACTTGTCAGCATCTCTGAAATTGAGCAGTATCTTGTGATTATAATTGCTAATATTTTAGTGCTATCTAAAATTTTAGAGCATTTTATATTTGGTGGTTTAATTAAGATAATATTTACCCCCCCCCTCCGCTTTTTAAGTCACAACTAAAATACATGAAGGAAAGTTCTGATCAGATAACACCCTCATTTGGGGGTTGTTTTTTTTTTGAGATAAGGTCTCATTGTCGACATCCTCTTGATGTGAGATACTTCCAGTCTTTATTCAGTGATAGTGTAATGGAGTTAATAATAGTTAAATTGTGTATATCAGTGCTTTTCAGTTCTTTTAAAATTTATTTATTTATTTATTTATTTTTCAGTACTGGGAATCAACTCAGGACCTCATACTTGCCAGGCAAGCTCGGTGCCACTGAGCTACAACCCTGGCCCCTCCTTTTAAATTTTAGAATTAACTTGAAATTTTTAAAATTAGGATAAATGTCAAATTTATGCATATTTAGAGAAATTAAAATAATGAACCCCTTTTTATCTACTACTGAGACTTGATACATGTCGGCACAAGGCCAGTCTAATTTTTATGTTTCCAACTCCCGTTCTTTCCATTCTCCCACCCCTAAGCTTGGATTGTTTTGTAACAATCCTGATTATGATATTATTTAATTCATAACTATTTTAGTGTGTCTCTAAAATGTATGTACTTTTAACATAGTCAAATGCTATTGCCATACAATAATAGTGACATATTTATTGACAATAATTCTGTGTCAAGTATGTAGTTAATGTTAAAAATAACTTAAAATTACTTATGTAAATAAGCTAATAGCCTAGAAAATTTATTTTAAGGAATTCTATAATTTTTTAAAAAGTGTGGAACCTGTCTTTTGTCCTTCACTAACTGGCACTAGTATTTGGACACATACTGTCCTTGTCACACATACAGTTGCTGTAGATTAGTTATACCTGTTTTCCTTTGATGGTAAATACTCTTCATAATAGGTTGCTAAGGTTTTATAAAGTGCATGCATTAATATAATTTATATAAATGTCACCTTTAGATTTTTGCTATTATGATACATAGTGAATTGATCAATCCTGAAAGACTCTCATGATTTCTTCTAATTATTCTGCGGATGTCCAGTGTCAGATTATAGGATATAATCATTTTATTTTTCATTTTTTTGTTTTTTTTGAGAGACAGGGTCTTGCTATGTAGTTCAGGCTGGCCTTGAACTCACTATGTAGCCTGGGTTGGCCTTGAACTCTCAGCAATCCTCCTGCCTCAGCCTCCTGAGTGTTGGGACTCACAGGTGTGTGCCACTACACCCAGCAATGTATATACTCATTCTTAAGGCCTTAATGCAGATTTCTAAGTTTTTTTCCAAAATAGTTCCCAAACAAATTTCTATCATTTGAGCATTTTTTTTTTTACCAGAATAAGAGGGTCCAAACAGATATATGTTACAGAGACACTACAAAATTCACAAATACACCTAAGAAAAGGAAAGCTTCTAAAGATATACAGTATAAATCAAGCCCCTTGTATTTAAAAACCTTCAAACATTCTTGGGGCCAGGGATTTAGCTTAGTGATTCCATTGCCTGCCTCATAAGCACAAGGACCCAAGTTTGATCCCTGGTACCAAAAACAAAAAAAAACATTCTTTAGGTTTTTGGATTAAAAACGTGAAATTTCCGATATATTTTTTGCTTTCAGTAGTAAGATAGTTTTAGTCAGTTATAACAAGTTATAATAAGCATACTTATAAAACAAGAACTAGTGTGTTTTAGTAAACAGATGTTTCGGTCAGCCTTGCACCCTTTAAATATTTGCATATTGGGCCAGGGATTTAGCTCAGTGGTTCCTCCGTCTGCCTTGCAAGTGCAAGGACCCAAGTTTGATCCCCAGTACCAAAAAAAAAATTTTTAAAAAATGAAAAATTTGCATATTGATAGTTGATTGTGGATCGAAAACGGCTACCAGCTTTAGCCTTTAAGCCTCTGCCTTCTAGTTTGACTTGAAAATGCTCATGAAAATACAAAGAACCAGAGAGTATTTTACATAGTCACATGTTACTAAGAAGAGTTAAGAAATAACTTAATTGGTATTTATTTTTAACATTGGCTCCCATTTAAAAGTTTTTAGAACTCATTTTCAGAACAGCTGAGACATTCTTATTTTTCTTTCACTAAAATTCTTGATTACTTACCATAGATGTCTCCCTAGTTGCTGTCTTTGGGTCCTTGACTCGAAGACTTGTCAAGCTGACTCTTGCTCTAGAAACTGATCCTGATATTAACTTGTCTTTCATACACTGTTACAGTTTTTTCCTCCTCCTGTTGAATATTTAAAGCTTCATATTTAATATAGTAACCACAATATTCATACATAAAGCACATTATAGGATTTCTTTCTTGTATAAAAAATACTGTTAAGGGCTGGGGATTTAGCTCAGTGGAGCTGCTGCCTGCCTTGCAAGCAGAAGGTCCTGCGTTTGATCCCTGGTACCCCCCCCAAAAAAAAAATACTGTTAAGAATCTATATACTACAAATTCATACTTGATGAATAACAGCTATTATATAATATTTTCAGATATTCTATTTTTTTCTAGTAGTAATCTTTAAATCTGCTTTTTCTGTCATAAAATCCCAAGCAAAACTCTATTTCGTCATCCATGTCACTGTAAAACCTGCCTTAACTCATGTGTTACGAGCATCAAATTAAGCAGTGAGCGTAATACTTTTTTGTACACAGGATATGGTAGCACACACCTGTAATCCCAGCACTTGGGAGGCTGAGGCAGAAAGATAGCTGCATGTTCAAAACCAGCCTGGGCTACATAGTGAGTTGAAGGCCAGCTTGAACTACATAGTGAGATCCTGTCTGAAATAAACAACAAAAAAAGTTATTTTATAAAGTATTCAAAAGATATTTGTTAGCTGAAATTATTACTGTGTCCTCAGAGGTATGTTAAAATGATTCAAATCCTGTTAGGAAAAACATAGTGTTTCCCCATTAGGAAGGATACAAATACTGACTGCTGTGACTTTTTGATTGCCTAATACTTGAGCCATCATTTCTGTTACATGGCATAGTTCAGACAGGGTTCAGTTTAAGAAACAGAAACTACTAGGGGTGTATATCAGTCAGTATTTACTGGAGAAACAGATATAACACAAGATATACAGATATATATGATTTTACAAGATTGGCTTACAGTGGCCACCCAGAGTTGGATGGGGAGAAGTGCAGAGGGTTTCTGCACAATGGAGACCGGAGGATTCAGTTGAAGGCCTGGAGCTCACTGCAGTGTCCTGTGTGAGTCTGTATCAGGAGGCTGAGGGGTCTGTGCTGCAAGGCTGAAGAGTACTCCAGAAGGCTCAAGGGTCTGCGCTGGAAGCCAGGAGATGATGTCCAAGGAGAAAACTGAGCTCCTCTAGAGAAACAGGAAACAGATCTGTCCTTCCTCATTTCCCCTTCATGTCACTGAGGCCATGACCCTCGGTGGGTCCTCCACATCTAGGGTGTGGAATTGCTGAGCCTATGAAGTTCAGGTCCTCTTAACCAAACATGATCAGTCTTCACGGGTGTTTAAGCAGTAACGTATTTAGTACAGAGATTAAGAGCTTTATAATCTTAGGAAAAGCAGGAGGTGATGTTCAAGACCAACCCTCCAGAGTACCACAGCCCAGCCTGGAGGAAGATCTAGGACGCTATTGCGTGTTGGTAGGGAATTGGTACAGTCACGGTGAACTTATGGCATAGGTGTTATGGTGTTTTTCTTTTTATACAAAAGATGTTAAATTATGAGTCATTTTTTCTAAACTAAAACCTCAGTGTTTAGGTTTAATTGCAGTGTTGGCACGTCACATGAGAAAGTGGATTTGGGGTTGCAGTTTGGGCACTTGTCTGTAGAGCGGCCTCACCACTGGCTGTATGAGGTTTGAGAACACTGCTGTAGCCGTGATCCTGGGCCAGTGCCACCATTGTCTAGACCTGGGAGCATAAAATCTGCCACTCACTACTAAAGCAGTGAAGTGGGATTCAAGGACTGCATTGCCATGGTTTTGCAGGAAGATGCCTTGCCTCATTTCACTCTCATGTGAGTGATTCCTTCATAACTAGAACCCTGTCTGTCAAGGAGTGTAAGAGGTGCACACTAGCTTTGCAACCTCTGTAATACTAGAAAATTGTTAGAACAGACAGTGGGATGGACTTTTTTGGTATTATCAAGGCTGGAAGGTATTAAAACTGCTTCAAAGGTGGCAGTTGATTTACTTTTCTTCAGGCATGTTGGGACATGAATGTAATCGCAGTACTCGGGAGACTGAGGCAAGAGGATTGCCATGAGTTTAAGGTGAGTCCAAGCTACATAGTGAGTGCAAGACCAGACTGAACTATATATAGCAAGTCCTTGGTTCAAACCAAAAAAAAATTTTAAAAAGATTTGTTTTTCAATTTTCATAAATTAAAAGTAGAAAAAAAACCATGAATATATATTATTATTTTCTACTAATTAATGAGTAAAGAAAAAAAAAAGGTAGAAAGTAGGCTAAATGTAAGTTGCTGTCTCACCTCTGCCTTCTATTCTGGCATGTATTCTTGCATAGAGTGCCAGAAATTCCCCATAACTCAGTTTATCTTCCTCCTACCAAGTTCCAGAGTCAAGGTTGGCTAGAGGGAGCATAGTGTACTGTCCATGTGTGCACCGTTGACTGTTCACACCGTGTGTCTTACACCTGTGCCATGGTGTTCTAGCTCAGACCTGCAGGGGAGAGTGTCATTCCCACTGGTGAATGTTTTTGTTGCTTGCTCACTTTTAAAACTCAAAATTGAGAGGGACTGTAGGGGGGAAAAAGTGCTATACTATTACTTGTGTTGCTGTTAGTTTTAAGAGTTTGGATTCCATTTAAATCCTTACATTTTTTTAAGGCTCTGACTTCTCAGATTGTGAGCTGTTTGTAAGGTTTTTTTAGTTTTCTGTATATAGTATATGAACTAATACATGTTTCAACTTACATAAAAGCAGAAGTAGTACGCAGAGCTCCTTATCCCCTTTGGTACCCTTTACCAACACTGTCCATTAGTTGGAGACATTTCTGAATCATTTGGGAATAACTTGAATTATTTTTACTGTTTCAGTACTTCTGTGTATGTGTATCTCTCCTCTTTCCTCTCTGCTCTTCTCCAATTCACTTTGCTTTATATATATATTTTTTCCAGTACTAGTGATTGAACTCAGGGCCTCACACATGCTTGGCAAGTGCACTAGTGCTGAGCTGGCTCCCTAAGCCTTTTTTAAGTTTTATTTTGAGATAGGGTCTCATTAAGTGGCCCAGGGTTGCCTGGAACCTGCCTCAGTCTCCTAAGTAGCTGTAGTTACAGTTGTGCACTACTACACCCAACTCTGTACATTTTCTAAATACAAGGGTGCCCTCCTGCATGGTAGTTTATTTGTTGAAATGGGATCTGCTGTGTTGCCCAGGCTGATCCCCAGTTCTTGTGCTTAAGCAGTTCTTGTGCCTTCGCCTCCCAGTTTACTGGGACTGCTGGCATTGCCACCACAGCTAGCTTTATTTTTACATAATGACTGTTATGTTTAAATGTTTTTAAATGTATGTTTTTTGGTGCTTTTTTTAAAAAACAAGAATTTAATGTAATAAATACTGCTGGCACTTGCTGATGTGTTGTTTTGATCTCTAATTTATCGAGTATCTGGTGAATATCTGCCACATGACAGGCATGGTTTTAGGCACTGAAGAAACAGATAAACAATATAAGGTTTGTGCTTCTTTTAGCTTATACCATGCATAGTAAGCTGAACAGAGGGCTATCAGATGGTGACAAGTTTATGCCAAGAATGAAAATGAAGTAGAGATAGAATACCAAGTGCCTATCTTAGTGGGGTGACCAGGAGTGGCATCTCTGGGGAGATACGTAAGCGCAGATCTTAATAACAAGAAGGAGGAAGCCATGGAAATAGCACATAAACTTTCATGGTAATTTCAGATGTTTTATCTTCGCAGAGATACTCTTCAGTGGCTTCTAAAACCATTAATGATCTATAAAGCAACCCTCATTTCCATAAGACTAACTACCAATAAACCTTACTATATGGAAATTTATTTTGTGGTGAAAATAACTACTTCCTAATTTATCTGATACATTTAAATTTTTATAACTAGGTTTTGTAGGATGGACATTTCTGTATATTAATATCTTATATTTTTATACTTTTAATTATCAGACTAATTATTCTTCTCACCTTTTGTGTTTTTTGTGCCAGTGGGGCAGTTTATTTTCTATGAGAATAGATTTCCTGTGGTATGTTTATCCTTAAGTTTGCTTTTCTTATGTACATTCACTTTTGAATGTTTCAGGCAGCAGCAGCAGCAGCAGCAGACAGATACACCAGGACAGGCTTCACAGCCATGTGAAAAACCGACCACAAGTTCAGGAGCACTTGGGAGTGATCTAGGTATATATCCTTTGTCATGTTTCTTGCATTCTGTGTTTGATGCACAGGCTCCCTCTTCAGTGATATTAAAACTTTTAAATAAATTTATAATCTACTAAATTTCCTTGAACTAAGGAGCAGGCAGACAACACTCAATGAATATTTAGTTATAAGTTATAAATATAGTGTTTGGTTTTGTTTGTTTGTTTGTTTGTTTGTTTTCTGAGACAGGGTCTCACTATGTAGTTGAGACTGACCTGGAACTCACTATGTAGTCCAGGCTGGACTCGGAACTCACAGGGATTCCCCCTGCCTCAGCCTTCTGAGTGCTGGGATTACAGGTGTGCGCCACCATGCCCGGCATAAATATAGTGTTTGTAACTTCATAATAATATATTCTCTGAAAGTTTTTGAGAGACAATATTAGTAGTTGGAAAGTAAATCATTTTACCACCCGATAAACTAGAAATATTTGAGTGTAATCAAAATAATAAGAAGTGTAGAGTTGCTTACCAAGGCTTGATTTAATGGATCTTTTGGCCAAGTATTGGCAGGAGAATTCTAGTGAAAGAGAAATGTATCTGACATAAGACTTGTAAAGAGACTCTGTAAAGAACTCTCAAAACTGTATAGTAAATGGATGCAAGATTTGAAAAGAGATTTCATGAAATAAGACAGGGATGAGCCAGGCATGGTGGTGCACCCTTGTACTTCAAGTACCTGGGAGGCTGAGACAGAAGAATCCCAAGTCCCAGGCCATCCTAGGGTATGCGGCAAGTTCAAGGCTGACCTGGACTACATAGTGAGACCCTGTCTCAAAAGAAAAGAAAAAAAGTAGATAAAGGATTTATCAGTCTGTGCTTACTAGAGAAACATTCAATGCAGGACATACAAATATATAAGAATTTCTAAGATTGGCTTACAGTGGCCGCCCACAGAGTCAGGTGTAGAAGAATGCAGAGGATCTGCCTGTGCACTGAAGATACGAAGGATCTAGTGAAAAGCCTGAAGCTCAGTGTAGTGTCTGCGAGAGTTTGTATCTGGAGGCCAAAGTGTGTGTGGTGGAGGCTGAAGAGTCTGCGCCAGAAGCCAGGAGAGTACGTCTTGGTGAAGGCAGAGTAGAGCTCCTTTGAAGAAATAAGTGAGCCTTTCTTCTCCATTTCTCCTTTACACCATTCAGGAGACAAGCACCCTGTGGTGGGTCTTCTGTCCAGTAAATCCCCCCAGCCACACCCAGCACGGTGCTGATCCATCTAGGCATTTCTTACTCATGTTGACACAGTTAGTTAACTGTCACAAGGCATGACAAATAAGGACATGAACAGATGCTCATTAAGGAAAGGTACATTAAAACCAACCTGTAAGAATGCCTTCTTGAAAACAGGGCACTACCAAATATTGGCAGGGATCACAGCATCTGGAACTCTTAGACTAATGGGAATGTAAACTGGTACAGCAACTTTAGAAAACAGTTTAGCCTTTTTTAAAAAACTTACACGTATAATATACACTTAACCATGGCAGGAGTCCTACTTCAGATAAATAATCAAGAGAAACAGAAAACTTAGGTTTACACAAAAAATTACATATGAGTAGTTACAGCAGTTTTATTCATAGTTGCCTGAAACTGGAAACTGCCTACATGCTGGTCTTCATTTCATGAATAGATACACAAGCTATAGTACTAAATCAAAACAGGTGAATACTAAAAGGAGTAAGCTAGTACTTTTTCCTGTTCCTCCTTGAAGTGCAGCAAAAAGCTCCATTTGAATAATATAAGCATTAGAGGGGTCTCAAAGGTAAAGAGAAGATAGATTGGCTAGGGACCTCAGGGCCAGAGGGGTGACATGGCAGTGTGTGGCCTGGATTTTCTTTTTTACCTTATATTTCCTAGTCTTGGCTCTGAAAAATCCAGAGATGCAGACCAAGAGGAAAGCTTATCCACCATAGAAAAGGAAAAAAACAAAAAAGCTCATTGTGTCTAGGCAAAAGGAGTTGCCTCACAAGACAGAGGCTTTAAAACACTTGTCTATGACCATACCAACCTGAACATGCCTGATCTCATCTAAAATGAACACTGAAGTCTAGTCAGAAGCCATAGAGTAAACTGGCCCCACCACACTTCCCACCAGCAGAGAACAATGCATAAATTTCTACTCCAGCATGGCAGGAAGAAGGTGCATCTCTCCCCTTGCCTTCCCAGGGTGGGCTCAGAGCAAACAGAATGAGGAGCAGGGATCTTCATTGCCTCTAGGACTTACTGAGTTTCCCTTTTGCATGGCATCAGTGGTCCTGGAGAGCTTGAACTTCAACCTGGTAGGAAGTAGGCCTCCTGGCTGCTCACATGGGTGGTGTCAGCGAAGTGTCCTGTTGGAGAATGAGGACTGGCTCTGATATCCAGCAGCAGAGAAGCCACCCTGCAGTGTCTTTGGAGACCACACGGGGAACAGTAATGAAGAACTCTTCCCTTCCCAGCACGGAAGACATCAGTGGAGGATTACTGAGGGGCCAGAACTTCCACGTGTGTTCAGCAGTCAGGGTGGTGATCCAGGTGCCTGTCATCAGAGCCCTAAGGGACCCTGGACTTTCATTCCAGTCTGGCAGTGGCAGGGCAGCACTCTTCCCACCGGTGCTGTGACAGAGGAGGCTCGCTAAAACAGAAGACTTAACTAAGATCCCAAGTCTCAATCTCCCAAGTGCCCAGGATTCAGTAGAAAATACTTGTCATATGAGGAACCAGGAAAATCTCAATTTGGACAAGAAAAGATAATCAGACACTCAACACGTGGGTGGCATTGATATTAGAATTACATGGTAAGAATTTTCAAAGCAGCCCTCATAAAAGTGCTTCAGTAAACACTTTCAACGAATGTGTTCAACACAAATGAAAAAAAAGCTCAGCAAAGAAATAGAATATATGAAGAAGCACATGGTAGAAGTTTTAGAGCCGAGAAATAACAGTAATTGAAGTTTAAAACTTAGTGAATAGACTCAGTAGCAAAATGGAAAGGATAAGACATAAAAGCCAGTGGACTTGAAGACAGAACAGTAGAAATTACCCATTATAAGTAATAGAAAGTAGACTGGAAGAAATGAATACAGACTTAGAACCTGTGGCATTATAACAGAAGTTTTAATGTTTGTGTCATGGGAATCTATGAGATGAGAAAGAGAACTGGCTTGAAAACTTTTTGAAGAAATAATCATTGAAAAATTGACAAAAGATAGAAATGTACAAATTGAAGAAGCTGAGTGAATCTCAAATAGGAAAATTCTAAAGAAATCCACACCCAGGTTCATTAGTCCTTTTTTTTTTTTTTTTGAGGCGCAGAGGGTGAGACAGGGTCTCACTATGTAGTTGAGACTGACCTGGAACTCACTATATAGCCCAAGCTGGTCTCGAACTCACAGTGATCCTCCCGAGTGCTGGGGTTACAGGCGTGCACCACCACACCTGGCTCAGGGTCTTAAAAATCAGCAACAACTAACCTTCCCTACAGCAATTTGAATGATAGCTGATTTCTTATGAGAAATTGTAGAAGACAGAAGGAAGTGAACAATATTTTTCAAGTGCTGCAAGAAAAGGCCTAAACCCCAAATTTTGTATCTGAGGAAATATCCTTCAGGAATGAAGGGAAATTTATGAGAATTTGTCTCCCTCAGACCTATCCTGAAAGAATGACTAAAGAATGACTAAACAGAAAAGAAATTATAAAATAAATAATCTTGATATATACAGAAGGAAGAAAACAATAGAATAAAATATGGGTAAACACAGTAGACTTTCTTGAATTTTCTAAGTTATGTTCAGTGGTTGAAGCAAGAATAACACTGATGTGGTTTTCAGTGTATATGTAGGAAATATTGAAGGCAATTCTGATTTTAAGTTTTTGAGATGAGCCCTTGCTGTGTTACCCAGGCTGCTTTTCCTAGCTCAGCCTGCTGAGTTGCTGGGACCACAGGCGTTCGCTACCATGTCAACTCTACATTTCATTTGAAATAGTACATAGTATAGTCATTTTGGAAAAAAAATGTTGGATGTTTCTTTAAAATATTGAACGTACACCATATGACCCAGCATTAATATTCCTGGGTGTTTATCCTAGAGAAGTGAAAATGCTCGTAGTAACTTTATCATAATCAAAAACTGGGAACAACTGAGATGTACTAAAGGTGAACGGTTAAACTATGAACTCTAGTACATTGTGGGATGCTACTCTGAGGGTTCAAAAAAAAAGCCAAATTGCTGATACATGGAGCAACTTGAATACATTACAGGGACATCATGCTCAAGTTAGAAAAGGTCTTAAACTGCTTATGTAACATTCTGAAAATAACAAAAGTGTAGTGATAGAGACGGATAAGGGGTTGCTAACATTTAGAGAAAGTGAGTGGAGAAGAGTGGTGTGACTATAATGCAAGAGTAGGAGGGAGATCTTTGTGGTTCTGTAAATTGTATGTATGTTTGTTTGTTTGGTTGGTTGGTTTTGTAGTGCTGGGGACCACACTCATCCATGCTAGCCAGGTGCCTTAACACTGAGCTACCTTCCCTCAGCACTCCACCCTCCAGCTCTGTATCTTGATGGTAGTGATAGTTACATGAATCCTCACTCTGATAAAATACCACAGAGAACCACATACAACATTTTGCACCAGTATTAATGTGTGGATTTGTTTTTGAGCTTTGATTACATAAAATGTAACTGTTGGGTTAAATAGATGAAGATTTGGGTGAAATTGGGCTGAAACACTATTTTTGGAACGTCTATGAATTGACAGTTAACTCAAAAATTTTTTCTGAAAAGTATAAATTTTTAAAAAAACATCTCAAATGCATTTTGCTGAGTGAAAGGAGTCGTATTCAAAAGGCTGCATACTTATTACTGTGTGATTCTGTTTATAGGACTTTCAGGAAAAAGCAAAACTATACAACAGAACATTATCAATGGTTCCTGGGGATTTTTTTCCAGAGTGTGTCTTGGTGGTATTGGTTATGCACCTCTGCATCTGTCAAAGATTATAAAACTATAAAAGGGTAAATTTTATTTTATATGAATTTAAAAGTCGAAAAAAGAAAACTAATGTTCAAATAGAAGTGTTTCCTCAGAGTTCACCTTATGATGACAGTTTTCCAGAAATTTCTAAGAAATGTATGTGTTTTATTTCCCAGCAGGTGGTTCTATGAGTGAAGAAGACATGCTTCAGGCAGCTGTGACCATGTCTTTAGAAACTGTTACAAATAACTTGAAAGCAGAAGGGAAAAAATAGTGTCTTTTAAAGTCATTTACATATTCATACTTTCCAACATTGTCCTTTGTGATTACAGCATAAGGTTCATTTTGGTAATGTATCAAAGAGAACTTTGTTCATCAAAGGAAATGTTTAGGTGTCTTGCAGACAAAATTAGAAAAGTAGAAAATGTGTCAATTGTAGGAATAAATAATGATCCTCCAAAAACTAGCCAAACAGGCATTCAGCAATTAAAGAATTTTAAATAGTCTTCTAAACTTTGGTTTTTCTTTTTTGAATGTGCAATACCTAATGTGTCTAAAATCAGGGCATTTTTGTTGGCTCTTTTTGCAGACCACCTAATTAGCTCTTGCCACGGAACTTGTCCATAGGGTTTTTTTTTTTTTTTCTTCTGTTATAAGTACTTTTGCTCACTTTCAACATCTAATAATTGGTTTTACTTCTCACTAACCAAATTAACCTTTCTGGAAAGTGTCTCATCCTGGGGTTCTACAATGGTTCTAGAAGGATAACCACCCCCCCCAACTATATATGTCATGCTTGGTGATGTTTTCTTTGATCACAATTTCTCTGCTACCTGGTTTTCATTATTTTTCTACAGTTCCTTTGAAAAAATTATAACCTTTTCTGAGGTTTTGCTTTTCTTAAGCCCTGTACAATGGGATCATTATTTCATGACTTTGGTGCATTCGTAGATTCTGAAATCAGCTCTGCACAAATTTTTGAGAACAAATGAGAATTTAAAAAATTACCTATATAAGCATTTGTTTGCCCAGATGCTTTATGAATGTCTTTTCAATTATGTCACAACTTTACAGCTTTGTTGTAGCCCTCTTTTCCTGCGCCTTATTATTTTCTTCTCCAGTTGATAAAAGTAGGGGAAGCATAGTATGTAAGCAGATTTCCTTCTGCTAGAAGACTTAACATATATACCCACCATGAATGTATGATAAATGCAATTTGGCCTTCAATTTTAGTAGCAGTTTCATTTTATTTTTTTCTTTTGAGACTAGAGCTTTGTGTTCTATTTACAGTGAAGTCATGGATTGTAGACTTCTACTTCACATTTTCTAGTAGGTATAACTTGCCAGGGTTGGTGATATGGAACATGAAAATAATGTACTGATGAAAATATATTTAAATGTGTACTGTTATTTGACAGTTGCATCATGTTTAAATAGCTTAAGATTTATAGAAGTCACATTAATTACTTGGTCTGTAAATAAGAAAGTCCTTAGTTTTGATAAACATTCTTAACTGAGCTGCAGAGTTTCTTATTTGGTTGATATACTAGTAGTATGATTTTGGTGAAAATTAACCATCTGTCTCTGAAATGGGCCATTTAGCTTCTGTTACTTGTTTCTCATACCCTTTTGAAGCCCTTTTCAATGTTGCCTTGTTCATAAGCTAAACTTCAAGAAAAAATTTCAGGCAACAATTTAAGAAAAATATAGTGTGTTACACTACTGCTTTGTAGCTACACACATTTTATCAGGGAAAGTTTGGATCTAGGTTTTATTGTTAACCGAAAAAAGATTAAAGTATTTTTAATTTATGATTATGATATATCTTTTGCTTAGATAGAGCTTTTTTTTTTTTGACACAGGGTCTTGCTATGCAGTTCAGGCTGTCCTTGAACTCACTATGCACCCCAGGTTGGCCTCGAACTCACAGCGATCCTCCTGCCTTAGCTTCCAGAGTGCTGGGATTAGAGGCGTGGACTACCATGCCTGGCCCTACAACAGATATTGGGAGTCATTATTTTGTGCCAGTTAGTTTTCTAAAATGTCCTTTATACAGAATTGGTCTTATTTTAAAATCTAAAGTTTTAATAATTTAAAATGTTTCAGAAAAATTATAAGGATATCTATTGAGAGTTCAGGAATACTCCCTCAAGATTTACAAAGCTGAATATTTTAAGATGGAATATTTATGGAGTTGTTCCCACTGTGCTGGTCATATTTTCCATGAATATTTGGTCTTTACCTTTTCCCATTGAATAATTACATTAAACTTTTCATACACTTGAATTAATGAACTAATAAAAAAATAAGAAAACCAGTATGCATTTAAGGTTTTAACTGTAGAGTTTTGTAAAGTTCATATGTTATACACCCTGGCTAAAACACTGAAGAAAATACAGCATGTTGACCTTCATATGTTAGGGACTTTTTAAAGCAGAGCTGAGCACACACTGAATATGTTTGAATATGTTTGTTGTGAAATTGTTATATTAGAAGAAAGATTCAGAATCACCATTGACCTGCCATCTTGTTTGGATTGGCCTAAATTTATTCCCCCCCCTTTTTAATTTTTTTTAGAGGGGCTCTTGCTTTGTAGTTCAACCTGACCTTGAACTCAGTGTGTAGCACTCACAGTGTTTCTCCTTCCTCAGCTTTCCAAGTGCTGGAGTTACTCCATTTCTTTCTTGATTAGTCAGTATGAAAAGACGCCAATGCTTATAACCTTACTATCAAAAAGTTTTAAGTTTTACAAATCTATAATTCATGTCAGAAACTACCATTTACTGTAAACCACCTGCAAGAAAGGAAGTAAATTCACAATAACTGTCCTGCTAAAAACTTTATAAAGATTTCCATTTTGCTTTACCAATTGGGAACACTTTAATGTTTAATATTTAAACTAATGGTATCATTTTTCTAATGTATAATTTGTATTACCGGGATAAAATATGTACAGTGGTGATGCTAGTGTTAGAAGTAAAGCTTAAGCAAACTTTAGAAATACCACTTTCATATTTTCAGGTATCATGGGTTTAATAAGTAGTTATTTATGTTTTAAAACTTCAGAGTTAACCTCTGATCTGAAATAGTCAATGTACTTTTTTTATAGTAAATAACTTACAAATATTTCAATAATATAAATTGAAGTGGTTGCTGCAGGTAAACTATATTAAATTCTAAGGTCTTAGCCAAATAATTTACAATTCACAGAACATTTTGTTTAAGAAGGAGCTTTAAAAAAACTTGATTTTTCTTAATTAAGGCTTTATTCATAATGCCAAAGTTAAAGAAGAAAGCTCAAAACTAGTTGAGTATTGGGCCAGGGATTTATTTCAGTGGTTCCGCTGCCTGCCTCGCAAGTGCAAGGTCCCGAGTTGGATTCCTGGTACAAAAAACAAACAAAACAAAAAACCAACTACTAGTTGAGTATTATTATAAGCAAAAACTACCAGTAGTCTGTATTTCACTTAATATCAAGTTGACAAATGAATTATATTCTAGTCAGAGCTGAAGTCACATTTTGAATATCTATATGTTTGATTTTTTAAAAAATAATGCTGGTGCCAAGAGTTACTAAATTCTTAACACAGGCCCACTAGACTGGAAATCCAACAATTGATTTCAGTGCATAAGCAAAATATGGTAATTTGAAAGTTATAAATTGAAAAATCTTGATTTTTTAAGTTACTAGTAGGATTCAATAATATTGAGACCTCCTATTAAAAACTGTATCTGTCAAGTTGAGGGTATAGCTTAGTGGTAAGAGTTCTTGCCTAGCACCACCAAAACAGACAGACAGGTTTAACACGTGTGGAGATAATGATACAGTGACCTTAAGAAGAAACAGATTGGATCAACTAAGTGTTTCAGCCATGTAAATAATTTTTTCAGAATAAAAGCCCTCATTCCTAGTCTCTTTATAACTAGCATCTTTGGTAAAGAAATGAACTGGCTTTGTATTTTTTAAAGTCTTACATGTGTTCTATTCTTTCATGTATGAAAAGAGAGTGACACGGTTAGTACTTGATTTTTGCTTAGTTTGAGGAATTCTTTTACTGTTTTTGTTTTTTCCAAAACAAATTTTTACCAAATTTTAAGAGTACTAATATGATTTTTAAATATATGGCAGTTGGGTGTGTTTAATGATAGTGTATCAATATTATTTTTAGACTGGATACATAGACAAAGCAGTGGGAAGCATTAGCAAAATGTATATGGAGATTCCTGATTTGTTTAGGAAGCACTCTGTTGTCTTTTGCATAGTTCAGAGGTGAATGTTTCCTGGAATTTTTTAATGCTTTTTTTTTTCTTTTTGAAAGAAAAATTTGGACTGTGATTAGCTAATTTCTATAAGATTGGACTACTAGGAATAACTTTTTAAAAATTACTGTTGTTCTGTATAAAATTTTTGAAATTCACAAACAAAAACACATGAAAGAAAAGGCATTGTCTTTTGGCCATGATATAAGTGCACTGTGGCAGTGCTATTTGCTCAGGACCCAACCCTGCAGCCCTTTGGTGTATGCCCTCTCCTTTAGAGTCCTTGCTGTTATCCACACACAGGCCTTCCTGTCTCCTCCTCCAAAAGCTGGGCTTCCAAAGCACTGTTAAGCACTGAGGACTCTGTTGTTGATGTGGATGTTCAATGAGTTGTATTTTAAATATCAAAGACTATTAAATAAAGAGAATGTTTGCTTTTTTATTTCCTGTTTTATCAGTGTGTGTTAATTCAAAGCCAACTTGTTCCAAGGATGTGAGGCTAGCCACATCTGTAGGATCCAAGAGCTTGTCTGAAAAGTTTTAGGCCACGCTCACCCCTTCTGAATTAGACCCACAGCAACAGGTTGGAGCACCTCTGTATTGAATTGAGTGCTCTTACCCTGCTCAGTGACAGATGGAGCTGCCTCAGAGCTCACTGATACTCCTGCCAAAGGCTCTATGATTGCATAATGTAAGACCTAAAGTCTCACTTCCACTTCACGGAGCGTGAACAGCCAAAAGGCCTCCACGATGCTGGGCCTTAACACCCAGCGAGGCTCCGGGAACACGACGGAGAACCGAGAAACCCAGGAAGGAACACACCAGCCTAGATGGTAAAAGACCTTTATTAGTCTGGCCAGACGGCACTCCCGGAGCCAGGTGGCTCAGAGAGGCAACTGCTCAGGGGCTAAGGTACTTTTTATAAGGTTTTTCTAAACAAAGAGTCAGGGAATTCACAGAACAAGACTGCAAACGCATTGCTTATCTTATGCAGGAAATGTTCTACGGTCACCTTTTGTCAAACCATTTGCCCCTAGGTGGGCTGTTAACCAAGGTAGCAATTAGCATATGAAGAAGCACAGTCTGGCCTATTAGCATGGAGTCACTTTAGCCTATTCAAGTCTTACACATAACTCCAAATTATTTTTCAAATCTGATTTATAAATGTTTGCTTAATTATATTTTTAACCTTGAAGGCCAAAAGCACATGGGTAACTTTATTTTTGTGAGATGGTCTCACTGTGTAATAACCCAGACTGGCCTCAGCCTCCTGAGTGCGGAATTTACAGCTGTGTGCCACCATTCCCAACAGTAACTTAACTGTGGTGGGTTTTTTTTGTTTTTGTTTTTTTGTATTTTCAGACAGGGCCTTACAAAGTTGCTGTTTGTTCAGAGTGTGCTTGAACTTGTGATCATCCTGCCCCAGCCTCCCAGTTTTGGGATTACAGGGTATACCACAATGTCCACCTCTGCCTTTTTAAGAGTGGTATTTTCCTCCTTTTATTCACTTCTGAACACCAGAATCCAAACATAGTAGTCGTGAGCCACATAATGTTTCAGTAATGGACCAATTATACCAATGATGGCAAAGCTTTTAGAGTTTTCAGTGATACAGCCTGCTACACCACGTGTGCCATAGGTTCACCACCCCTGACATACACAGTGGTCCCATAGGATAAACATACAACCTCAGTCTGCTGTAGATTATGCTCTCAGGTTCTGTGTAAATACTCTGATTTTCACACAACAAAATTGCAGGCTTCCCATCTCCAGGCAGTTTGTGACATTCTTGCCTCTTTTCCTTTTGTCTTTTTGCTGTCCCTGCCCCTAGAATTCATTGGCCATTTCCTGCTCTGAGGACTCTTACAAACTGGGCTACCGTCATTGATTTGCACCCTTCTCTCACAAGATTGTTCTCCCAGTGTTGAGTTGCTTACATCCCTCCCACAGCTCACTCTTCTAGTCACTGGTTTCCTGCAAATTCTCTTAACTTGACAAGTGTTCTCCTGCCCTAGAACCTTTGCATTAGTTTCCACCTGGACTGTTCTTTTCCATATTCGTGTATCTCTTTTAAAATTTCTTTCAAGTCCCTATTCAAAGATTACTTTATCAGTGAATGAGGTTATTTTCTGATTTTTGAATGTACATTATAAGTATCTCTTACCACGTCCTTCCTATATCCTATCCTGTTTATTCCTGCCCCACATAGTCATTACCACCTAACATTTATTACATTTTATTATCTATGGCTTTCCAGTAGGATTCAAGCTTCATGAGGCCAAGGGCCTGTGTGTGTGTGTGTGTGTGTGTGTGTGTGTGTGTGTTTTCCTTCTGCTCTGCCCAGATTAATAGATACATTAATAATTTACTGATTATTTGCATGACATTTAAAAAAACTTTGAAAACACTTCAATATAAATATGTTCTGGGCACTGATTCAAGAATATTTCTTAGAAATATTGCCTAAGCCCCAGTAAGCGCCATTATCGTCATTCTCTCTCTCTCTTTTGGGGGGGGGTTGGGGGGTGGAACTTGTGACCTTGCACTTGCCAGGCAGACTGGGCACCACTGAGCTACATCCCAGACCCTATTATTCTCCATTAAAAAAAAAATCATTCTCCATTTTTATAAATCACAAATGGATGCACGCAGAGGTAAAGCAACCTATTGAAGGTCATATAGCTAATAGCTCACATACCCAGGCAGGCTCCAAAGCCTGTACAGCTGATTCTTGGAGTGTAATATCTTTCTCATAAACTTACAGAAAGCATTTAGCACTTCCAGAATGAGATGAAAATTTAGTTTTAAAACCACTCGGATTTCAGGGAGAACTATTACTGGCTGTTATGAGATTCCAAATATTTGGAGGCATTCCCAGTGTCGGGTTCACTAACAGGGTAATCTGCTATAGCCCATTCTGTGAAAAAAAATCCAAAAAGAGATGTCAGCATGTCTAGTGCTATGCTGAAAAAAACTGTAGACCTTTTCAAAACAAAAACGTGGTAGTCTCCTTGGGGAGGTGCTCGGTGTCTATGCACCCGGGCACCATTTCCTTGAAATACGTGACTACTTTTCTTCCTTTAAGGGAGAACGCAGACGAGCAGGATACTGGTATGTTAAAAGTCAGTGTGTGGCGACAGGGATTTGGCTCAGTGTTTCCGCCGCCTGCCTTGCAAGTGCAAGGACCCGAGTGGGTGCGGGGGGTGAGGGCATTGGCACAACTTGTGCCACCGATATGATAGGAATGCAGTTTTTGTTGTTGTTGTTTGTTTTAAAGGTTAACATAGGGTCTTCCTAAATTGCCCAGGCTTCTTGCCTTGGCCTCCAAGAGGGCTGGGATTACAGGTGTGCGCCACCACGCCTAGCTAATAGGAATGTTTACATCGAACAGAAGTTCTGCATTAAATCAAACTGCTGGCCTTTAATAAGTCATTTCGTCCCGCGATGGACCCACCTGCTTCAGAAATAAAGCTCATCGTATTAAAGTAGGCAAAGTTCCAATTGTGAGTTGGAAAGCCACCAGAAGGTAATCATGAAACATTGCGTTTCTTGCCTAGGCACTTCAACTTGCAACCCCACCTTCGTGGCCTCGGTTCCTACTACTGTACAGCGCCTGGCAAGCGCAGCCCCGCAGAGAAATGGATACAATAACGAGGGGTCTTTGAGTCCCTTCCCGCCCGAGGAAACGACCTGGCCAAGTCTTGAACCGCTCGCTGCCCACGCGAACGCAGTCAGGGTTAAAACACTCAGTTTGAACAACCCAGTGACTGTCCAGGGCTCTCGGGTCTCGCCGGCTTCAGGCGGCTCTCTTCAAGGGTTGGCTCTACCTGGGAACCCTGGCTCCTCGAGTGCAATGCTTTTTCCCGTACGCCTCCCGCAGCCAAATCCAGCAGTTTACTTGGCTAACACTGGAGGACGGCCGCACTCGGTCCTCCGCGATCCCAGCCTCCTTTGCGCCAATGACAGGTCTGACAGCTTCGCAGGGCATTTCTACCCCGCCGCCGTACCTCTCTATGATCCGCTACTGCGTTTAACGCTGGTATCATGGCGGCGAGCGTCGAGTTGGCAGGAATAGTCTTCGGAACTGGGGAAAGTCACTAAAGCTGAGGAAGAAGTGGCCAGGCCGGGGAACAGGAAGTCGTGAGAATGACCAGAAACCCCGCGGGTGTGACTGTGTCACTAGAGGCCAGCCCCTGGTAAAGCTCCGGGTCGGGCCTCTGCGTATTTCGAAGAACCGTGTTGTGGTTCCAAACCTGGGCTCGTTAATCGGGACTCGTTCCGCAGCGGCTCAGGACAGTCAGCTGGATCAAGCGGGCTAAATAGTTCACGAAACCCGCAGAGATGTCGTCCTGGCTTGGGGGCTTCGGGTCCGGCTTGGGCCAGTCTCTGGGTCAAGTGGGGGGCAGCCTGGCTTCCCTCACCGGCCAGATTTCAAACTTCACCAAGGATATGCTGATGGAGGGTACGGAGGAAGTGGAAGGTAACAGCTGGCGGTGTGTCGGGGTGTGTGGGGGGGCGGTTCCTGGGACCCTAGGGACGCCCATTTGCCAGGAGACCCCAGGGTACGGAGGAAGTGGAAGGTAACAGCTGGCGGTGTGTGTGTGTGTGTGTGTGTGTGTGTGTGTGTATGAAGGTAACAGCTGGCGGGGTGTGTGTGTGGGGGTTCCTGGGACCCTGGGGACGCCCATTTGCCAGGAGACCCCAGGTGACCTAGCACTCACTTTGCTCTTTTCCTTTGCGTTCCTTTTGCCTCCTCAACTAGTTTTCTGTGATGAAAGACCACAGGGACCCAGGAGAAGAGTTCTGCTTCCTCTCTTTGGAGATGGTTTATCTCAAAGTGGACTGTGATTATTGAGTAGTTTCCTTTTGCTTGACCCGTCCATCCCCACATTTTAATTTTGCCCTTAGTTTGGGGAGCAGATCTGATTTTTGACAATTTTCCTCTACTTTAACAGAGTTAAAACAAGACAAATAGTTACTGTTTGCTTTAAATTTTTGTAATAATTGAAATTGCTCACAGTGAAAACATTTGGTAACTCTTGCCCCTAATATCATGTGTATATTACTTATAATGAAACATAGCCGTGTTTCTCTATTCACTTATTTTGTAGTTCGTACCTTGTGTTGACACCTTGCAACTTTCCAGCTGAAAGTGCTTTTATGTAAAATTTCTCATTTCTCACATATTTTGACAGTAGAATAGGGATGATAACCTATTCTTTGGGTATCTTTAGCACCCTTTACTTTTTGTTGTTTTGGTGGTTCTGAAGATTGAACCAAAGACCTTGACACTGAACTACATTCCTTACCCTTTATTTTATTTTATTTTTTTTTAACTTTTAGACAGGATTTGATTAGTTGCCCAGGTTAGGGTCAGTTGCAATCCCCCTGCCTCAACCTCTCAGAGCGCTAGGTTACAGGTGTGGGCTACAGCACCTGGCATACTCACTCATTTTTAAAGTCTTTTTGTTTTACTATTGAATTTACACCTAGAGTTACATGATCATCAATGGTTAATTAATACTCTGACTTTGTGATGTTTCTTTCAGCACTTGCCCAAAGGAGTTTGGATCAAAAGAGTTGTTAAATTTCAATTTCAATCAAGGTCTGCCTACATGGGAGATAATGGGCTGGATTTTTAGATGAGAGCAATTCCTTTGACAGCTTTTTTTTTCTTACAAATTAATAAATTAGCATTCTGGTTTAATGGAATGGGGATCCTGGGGATTCATGCATACTAAGCATTCACTCTACCACTAAGTTACACTCTTAGAATCCCCCTTTTTTGTCATGATTTGAGATTTTGTTTGTTTTTGTTTTGTTTTGTTATCTCTGTAGTCCAGGCTGGCCTCAAACGTGCAATCCTCCTGCCTCAGCTTCAGTCTCGTGAGTGATATAAGTGTGCAGCATCACTAGGGCATTTCGTATTTATTTGTTGGAAGTAAAGGAAAATGGTTTGATGGAAAGTGCTTACATTTATGATTTCAGTGTGGCATCTGTTTGGAAGGAGGAAGACTGGGGAGCTGCCAGAACTCATTTAACTGTGCAGAGGCCCCTTGGGTAAGGGGTGCATCTGAGGGGACAGGTTTGGGATGAGAACACAAGTCCAGGAATGGTCATAGCATCTCAAGAGTGGGCAGAGGCAGGGAAGAACCAATCCCTGTGAGGAAATCACATGTTTCCCTGTTTGTCTGGGATAGGAGAAGCAGCTGTCTGTTCCACTCACCTCAAACTAGAAACTCTGCGCCCCAGCCTAAATATTGGGCAGGTACAGAGTGGGATTCATTTGCTTATTCCTACACATGGTGTTCCCATATCCCCCCACCCTCTCCCTCCCTCTCCCCTCCCTCGCTTCCTGTCTTTTTCTCTTCCCTCATTCCCTCTTTTCCTCCTTCCTTCCAGCATTGGGAATTAAACCTAAGGCCTTACCTTAACACTGATCTACATTCTCTCTCTCTCTCTCTCTCTCTCTTCCCTCCCTCTCCCACTCCCTCTCCCTCCCCTTCTCCCCCTCCTCTTCTGATCTTCCTGCCTCAGCCTCATAGAATGCTGGGATTACAGGCTTGTGCCACCACACCTGGCTCCATAATTTTGTTATGTACCCAACTTCCTAAACTGCACACATCTTTATCTTTTTCATCTGTTTCCAGTTGGTTGCTAAATCTTATTCATCCTTTGTTGGGGTTATTGTTCTTTCCTTGACTTCCTTCATCCTTTTTGTTTGTTTGTTTGTTTTATTTTTGTTGTTTTTTGAGACAGGCTCTCACTATGTAGTTCAGGCTGGCCTCAAACTCAGCAATTCCTCTGCCTCAGCCTCCCAAATTCTGGGATAACTGGCATGTGCAACCACACTCAGAGGTGATTACTCCTTCTTTTGGAGTTCAGAGCAGTTTCTCTTTGGTGTCCTTTTCCTGTTCCAGTTGATTTTCTTTTGTACTGTTACTTACTTTTCTAATAGCAAATATGCTTAAACATCTCTCAACCTATTACTTACAGGATAAAATTCAAATCTCTCAGTTTTGGAAGCCTGGGACCTTTCCTTATGGCTTCACCTATTTTTTATAATCGCCATACGAATTGCCATATCTGCACACTTTCATGTACACACCTGTGCAAGAGCTCCTCCCACATGAAACCTTGGTACCCACACAAACCAAACCTCTGCAGGGTCATCCTTTCCTTCTCTACTTCTTTCTTACCCCTCTTTCCCCAGAAACAGTTTACCTGTACAACCCTACTCATCTGTGAGGGACTTGGTGAAACCACTCTAACTGCCATGCAGGTGAGTAGATAGCCAGTGATCTGAGTTGCTAATGGAAGCATGTGGCTCTGTCCCTGATAGCACTTGTTAAACTGAGCTATAATTCATTTCTTTCCTTGAAGCATAGGATGGAGACCAAGTTTTTTTGCTCCTTATGTTACCAGTGTGTAGCTTCTTCCTTAGTACATAGTAGATGCTCAGTAAAAGTTGTGTGAGTATGTGACTGGAGATTTGCTAAGCTTAACACTTTTATTCTGTTCCTTTTGTATTATAATAGGACTTGCTTCATACCTGTTTTATGAGTTTTATAAATTATTTAAAAATTGAATAGCATTCATTTGTTCATTTGACTGTTTAGAAGGTCTACTTCGTCTCAACAATGTAATGTACAAGAAAACAGCACAATTGGTACAACTTGGAAATCACCCATATTTACAATATTAGAAGATTGCTCTTTTACCAAACACCATATTAACTGATTTTGTCAAGGTTGAAAGCTTGAGCTTTTAAATTAGACAGGGTTTGAAACTCCATTTCCATGCATTACAAGTTGTGGGATCTTTGGCAAATTATTTAATAGCTTCCAAAAACACAGTGTCCTTTTCTTAAAAAAAAAAAAAAAGGAATTATTGTGCCAATTGTGAATTTGAGAGCATTAAATGAAATGGTGAATGTAGAATGTCTAGATTGGTGCCTAGCAAATAGTAACCATTAAAAAATGGTAGGTGTTTTCTTCCTTCATTGAGAAAGTCAGCTGCCATGTATCCCCCTTTACTTACAAGTCCAGGCCACATATAAAGTTACATATCTATGGGCTGGAGATTTAGTTCCGTGGTGCTGCCCCTGCCTGGCAAGCGGAAGGTCCTGAGTTTGATTCCAGGTACCAAAAAAAAAGTTATATATATGTATCATTCACTTAGAGGGGGGAGGGAGAGAGGATGGGGAGGGGTTCCTCATACACTTTTAATATTCTCCTTGAAGCAATTGCTGCTTTTAACAACTGCTTTCCTAAACAGATTAGATTATACTTAGTCCTCTTCAGAGTAGCAATTAGAGTTCTTTCAGAGCTTCAAGCAAGATGTACAAACAGTTGCAGAAGCAGCCCTACCTGGTGATTTTCAAAACAGGAAGAGTGTTTGTCACTGTAATGTACACCTATGCTACTTGCATATTTCAAAATTAAATGTTGGTTAAGAGAAGTATTTTTATAATGTTGAAGTGCTTTGAATAATGAAAAATAAAGATTAAAATAGCACTACTGACCCCCCCGCCACACACACACCATCTGCCTTGGAAATGATGGATCCCTGACAGGATCAGTGTGCTGTTTTGGCTCTGCTGGGCTCTCACTACTTTTAAATGAAAAGCATACAACCACGTCAAGCTCATTCCCATGTTGACTGAATTGCATGTGTGTTGTTTAGTGTTTCGTTTTTCTTCTTTGTTTATATGTCACTCATGATTGGATAATGTTGAATAATGGAAGTTAGAAATAAGGCCCTAAGCCCCAGTTGAACAAATTAAATCTAAAATTACAGCATAAGATAAAAGTGAAATTTACAAAAATCTCCAATTTCCTACAAGAAAAATGTTAATGAATACTGCCAAAGAGTAAAGATAGAGGACATAAATTTCCTATCAGCCTAGGATTCTATTTAAATTCAGTGAAATATATTCATCTTAAAATCTCTGTTTAGGCCTGGGAGGTATAGCTCAGTGGTAGTGTTGGCCTTGCATCCACAAGCCTGGGTTTAATCCCTAGCATTGCCAAAAAAAAAAAAAAAAAA
>NW_022900933.1:31601346-31608991 GCF_012274545.1 Fukomys damarensis | reverse complement strand
AAAATTGCCAAAAAAAAAAAAAAAAAAAGAGAGAGAAATGAAAAGCCTGCTTATTCATATAGTGTTAAGCAAATAGTCAATATATGCTATTTCTTTTGTAACAGATTTATCTAATTCTGGAAGAAAGGAAATTGAAGCCATCTATGCAGTCTTAAAATCAGAGGTAAGGAAAATTAAAGACAACTATCGAAGTTAGATTTTTTTTCTTTGAAATCATGAAAATTATTCAAAATTTCAGTTTTCTCTTTTAAAAAAAAAAAACTTTTTGTGGTAATGGGTATTAAACCAAGAACCTTTGCACTCAGCTATATCCTTGTGCCTTTATTTTTCAATTTGAGAAAAGGTCTGACTAAGTTATATAGGTGGGCATTGAACTTTTAGTGTTTTTTTTCCAGTTTTTTAAAAGTTAATTTTATTGGTACATTTTAGATATACATAAATGATCACATTCATCATAGGAAATTTCCTGTATATAATACATTTTGGTTCTTCTTTTTTACCCAATCCTCTCCCCTCCCTTCAACTCCTCTTCTCCTTGTTTACAAAAGCTTTGTTTTTATTTTTTACTTCTATTCTCCCCCTGTATTCTGTTCCCCTTCTCATTTGAATATTTTCTTCCCATTTCCCAATATCTATTATACATCTTTTTTCTTACTTACCCTTTGTTCTCTTGCTCCAGAGAAATAATGTGATATTTAAACATGTGTGTCTGCTTTATTTCACTTAAGAGTATGGTCTGAAGATGCATCCATTTACCTAGAAAACATCTCAAGTTTATCCTTTCTTTATGGTAGAGTAGTACTCCATTATATAAAGAACCCATATCTTCTTTATCCATTTATCAGTTAATGGGCAATTGGGCTGGTTCCAAGATTTAGTTATTACAAACTGTACTGCTGTAAACATGGGTGTGCATATATTGTTGTGGTATGATGCTTTTAACTCTTTCAGGAAGATACTAAGAAGGGGAATAGCTGGGACAAATGGAACCTCTAGTTTTAGGTTTTTGAGGAATCTCCAAACTTATTTCCACAGCGGTTGCATCAGTCTACACTACTACCAACAGTGGAGCAGGGTTCCTTTTTCCCCACAGCTTCACTACCATTTGTTATTGGGTGATTTCTTAATAGTTGGCCTTGAACTTTTAATTCTCTTGCCTCAGCCTCCTGAACTGCTAGGATCATGGGTGTATGGTACTATGCTCTGTTTAGTCCTATCTTTTTAAGGGCACTGCTTACCATTTTCATCTTTTTCTATTTATCTGAGTTTTTTGTTTTGTTTTGTTGAGCTTTTAGAAGCCTCCCTTAGATGAAAAATATATTTACAGGGCCAGGGATTTAGCTCAGTGGCACCATTCCTGCCTTGCAAGCACAAAGTCCTGTGTTCAGTCTCCAGTACTGAAAAAAAAAAAAATTACATATTACAGTTTGCTATTTTTTTTTTATATTCCTATCTCTATTTCTACATACTGAAAGTAAGAAGACATCAAATGTAGGCATAATAGTGGCAAAGATTTATCATTTCAAAGGATTTACTGTGTTCTTTTTTTTTTTACTGTGTTCTTACAATGTGCTAAATTGCAAAAAGTATGTATAAAGAATGAAATTGTTTAATAAACTTTTAAATATCCTAACATAAAAAAATGACATTTGGATACAAAGAAGATAAGAGTACAGGAATAGCAAATTAATTTTTACCATTTTATTCATTTTTAATGTCTAGTTGTGGCTAGTTTTAGGCATTTTGACTAAAGCATATTAAAAGAACTGAGGAAAGCCTGGAAAGCAGTCACAGGAAAGCCCTGAAGAAACTGAAAGCATTTCAAAATGGGAGGTACTGTAAAGGACTAACGACACTCATATGTTTAGCTTGGGATAAGAACAGTGAGAAAACACTTAACGATAGTACTCTTCGAGGACTGGTAAGTGTATTCTCCCCTGTGAGAAAATATTTACCAACAGCATTGTTGGACTTTGGGCTAGAATATTCAGGGAGATTGTGAAATTTGAAAGTGGAGGGACATCCCAAGAGAAAGTATATTAGCATTCTACATTAGAAGAAAGCTGTTTGGTGGCACTTAAGAGACCTTGCAGTAATTAGGTACATGCCCCAGTGACAGATGAACTTGATAGCTTCACTCTTTGTAAGACCAAGGTAGGAAATCCTTGAAGCACTCATTGGTACAGAGCCACCCACAAAAGCTAAACAACTGAAGTATGTGTGGTGGCATTAACTTAAGTGAATTCTCCAATGTGCATTCAGGGAAATAAAGTAAATAACATTAACCTGCTCAATGAATGTCTGCTTTATGTATTATTTGTATTGCATTTGAAATGGGAGCTAGAAATCTCTGTCCTACTGACCTCAGTTTTTTAAATGGCTTTTACAGTGTTATCACTGGACTATTGCAAGTGTGAATCCAGGTTTTAGAAATAATTATTTTTGGTAAAACACATCCCTAAACATAAGCCAACTTCATTTGGTGCTTATTCAAAGTACCTTGAGCTACTTATACTCAAATACTAAGGTAATTTTAACTGTAGGTAATTCTCACCTCATATACTGATTTCAGGCCCTAACCAGTGGTGGCAAACCTATGTCTAGCGTGCCACAGACAGCTGTTTGTTATCACTGAACGCTCTAAAAGGTTTGCCATCACTGCACCCAACCCTTTATGTGACTCTGCACTAGATCCCTGTTCAAGACTGAGTGCTGTATATTCTATTTAGAAAGTTTTTTCCAGAGGAAATTAGATTTGCTTACAGATATTAATATGTATAACTGACTAAATTAGTTAGAATTCTTTAGAAACAAGTAACAGCAACCAGCCTAAGTTAATTCTCTGTATGGCAATAAATAGTCATGATATTCACCATCTTGATCCAATGGATTCTTTCTTGTTTTTTTTTTTTTTGAGACAGGGTCTCACTATGTAGTTGAGATTGACCTGAAACTCACTATGTAGCTCAGGCTGGTCTCGAACTCACAGTGATCCTCCTGCCTCAGCCTCCCAAGTGCTGGGCTTACAGGCGTGTGCCACCACCCCCGGCAAATGGATTCTTTTTAATGTCTTTAAATTCTCATTTTATAAATTATAGGTGTGAAAAAAGTGATGGTGAAATTTTTTAATTAAAAATTTAAGTAATTTATAGCAAATCCAAATTTATTTACTTGATTTCAAAACATATGTAAAGGTGGATGTAGTGGGTCATGCCTATAGTCCAGCTACTCAGGAGCCTGGGGCAGGAGGATTGTTTGAACCCAGGAGTTCTAGGTCAGACTAGGCAACATAGTAAGACCCCATCTTAAAACAAACATATACTGTATATTCGTAACTCTTATGCACTAATGGGAATATATCTATCTTGTAAATACTGATTCCGGATTTTAGTTATCTTCTAATAGATTTTTGGTTGTCATTGCTTCTGCTTTCTTTTTATTTTTATTTATTTATTATATTTATTTATTTATTTATAGTTTGGTACCAGGGATTGAATTTAGCACCTTGCGCTTACGAGGCAGCCGGCAGAACCACTGAACTAAATTCCTGGCCCTTTATTTGATTTTTATTCTGATACCTTTGAGAACTTTGACCACTAAGGATTTTGTTTGAGAAAATGGCTATCATCTTTGCTCCATAATTACAAAGCATTTTTCTTAGGTTTATAAATACCAATTAGAATGATTATTCTATTGAACTATTTTTCATTTCTTTGTCATCTGTTTCCTTCCAGTCACCAGTCATTCATATATATATATATATATGCACATGTACACACACAACACATATATATGAACCTTCAGTCTTATCAAATAAATGTTGATGTATAAGTGTCATATATAGTGAAAGAACTGTGACATACTCTTTTAGCAAAATAGGATGGTCAGGGCTTTGTCAAAATTTTGTAGAATGAAATATTTTCTTGTTCCATGACTAATTGATGTGAAAATCATATTTCCTTTATGTTCTTAGAAATACATTGTTTACTCATCAATTCCTGAGTTTGAGAAAAATAAGATTTTGCCATCTGAAGACTCTTCTGAAATTTTGCTTCTACACTTTCACCATAACTGTATGGAATACTGCTTTCTGTCTCTTTGTTTTACATTCTCCTGAGTGGTTAGGGTTTTTGTTGTTGGTGGTGGTGGTGGTTGTGTGGTTTTGTTTTGTTTTGTTTTGTTTTTTTGCTGGTGATAGTTAGGATTGGACTCAGGGCTCCTCACATGGCAAGTCCTCTACTTACTCAGCAGCTTTTTTTTTGAGACAGGGTCTTGCTTTGTAGTGCATGCTGGCCTTGAATTCACTTTGTGGCCCAAGGTGGCCTCAAATTTGCAGAAATTCTGTCTCAGCTTCCCAAATGCTGGGATTACAGGTGTGCACCACCATACCTGTCTTGAAAATTAGTTTTATTCTATTAAAAAGAACAGACAAGCTTTCTCTGTTGGAAGATTTTCAAGAAAAAAGAAAAGCCATAAATTTCTATCCTCACAAATAGTTAGGATTGCTTAACAAAGAAACTAAAACTGTTTTCAGTGGACCCTGATAGTATACCAATGGTTAAGCAGAATTGAATGTTTTGAGGTTTTAGTTATTTCATAGGCTCTCAAGAATGATTATGTGGCTAGACTTTAGGAAGGAACTACAGCTAAAACTGGAGGCCATAAGGAGTCTATTTTGTTCATTTATGCTCTTTTCAGTGCTGTTTTTGTTTTGTTTTTCCAGTTATAGGTAGAACCTGGGCCCTTGGGCATTCTAGGCAAATACCGTACCACAGAGGTACATCCCCAACCTTTCTGTGCTCTTTATTTTTAAATTTTTATTTTGAGGTTATTCTCAGTAAATTGCTGAGGCTGGCATCAATCTTGTAATCCTTCTGCCTCAGCTTCCCAAGTAATCAAGGTCATAGATGTACACCACCATAACCTGCTCTCCTTTATGAGCAGTTATTCTTTCATTTTGTTTCATATTCATATATTGTAAAATATGGCCTTTGACATCTCTTGATATGTTACAGGTTCGGCTACGTGAAAAGAATCTGTCCTTTATGTTCCTTCTCAGTCTTTCTGACTAGGTATTGACCACTTTCAAAGGGCTTTTATTTTATTTTTTATTTTTAGTACCGGGGATTGAACTCGGGTCCTTGTGCTTGCAAGGCAGGTGACTGAACCACTGAGCTAAATCCCCGGTCCTTATTTTTTTATTTTTTGAGACAGGTTTCATAGTTCAGGCTGGCCTTAAATTCACTATAATGCCCAGGCTACCCTTGAATTTATGACAGTCTTTCTGCTGTTTTTAAGTTCTAGTTATTACTCAGAATTCTTCTGCCTCAACCTCCCAAATGCTGGGGTTACAGGTGTGTGCCTCCATTTCTGACCACTTAGTAAATTATCTGTAATCTTTAACAGTTTTAGGGTCAGTTTTTCTTGCTCCATTATGTTCTCATTATATCCATCCAAATATCAAGGAATAATAATAGATAAAGTTAATTTATTATTTAAGTACATAAGACTCGACCAATTTTTTATTTTTTTCAACAAAACAAGTCTGTGATGTCTAGGATCATTGAATTATACTTAAGACTGTATTGTCTACTTTTTTCCCTGTGGTACTGGGGGTCAAACCTGGGGCCTCATGTGTGCAGGGCGAACACTTTACCACTGAGCTGCGTCCTCATCCCCTTCCTTGAGTACTTATAATAGTAGTTGTTCCAACAGTTCTAGTGGTGTTTTTCAAATGGGGAGTTTTAGAGGTACCTCGGGAACCCAGGGGACAGGCAAACAAATAATGTGAGTCTTTAGTTGCACTCCAACCAAAACATTTTTAGCTTTTTTTTTTCCCCTGGTTTGTATCAAACTGGGAACTGAATTCAGGGAATGTTGGGTTACATCCCAGGCCCCTTTTAATTTTCTTTTGAGAAAGAGCCCTGCTAATTGCCCAGGATGACCTTAAACTTGAGATCCTCCTGCCTCAAGCTCTTGAGTAGTTAAAATTACAGGTGTATACCACTGCGTCTATCCAGAAATCTTTTTTTAAAATATATATTTTTTTAAATTTACTGTTTGGGGGAAAAAAACAGATGCTTTAACATACAATCTCTTTATTTTTTAGACATGGACTGCCTACTGGATGCTAGACACTGGGTACACAAAGATGGGAGAATCACTAAGCAGGAGCTTCTTAGCAAAAATTCAGAGAAGCAAAATGTTTTCTCTCCCTTTGGTTTAGAATTAGGCATATGTATATAAACATGCTTTGCTTTTGTAACTTTTTATCTTGAAGGTGTATTTTCAAGGCCAGAATTCTGTTTGGGACTTATATTTTGCATTTTTTGTGTGTGAAAGTATGTTTTTCATGATGCCAAGCACATAACTATTACTAACAAGTTTTACTTGCAATCTTTTTGTTTAAAATACTTTTTTCTTTTTTTCTAGAATGAAAGGCTTAAAAAACTTTGTAGTGATCTAGAAGAAAAGCATGAAGCATCAGAACTTCAAATAAAGCAGCAATCTACAAGTTACCGAAATCAATTGCAACAGAAAGAGGTAAAGATTATTATAGTCACTTCATATTTATTTCAGTATGATTTATTTTGAGATAGAGTCTTGCTAAGTCATCCAGGCTGGGTCAAAATTTATGATCCTCCTGCATCAGCCTCCCAGGAACTGGGATTGTAGTATGTACCACCTTTGCATCACTAAGTTGTTTCCTTCTAATACTTGGGCTAAAACCTTGGGGAAACTATTTTATCTAAAGAGACTTGATGTATAAGCTGTTGAGTGCATAGACAGTTTTCATTGTCATTTATGATTTGATAATTGCAAACGGAGCTCTAAGAAATTATCTATACTACTCCCTACACACACAGAAGATAGCAAACCCATTTTTTTCACATCCTAAAATTTATTTATTTGACAAAAATCCAAAAAGATATTATCATGACCAGAGAGAGAATCCTGATTAATGAAGTCTAAAGCTTATACACTTTTACTGTTGTTTTTTGGTGCCGGGGATCGAATTTGGGACCTTTCGCTTGCAAGGCAGGCGGCGGCACCACTGAGCTAAATCCCTGGCCCCAAGCTTTTAAAAAGCTGTCAAATACTACAAACATCACAAAATGCAGAAATAGAATCAGTGTTTTGATTAATAAAGCAAGAACCTTTGAACCGGGCGTGGTGGCGCATGCCTGTAATCCCTGCACTCGGGAGGCTGAGGCAGGAGGGTTACTGTGAGCCGAGACCAGCCTGGGCTACATAATGAATTCCAGGTCAGTCTCAACTACATAATGAGACCCTGTCTCAATAAAAAAACAAAATAAAACGAAACCAAGAACCTTCTAGGAAACATTCTTTTTTTTCCTATTTTGTATATTTCATTGTGCTCTTTATTTATATTTGCTTCTCTCATATATGCAAGACCATACAATATTTAAGCTTATGTGTTTGAGTTACTTAACATTATGGCCTCTAGGTATGTCCATTTTCCTACAAATGATTCACATTTATCCTCTTTATGGCTGAGTAGTACTCCATTGTATTTAAATACCACCTTTTCTTTAACCATTCATTTGTTGATAGGCACTTGGGTGGGCTGTTTCCAAGATTTAGCTATTGTGAACTGTTCTACTCTGAAGAGGATATATATATA
>NW_022900933.1:31590296-31600522 GCF_012274545.1 Fukomys damarensis | reverse complement strand
ATACACGTATATATATATATGTACCACTGTTAAATAAGGTCTAACTCTTTCTGGAAAGATAACTGGAAGGTGAATAGCTGGCAAAATGGAATTTCTAGTTTTAGTTTTTCAAGAGACCTTCAGACTGATTTCCTTAGTGGTTGTACTAGTTTACACTCCCACCAGTAGTATAGAAGGGTTCCCTTTTCCCAGTAGCCTCACCAGTATTATTATAGTATTTGATTTCTTAATGATAGCCATTCTTTCTGAAGTAAGATAGAACCTAAGTGTTGTTTTAATTTGCATTTCTCTAATGGCCTGTGAGGTTGAACATTACTTCATGCACTTATTGGCCATTTGTACTACTTCTGATAGTTCATTTCAATTGCCCATTGCTTGTTTGGGTCTACATTTCAGTCCTCTGAGAGGTAGCTGGAAAAAATTTTCTTCTCATTCTGTAGATTGCCACTTCACTTGGTTGGGTGTTTCTTTTGGTATGAAGAAGTTTTTAAATTTGATATGATCCCACTTGTTGATTCTTGGTATATTGTGCAATTGCAGTTCTATTCAGAAAGTCCTTGTCTATACCTATGTCCTTGCCTTGCCTTGTCTTGCCTTCAAGAGTTTTATCTATCTTATCTTTCAGTAGGTTGTGTTTCTGTTGTAATATTTAGATCTTTGCTCAATTTTGAATTTAGTTTACATAATATGTGGTGAGAGATAGAGGCCTAGGTTCAATCTTTATGTGGCTAGCCAGTTTTTCCATCACTGTTTGTTAGAGAGGCTATCTTTCCTCCAGTGTAGGTTTTTGGCCCCCTTGTCAAAAATCAGATAGCTGAATATGCCTGGAGTTGTTTTTGCATCCTCTATTCTGATCCATTATCACTTATTTAAGACCATGTTCCATTCCTGATCCTAGATTGTTAACTGAATTGGTCTCTAAGTGAGGAGTTGTATGTAGTATGTACATTACAATATGTTTTCAGAACAAAGAAATGCTAAAAGGAAACTCCAGCTTGATGATTTTGCTTTTATTTGCATAACTCTTGATGTAGTACGGTAATGTATAGTAGAACATAAAACAACAGTACAATAGTTTTAATCAGCAAAAATTACAGTACTGTATAAATAAAGTATAGTTACAAAAAAGACATTGAGGCCCCAGCCTTAAACAAGATGTACAGAACTGTACATAAAGAAAGATGTATCATAAGTCCAATCAGTTGTTAAAACAGGTAGCTTATTAAATGAAGAATATCTAGTATAACTTGAAGTCTGGGATTGTGATGTCTCCTGCCTTGTTCTTGTTGCCCAGGATTGCTTTCACTAACCTGGTCTCTTCTGGTTCCATATGAATGTTAGAATTTCTTTTCTAGTTCTGTGAGGAATGCTATTAGTATTTTGATTGGGATTGCATTAAACCTGTGTATCACTTTTGAAAGTATGATCATCTAGACTGTATTGGTTCTGGCTATCCAGGAACAGGGGATGTCTGTCCATTTTTCGATGCCCTTTTAGATCCTCATTTTTCAAGAGTACTGTAGTTTTCATTCTCTGTGGGGGGCATGTGGTAACCAGGGATCAAACTCAGGACCTTGCACTAATGAGGCAGGTGTGGGTGCTACTGGGCTAAATCCCCAGCCACTGTAGTTTTCATTATAAAAGTCTTTCACTTGCTTGGTTAAGTTTATTCCTAAGTATTTAATTTTTATTGATGCTATTATGAAAGGTATTGTTTCTTTAATTTCTTTCTTGGTGAATTTATTATTGGTGTATAGGAATGCTATTGAGTTTTGAGTGTTGATTTTATATTTTGCTACACTACTGAAATTGGTTATTAATTGTATGTGTTTTTTGGTGGAATTTTTTGGGTCTTCTACATACACAATCATGTCTACCGCAAATAATGATAATTTGATTTTTTTTCTTTCTGATACATATTTCTTTCTTTCTTTTTTTTTTTCCTGTTTCTGATCACTATGATTAATGCCCCAAGAACTGTATGTAAGCTGGGTGTGGTGGTGCATGCCTGTAATATCAGCACTTGGGAGGCTGAGGCAGGAGGATCGCTGTGAGTTTGAGACCAGCCTGGGCTACATAGTGAGACCCTGTCTCAAAAAGCCAAAAAGAGAGAAAAAAGAACTATATGTAAACAGGAGTGGTGATAGTGAACATCTATGTCTTGTTCCTGATTTCAGAAGAACAGCTTTCAACTTCTTCTCTCCTTTTACTGTTATGTTGGCTGTTGATTTGTCTTAAGTGAGATAAGGCCCTTCTATTCCTTTTTTTTTTTTTTTTTAATATACCTATTTTCTTCAGGGTTTTTGTCATGAATGGGTGTTGATTTTGTTAAAGGTCTTTTCTGTGTCATTTGAGATGATCATACCGTTTTTGTCTTTGCTCTGTGTATTATGTTTATTGATTTGCAAATATTAAACCATCTGTGCATCCCTGGGATGAATCTTTCCTGGTCATGATGTATGATTTGTTGATGATTTGTTGCATTCTGTTTGCCAGTATCTTGTTAGAGGAGTTTTGCATCTGTGTTCATCAAAGGGATTAGCCTGTAATTCTCTTTTTTTGGTTGGTTCCTTGTCTAGTTTTGGAAATCAGGGTAATGGTAGCTTCCAAGGATGATTTTAGTATTCCTTCCCTTTCTTTTTTTTTGTCGGGGGGCTGAGTGGGTTTGAGATGGAGTCTTGCTATGTAGTTCAGGCTAGTTTTGAACTCACTATATAGACCAGGTTGGCCTTGAATTCATGGCAATCCTCCTGCCTCAGCCTCCTGGATGCTACTCCCTCCCCTTTAATTTCATTAATTAATTTGAGGAGTATTGGCATTTGATCTTCTCTAAAGTTCTTGTATAATTTGTCAGTGAATCTATCAGGACCTGAGGTTTTTTTTCATTGCTAGTTTTTTTCTTTCAATTTCATTGCCTTATATTAGAATATTTGGATTTTTTGTTTTATATTGTGTCTTCATTGAGACTGAGTCTCACTGTGTAGTTCAGGCTGGCCTTGAACTCACTACATAGCCCAGGCGGGGTTTCAACTCACAATGATCTTCCTGCCTCATCCTGCAAAATGCTGGGATTACAGATGTGTACCGCTATGCCTTACATATTCAGGATTTTATATCATCTTGACTCAGCTTGATAATTCATACATCTGTAGGAATCTATCCATTTCTTCTGGATTCTCCATTTATATTAGAGTACAGGTTTTCAAAGTAGTTACTAATGATTGTCTGAATTTTGGCAAAGACTGTTTTGATTTCATCTTTTTCATTTCTAATTGTATTGATTTGTCTCTTTCCTTTTTTTGGTAAGATTGGCTAAGAATTTGTCTATTTTTATTTATTCTTTCAAAGGACCAACTCTCGATTCATTGATTTTTTTTTTTCCTAATTTTACTAATTTCTGCCCTGTTCTCTATAATTTCCATCCTGGTACTGTTTTTGGATTTGTTACTGTTTTTCTAGGATCTTGAGTGTATCATTAGGTTATTTATTTGGACTCCCTCTTTTTCTGAGGAGACTGGACACATTTAGAGTGATATGGCCGTTGACTCCCTCTGTTTTTCTGATGTGGGGATTCACAGGTATACATTTTCCTCTTAGGACTGCTTTCATCTTGTCCCATAGGCTCCAGTATATTATACGGGCATTGTAATTTGATTCTAGATACTGTAATTCCTTCTGAGATCATTGATTATTTAAGAGAGTATTGTTTAGTTTGCATGCATTTGTATAATTTCTATGGTTTCCTTTGCTATTGATTTCTAGTTTCATTGGAGTCTGATCTGATAATATCCATGGTATAATTTTCATGCTTTTGCATTTCCTTAGCTTGCTTTATGGTCTAACATGGTCTGTTTTAGAGAAAGTCACTTGTGCTGCTGACAGGAATATATATTATGTGGTTGTTGGTTGGAACACTGCAGATATCGATCAAGTCCATTTGTTCAAAGATTTGATTGAAGTCTGATATTGCTTTGTTGACTTTTTTTTTTTGGTCTGGTTGATCATTTTGTGGCAGAGGGGTCTTGAGGTCCACTATTGTAATTGTGTTGGTGTTTATCTGATTTTTTATGTTTAGTAGTGTTTGTTTTATGAAGTTAGGTGTGCCTGTGTTTCGTGAATATGTTTATAATTGTTATTTCTTCCAGTTGAATTGTTCCCTTAACCAATATGTAGTGACCTTCTTTGCCTGTCTTCTAATTCTGATAATGTATAATCTCATTCATCACTTCTTCTGCCTGTACTTTTAATATAATTTTTAATATAATTTTTATAATTTTAATCTCCTGGATTTCTGTTTGGAACCTTTTTGTGTGCTCTTAATTCTTTGCTAAACTCTGAATTTATATGTTGTATCATTTTGTTTAGTTCAGCTAGCTTTTTATTAGTGTCTTCTGTAAGCTCCCTGATCTTTTTCTTTTTAATGCTTCCATTATCTGTTTAGTTATATCTTCTGTGATCCCACAGAGCACCTCAGTGATCAGCTTTTAATCTCCTTTGTTATCCTTTTGCATAATTCCAGTGTGTGGCATTTCTTCTCCTGCCCCTTGATCCCCCCAGAGTGTGCTTTCAGTGATTTGGGAGTTTTGGGAGGCAGTTTGTTGCCTTGTCTTCTCATGTGTCTAATGTTTTGTTTGTACTTAGGTTTGTAGGTGCTTATCGTAGAAAGTATTTGCTGCTAGTATGGAGTTTTCTTTAGTTAATATGCTTTTCATTGGTATACTCTGGGCATGGTTAATTATAGTCTTTTTGCCTCTGTTAATTTTGGAGGAGAGAGGATGCACTGCAGTTGGCCAAACAGTTCTCTGGGAATGGATCACAGTATTGTTAATGTAACAAATGTAATCTGTGTGTTGGCATATAAAAAAACTAGTTAATAGCAACTCCATATTAGCAAAAGTTTTATTGTCAAGGCAGACTGTATATTGACATACCATAGGGCAGGGGACTTAGCTCAGTGGTTCCGCCACGTGCCTTGCAGGTTCAATCCCTAGTACCATAAAAAAACAAAACAAAACAAAACAAAAAAAGCACATACCATAAGAACCAACAATATACCACCCTTAACCATAGAAGAGGCAATCCATAATTATAATAAAAACACTGAGATAACCCAGATATTAACATAGAACATATGCAGAGTTTGCCAAAAAAAATGTATACAAACTTCAGGAAAAGCAAAACTTCTGTAAGTATTTTAATACTAAATTTATTGAGACATCCCGAGACTAATACAAGTTACCTTTGGCTTCTGCAATTACAAGAGATGCTCAAAGTGGTGGCCGTTAGCTTCTAGACATAGGATGGCAAGCTGCTACACCTGGTCATTGATACTGCTGCACATGAATTTTGAGTTTCTTTCTAAGGGACAGCAATGTAGTATGTTTTCTTTAATATACAGTGACCTCCAGGGTCCTCCATATGAGGCTAATACCATCTGTTGAAAAAACACCATACTATTTTACTTTTCCTGAAGTATATGGACATGGGGGGGGGCACTCTATGTGCTAAATATAGCAACTGTACCTCCACTAATGATGAAAAGGAATTCAATAGTAACAACATAGTTAACGATCAGAAGATTAATAGAGTGTAATGGTTATACTATTAAAGACATAGGGAGTTGGGAACAGGAGAATGTTAGAGGAAAAATTTGAAAAATCAAACAATGGGAGATGAGCTGGAGAAAGAAATGAGACAAAGGATCCTATTGATTAGGATATTTGTAGACTTAGATAAAGGATGGGAAATTTATCCAATTTTTAAAATGAGAAGTAGAAGATAACAAAGAAGCAAGGAAAGAAGACAAAGAGCATGGATAATAGATTAAAGATTAACAGATAAAAGAGGAGAAAAAAAAAAAAGACAAAGGAAAATTTCCCAAACCTCTATGAACCAGTGAAGAATAAAGAAGAAATAAAACAAATTGTCTGTATTTTTGAATGGGTGGTTTTCCTGTATCTAACAGTTTTGGAGCCCAGTAATTTATGGTTTTCTCCACTTTGCCTTATGGCCTGTAGGACCAAAGCCAATTTTGTTTTGTTTTGTTTTTTTGGTACCAGGGATTGAACTCGGGTCCTTGAGCTTGCAAGGCAGGCCACCGAACCACTGAGCTAAATCCCCAGCCCACCAAAGCCAATTTAATTGAGAAATTCATAGCTTTAGTTAACCTATAAGTGAAATTTTCATTTTCATACTATTTGAAACATTTGGGCTATAACTATAGTAATTATGTATGTTTTAAAAATAAATATCTTAAAGTTAGGATGTTATAGAAGACAGATTCATTTAGTATTGTTACTGGATAATCTTAGATAAATTGTTATACTGTTTCATATTAGGAATCTCTTAAAAAGGCCAATATATGTTTTCTAAAGCACCTTCTCTAAATTGTGGGTTATAAATATATAGGTGGAAATCAGTCATCTTAAAGCAAGACAGAGCGCGCTCCAGGATGAGCTGCAGAAACTGCAGCCAGCGGCTCAGTCGGTGCCCGCGGGGGCTGACAGTGCACCCGCAGCCGCTGTGCCATCTTCTTCCAGTTATGGGCTCCATCATCGCACTGCAGCATTCTACGACGATGACATGGACTTTGGCGACCTAGTGTCATCACAACAGGAAATAAACAGATTGTCAAACGAAGTCTCAAGGCTTGAATCTGAGGTTGGCCACTGGAGGCGTATTGCTCAGGTAGGTAAAGCTGGATGAGTTTTAAAATCTAGCAGTAAGTAAAACTAGTGTTGCCATGGTCCTGGGATTTAATTCAGTGGTTCTGCCACCTGCCTCTTAAGCTCAAGGTCCCGAGTTCGATCCCTGGTACAAAACAACAACAGCAACAACAACAACAACAACAAAAAACAGAACACAAAACCTAGTGCTGCCATCTAGTAGGAAGCTACAGGTAGAGCATTTGGTTAACAGAAATGCTCCTGGACTAGGAAATAGAAACCTGTATTGCACTTCTAATTCAGCCAGTGGCTGTGTGTTTTTGGTTCAGTTGCCTTTCTCTCAACTATAGTGTCTTCAGTATGCTTTTCTGTACCATATTTAGAAAAAAGTTTCAAAAAAATTTAAAGCAAGAAATCCATTTTTGAGGAAGTGCTTTTCCCCTGGAAACTGAAGCTTCTTTGGTGGAGACACCAAGGCTCTATGTTTGACAGGGCTTCCTTGGATTTTGTCAAGTTTTTGTTAGCTCTAGTGATGCGTAAAGTGAAAATCTGGTAATTGGTATTATAAAATATGTTAAACTATTTTGTGTTGGTTCTCATGCATTAGGAATTAAATACTTCATATTTTGGGCTCTAAACTTTCTTCTAAGAATGCTTTTACTTACATATTAGATTTTATATACAGTATTCTGAAATTTGTTAGTAGATGAGACCTGTTAGTAGGTGAGACCTGGACTAAACTGGTACATTGTTCATTTGGGTTTCAGTTCATCAGAAAGGAAAAAATATATATATAAGTAAAGATATTTTCTATCTTTTTGTGAATGTATTCTAGATATGTAAAGGACAGATCTTACCAACTAAAATTATCTGCTTATTTCCCACATTGTTAGACATTGCCAGCATCCAAAATAAACAGGGCATCAAAAAGCTGTGATTCTTAAACTTCATTGGAAGAATATTCTGGAGAACTTGATAATATTGTAGATTTCATGTCCAGCCTTCAGAGATTTTGATTTCAGAATCTATTTTAGAGCCTTAAAAATTTTATTGTGGGTGTTTGTTTGTTTGTTTTGGAACCGGGAATCGAACTTCAGCCCTTGTGCTTGCAAGGCAGGTGGCAGAACCACTGAGCTAAATCCCCAGCCCCTTAACCATTTTATTCAAACAAATAAATACTCCTATGTGATTCTGATCATCTGAGTCACATTTTAAGAAGTTATTTATGGCAAGATTTTACAGGGAAGAAATGGGATTTTTGTACTTTTACTTCAGCACATCCTGAATGCCTAGTATATGACAGACCTGTATTGTAATGTAAAAGTGAAATAAAGCATAATTGGGACTTTGTAGGAAACTTAATTTTCTAGCAAGACATAATGAATGTATTATACTATGTAAGACATATATTCTTAATAACTATGTGAAGTATTTATTACCTCTGTCTTGCAGATAGGGAAATTGAAAGTTATTACTAAGAGTAATATACTCATTATCTCAGTGACTAAAGTTATAGTCAAATATACATCTTTTGACTCCAAATCTTGTGTTCTTTCCATTGTACTGTTTTGTCTTTCAGCTCTAGAGCAAGTTTTGCCTCATTAACATGTTATCTAGTAAATATTAATAAAGATAAATGAGTGCTTATTAGAGGCTTGGGTGGATAGTGGAGCAGGAAGGTGGGCAGAGTTTGGTCAGTGGTATATTATAGTTAGATGGAAAAATAAGTTCTGGACTTTTGTATAATAAGGTAACTATTGATAATGATGTATACTTCAAAATAGTTAGATGAAGGGATTTTGAATGTTCTTACCATGAAGAAATGATAAGTGTATGAGATGATAATGTTAATTATCCTTTCAATATATACAGTTATTAGGTATCAGTTAATTTTTGTTTTTGTTTTTGTTTTTTTGGTACCAGGGATCAAACTTCAGCCCTTGTACTTCCGAGGTAGGCGGCAGAATCACTAAGCTAAATCTCCAGCCCAGTTAAAATATTTTTAAAGAGATAAATGAACAACATACAGCTTTGATTGAGAAGAAAATAATCTAAATTACTTTTTTTTTAAACTCTAACTTACTTTTATTTTCCTGTCAAACCAAAGATTATTCTAAATTTAGGTAAAAATGGAGACCTTTTCAAAATACTTTCCAAAATGATTTTTCAACATTAACATTTTAAGACCTGTTATAGAAATTTTTTTTCAGAAAGCTGCTTGATTATACTCCTGTTTACATTTTGTTAATAAAATTAAAATATACTGATTTTTTTCTATCTTTATTTTATAAAACTTGTCTCTCCAATTAGCAAATTCTTGAATAGGGCATCTTTTTATTCTGTATTACTGTCTTATGGACTAGGTTTCTTAAAAGGTGCTTGGTATTCTTTAATCAAAATTTGAGAAATACCCATTTATGAAAAACAGCTTTTAATAAGTTTGTGAGGTTTTGTTTAACAAGAAAACTGTACAATTCTTTTCTAAATCTCTTTTTTTTTTAACCTGTAAGGGACAAGGAACATGTAGCTCTGATCAAAGTGAAATCTGCAAACTGCAAAATATTATTAAGGTAAGTCAGATTTTTATGGCCAATAGTTGTTATACATCTAAACATCTGTATATTAAAAGCATAGGCCTAAAGTAGAAATCTCAGCTGTGAAAGATTATATACATTATGATATTCAGTTTTTAACTTTTTTAAATTGAGTTTATTGGTACATTTTAGGTATACAGTACAGTTACATTCATTATTGGGATCTTGTACCTCTACATGACAAGTCTTGGTTCTCATTTTTCGCCTTGTCTCTGCCCTCCCTTCACCCCCATTTACAAACACTTTATTTCTATCTTTTCATTTTCTCACATTTTTTTCTTTTCCCTTATTAACTTTCCCCTACCCTTCCCACTTTCCCCACACCTTTAGCCCTTTTCTTCCCATTTCACAATGTCAGTTATCTCATTAGGATCTTATGTACTATTACAGTTTATTCACACCAAAGAAACTATTCGGTATTTATACATGTGTGACTTATTTATTTCACTTAGGAGTATATCCTCAATATGTATCCATTTTCCTATGAATGACTCTTAATTTCTCATTCTTTATGGCTGAGTAATATTCCATTTTATAGAAAAACCACATCTTCTTTATCCAGTTTCCAACTGATGGGCAAATGGGCTGTTTCCAAGTTTTAGCTATTACAAACATGTTTTTACATTGGTGCGCATATATCACTGTGATATGATTCTCTTAGTTCTTTTGGAAAGATACCCAGCAGAGGGATGGCTGGGTCAAATGGAACCTCTAGTCCCAGCTCTTTGAGGTATCTCCATATTGATTTCCATAGCGGTTGCACCAGTCTGCACTCCCACCAACAATGGAGAAGGGTTCCATTCTCCCCACAACCCCGCCAACATTTGTTATTGTTTGATTTCTTGATAGTAGCCATTCTTTGTGGGGTGAGGTGGAATCTCAGTGTTGTTTTCATCTGCATCTCTCGAATGACCAGTGATGAGCATTTTTTCATATATTTACCTTGCTGCTTTTATTTATTTGTCTA
>NW_022900933.1:31546697-31590100 GCF_012274545.1 Fukomys damarensis | reverse complement strand
AAATCTTTTCTTATGCCAATGTCTTCAAGAGTTCTGCCTAACTTATCTTCCAGCAAGTTTAGTGTTTCTGTTTGAATGTTTAGATCCTTAATCCACTTGGATTTTAATTTAGTGCATGGTGAAAGATAAGGGTCCAGTTTTAATCTTTGGCAGGTTGAAATCCAGTTTTTCCAACACCATTTATGAAAGAGGCTATCTTTCCTCCACTGAGGATGGTCAGCTCCTTTGTGAAAGATGACGTAGCTGAGTACATGTGTTTTTTTTTTGTGTGTGTCTTCCAATCTGTTCCACTGATCCTCAGATCTGTTTCTTTGCCAGTAGCACGCTGTTTTATCACAGTGGCTTTGTAGTATAGTTTCAGATTGGGAATTGTTATACCCGCTGCCATGTGTCTGTTGCCTAGGATGGCTTTTGCTATTCTGGGTCTCTGATGGTTCCAAATGAATTTTTGGATTCTTCTTTCTAGTTCTGTGAAATATAGTGTTGGGATTTCAATCGGTATTGCATTGAATCTGTATAGCAGTTTTGGAAGTGTGGCCATTTTCACTATGTTGATTCTTCCTACCCAGGAGCAGGGGAGATCTTTCCATTTTGTTATATTTTGAATTATCTTTATTCCTTATGAAAAATAAAATATACAAAATATCTTGGTGGGTGTCCCATGCCTCAGCTGTTTGGAGTGCTGAGGCAAAAGGATTATACATTTGAGGCAAGCCTGGGCAACTGAGCAACACTACCTCAAAATAAAATAAAATAAAATAGTCTGGAGATGTAGCTCAGTGCTCGAGTACTTGACTAACATGCATGAAGTCCTAGGTACAATCCCCAGTACTGCAAAAATTTAAAATAAATATAGTAATTAAAATATCTCTTTAAAATCATTTAGAAGACATATTTCATATATTTTTATTTTGTTGTTGTTGTTTTGTTTTTTGAGACAGAGTCTCACTATGTAATTGAGACTGACCTGGAACTCACTGTGTAGCCCAGGCTGCTCTCAAAGTCACAGCGATCCTCCTGCCTCAGCCTCTGAGTGCTGGGATTACAGGTGTGTGCCATCATGCCCAAGCGGCTATTTCATATATTTCTATTGTAGCTCATAAAACTGCCTTTATTAAAAAAAGAATTATGGGCCAGGGATTTAGCTCAGTGGTTCTGCTGCCTTCTTCGAAAGAGCAAGGTCCCAAGTTTGATCCCCAGTACTAAAAAAAAAAAATAAATAAACTAAAAAATAAAAAAAGAATTCCAATATTGCTGTTTCAAGCTTTTAGGATTAAAGGATATTGATAAAATAAAAATAAATATTATTCATTATAGTAACTATTTTACCTTAGTGGTAGCATTTTGCTAGTTTCTGTCAATTATTTGTTTTAAGAAAGTCTTACTTCCATATATTTATCAAGGCAGAGAATAGTTTTTAGTATTGAAATTATGGTCAGATATAGCATTTTTAGCTCTAGCTTTTGGCTTTACTATTATAACACTAGTGCAAGTTTGTTCCCCAGTCAGACTTTGGTTTAATCCTGGCTATTTTGTTTACCTGCTGTGTTACTTAACCTTTCCCATTTTCTGTTTTACGAGCAAACATCATAATATCTACCTCGTAGGGCTATTTTGAGTACTTAGCTTAGTGCTGTCACATAAGTGCATAAGATTAATAGTTGACTTCTCATCTCAGAAGAGAGATTAAGCATTCTGAAGAGAATTCTGAAGCATTCTGAAGGGAGAATTAAGCATTCTGGTGTCAGGAAGCATAGGCATGGGACAGCATCAAGAATCTACAGGGCAGATTTAGGAGGATGCAGTTTTCATTGTTTTCCATCAAGATCCAGATTCCTAAAGAGATAATGATCATCTCAGTTTTGGTAACAAGGCACTGTGGCCTGCAGGTTGGGACTTCCATTGAGACTGACAGAAGGAAAGGCTGAATAAAAGAATAGTGGTAGTTGCACAATCAGTACATACTGCCTACTCCTATTACTGAAATATGTTTTTAGGAATAGGAAAAGGGCCTAGTCTTTAGAGACGAAGGAAAAGATAGTTTTTCTCATCTTTTGTTATACCGTTTCCTTGTCAGTATTCCCCCATTAAAAGCAGAAAAACTTTTGTGTATGGGTGGTACCGGGGGTTGAACTCAAAGTCTTCATAATAAGCTACATTCCTACTCTTTCATTGTTTTGAGTCATAGTCTTACTAAATCATTAAATTGCCCAGGCTGATGTGGAACTTGTGATCCTTCTTCCTTGGTATTACAGCGTGCTAGAATTACAGTCATGCAATACCAAGCCTGAGTTAAAAAAAATGTTTTTGAGATCTAAGAAAGGAATAAATTCTTTCAGAATTGTCCTAATTTGCTAACTGTATTTAAATTCTTTTCGGAGAATTAATTTCAATAATATAAGCTTTTGGGACCAGGGATTTAGCTCAGTGGCCCTACACCTGCTTTGGAAAGTGCAAGGTCCTGAATTCAATCCCTGGTAAAATAAATAAATATAAATAAAATAAATTGAAATAAATAATATTAAGTTCTTGGAGGACAGTGAAATAAATAGTTTGCATAAATTTGTTGATTACTAACGTGGTTAACTTTGTTCTTAATTTTTAAGGAACTGAAACAGAACCGAAGCCAGGAAATTGATGACCATCAACATGAAATGTCAGTATTACAGAATGCACATCAACAGAAACTGACAGATATATGTCATCGACATCGAGAGGAATTAAGCAGCTATGAAGAACGAATTGAAGAACTTGAAAATCTATTACAGCAAGGTTATTAGTCTCCTTAATTTCACATGTGATTAAATGACAAACTTAGCACTCTGAGACCAGGACACTGTAGTAAGTGTAGACTAATTTCTAAATAATGAGGGAATGACTAATTTTGCTCATTTGCCAAAAATTTCTAGGGACACACTCCTTTCAAGATTGAAATAGAAAAGTTGTTCTGCTTTTTTGGTAAACAGGTTCAATTCATAGATGAGTTTGCATTGTCCGGTGATGATACTTTGGTAGTAAATGATTACAGATTTTTTTACTTTCAAACTCAGACACATAGGCTTTTTACTAGTTGATTCAAATAATATTTCTTCGGGGCCGGGGATATAGCTCAGCAGTTCTGTCACCTGCCTCACAAGCACAAGGACCCGAGTTCGATCCCCGGTACCAAAAACAAAAACAAACAAACAAATAATATTTCTTCAACTTTGTATTTCTTTAAAAGTGCTCAGGCCACTGTGTTCCCTCTTTCATGATGACCGCCCTCAATCTGTAGGGTGTACTTCCTTTCCTACTTTTACTTGTCCTAGACTTGCTCTGCAAGCGTGTTTCTTTTCCTACCTTTAATAAAACTTTCCTACTGTTAGAAAAAATGCTTAGTTCATTATAGCAATTTAACTTTTTTTTTTATAGACTTTACAAATTCTGAACTCTTAAATCTGATAGTTTGAATATAGGAAGATATTTGACATCCTTCATGTTGTTTTTGTTCTAGGTGGCTCAGGAGTTACAGTAACTGATAACTCTAAGATGTGTGAAATGCAGAAAACCATTCAGGTTCTACAAACTGAAAAAGTGGAGTCTACAAAAAAAATTGAAGAACTTCAGAATAAAATGAAAGACATAAATAAAAAATTATCTTCGGCAGAAATTGACAGAGACACCTTGAGGAGAGAACAAGAACAGCTAAATATGGAAAACAGACAAATAATTGAACAGTGTGAAAGTTTGAAACTGGAATTGAAGAGTTATGCTATGGAGCAAAATGATACTGTGACAGGAAAGGAAAGAGCTCTTCCACAGAGTTCCTCCAAGGAAGAAGTGTTTAGACCACAAGCACTGTCTGGTATAAAATGTTTGGAACTTTTTCATTGGGTTGTTTTAGAAGTATAACACTTGACTTGTTGAATACTTCATGAAAACGGAGCATTTGTAGAAATGACTGTATAATTTAATTAGTGTTGTTTGGTTTGGACTCAGTGCATAGTTAATAGATCACAAATCGAATTTTCTATTAAAACGATTAAGTATTGGTTAGGTGTCTTTCAACATCCCTTCTTTATTCTTTAGGTATTTATATGGAAGTCAGTGATGTAAGAAACTATGTAGATTTAGCCAGGTATAATGGTAGATGCGTGCAATCCCAACCTTTGGGAGGCTAAAGTAGGAGGATCACCATGAGTTTGAGGCCATCTTGGGCTAAACAGCGAGTTCAAGGCCAGCTTGAACTACATGCTGAGGCCCTGTGTCCAAAAACAAAAATAATAGAAAGACCACATAGATTTCTGAGAAATCTCGTGTACATAGTCACTTGTGGGGAAGTATGGGTCTGTTTCTTTTACTCTATGTGGAACTGAATGCTTTCTGTAACTCATCAGAGCCCAGACTCTTTAGGTAGGGAATGCAGATTTCATCTTTAAAAGTGGATTGGTACCTTTTGAAATGATCGCCTGTATCAAAGCAAAGGCGTAAGTGAAAAGTATAATAGGTCTTCTACCATTTTCTATGTTCAAGATGATATTTAGTTACTCTACCAGTATTCTGTGGTACAAAAAATACGTATTGAGTGAAATAGGCAAAATACCAATATTCATTCACATCAGGAAAACATAATAGAAGCTGTTTGGCTGAAAAGGTGCTTTTTGTTTTACACTGTGTCCTTTCTTCACAATAAAAATTCTCACTTTTATGAACTCATTCATCCTGTTGAAGAATTTTCCAGCCTTTGTGCTTGTGATCCTCCCTCAGCTGTATCTCTTACCCAGTTATTTATCATGAACTTCTGATCTGGATGGCCAACTTTCCACAAATCACATGGATTTTCAAACTAAGTTTCAAAATAAAATAATCATTTCTCTCTTCCTTTCCCAGCCTAGTAGCATTTACTAGTCTCTCAAAGCAAAACACCAGAAATCATCACAGAGGGACTTGCTTCTCCCTCCTTGAGTGATGTTTCAGGATTGTGTCCCAGAGGAGCTCCAGGGTTTCTCACAGGTGCATCAGACCTAGAGCTGCCATGATGGCCAAGGGAAGGCAGTGCAGTGGGGTTCTGGATGTCGTTTTCACTTGACTTAAGTTCTAGTAGCTCTACTCTTTTATAAAATAAACATATATCCTATTGGATGGTTCTTTAAGTTTATTTGGTCAAAAACCAAACTACTCCCCTAGTCCTTCCCCTCTTTTCCATTTTCATTTTCACAGAATTCCTTCAGTTGGTCATAATTGCTCCTTTCTTTTGTAAACTGTGGCCGATCTCTTAATGGAGCAGAATAGGACAGTGGTTAAGAATAAGACTAGGCTTTATCTTAGTCACTAAATAGCTGAGCTGACTTTGTGACTTTGTTTACATCTCTCTACCTTAATGTTTTCATTTCAAAGTTCTTTTTAGGATGGTACTTGGCCAATAGCGAGTGTTGGAAAAGTGTTAGCTGTTTTTATTGTCTGCTTTTTTGGTGGGAGGGTACCAGGGATTGAATTTAGGATTTGTGCTTGAGAGGCTGACATGGCACCACTAAGCTAAATCCCCAGCCCTTTTATTCTCTGCTTTTCATGATTTCTTTTTCAAACAATTTTTTAAAAAAATTCTGCAGTCAGAATAAATTTTCTGAACCACAAAGCAGCTTACTCTCCTGCTTTTATTATGGTAGGGCTTGCTGAGAACTTCAAAACGCCTAAATTTACATATTGTTGGACACATAATATCCTTTTTGACCTAGTCCCTCTCTGCCTCTTCAGTTTGTATTCTCATTCTCCTACCATCCTAAGGCTTTGACCATATTGAACTTTGAGTAGCTCCTTAATGTATTCTGTTAGCTCTGTGCCCTTGGTATTTGCCTCCTTCTCTGTGTGGAGTATCCCTACTTTTCTTTTAGCTAGTTCTTAGTTTATTGATTTAGTGAAGGTACAGTATTACCTCTACTGGGAGGTACCTGTTCTGCCTTTTCTCTGCCTCATTTGCTGCCACCCATCTGGACTCTGTTTGCCCTTTTTGCTCTCATGATACCTTGTGTTTGCTGTTCCACATTGTATTGCAATCATGTGTTTGCTTGTTTTTCTTCCCCTCTGAGTTGTAAGCTCTTTGACAGCCAGTTTTTTATCAAGTATTTTTATTTGTTGTCTAGGCCTGGCCTCATGGTAAATAGTCACTGTTTCCTCAGTGAATGTGAAATGAATTACTCCAGCTAAGCTCATGGTATTCTGTCTCTGTGTTCCTCTTCTGGAACCCTTTCTATTTATGTTTCTATATGTAATGTATTCATATCTAAACCACTGGCTAATTGAAAAATTATTATATTGTTGTGCTATAAATATACAGTCATTGCTTTTTTTTAGATTTATTTTCCTGTTAAATCTTAGACCATATACTATTTCTAGCCATCCAAACTAATGACCTCATTTTGAAACATACCTGTATTTTTATTAAGGCAATAACTTGACTCATCTAGCATACAGTTATAATTTGTTCTCACTCTTCACAGAATTGGATTGTAACATGGTTTTTAACTGACATTTGCGTTATGGTTTCTTTTATATGATCAAACTAGAAATATAAAATGACAAAATATATTTCTTATAAAACTACTAATTCCTGCCAATTGTGCTTATAAATATTCTTGATTTTAATAGGGTTACACTTTTGAGTTTAATATGGCAGATAGTTATTAAGATATTCTAAATTTTAATGTCAGTTCATTTACTGTTTTTACAGATGCTGAAAATGAAATGAAACTGAGTAGTTTGAACCAGGTAAACTCTTGTTATAAAAGAAAGGTTCTGGCAATGGTTAACTAAGAAGACATATTTTGTACTATATCTATTTTTTCTTTATTTTTTCTAAAAAAATCCATGTAAACTTACCCTAGGAACTTTCATTTTAGCAACTTTATTTGCTGGTTATTCTCAAACATAAACTCTTTTTGCACCATAAATCAACATATGTTTAAAAAGTTACATAATTGGAAAATCTTCTTGAGATTAGTTTGGCAAATGTTACATATGTAGGGGCAGTAGAAATACATCCTATACCAAAGTGAATACATTTTAATTTTCTTTAAAGGATTCAGAGATTTGCTTTTTCTAGCAATTATTAGTTATTTTGTAAATATATTTCTATAGTTTTTCAAATAAAGTAATCTTCTATAAGTGTGAAATGAGTGCCTGGGTCTAAATGATCCAATGTTCCAGTTTTCTAATTTTTAGATATCACTGAACAAGTACTGAGTAAAAACGCACAGTTCTATACATAGTCTGCTGCCTTTTCAATTGGAAATTTTTTCTTATCTGAAAATGTTGCTTTAATATTTTTGCAGGATAACAATCTTGTTGAAGACAATATGAAATTTAGAATGCATATTGAAGCCTTAGAAAAAGAGAAGTCATTGTTGAGTCAAGAAAAGGTGGGTGCTATAAAAGTGGGGACAGAATTAAAATGGGGTTTGTGCGCTAGTTTACAGCTAAGGACCAGTTTATTTAAAAATGGAAGGCATAATTATAGAGTCACAAGGATAAAGCTGATCTCACTGACACTTGTCAGGCCAGGTTGAAGTAAGTCCCTGGGCAAGGTTCAGAGTTTGAGAGGCTGACCAGTGTGTACGTCATGAGATAAGTCATGATGCACACAGATATGAGTAGAAAAGATAGCTAAAGGCCTGGTTTTGGTTCTTGTGAAGTCCTGTATGTAGCAGCATACACAGGTGGGTCTGGAGGTATGGAGTATAGGTGCTGTTACCATACCCCAGAGTGTATCTGTCATGGTAGATAGCAATTTCTTATTGATGAGGGGCAAGATGGATAGTGAGAGAGGGGTAAAGATGGATAGTCATGTGTGTGTGTGTGTGTGTGTGTGTCGGCAGCAAGGGTGGGATAGGATTCTACAGTGGTGTTCTACTCTGAGATAATTCTTTATGACAGGTGCTTAAATACAGAATAATTAAAAGCTGGTGTTGAGTTAAAAGTCATTATTTCAACTTCATTTTTTTTCATTAAGTTTATTGGTACATTTTAGGCATATAGTAGAGTCACATTCATCGTTGGGATCTTGTCCCTTTACATGAAGTATCTTGGTTCTTATTTTTTCCCCATTCCCCTGCCCTCCTTTCAAACCCCCTCCCTATTTACAAAGACTTTGTTTCTATTTTTTTCCTTTTCTCATATTTTCTCCTTTCCCTTCTTTCATTTTCCCTACCCCTTTCACTTCCCCTACCCCTTTTGACTTTTTCTTCCTATTTCACATTATCAATTATACATTTTGATCCTTAATTACACTTTTAGTTTCTCATACCAGAGAAACTATTCAGTATTTACATGTGTGTCCTATTTATTTCACCTAAAGTATCACCTCAATGTGCATCCAGTTAAGTATAAATGTCTCTAGTTTCTTGTTTTTTATGGCTGAGTAGTACTCCTTTTTAAAAAAAAAAATCACATCTTCTTTATCCAGTCTCCAGTTGATGGACAATTGGGCTGTTTCCAAGCTTTAGCTATTACAAACTGTGCCGCTATAAACATGAGTGCACAAATATCACTGTGGTAGGATTCTTTTAATTCTTTTGGGAAGATAACCAGCAGAGGAATAGCTGGGTCAAATGGGACCTCTAATCCTAGTTGTTTGAGGAATCTCCATATTAGTTTCCACAGTGGTTGCACCACTCTGCACTCCCACCAACAATGAAGAAGGGTTCCTATTTCCCCACAACCCTGCCAGCATTTGTTATTGGTTGATTTCTTGAAGCAGCCATTCTTTTTGGGGTGAGGTGGAATCTCAGTGTTGTTTTCATCTGTATCTATCAAATAACCAGTGATGTTTAATATTTTTTCATGTTTATTTGCTGCTTTTACTTCTTCATTTGAGAAATGTCTGTTCATTTCAGATGCCCATTTTTGAGTCAGGTCTTTAAATTTGGGGGGTCTGATTTTTTAAAGTTCTTTGTATATTCTCCTTAGTAGTCCTTTGTCTGAGGATCTGCTGGTAAAAATTTTTTCCCACATTGTAGGTTGTCTTTTAGCTCTGTTGGTGGTTTGTCTTGCAGTACAGAAGCTTTTTAATAAGATGAGATCCCAGTTGTTGATTTTTTGTGCTAGTTCCCATGCTACTGAGGATTTGTTCATAAAGTCTTTTCCTTTGACAATATATTCAAGAGTTCTACCTAACTTGTCTTCCAGCAAGTTTAGTGTTTCTGTTTTAATATTTAGATCTTTAATCTACTTCAATTCTAGTTTAGTGTATGGTAAAAGATAGGGTCTAGTTTTAGTCTTTGATAGGTTGAAATCCAGTTTTCCAACACCATTTATTAAAGAGACTATCTTTCCTCTTTGTCAAAGATGAGGTAGCCGAGTATGTCTGGAGTTGTTTCTGCATCTTTTAATCTATTCCACTGATCCTGGCGTCTGTTTCTTTGCCAGTGCCATGCTGGTTTTATCACAGTGGCTTTGTAGTATAGTTTCAAGTTGGGGATTTTGATACCCTGTGTCATATCTCTGTTGCCTAGAATTGCTTTTGCTCAAATATTTCACATCTTTATCAGCAAGATGTCAACTACAAGTTCTTCCTGGTTTAGTCTGGTAATACTATCTTCTAAAACCCACCACTGGACTTTTTCTGTTATCCCCATTGAACACCCTGCTGCCCAGGTGTGATCAGAGGTGTCTCCTGGGAGGTCTCAGGCTGCAAAAATACTTTAGATCTATATAAATCCTATTTGGCTCCATTCCTTTCTTGACCTGTGCCCTATTCATGCAGTCAGGGACAGCTGAGGGTATGACACTGATTACAGAGCACAAACTCAGACAACACACTGCTGTTATCTCTTGCAGCCTTGGCCCCAGCTGGGTCTGGAAGAAAACAGGCTCTCATGAGACTTGTAGGAGTTGCTATTCCATAGCATTCTTAAAAATGACATAATATTCCAGAATACTTATACACAAAAATTATTGAAATGGACCCCTACAATAAGATATCTAGGCTATTTTCAATATTTTCTTATTAGAAATACTGTGCTTAAGAGATATAAATCATTATGCACATTTCCATTTCTTTAGAATATATTATTGAAACCTAATGTCTTAGTCACTTTTTTCTTCACTGGGACAAAAATACCTGACACCCATAACCTAAGGAGGAGAGATTTATCTTCGTTCACAGTTATAGTCCATGGTCAGCCAGTGTGTTAGTTACTTTTCTCTCATTGCTGAGGCAAAATACCTGACACCTGAAGTTGGAGGAGAAGGGGTTTATTTGGCTCACAGTTCATAGAGTTTTCAGTCCAGAATTAGCTGGCTCTGAGGCTAGGATGGCAAACAAGTATCTCAGAGGAGAAACAACACAGTACACATATGGTAGCAAAGGCAGCGAATTTCAATGTACTTTAAATCCTTAATTTTTATGTAGTAATACATATTTACTGATGTATGTATTCCATAATACATACAGAAGAATGGAGAGGAGTAGAGTATCTTTTACACCCCCATTGCTTGATATCACTCCCAGAGACAGTCCCTTACCAATTTCTGGCACATCTTTCTAGACTATTTGAATGCATGTTATGATTATACCTATAAATCACTTTAAAGAAATACCAATGTCAGCATACTGTACCTATTGCCCTTACGTACCCTAGCATTTCATTTTCAACATTTTTCCATATTAATATATAGGCAGCATTTAAATGACAAAATATTAGTTTTGTGTAGTGTCCTATACATTCTGGGGTATTTGGCACCACTGTTTTTATGCACTAAAGGCCACTAGTGTCTCCCAGTCATTTTTTTTTCTTCTCATTGAGTTTATTGGTACATTTTATGTATACAGTACAGTTATGTTCATTATTGGGATCTTGTACCTTTGCATGACAGGTCTTGGTTCTCATTTTCTTCCCCTGTCCCTGCCCTACCGGTCATTTTTTATTACTATCTTATATGTATCTCTTTGGGTTCTGTTCCCATTGCATTCTGCTCTTTAACTGACCTAGGTATACTTTGTAATTTGCAGAACTTTCTGCATATATCTGGTAGGTCCTACAACCTTTCCATGATATTTTTGGATTCTTTTTTCTTTGTTTTTTATTAATGTGTTTGTGATACATAATAAATTCATCATGGGGAATTGATACATATACTTATTGCATTTTGATCCTTTAGCTTCCCCTTTCCCTCCCTCCTATTATTTTGGATTCTGTAGCCATTTCTGATGGCTGTTTCTTCTGTCTTTTAATGTTTATTATTAGCCCACTGTACCTCTTCCTGAATTGCATCTGTCATAGGCCTCCTTACTGTTTAAGAAAGCCAAAAGTGTATGTGTTTTTCAGAGCCTCCTGAGAAAAGCCTTTGTGGTTCCCTTAATGAGCACATAACTTTAGAGAATGTTATTTCCATCTTTCAAATATAATTCAGAACAAACTTTTGAGCTGAAAAGAAGTAAGAATTTTGATGCAGATGTTCTAATACAGTTTTCCTTGGTCTCTTTTATAAGGTATTATTAGGCTATTAGAATTTGAGATTCTTGAAGTAAATTACAGAGAAGTTTGATTCTTAAAAATCTTTATCAGTGAAAGAAGGCTTTGCAAATATCATAATCAAATGTTGAAATAATGTTAAAATACAGAGAACTATCCCACTTCTAGGAATTTGAAGAAAAACATTAAATATAAACACTAAGTAATAGACTCTAAGCTGCATGTACAGATCCCAGTTTGGAATGTCTTGTCTGAGGGAGGAGAGCCTAGTCTGTGCTCAATTAGAAAGAGAAGGAAGGAAGGAAGGCAATTTCCTGCATCAAGAGAAATTTTCATGTTCTGACAAAAGCAATAACATAAATTTCTTTGGTGAAGGAAAAGCCTTTTGTTTTCTAATTAGAAAAGATTAACTTTAGCGTGAATGAATATTGATTTTTTGTTTTTATTTAAACTGTTGCTGTTGGATATTGGATGTTGGAGAGAGTTGGAAGTGATGAAAATTGGGAGACTCGAGCTTCTTGAAAAGTCTGTATGGTGGGGTTGGGGAGAAGAGAAGCATCAGTGTGAGTGCACAGGATGTGCTCTCCAGTGGAAAAGGCTTGTATGAAGAAGCTAGAGCTGGAAGGTAAACAGTTGTCACACCTTGTCTCAGTTCATAGTACTGTTTTCACTGGAAGCTATAACTGAACATGAATGAAGACTGTGATTTGTTGTATTATACATATATCATTACTTTGTTATTATTCAATAATGTTTCCAACACAGAGCATTTAAAATGGACACCTAAAGTTCATCTGCTGTATGTTTAATGTTCTGGTGTCTCTTCAGTTGACAATAGGTGTTTCTTTTTCCTCCTTGATCATTTAAGGAAGAGCTTCAGATATCACTCTCAAAACTGAATAATGAATGTGAAGTAATTAAAAGTACAGGTGTGAAAGACATGAATTCGGATTCAGAATTACATGACTTACGACTTAGGTTGGCGGCAAAGGAGCAGGAACTAAATGAGAGTATCAATGAAAAAGAAATGCTGACAGCTGAGTTAGAAGAATTAGACAAACAGAACCAAGAAGCTACAAAGGTAACAATTGCATTGAAGAGGTCTAAGCAGACAGTGTAATCAGTGGACTGCATAGTGATTAACATACAGAAATGTTACATGTAATTTAATTGTGTGATTTATTAGTATTTTGGTTCATTGATGTTATAGTCAGAGTGATTAACACACTTTGTGCTAGATAGTATGTTTTTGCCTTTGCAAGCCGTATCATCACAGCTGTGATGGTAAACAAATGAGTATGCTGTGTTTCAGTACAGTTGTATTTACAGAAATAGGCAGTGGGCCTATTTGGCCCATGGGCTTTAGTTTGTTAATTCCTGGTAAGAATTGAAATTATAGTCAGGAATTTAGCTCAGTGGTGTCACCACCTGCCTCACAAGTGCAAGGACCCGAGTTCAATCCCTGGTACAAAAACAAAACAGTTGAAATTATATAACATCTATTATTTACTTTTTTTGGTTTTAAATTCTTATTCCTAAAATGGACTGGCTATATTTATAAATAATGTTGCAATGGAAAGTTATTTTTAGAGGATTAGAAATATCTGAGGTGAGTCTTGTGAATAAAATTTTACAAAATGGTCTGCCAGCACTAAAATAAAAAAAAAGTTGTAAAATTACCGTGCAAATTGATTTTTCTTTCAGCACGTGATTTTGATAAAAGATCAACTATCAAAGCAACAAAATGAAGGAGATGGCATTATAAAGAACTTGAAACAAGAGCTAGGTGATGAAAAAAAGAGAAGCCATCAGCTAGAGGATGACAAAATGAACATCATTCGAGAGTTAGACCTGCAGAAAGAAAAGTTCACTCAAAGTGAACTTGTTCTAAAAGATTTGCATTTAACTAAGAAAAAGCTTGAAGAAGAAGTAGCAGATTTAGTAGATCAACTAAGCAAAGCAAAGAAAAATAATTTAAATATCCAGAAGGAGAACTTTCAACTGAAGGAACACGTAAGACAAAACGAAGAGGAATTGTCTAGAGTCAGGAGTAAGTTAACTCAGTCTCTTAATCAAACCTCTAACATTCATTTCAAAGATGACTTACTTAAAGAAAGGGAAAGCGAAATTAGAAACTTACAGCAGAATCTGTCAGAAATAAAACAGCTCAATGAAAATTTAAAAAAAGCTGCTTCTGATCTCAAAATGGAAAATGAAAAGTTGGTTTTAGAATGTGAAGATGTCCGGCATCAGTTGGAAGAATCTATTGCTAGTCATAGTCAAATATCTCAGGAAAGAAACACTGTTGTTGAGACTCTAAAAAGGGAAAAGGGACAAGTAGAAGCAGAAAGGGAAAAAGGAGAGATAGAAGCAGGATGGAGTGTTTTGGAAGAAGCAAACAAGTATAAGCAAACCACTGAGGAGCTGTCAAATGCAAGCGATACCTCTGCCTTGCAATTGGAACATATGCATTTACTTAAACTCAGTCAAGAGAAAGACTTTGAAATAGCAGGACTTAAAAAGAATATGGAGCAAATGGCTAGTGATCATAAAGAAACTAAGGAAATTTTGTCATCTAGTTTAGAAGAGCAGAAGCAACTGACACAAGTCATAAGTGAGAAAGATATTTTTATTGATAAACTTAAAGAAGAGAGTTCAAAGCTACAGGAGGAATTAGCTACATGTTCTCAAGCCTTAAGAAAAAATGAAATTTTAAGGCAGACCATAGAAGAAAAGGACAGAAGTCTTGGGTCTATGAAAGAAGAAAATAATCATCTGCAAGAAGAACTGGAACGACTAAGGGAACAACAGAGTCGAGCTCTGCCTGTGGCTGAGCCTAAAACCCTCGAAAGTGTCACAGAACTAGAATGTGAGGTGTCTCAGTTGAATATAATCAAAGATCATCTGGAAGAGGAGATTAAACATCATCTCAAGATAATTGAAGATCAAAACCAGAGTAAGATGCAACTACTTCAGTCTCTGCAGGAGCAGAAGAAGGAAATGGATGAGTTTAGATACCAACATGAGCAGATGAATGTCACACACACCCAGCTTTTTTTAGAGAAAGATGAAGAAATTAAGAATTTACAAAAAACAATTGAACAAATAAAATCCCAGTTGCATGAAGAAAGACAGGATATTCAAACAGAGAGTTCTGATATTTTTCAAGACACTAAGGTTCAGAGTCTTAACATAGAAAATGGAAGTGAAAAGCATGACTTATCTAAAGCTGAGACTGAGAGATTGGTGAAAGGAATAAAAGAACGAGAGTTGGAGATTAAACTTCTAAATGAAAAGAATATATCTTTAACTAAACGGATTGATCAGCTGTCCAAAGATGAGGTTGGCAAACTCACTCAGATTATCCAGCAGAAAGACTTGGAAATACAAACTCTTCATGCTAGAATTTCTTCAGCTTCTTATACCCCGGATGTTCAACAGCAGCTGCAGGCCTACAATATGGAAAGAGAACAAGTATTCGCTGTTTTAAATGAGAAGACAAGGGAAAATAGCCATCTAAAAACTGAATATCACAAAATGATAGATATCATTGCTGCCAAAGAAGCAGCCCTCACTAAGTTGCAAGATGAAAATAAGAAACTGTCCACTAGATTTGAAAGCAGTGGCCAAGATATGTTTAGAGAGACTATTCAGAATTTATCACGTATCATTCGAGAAAAAGACATTGAAATAGATGCATTGAGACAGAAATGTGAGACTTTATTGGCTGTTTTACAGACTTCCAGCACTGGTACTGAGGGAGGTGTTAATAGTAACCAGTTTGAGGAGCTCCTGCAGGAGCGGGATAAGTTAAAACAGCAAGTAAAGAAAATGGAGGAGTGGAAACAGCAGGTGATGACCACAGTGCAGAATCTGCAGCATGAGTCTGCCCAGCTTCAAGAAGAACTTCATCAGCTTCAGGCACAAGTTTTGGTGGACAGTGATACTAACTCTAAGTTACAAGTGGACTACACTGGCCTGATTCAAAGCTATGAGCAGAATGAAACCAAACTTAAAAATTTTGGGCAAGAATTAGCACAGGTTCAGCACAGTATAGGTCAGCTCTGCAATACAAAGGACCTTCTTTTAGGAAAGCTTGACAGTATTTCACCCCATCTCTCTTCTGGCTTACTTAGAGCAAGTACGTCTACTTTATCAAGTGACTCTGCCCAGTTGCTTCAACTAGAGTTAGAAAAGCTAAGAAAATCACTGCAGGAAAAAGATGCAACAATTAGAACTCTCCAGGAAAATAATCACAGATTGTCTGATTCAGTTGCAGCTACCTCAGAGCAAGAAAGGAAAGAATACGAACAAACCGATTCAGAAATTAAGCAGCTGAAAGAGAAACAAGAGGTTTTACAGAACTTACTTAAGGAAAAAGACCTCTTAATCAAAGCCAAAAGTGATCAGTTACTTTCTTCAAATGAAAATTTCACTAACAAAGTTAATGAGAATGAGCTTTTGAGGCAGGCAGTAACAAACCTGAAGGAGAGAGTATTAATTTTAGAATTGGAAATTGCTAAACTAAAAGTGGAAAATGAAAAAATAATCGAAACATCCATGGCAAAAGAAACAGAATACCAAGCATTGCAAGAGACTAACATGAAGTTCTCTATGATGCTTCGAGAAAAAGAATTTGAATGCCACTCAATGAAAGAGAAGGCTCTTGCTTTTGAGCAACTGTTGAAAGAAAAAGAACAGGTATGTTCTGGATGGAGTTTGTAGAAGAGTGTGTGCTTCTTAAATATTGTATTACTTGAGGATAATATAAACTAAATATTTTCTTTCAGTTTTCTCCATAGAATTTAAATATATCTTTAGGCTATTACAGGTTGAGCATTCCCGATCCAAAATAAAAATTTTGAGTGCTGATGTTATAGATTTTAGGCTTTCAGATTAGGATGGTCAACCAGTCAAGTCTAATGAAATATTTCAAAATGTAAAAAAATATAAAATTGAAAATACTTTTGGTTCCAAGTATTTTGGATAAGAGATAGTCTGTATTTTGACGATAATAATATCTTTTTTTAGAGAGGCGTGTATGTTCTTAAATGATTTTCAAATCTATTTAACTTCTCAAGTATTTGTTCTTTGTAATATGAAAAAGAGAAGTTAACTGAAAACTTTGGAAAATAATTGTACTCCCTATATAGGAGTATGCATTGAGATACGTGAAGGGAACATACAGCATACAGTTTTACCTTTTGGTTTCATTGATTTATCCTGGGGGGTTCATTTTGTGTGTGAATGTGTGTGTATTTATATATAGATAGATATAGATATTTTTGTATATATGTATTGATAGATAGATATTTGTATCTATGTATATTTGGTTTTTTTCTTTTTTAAAATATTTTTTTATTTTTATCTTTTGGTACCAGGGATCCAACTAAGGACCTTGCACTTGTGAGGCAGGTGGTGGCACCACTGAGCCAAATCCCTGGCTTTTCTTCTTTTTTAAAATATAGGATCTTACCACGTTTCCTAGGCTGGTCCTGAACTCCTAGGTGCAAGTTATTCTCTTGGCCTTACTTTTTTTATTTTTATTTTTTTCTTTTTGCGGTATCAGGGATCTAACTTAGGACCTTGTGCTTTTGAGGCAGGCATGGTGCCTCTAAGCTAAATCCCTGGCTTCATGGCCTTACTTTTGCAGTGAAGGATTATCTTTTTTGCTGTTGTTAATATATGGGCTGCATTCAGAATACAACTTCATTACTGTCTAGCTAGATATTATTCCAGACTTACTTTTGCTAAATGGTTGCCAAGTGTTCTTTTGAAATAGGCTGCACTACCACGTGTCTTCCCCTTCTCCCTTCTGCTGGCCCCTTAGCAGTGTTACTTTCCCTGACAGTTATGCTGCTTGAGAATGGACACACACACACACATACACACGCAAGAATAAATATATTTCATTGATGATTTGGGGATTTGTGAAAACTTTATTGTATGGAGTAATTTGGAAATATTTGGGGGGCTGCCATTTAAGATATTTCTAACACCCACTGTGGTGGTGCACACCTGTAATCCCAGTACTTGGAAAGCTGAGGCAGAAGGATCATCATGACTTTGAGGCCAGTTTGTACTACCTAGTGAGTTAAAGGCCAGCCTAAACAGTGTAGTGAGACCCTGTCTCAAAATCAAATCAAAACAAAAACATGTCTAATAACTGGGTATGAAGATACACACTTGTAATCCCAGAACTCTGAGAGGCTGAGGCAGGAGGATCAAAATTTCAAGACTAACTTTGGCAACTCAGCAACTTACTGAGACCCTGTCTCAATAAAGAAAAGGATAGTGTAATAAACCCTTTCTTTTAGAGTAGTTTTATATTTGTAGAACATTTGCAAAACTTTGGAGAGTCCTCACATACCTCACACCTAGTTTATCTTATTCTTAGCATTTTGTATCATTCTAGTATATTTGTCAAAGCAATGAACCAGTCATGAGGCATTATTATTTACTAAAGTTCACACTTCATTCAAATTCAAATTCTTTAACTTTTACCAAATGTCTTTTTCCTGTTCCATGCTGCCATCTAGGATCCTGCTGATATTTAGATGTACCTCTTTAGACTCCTTAAGACTGACATTCTTTGAGCCTTTCCTTGTTTTTGTTATCTTGACATATATTATATATATCAGGGATTGAACTCAGGACCTTGTGCTTGCAAGGTAGGTGTGGTGCCACTGAGCTAAATCCCTGGCCCAGTTAACTATATTTTAAAATAAATTATTTAATTAAGAGAATGTCTTTTTTAAAATATATTTTAATGCCAGGCATGATGGCACACACCTGTAATCCCAGCCCTTGGGAGGCCAAGTCAGGAGAATCACCATGAGTTTGAGGTCAGCCTGGACCACATCACATAGTGAGTTCAAGGCCCTGTCTAAAAAACAAACAGAAATATATTTTAGCCATGGGGCAGTATGCTCAGGTGCAGGTCCTGAGAGCCACCAGTGTGGAAGCAGTGACAATGTGGTTCGGATTCAGGCACCTCAGGGTTCACCTTGACTGCCTGTGCTCAGGTCCATAGTCAGCACTGGGCTTCCTGTATCAGTGGAACTGTTTCCTGTGGAAGAGATGTGGAAGGCAGCCCAGTTAGGTTAGGGGGAAGTTTGGTGGGTTTGGACTGTCATCTTTGAAGCCTTGTCTACAGGCTGTACCAGCACCACAGCCTACATAAGCATCCACAATATGTGCGCCTGGGTGATTGATAGCTTTGGAACTGGGGAACAGACACACAAAATTTTGCCCATAGCTCTGTACCATGGAGAAATTTGCCTCCTACCACCTCACTGAACCAGGAAGTGGGAGTGATACCACACCTCTTTTTGACCTTTGCTAAACAGTAATAAGATTGTTACATCCTCAGTGGCAGGGACAGTAAATCAGACATCTGCATGGTTATGTGCTGAATCAGAAGACAAAGCCCCAAAGGTGTCTTGTGCATAATTGTTGAAAAGGGGCCCCTGGCCTCAACTTTGGCCAGAAGCAAAAAAGGTGGGGGGTACTTATAGCCAACCTGAGCTGTAATGTCCTGTGGCCAACAGAATTGGAAGAAAGGGATATGCAGGGTGGATCAGCATTGCTTCCTGCTCCCTTGAGACTGCTCATGCTTCACTCATCCTGACCTGAGACAATTTCAGTGTCCACAAGCAGTTTGGAGTGCCATTGACCAGGAGTCCATAGCTGCAATTCCAGTGGGCAGGCCCGGCGTCAAGGCTGGTGGCTGCATAGCTGACGAACTGTGCTGTAGCAGTCGCTCTGCAATGGCACTGTGCTCCATGACCAAGCTGTTTGCTGCAGAGGAAGTCTTCGCTGTCTGCAAGCAGGCTCTACAGATGCACAGAGGCTGTGGCTGCCTGAAAGATTATGCTGTTTGTCTGTATTTGTAGAACTCATGGTCCATTAAACTCTGGTAGACAAGCTATGAAGTGATGATGCCAATCTCTTGAAGCCTGCTTCGGGAGTGGCACACCTATGCTTGGTTTCTGGCATGGTGTTCAGTGTGTCGCTTCAGTTAGAGTTGAGTGGTTCCATGTGTGCTCCTGAGTTCCAAATGAATCATGAATTATTAGATTGAAGGACTGAGCTCTTCTAGGGTAGAACCTGTGCTGTGTTGGTAGCAGTGCTGGCTTCAGACTGGAGCAGAGTCCTCAGTAGAACTAGGAGAGTTACCCTGATAAAAAATGCCACAAGAAGACCTACCACCTCATTTTTCAAATGTGGAAAAACAGCCACTGACTGTTCAGAACCAGAGTCATGTCTTGGGCCCTCATTGTCTTGATTTGTCTTAATTTTTCTGGTTCACTGGATTCCTCTCTTTCTAGCAGCTTGGGTACTTCACTGAAAGTTTTCCTCCTTATAGAGCAAAGGTTAGGGGAATGAGAATGCCCTCCTGTCTCTCACTGTTCTTTATGCAGCATCAGTATATCTGGACAGCACACCTCTGAGTATAAATCATGGTAAAGTGAGTGTTTGGGAAAACTCTTAAGCCATGATTTCGAGTGTATCCACTTCTGGACTACCAGAACATCAAGGGCTGAGATTATTTGGAAATTTGAATATTTGATGTTTTTCTTTCTGAGAAGGCAATGTTTCAAGAATGGTGTCCAAGGTTTTTATAACCCTTCTTGATAAGTACTTTGAGTATATTTTCTGAGTTTCTGTTTCCTTTTTTGGAGTTGCTTTTCTTTTTAAATATTTTTAAATATATTAATAAATATACATCTTTTTGTACTGTCAAGAAAAAGTGTTTTACTTTAAAGCTTAAAGGTATTTCTTTCCAATAGGGCAAGACTGGGGAGTTAAATCAGCTTTTAAATACAGTTAAAGGAATGCAGGAGAAGACGGTTACATTTCAACAGGAGAGAGACCAAGTCACATTGTCCCTGAAACAGAAACAAATGGAAAACAATGCCCTACAGAATGAGGTATATTTTCAACTTGAAGTAACAGTGAATCAAACAATAAATTTCATAAGTAAGATAACTACAAAGACTGTCAAAACAAATTCATCTCTGGGCCAGGGATGAAGCTTAGTGGTTCTGCCACCCACCTCACAAGCACAAGGACCTGAGTTCGATTCCCAGTACCAAAAACAAAAAAAACAAATTCATCTCTGTTCACTTTTTATCCTCCTATGTGCTATATCCCAGGGTGCATTTCATTTGTTTTCAAAAGTGAAAATCATGACGTATTCTTGATAAAAGAAAAAAATTCTCTCTTATACTATATGAAGAAACAGATTTTACAGAAAGAATAGTCAGTAACGATATAGCTCAGGACTTTTGTATAATTCCATTTTCCATTTTACCCATACAGCAAGTGAGGTCTTACAAAGTAACACTTTTGGATGAATATTCAAGATTATTTCAGGAGAATTTGTTCGTAGCATAAATATATCTTGTGAAATATTAGTATACAATTAATAAACTTCAATAATGGGAAAAGGATTTGGTAATACAGTGGTTTACAGCAGGAGGGGGGAAGTGTAGTGATGAGGGAGCATTGTGTAGAAAAAAAATAAAGAAATGTCCTCTACCTAGGTTCAACATTTACGTGACAAAGAATTACGGTTAAACCAGGAACTAGAGAGATTGCGTAACCATCTTTTAGAATCAGAAGATTCTTATACCCGGGAAGCTTTGGCTGCAGAAGATAGAGAGGCCAAACTAAGAAAGAAAGTCACGGTATTGGAGGAAAAGCTAGTTTCATCCTCTAATGCAATGGAAAATGCGAGGTAACTTTTTCATTTTTGCATTGACTTTATCTGAATACATCTTGAGTGTCAGAGTCAGTTGGCATTTTTTGTGTATTAGCTCATTTTCACAACATTCTTTGTCTCCATTTTACAGTGAAGGAATTGAAGGTAAAGCAATTTAAATCCCTGACCGAACTCAGGCACACGTACACTGTGTGGGAGTCTCTCACTTGATCCTGTGACTCTTAAATAGATCTAGCTTTCAAACTGTGCCCCTTCAGCACTATCCTAGATAATTGGCTCTTGTCCTTTTAGGAGAATAGTCTGAGGTTCAGCTCATTTCACACAATCATGATGGGGCTGTAATTCACATATCTCACTGCCAGGTAGTTCTGAACCACTGGTGGTACGTGCATGACTGCCCCATCAGATGTCACGGGACAGTCAAGCATGACCACTGCTGATTCAGGCCAGTGTGAATGTGATTATGAGTTATGTCCAGCTCCCAAAGAACTAACTTAATTTACATTGTTTATTTTTTAGTCAAATAATTTAAGGTTGAACCATATATGAATACAAGAAGGGAAAGGGTAGAAAAGTAAGGGTAAGGACCTCAGTAAGGATAAACAACTAACTTTGGACTTATTAGAGCTATTGAGTGACCAAGATTGTATTTTATAATTTTATTTCTCTCTCTCTCTCTCTCTCTGTCTCTCAAAAAAAATTTTACTTTTTTAAAATGTATTTGTTACAAAACATTATATTATCTATTTCAGGAAAATCATTTAAACTAAAACAACATAAAACAGCCACACCTATCCAAGACAATCCTTTTTTATGCATTACACTTGTATATATACATTCTATATCTTTTTTAAAACAAAAATAAGATGATACTATTAATACTGTTTTATAACTCTTTTATGACTCAGTAGTATGAGTATTAGCATACATTAAGCCACACAACTGCAATAAAATATGGCAAGTAGCATACAATTATTTATACCTTTTTTTTTAATTGAGTTTACCCTCCCCACTGGAGGAAAGATAGCCTCTTTAATAAATGGTGTTGAAAAAACTGGATCTCAACCTGCCAAAGATTAAAACTAGACCCTTATCTTTCACCATGCACTAAATTAAAATCCAAGTGGATTAAAGATCTAAATATTAAAACAATTATTTGGATTTGACATAATTTCTTTAGCCTAGTCATTTGTTATTGTGCAAATAGAGTGTTTCAACTTTGCAGAGTCACTGAGAGCTTTCATGATATCCTGAGACTTATATTTTTTTTGTAGAGGACAGATTATTCTTTTGTGTAAATTTTTAACAATAGAATCTTGAAACTCTCCTCTTTTCAAAAATCAATCTTCTAGGGTCAGGGATGTAGCTCAGTGGTGCTGTCACCTGCCTTGCAAGTGCAAGGTCCCAAGTTACTTCCTGGTACAAAAAAAAAAATCAGTCAGTCTCGGTCCCAGGCTACCTTCTGCATTAGCTTTATTTCCACATTGAGGCAAACTGTATTGCACAGCTCCTTGTAGATACTGTTTCCATATTTTTTTCTACCTTTTCATATCCTTTCTTTTACCTGAGTAATAGGTCTGGTCCCTGACAGTTTTTCTGTGAATCCCACCTACCCTTCAAATTCCATTTGTTTTGCAAAGGGTGCTTTATTTAGTACCCCATTCCTAATGTCCATAAATAAGCCCTGTTGTGATATCTTTCTTTTAAACTTGCATAATCTTTGATAGGACACTTAATGTTTTACTTTAGGGTACAGATAATTATTGACCTAGTTTATACTATCTCTCATCCAATAAAATGTGAGCTTAATAAGGTGTAGGAATGATGCTATTCATTTTATACCCTTCCCACAACATATATTACAAATAGTACAGTGAAAATTTGTTGTATGAGCCCAAATCTGGAAATCAGATTGTGATGTTTGGGGCCCTTACTTAATACTTGCTGTTTATTAACTTTTTGAGTGCTTTCATAGGTTAGTTTATTCCTACAATCATTCTTTGATTTGCTAACCAACAATATTGATGAAGTCCAGGAACACTTAGGGCAAAAAATCGTATCCTCTTACAGCTCTTTACAGAAGAGAGTACTTTTGGGCGGAGTGTCTTAAACACAAACTGATCTTAATGAGCATTAATGGGCCGCTCTTGAGTAAAAATTTATGTAGATATTAAATACCCATGAAGATCTTTGCAGTATTTTGAATGTAATAATTATAGTAAATTAAGGATGTATAACAGTGACCATAAACTTATATAAATAAATCTCTGAGGGATTTCTGGGTTATTATTTAGGCAGTGGGAGGTTTATTGTATTTGATGTAGGCAGAAAGAAATATAACAGCAAAAGATAAGCAGAGCAGTTTGTCAGTGGGATGGGAAGCCTTTGGAAACTTTGAGTTTACTATGATGATAGGTGTCAAAAGTGAGGGGTTGTCATACAATTCATTCCTTATTATTCTGGTAACTGACAAAATGACTTCAAAGATCATTACAACTTAAAATTCTATGCTAAATTATATCTGAGAGTTTTATTCCAGAAAGATGAAAGTTGCAGTTTGTGAATTTTTTCTTTTGCTGATGTTCTTGGTTAGTCAAATTCCTAGGCTTTGAAAGAATTAGCAGTTGTTCAGAGTCACTTGCACAGGAAAGATGATTGAGTTAAAAGAAACAAGGGGCCATGGATTTAGCTCAGGGGTGCTGGGCCTGCCTTGCAAGTGCAAGGTCCTGAGTTGGATCCCTGGTACAAAAAACAAAAAAACAAAAAACCCAAAAAACCAAAAAACAAAGATCAGAGGAAAGTTTTCAGATCTAACTTGAATTTAATGGAATAAACTAGAAGGTGAAATCAGTAGAGACAGACAGTTGAATACTAATTTCCAGAGCAAGGGGGAGTTGTTATATATTAGAGATGAAGTTTCAATGTGAGAAGATAGGAAAAACTCTAGAGATGGATGGTACTTATGACTGTACATTTTGAATGTACTTGGTGCTTCTGACATGGCTGCCTGAAAATGGTTAAGTTGTAAATTTGAAGTTCTATTTTACCACAGTAAAAAGAAAAGTAGGGAAGAGGGAAGGTGTTTTTGTCTTGTTAACAGCATTTCTAGCCAGGTGTGGTGGTGGCACATGCCTGTAATCCCAGCACTCAGGAGGCTGAGACAGGAGAATTGCCTTGAGTTTGAAGCCAGTCTGGGAAAAGTAGCCAGACTGGTTTCAAAATTCAAACCAAAAAAAGTATCTCTAAAATGTTTGAAATCTAACTAGAATTTGAATTTAACACAGTAAGATGCAAAGGAAGTAAATAGAATCAGTTTGACTTTGACTTTTTTTTTTTAAGTCATCAAGCCAATGTGCAGGTAGAATCATTGCAGGAACAGTTGAACATGGTCTCCAAGCAGAGGGATGAAACTGCACTGCAGCTTTCTGTCTCTCAGGAGCAAGTGAAGCAGTACGCTATGTCATTAGCCAACCTGCAGATGGTTCTAGAGCACTTCCAACAAGGTAAGCTGCGTGGATTTCTTTCAGTGAAGAAAGTCATAGCAGTTGGTAATTTTGCCTTTTTATATCCTGGTTCACACAAGGTATAAGGAAATCTTTGAAAGGTTCTATCTAGCTTGTAGAAGGGAAAGGTAAATAGCCATCAACAAATAATTTAGACTACTTTTTCACTTAAGACTGGAGAATCTTATGACTAGTTAAGTCAAAAATTGATGGTAATGGTAAAAAAGAGTAATTGAGTATTAAAGGGGAATACAAAGAAGGGTGAGATGTTCACATAGAAAATGCTGATTTCTCCGGAGATTGAACCCTCTTCAGAGTGTTAATCAGTAATTGAAATATTTGTTAGATAACTATCCATCTGTACGTTGATAACCACTTTTTTTTCTTTTGATGGTACTAGGGCTTGAGTCCAAGGGGAGCACTCTACCCTTAGCTGTACCCCAGCCTGTTTTATTTTATTTTGAGACAGTGTCTCACTAGAGTTGCCAAGGCTAGCTTCAAACTTGTGATCCTCCTACCTCAGCCTCTTGAGGAGCTGGGATTATAGATGTGTGCCGTGGTGCCTGCTGGCCTACGTTTTCGAGTCACTCCAAATTACATTTTGGAGGATACAGAAATAATAATCAGAGCTGTTTAGCCCTGAGCACCAAATAAGCTTTTTCACATTCTACTACCTGTCTTTAGATTTATCTCCTTCAGATCATTCACCCATCTACTCATCCATTCGTCTATTCATCCGTTCAGTAAGTATTGACAGTGGATCAACTGCTAATTGCATAAAGGGTGTGAGAGTAATGTAGTAACTGACAGGTTTATAGTTTTGTCCCTAATAAAATGTTGTATTTCTACTTGTGAGTCCCTTCAGGGTTACTTACATGGTTGAAATTTTGAATTTTAAATATAAAAATTCTCTAGGTTTACTTTATAGTACCATTGTGAAAGTGTGTATGGTACTGAGGCTGCTAAGGAGGAGCATTTGAGTGCAGCAATGAAGGGAGGGAAGAACCTGCCACATAGACTACATGGTGAAGGATTTAGGAGAGGAAACAGTGATCTCGTTACTCCAGTTGCGCTTAGCATGGTCTCTGTATCATTTCCTTTTCTGAGATGCTTACACTTTTTTGTTGAATTACTACAGTATTGAGTGGTTTAAAATTCTGGTTTTATCATATGGTTGCAAAATATTAACTTTCTTTTTAGAGGAAAAAGCTATGTATTCTGCTGAATTAGAAAAGCAAAAACAACTTATAGCTGAATGGAAGAAAAAGGCAGACCATCTAGAAGGAAAGGTGTTATTTTTACAGGTATGTTTATAGTTTTCTCTTACGTATTTTACTGCTCAGTAATTGCTTTACATGTTATTTGAGTTGCCTCTCTGTATCTATCCCTCACTGGGCAGAACAGTGAACAAGATTCTAAGGATTTCCTTGGGCAACTTAAAACTTTGAGTAGACATTGTGAATGTGAGATGAAAGGACATTGGTTTTTTTTTAGCACATATGGATATTTTATAAACCCAAATTTATCTACAAAGTTAACTTTCTCTTTTAAGCAAAGTGTATTAGACACTATGCTGCACACAGATTCAAATGATGCGTATTATCCAATTATGTGTATTATCTCCTTTGTAGCATCATCCTTTAAATGATTTTTCTCTTTATTATTATGCTATACTCTATATGCGCAAAATTGTATAAATAAAACAAACCATTATGTATAGATATCACACCGAAAAAGCTTGCTTTTAGGTTTTTTTCAGAAACTTTTCTAAGTCATCAATAGACTCTGGCAAAAACTGGAAAAAAATAGTAAAATTCATTTACCTTGTTTGTTTTTGGTTTTTTGAGACAGGGTCTCACTATGTAGTTGAGGCTGACCTCGAACTCACTATGTAGTCCAGGCTGGTCTCGAACTCACAGCAATCCTCCTGCCTCAGCCTCCCAAGTGCTGAGATTACAGGCGTGCACCACCACGCCCTGCTAAAATTCATTTACCTTGAATCCATAAAAAAACATGCTGTTTAGTCATGTTATTATCTCAAGTAAGCATATATATTAGTTCCTATAAAGTTTAAAATTTTTTCTTAAATATTGACTGCAAATAATTTTAAAAATATATAAATATAAAAATATAAATTTATCAAATGCTCACATATTTACCCAGAGTAAGTAGAATGTCATCCTTTGAAGTTTTTTATCCACTCTTCTACATCTCATCTCCATCCTACCAGTTCATGCATAAACCAGTGTTTTACTACTGCCCAGTTTATTGATAAAGGTCATTTTAGATATCATCTGTACCAACAGTGTGGTTACGTACTTCCTTATTTATGTCTCCTCATACACACGTATAAGAATTTCTTTCGGGAGTGTCTTTTGATTGCTGAGTTATAAGACCTGTGTGAACAGCGTTTTATATTTTTGCCATACTGATGGGTGGGATTTGTCTTAGTGAGTTTTGTGCTGCCATTACAGAGTACCACACATGGGAGATTTGTAATGGAAAGAAATGTATGGGCCAACACTTCTGGGTGCTGGAAAGCCCAAGCTTGAGGAAGCAGTGTTTAAAATGGACATTTTTGTTTTTGTGTTTTTTTGCGGGGGGTACTGGGGATCGAACTCAGGTCCCTGTACTTGCAAGGCAGACAACGGAACCACTGAGCTAAATCCCTGGCCCTAAAATGGGCATTCTTGCTATAGCATCCATTCGTAGGAAAGCAAAGAGGAGCCAGAGAGAAAGAGGGACAAAGAAAGAATAAAATGTGGTTGAACTTGTCCCTTTATAAAGCAACCTTTCTGCAGTAATGGTGCTAATCCATTCATGAGAGCAATGACCCCGGGGCCCTACCCCCAACACCACCATACTGAGGTTCAGGTTTCCAACACATGAGCTCTGGGGAACACATTTAACCACAGGAAAACTCCCTTCTTGTAGTTGTAATTTGCATTTCCCTGGTTACTCATCAGGGCACGCATCTTTTGTTCAGTGACCATGTATGCTTACTTGTCAGTTCATTAATGCACTAAAGAGAAGATAAATTTATCCAAATCTTTCAGTTGTTTGGAGTGATCCTTGAGTTTCTTGTCTGCCAAATGTTTAAGATGATTTTAAGTTTATTTACATTGTCTTTATAATAAATTTAGTTTTATGGATTTGGAAAAATACATTTTTAGGTAAATGGTTTTGCATTTAGTCCCTCTGTGTATCAGAAAGGTTTCAGTCCTTAGGACAAGAGCCAGTAGGGTGTGTGTGTGTACATGTGCATATATGTGGATGTACGCATATGTGATTACTAGCCACATAGGGACAGAGGCTGCTAAACCAGTCTGAAGTTGTAAGGCTCACAATCAAGGCCCAAATTCATAAGCCTAGGCCAGTGCTGCTGTCCACATTCAGTGAGGAAAGTCATAAATGGGATGGAACTCAGGAGCACAGGTCGAAGCTGCTGTCCGCAAAAGGATTTTTTTGTGTGTGTGTGTCTCTTTTTTTTGAAAGCATAAGCTTTACTTTGAAGAACTGCTAACTGGTTCAGGCCCCCTGAATTCTCCAGGATAATATGTCTTTCTTTGTTATGTTTTGGTTTTTTTGGTACCAGGGATCGAACTCGGGTCCTTGAACTTGCAAGGCAGGCGGCAGAACCACTGAGCTAAATCCCTGGCCCTAATATGTCTTTCTTGCACCTAAGTGATTAAGGACATTGAATACATGTGCAGAGACACCTTGAAAGCAGTATATAGATTATGTTTGAGCTGAGGACTGTAGTCTATTAAAGATAACATATCAAAAAAGTTATCACTCTGAAAACTTGGCCTGAAATTACATGGGTAAATTCTCCAGAGAAGTGGTACAAAAAAATGACAAATGTAAGAGTAAGGAGGTGCTTGCCAATGAAACTGTAAACCAATAAAATATTGACTAGGTTAGTGTAACAAGGAGAATACAAAAAATAGGGCCCATAATATATTAAAAAATTTTAAACTAAACCCTAAACTATTTTAATTTAATGAGGAAGAGGATAGCTTATCTAATAAATGATATTGGCAAACTATCCATAAATAAAATTGGACTCCAACTTACACCATATACCAAAATATTCACCTATATTAAAGCAGTGATTTTCAGCTGGGAGTAGTATTGGATATCTAAATATATTTTTGATTATTGCAGTGACTGTGTGGTTCTAAAACTTAGGAGGCTAAGAATTGTCAAAAGCACTCCCACTGAACATTACATTAAAGATTGAAATATTAAAAAAAACAAATTCTCTAATAATGAAATTTAGTAGATTATGTGTATGGTCTTCAGACAAGGAAAATCCTAACCAAGACTAGACACAAAAAGGTGAAAGGGCAAACTAGCACACTTTTTTGTACAGTTTGAAAATGTTTAAATAGTAACAGCTAATATAATCAGGAGACAAATGGCAGATCTCATGAACAATATTTGTATAGCACAGGTGACAAAGTACAAGTGACTTTTACAAATTGACCCAGGAGGCAGCTTAGAAAAACACATATGCAATGTGTGCAAAGAGATTTTCACGCAAGGATAGATTCAACTCAGCTATCCTGTATGCAGGACGAAAATGCATGAGTGATAGTCATGGAAGTAAAAATTAATGTAATGAAGTCTTAATGAAATATTACTTTATGGAACAAGAACATTTCTTGCTCTAGTTCATGGGGACCTTTTATTTTTATGTCTTCTTGTTACTTTTATTTTTGGTACCAGGGATTGAACTTGGGTCCTTGCACTTGTGAGGCAGATGGCAGAACCACTGAGCCAAATCCCTGGCCCCTTCTTGTTACTTTTTCTTTTCTTTTTTTTTTCTTTATTTTTTTTTTGGGGGGGGTATCAGGGATCAAACTCAGGTCCTTGCAAGTTGTCTTCTAGTAAAATCTCTTTATAGTTTCTCTAAAACAGACAGTGTTACATTGTGAAAAATGTATCTCTGATATTCATTTAGTTGCATGAACTTGTCCAAGGTCACAGATGTGAAGTTTCATCAGCTAAAATGGAAAGGGTGATTCTAATACGTCTCCAAGCTGTATGGTTTATAGAACAGTTTTTGCATACTGCTTTTTCATATCCATTTCCCCCTCAGGAGCATTTGGATGAAGCAAATGCTGCTCTGGATTCAGCATCAAGACTTACAGAACAGTTGGATGTAAAGGAAGAACAGATTGAAGAACTTAAAAAACAAAGTAGGCTTTTCCCTTTTCCTTTGTTCTCCCCAACAGTGCTCTTGTCGAATCAGGTGTACCCTTCTGCCATGCTTTGGTAGAGCTGAATGAAACCATTGGTGTGTGGCTTCCATTTCCATCTTCTGTACTGGATTTGCTTCAATTTCTGTCCGATCTTTGTGAAATCAGAGTCATTAAGGTGGCCCTGGCTGTCCACTTAATTTTCCTGGATGTTGAGAAAAATGCTGTTGTGTGCCTTGTTACTCTTATAATGAACCAAATTGACTTGACTGATCCAACTTATGGTTATGGCTTTTCCCTGATCAGTTCACATGCATCCTGCCTGAGGCTGTTTTACTGGTTATAGAGGGTGATATTCTCAAGTATAATGGAATAACTTTTTGTGAAATGAAGTGTCTGCATATAACTAGGTTTAAAAAATTTTAGTTTAAATTTTTGTTCTTTATTCTTTGTATCAATGTTAAGAAATTAAAATTTTCCTAATACTGGTATATAGATAATATCTAAAAGTGGCACCAAAAAGTGATGTTTTCAAAATAATATTGAATAATCTCTTTAAATGCAATTAATATTTTATTACTACTACTACTGCTACTACTACTACTACTATTATTATTATTATTATTATTATTATTATTATTATTATTGTACCAGGGGTTGAACTCAGCTCCTTGCACTTGTGAGGCAGGCACAGTGCCACTGAGCTAAATATCCGGCCCTTAATTCTTATTTTAAAGAAAGGCAATACTAAATACAATAAGCTACATAGCAGCCCAAACTACCGGCCTCCTCTGGAGCCACGCTGTTTCCAGCAGACGCCAGTGATTGGCTCTGACACAGCTCCAGGCAGGTGAGTTTTGTGTCATTGCCCCAGCTTGGACTCAGAGCCACCTCTGTGGCACGGCCGGGCCCGAACTACAGGCCTCCTCTGGAGCTGTGCCGTTTCCAGCAGGCACCACTGATTGGCTCTGACACAGCGCCAGGAGCTGTGCAGGTGCCGCTGAGCACTGCCCCCAGCTGTTAGATCCCCTTATTGAGCCAGTCCTTGGACACACTCTGCAGAGGCATGGCAGCTATAAAGGGTGGTGATTGATCCTATTAGATTCCTGATTGTATTGATAGGGATAAAGGATAGGGATTGATTTCATGAGTTGTTTTCTCAATTATGAAAATGAGAATATCTATAAGTCATTAGAGAATCAAAGACTGGGATGCAACGATATCAGGAAGATTTAATGACCCAGAGATTGAAACAAGGGCAACCCAACAGCAAAAATAAAGATGAGAAAACACTTCAGCAAACCACAAAAACAGACTTCCAGTCCACCAATGGCAAACAGTAGGGCAAAGGAGGATGAAAAATCAGATAGTGAACCTCCAGAACACTCAGAACTCACAGCACAAAAGTAAAAAAAACTGATCAATCAAGCTCTAGAAAAATTCAAAACAAATTATTTACCAGATAACCATAGAGATGGTGATCAAAATGAAAGACATGATTCAAGACTCCAGAACAGAAACTGCAAAAAAATGAGCTTAGGAACGTAATAGAGGCCATGAAGGCCCAGCATAAGAAAGAAATGGAAACAATGAATGTCCAACATAGGAAAGAAATGGAATCCATGAAACAGATTCAAATGGATTATCCAGGAGATTGAAAACTCTATTGAAAGCATACGAAACAGAATAAAAGATTGTGAAGATAGAATCTCAGATATAGAAGATAGGATAGTAGACACTGACCATGAAAAGAAAGGTCTCTTAAACACAGTAAGGGAGCATGAAAAATCAATCCAACAACTCCTACATGATGCAAAGAAGAATAACATAAGACTGATAGGTATCCATGAAGTACCAGAAGAAAATGTAAATGACTTAAAAAAGCTGTTCAAAGAATTAATGACAGAAAACTTCACAAACAGAGGGGAAGAATTAGACATACAGATAAGCAAGGCATATAGGACACTGACTAGCCGTGATAAAAAAAAATCTACATCTAGACATACAATAATCAAGATCCCAGAAACCCAACAGAAGAACAAAATACTACAAGCAGTAAGAGAAAAGAGACAAATCTCATGCAAAGGAAAGCCCATCAGAATCACAGCAGACTTTTCAACACAAACCCTCAGGTCAAGGAGAGCCTGGAGTGAGGTATTTCAAGTCCTAAAAGAAAACAACATACAACCAAGACTGATGTATCCTGCAAAACTCTCTTTCAAAATGGACAGAGAAATAAGATACTTCCATGACAAAGAACACTTGAGAAACTTCATGAATACTAACCAGCATTACAAAGAATTTTAAACAATATCCTAGAAAAAGACAACAAAGATCACAACACCAGGAGGCCCAACAGAGAAAATCAAATAGCCAAGGCAAGAAACTAAAAGGACAGGACAAAAAATAAAAAGAGTCAATAAAAGGACAATAACATGACAATAATAAGTCAGTACATTATCAGTTATAACTATAAATGTCATTGGCCTCAATTCACCAATCAAGAGTAATAGATTGGCAGAATGGATTAAGAAGCAAAATCCAACAATATGCTGTATACAAGAAACACACCTAGTGAAAAAAGAAGCCCATAGACTGAAAGTGAAAGGATGGAAAAGAATTCTCCACGCGACAGGAGCCCAGAAAAAAGCAAGCGTAGCAATCTTATTTGTAGACAAAGCAAACTTCAAACCAAAACTGATTAAGAGAGACAAAGAAGGCCACTACATCCTTGTAAAGGGAACAGTCCAAGTAGAAGAAATGACAATCATAAACATATAAACATATATGCACCAAATATAAATGCCCCCAACTATATAAAACAAATATTAAGTAACATGAAAAACCAAATAACCACTAATACAATGTTAGTGGGGGATCTGAATACCCCACTATCACAAATAGACAGATCATCTAGGCAAAAAAATCAACAATAAAATACTAGAACTGAACCAAGCTTTTGAACGCATGGACTTATTAGACGTCTATAGTGTTCCACCCCACAAAATCAGAATATACATTCTTTTCGGCCACACATGGGTCATTCTCCAAGATAGATCACATACTAGCTCACAAAACAGGTTTGAATAAATGCAAAAAAATTGAAGTTATTCCCTGTATATTATCAGATCACAGTGCAGTAAAGCTGGAGATCAATAGCATAAGAAACTGTAGGAACTTCACAAACACATCAAAATTGAACAACACTCTCCTGAACAATCAATGGATCACAGAGGAAATTAAAGAAATCATACAGTTTTTACAAATAAACAAAAATGCCAATACAACATACAGGAATCTATGGGACACAATGAAAGCAATTCTACATGGAAAATTCATAGCACTGAATGCGCACATTACCAAAACAGAGAGCAAGCTCAAATAAACAACCTAATGATGACTCTTAGACTCCTAGAAAAGCAAGAGCAAGAAAAACCCAAAGCTCGAACAAGAGAGGAAATTATAAAGATTAGAGCAGAAATCAATGCAATGGAAACTAAGAAAATGATACAAAAAATAAATGAATCGAAGAGTTGGTTTTTTGAAAGAATAAATAAAATTGATAAACCCTTAGCAAACCTTATCAAAAAAAGGAAAGAAAAGGCTCAAATTCATGCAATCAGGAATGAAAAAGGCGAAGTCACAACAGATCCCACAGAAATCCAGAGGATCATTAATAACTACTATGAGAACCTGTACTCTAATAAAATGGAAAACACAGAAGAAATGGACAGATTTCTAGATACTTATGAATTACCAAAGTTGAATGAAGAAGATAAAAACATTTTAAACACCCCAGTCACAATAAGTGAAATTGAAAATGTAATTAAAAACTTACCAACAAAGAAAAGCCCAGGTCCTGATGGATTCACTGCTGAGTTTTACAAGACGTTTAGAGAAGAACTACTGCCATTACTCTTCAGACTTTTCAATGAAATTGAAAGGGAAGCAATACTTCCAAATTCATTCCTGGAAGCAAGTATCACTTTGATTCCCAAACCAGGGAAAGATGTAACTAAAAAAGAGAAATACAGGCCAATCTCTTTAATGAATATAGATGCAAAAATCCTCAATAAGATACTAGCAAACAAAATACAGAGGATCATCAAGAAGATCATACATCCTGACCAAGTCAGATTTATTCCAGGGATGCAAGAATGCTTCAACATATGTAAATGAATAAATATAATACACATACAGTGTATATATATAGTTATATTATATAACAAAGTCAAGGACAAGAACCACAAGCTCCTCTCGATAGATGCAGAAAAAGCATTTGACAAAATTCAACTCCCATTCATGATAAAAACCCAGCAAAAAATTGGAATAGATGGTCTATGTCTCAACTCAATAAAGGCTATCTATGAAAAACCAACAGCCAACATCATATTAAATGGCCAAAAACTGAAAACCTTCATGTTAAAATCAGGAAGAAGACAAGGGTGCCCATTATCACCATTCTTCTTCAATATAGTTCTGGACACATTACCCACAGCAATTAGACAAGAGAAAGAAATTAAAGCAATAAAGATAGGAAAGGAAGAAATTAAGTGGTCATTATTTGCTAATGATATGATACTCTACATTGACGACCCAAAAAACTCCACCAAAAGACTTCTTGACTTAATTGACTCTTTTAGCACAGTAGCTGGATACAAGGTCAACACCCAAAAATCAATAGCCTTCTTGTACACAAACAACAGACTCACTGAGAAAGAAATTGGGGAAACAATTCCTTTCACAACAGCACCCCCAAAAAATGAAGTATCTGGGAATCAATCTACTGAAAGAAGCAAAAGACCTCTACACTGAAAACTACAGCACTCTGAAAAAAGAGATCAAAGAGGATATAAGAAAATGGAAAGATCTCCCCTGCTCCTGGGTAGGAAGAATCAATATAGTGAAAATGGCCATACTACCAAAACTGCTATACAGATTCAATGCAATACCAATTGAAATCCCAACACTATACTTCGCAGAACTAGAAAGAAGAATCCAAAAATTCATTTGGAACCCTAAGAGACCTAGAATAGCAAAAGCCATCCTAGGCAACAGACACATGGCAGCGGGTATAACAATTCCCAATTTGAAACTATACTACAAAGCCACTGTGATAAAAACAGCATGGTACTGGCAAAGAAACAGACCTGAGGATCAGTGGAACAGATTGGAAGACACAAAAACAACTCCAGATGCACTCAGCTACGTCATCTTTCACAAAGGAGCTGACCATCCTCAGTGGAGGAAAGATAGCCTCTTTCATAAATGGTGTTGGAAAAACTGGATTTCAGCCTGCCAAAGATTAAAACTAGACCCTTATCTGTCACCATTCACTAAATTAAAATCCAAGTGGATTAAAGATCTAAATATAAAAAAAAAACACTAAACTTGCTGGAAGATAAGTTGGGCAGAACTCTGGAAGACATTGGCATAGGAACAGACTTTATGAACAAATCATCAGTAGCATGGGAACTAGCAGAAAGAATTAACAACTGGGATCTCATCTTATTAAAAAGCTTCTGCACTGCAGAAGAAACCATCAACAACTCAGAGATATCAACAGAACTAAGAGACAACCTACAATATGGGAAAAACTTTTTACCAGCTGCTCCTCAGACAAAGGACTATTATCTAAAATATATAAAGAATTCAAAACAACCAGCCGCCCCAAATATAAAGACCCAATTAAAAAATGGGCATCTGAAATGAACAGACATTTCTCAGACAAAGAAGTAAAAGCAGCAAGTAAATATGTGAAAAAAATGCTCCACATCACTGGTCATTCGAGAGATGCAGATGAAAACAACACTGAGATTTCACCTCACCCCACAAAGAATGGCTGCTATCAAGAAATCACACAACAAATGTTGGTGCGGTTGTGGGGAGAAAGGAACCCTTCTCCATTGTTGGTGGGAGTGCAGACTGGTGCAACCACTATCTAAGTCAATAAGGAGATACCTCAAAGAACTAGGATTAGAGGTTCCATTTGACCCAGCCATCCCTCTGTTGGGTATCTTTCCAAAAGAATTAAAAGAATCATACCACAGTGATATATGCACACCCATGTTTATAGCGGCACAGTTTGTAATAGCTAAAACTTAGAAGCAGCTCATCTGCCCATCAGTTGGAAACTGGATAAAGATGATGTGGTTTTTCTATAAAATGGAATATTACTCAGCCATAAAGAATGAGAAAGTAGATTCATAGGTAAATGGGTACATTTTGAGGATATACTCCTAAGTGAAATAAATAAGTCACACATATGCAAATACTGAATAGTTTCTCTGCTGTGAAAAACTAAAATAGTACTCAAGATCCTAACAGGACAATTAGCAATGTAAAATAGGAAGAAAAAGAGCAAAGGTGCAGGGACAGTGAGAAGGATAGGGAAAGGGTAATAAGGGAAAAGGAAAAAAATATGAGAAAATAAAAATGGATAATGTAAAAATGGAATTAAAGTGTTTGAAGGTGGGGAGGGAAGGAGGGGGTGAAGGGAGGGCGGGGACAAGGGGAAAAAATGAGAACCAAGACCTGGCATGTAGAGGTGTGCAAGATCCCATTAATGAATGTAACTGTACTGTCTACCTAGAATGTACCAATAAATTCAATTTAAAATTAAAAAAAACAAAACAGCAACAACAACAACAAAAAAAAGCAAAACAATAAGCTACACAAACACAAAGCCTGAACTACAGAAGGGCTTTCTATGGCCACATATGGTTTTATTCGAGTACACATTTACAGAATAAGTACTTAGAGATATATTAATAGAAAACTACTCCAAATGCTTATCTTGTCATGAGCCTTTTAAGCATCACCATACTTACTACTGAATGCACCTAATTTCAGAAGTTTTAATCTGATCTGGGAAAATGAATTATCCTAAAACTTAACCTGGCTACCTGGTTTCTTTCTAAGTTGGTTTTTATGATTGTAGATGGGGCTTTATGTGCAGACACTGATCATGCTTTTCTTTCTGTCTTTCTTTTCCTTTTTTTGGTACCGGGGATCGAACTCGGGTCCTTGTGCTTGCGCGGCAGGCAGCAGAACCACTGAGCTAAATCCCCGGCTTTCTGCCTTTCTTTGATGCTAGTAAAATATCCCATAGGCCCTATCCATTCCCTAAGATGAGCTCAGATTATCAGGGAGACAGGGAGTTCATGGGGTGTTTTTGAATGTAACAGCTGACAATGGTGGCATAGCCTCACTTAATCTCTGATTTAAGGTGACCTGAAGTTAAGGCCATTCCAGGGCTGCATTTAGTAGGTAATGATTCAAGGTGACTGGAAAGGTGATAATGGAACCTGGAAATCAACTCGAGGTGTCTGTGTTGGCACAGCAACAACAAGGCTTATAATTAAGGAGTTAGAAACACATTCTGGGCTGGGAATTTAGCTCAGTGGTGCCATGCCTGCTTTGTAAGCTCAAGGTCTTGAGTTCGATCCCTGGTGCAGAAAGAAAAAAAGAAAAGAAAAGAAAGACATTCTACCCAACATAAAACAAAAATTAGAATTAGACAAAAAAAGGAAGTAAAACAGATACTGTCAAACCAAGAAGAGTGATGTGGACGCAAAGTAGACAAGTAGGTAAGAGCCACTGAGGTATGGATGCTAACGGAGAAGGTTAGTTCAGCTAAATCTAGAAGGCAGGAAATGGGAGATTTTTAGGATTACAAATGATAGTAGTTATAGACACAAGGTAGTTGTCCTCAAAATAATTTGTTCTGAGGCTCGTTACTGTCCAACTGAAAGTCCTTTGTAAGAGTTGACCAGCCTAGGAACTCTAAATCTAGGGAGGGCCTGGAAATGAGCAGCAAAGAGGCAAGGTATAATGAGTACCTATTATGGATACTTGATATAAAAGACTGTATTGTATTATTTAGTCTTATCTTACTTACCATTCATAAACAGCCCCAAAGTAGTATTAGTTTCGTTTTTATAGGTTAAAGAAACTGAGACTTGTCTGATCTCTTTACACATGACCAAAGCTCATGATCTTTCCACATTACTGTATTCCTGTTGGAAAATGGTTGTCATCTGACTTTTATTCTGAATATTTCCATCTCATTTGAAGATGTGTTAGTATCCACTGCTTTGTGCCTCACTGTTGAAATGGTTGTCTTTACCAAGGGGCAGCATTTAATGAGAAAGCAATCTGAAAAGGAGGCAAGGGGCCAGGGTTGCCCAGACAGGAAGGGGACGAACATGGTTCTGTTACATCTTTAAATTATTTTGCCCTTTGCAGCTTTTCCCAACAATCTGTTTTCTTACATTACCTCAGTCCTTAATACTGCTTTACAGCTCTAAACACAAATGTGATTTTATTTTCTCAAAGCTCTACTCTTGATAATATAAAATACCCTTGATTAGGTTCTCATTTCAAAAAGCATCAGTATATATTTTCTTTCATAAATCATTCAGTACTTTTTTGATGTTATAATTCTGAACTTTTTTTCTGTACTTTATTTTTAACACAGAACTTGGCCAGATAACCAAAGTTTTTGCCAGGAGCAGCAATTTTGAAAAAGACAGAATGGTTTTTGTTGCAAGAATTGTACATGGAAACTTGTATTATGGGAGCAAAATATTGTTTTACTTCTAAGCATCTATAGGGTAATGATTAGATGACACACAGTTTCAACATTTAAGCAATAAAAGGAAACTCATTTTAAAAACTGGTGTTTTATTCAAAATCTTGGTTATATCATTGTTTCCAGAGATGTGATGATTCAGTCTGGTCAAATACGAAAAGAGAGCTGGTGTCTGTGACACCAATATTAAAGAGTAGAGTCTAACTGTTTCAGTCCCTCTTATAGTACATAATTGTTAATGTCATGTGTGCAGCTGTGTTTATGAGTCAGGGTCCTTCTAGTCCTATATGAAAAATATAATTATAGGTGCCTTGTCAGGCTGTATAAATATGTAATAAGAACCAACTGCTTGACTTCCCTGTTAAGCACTGTGTGGAAATCTAGGTAGGATTCCCTTCTCAGTGTTTCTATGGAAATGTCATGTAGGAATGAGAGACTGTAAGTTAGAAATATAAGACAGTGGCACCCAACAGTCAGAGGTCACAACTCATTGCATGTGTAGTTCTTGTAGAGACCCAGTCAGGCAGGACCATGCAGCTTTCCATGGAGGAAGTGAATTTGAAGAGAGCCACAAGTGAGATTTCACTTTGAATGTATAAGAATTATTTAAAACTGTAAGAATAAAATATTTAAAATTAACTTATACACTTCTCCCCTGACTCTTCCCACCTCCAGGTAACAATGAAAAGAAACTCTAAGATTATATAGGTACAATATTTTAATAGATAATGGCTGGTAAGAGAATTAATTGTTATTCTTCCTTTTAGAGATTATTCTTTTAGCATTTTACCAGGAATTGTTATTTTTCAATATAGTTCCAAAGAGATTTCACATGGCATTCTATATTTTATTGCTTTTTAAACATACACTAGCCTATGAAACAAATAAGAATTGTCTTCTCTTAAGAATTTTGAAGTTGATCAGACATCACAATTTCCATGGAATTGTTATTGATGAGAAAATAAACATGTATGTAAACCTAGACTGTAACTGTTAGATGATGGTTATTTTCCTTTTCTGTTTCTTTTTTTTTTTCTGGTGTTATTTTTTAGATAAATTCCTGATGAACTGAAAATGATTTGATAAATTGAAATAGAAAATACAAGATTGTTCTAGTTTTGATAACTATTATTCAAAAGAGGGGTGAATTGGGCCAGGGATTTAGCTCAGTAGTGCCATGCCTATCTCACAAGCATGAGGTCCTGAGTTCAATCCCCAGTACAAAAAAAAAAGTGGTGAATTTTATGGTATACAAAGAATAGTAAGTTTTCATAAGCAGTAGAAATATACTGTCTTTGTGAAAATCTCTTAGTGTATCTGCTAGTTCACACCTGTATCTTCAAGGGCTCTGTAACTTCTTTTTTAAAAGAAAGTTTAGTGACTGCTTTTAAAAGTCTTATATGAGTTGAGAATGGAAAATTTCCTTAGAAAATTTTTTAAAAGAATATCTAGAGGAAGATATAAAATGAGTCTCAGTAAAACTTACTGTAATATGCAACATAAAAACGTTGTTTTAAAACTACAAATATATAAGAAAATTTTCATGGAACTACTGTTACAAATGGCATGAGATACTTTGTATGAGAAAAAGCTTTATTTCTGTCCAGGTGTGAACAGAGTCTGAAATCAGGGGCAGATTTCAGTAGTTAGCTGAGAAGGAAATTTAGGTTTATGTAAGTATTGAAGGGGCTAAGGAATCTGGAGTGAAATGTTTATGATAGAGGGTCCAAGGATGGTCAGCGCATGTGCATTCAATACTGGACTCCTTGGCACAGGGGCGATTGTATATTCCATCTTAAATTTTCTTTATGACCATCTATTTTGTTTACTGAGATAGTAGGGACCTTATTAGTAGTTTCTTGTTGTTTGTAGAGGTCTGGATGTTTGCTCAGAGGCCAGGCATGACAACTACCTTCATAGTGCTTAATGGTAGAATTCTTATTTTAAATAAAGACATTCTGTTTTTCAGGATATGTTTTATATATAAGGAAACATATATGGTCCTATGGAACACAGGCTCTATACATTCCCTAATGCTTTGTTACCCACATTTTTTCCGGATGTCCTTATAGATGTTTTGGGCAAACTGGTGATTTTAGAGGAAATACTGTATATAAGAAATATCAGATACAGTTTTCTAAATTGCCATAAGTGATTAAAAGTTATTTATGATTATTTAAACATATGGATTTAATAGACAATGCTAAAATTTGTATTAAGAAAAAAGTATATCAATTAGATAAATAATCTCCAACTCATTGGTCACATTTTAAAATATGTTTATGTGTAACATCTAAACTGAACTATATTTTAGAAATCAGAGTTTTTAAAAATGAGTTTCTCTTAAGTTTAAACAAAAATAAATTGTGTATGGATGAGAATGTTTTCAGATGTTTTGTGTACTTTCCTTCCTTTATAGGTGAGTAAATTCAGAACATAATTAATTTATTCTTCTTGACCTCCCCAGCTATTCTTCCTTCCCAGACAGAAGTAATCATTCTTTCATTAATTACCAAATACTCATTGTTTATCTGCTTTTTAGCAAGCAGTATAGTCAGCACTGGAGATACAAAGACAGAGGTTTCTAACTTAATTTACTAAAATTATTTGTCTCAGAATCTACTTCCTGCTTTGTGAATTTTATTCAGAAGATGTCTTTATCATTCACAGTTTTTGGTGGTGTTTTTTGAGATGGAGTCTCACTATTTTGTTTAGGCTGAGCTTCAAATCGTGGACTCAAGTGACCCTCTTTCCTCAGCTTCCACTGAGTACCTGAGACTATGGGTGTAGGCCATCATCCCCTGATCTTTTTTTTTTTTAATGGGGTCAGGGATGTAGTTCAGTGGTGCCACACCTGCCTGACAAGTGCAAGGTCCTGAGTTCAATCCTGGTACTCAAAAAAAAAAAAGATTCTAAAAAATAAAACAGTATTGTGTTACTTCTCTATTATGTTCTAAGAAAGCTCTGTCTTATTCAAAGGCACTGTGAGCCACATGTAATTTTCAGGGTTTTTTTTGTGGCCACATTAAAACAGTAAAAAGATGCAGATGAAATGGCAATAATTTTAATAATATATTCTATATAACCCAGTATACAGTATACCCAAATTGATACTTTGACATGTAATAAGTTTAAAATTATTAGTTATAGAGGAAAGTAAGTAGGAGAAGGAGGATCTCAGAGAAAGGGAAGTGGAGCTAGCGTGGGAGAGTTTGACCTTTGTTTCTCTGCTCCCTTTCTGTGTCCTTGGGGAAGAGAAGAGGTGAATAGAAGTAAAGAACTTCCAGTATTTACTCTGGCTTCTGCTTTAACTTGTGAGTAGGAAGTTAAAACAATGGCAAGAGATTAACTTTCTTATTTCATATTCTTCCTCTGAATAGTCGCTAGTTCTGTTCAAATTCAGAACTAGCTGTATACATATGCATATGAAGAATCTAAAATGAAATGCCTTTGCTCAGACTTTAGTGTGTCTTGTTCATATGTGTCTCCTGTTTTCCCTGATCTTTTATGTTCAAGTTAAATTCATTACTAGAAAGACAGGAAAGGAAAAGTTTATAGTTGATTTTCTAAACACAGACCTTGCTCTTATCACTATTTGGTAAACTTAGGCTGTAATATGAGTGACATTTTATAATTTGGAATTTTTCACTTTAGAAAAACCACAAATCATTGCAGACCATTAAACTCAATATTTTATATTTGCATTTATTATTTAAATCAGAATTTTCAGCATTGTACCGGACAGACTAAAAATACAACTAAACAAATCTGATCTCTAAGGCTCAGAGAGAACATCTTTTAGGAAATAATTTGGGAACTACATCAGGAAGGATGAATAAATAAGTGCTGATTGACGGAAAAGGGTTTTCTAGGCAGAAGAGAAAATACTGCAAAAATGTGTAGTGGGAAATGAGAGTCCAGAAATACACATTTATGGTGAGTTGATTTTCAAAAACTTTGTGGAAAGAAGGTTTTTTTGGCCATATAATGCTGGAACTACTGGATATCCCCATGTAAAAGAACAAAGTTGGACCATAAATGAACTTGATATGAATGATGAACATAAATTTTAGTATCAAAACTGTAAAATTCTTAGAAAAAGACATAGGAGCAGATCATGCTAGTGAGTTAGGTGGATAATATCTTAGCACAGGCAACAAAGGAAAATTATACTGGATTTCATGAAAATAAGTTTTTGTGTTTCAAAGCATACCATTAAGAAAGAGGAATGACAGCCCCCAGAATGGGGAGAAATGTTTACAAATCATGCATCTGATAAGAGAATTTATATCCAGCTACTACTAGGAAAATGCATAGGTCGTATGTAGAAAGAGGTCAAAGATGTGTTTGGTATGTGAGTAAGGTTCCTGATTTGAAAAACAGAGCTCTGTTATAGAATAGTATCTGGTTCATTTCCTTTAGAACGAGAACTTGTAATTACCTTAAAATAAATAAGCCTTTCTCCCGCTTTCCCCCAACCATCCACTTCTTAGATAACAAGTATGAACTCTGTTCAACTGAGAGTTCCTTAGTCTGGGAATCCTTCACCCTGTGGCATTGTTAGCTTATGAACTGGTTGTCTTCTATTGTGATTCTAGATTTTGTCTTTAAAGTGCTGGAATTCCACTACCCCACTAAAATTTTCCAGATTTTGCTTACTTTTCAAATAAGAATTTAAAAATTGTCCCAATTGAGTCATAAACTCTTATAACATAATTTGTATATTAGTATTTCTTTTTTTTAAATTTTTATTGAGGTTATTGGTACAATCTAGGTATACAATACAATTACATTCATCATTGGGATTCTGGACCTTTACATAATAGGTCTTGATTCTCATTTTTCCCCTTGTCCCTGCCCTCCCTTCACCCCCTCCTCCCCTCCCCATTTACAAACACTTTATTTCCATTTTTTCATTTTCTTTATTTT
>NW_022900933.1:31533297-31544538 GCF_012274545.1 Fukomys damarensis | reverse complement strand
CCTTTTGGTTTAATCTCTGAATTATCACCCAAATCTTCCGGATATAGTTGTACCCTAGCTTCTGTGTCTCTAACGACCCCCAGACATTCTCATCTTCATAACATCATAGAAAACAGCTCATCAAATCAACGGCAGTTTTACCCCTTCATTTTAATTTTTGTTGTCGGACTGTCCTTGGTTTAATCTCTGAATTATCACCCAAATCTTCCGGATATAGTTGTACCCTAGCTTCTGTGTCTCTAACGACCCCCAGACATTCTCATCTTCATAACATCATAGAAAACAGCTCATCAAATCAACGGCAATGTTTTACCCCAACTGATACAATCAGCAACACATTAAGATCAAGCACAACTTGGGCACTGACCACCTGTGGTAGTCACTAGTCTATCACCCTTAAATCATTTGAATTAAATTGAAATCAAGAAGCAGTCCAGAACATGTCTGCAGTGAACAAACTTTTCAATATAGTGTATTTACCATTTAATGGCTCAGAGCGAGGATGCAAGACCCCTGATCTCAGTTAGCTGATTGCTGAACCCATGGCGCTGACTGACCTTGGGCTGCAAGGCCCAGATTGAGTTCGCCATCCTTCTGAATGGTTGAACTCCGCAATGTTCTATTACAGGTTTCCCACGCCCTTTCTTTAAAGATGTTCAAAGTTGGGAACTCAGAAAAATACCCTCGATGACCACCTCTGTCTTTGCAGAGTGGGTCCAAAGACTGGCACAGTCAGGAGGTCTGAGAGTGCGGGGGGCGGGGCTTATCGCTACCTTCCCGGCGCTTGAGCGATGTCGGCTGGGTGGGGAGCAGGCGTGGCTCTCCTTCCCGCGGTGGATCGGGGCCCAGGCTTCTTCCCGGAGCTTGAGCGATGGCGGCTGGGTCGGGAGTCCATAATTTGTATATTAGAGTCAATAATCTGAATTGTTACTTTTCATGCCCCCAGAATACTTAGCCATATCAGTTATGCCTTCAGCTATGACCTTAGTTGTGTTAGATGTTCTTATGCAGTTCATCAAAAACAGAGTCCAGTCAGGAAAACAGAAGAAGGAAAATCTAAAATTTAAAAAAAATACTCTGTTAAGGAATCAGTTAAGTTGCTGGGAGTAAACCATTGGGAATAAGGTAATTTCTAAGGTAATCTAGGTAATTTCTGTATCAGAGAGCTTAGTTCTGGGAGCCAAAGAAGAGAAAAAAGTAATTGAATATTCCCAGTTAGAATAGGGCATACATTCAAAGTTCATAGTAATGATCTCATAAGTCTAATTATTATATTTTTATTATAACATATTCCTCCAGTTAATAGCTGTCTTTATTCACATGCTTTAAACAGATGAGCTCCAACAAGAAATGTTGGATGATGCACAGAAGAAATTGATGAACTTAGTAAACAGCACAGAAGGAAAAGTGGACAAGTATGGCTTTACCTTTTAACTTTTTTATATTTTGTAGAGATGGCTTTTGTGGTTAAACAGTTTCTACATGTAGATGTTTGTAAGTGATTACATTTTCAGAAACATTTTCTTTTCTTTAATAAGGAGAAATATCAGTAGTTTTAATGGAAGTCAGCAAAATGATGTTCTACTATTTTTTTCCCTTTACTGTCCATACATGGACATATCTTGCTCAAATGTGTTAGTTTTGTACCTAAGAGTATATCAATACTCTCTCATTTAATATTTTTAAAAATTTAGGTATTATCAGCAAAATTTTAATACATAGGAAAATAGGGAAAGACAATGGTGAAACACAAGAATAGTTATCACCATGTAAGTGTCTGCTCCAAGGGAACATGAGCCCTGACAGACAGTGAAAATTACCAGTGAGGCACCTCCTCAGTAGGTTATTGGATTGAAGAAAATAAGTGATGTTTAACAGATATACATTTGGGGTTATATGAGATATTCCTAATTGGGTTTGTCAAGATTTTCTTATAAGCTCCTTTGAAGTATTTTATTGTTCATTGTTTTTGTAGTTAAATATTTAATTGATTAAGTACAATCACATTTTTGGGGACACTCCATGTGCAGTTGGTGTAAGCTTTTTCTTCCTTCATTTCCAGAGTCCTTATGAGAAATCTCTTCATTGGTCATTTCCACACACCAAAAAATAAGCGTCATGAAGTGTTCCAGTTAATGGGAAGCATCTTGGGTATTAAAAGGGAGGAAATGGAGCAGGTAATTAGACAGTGACAGCCATTCTGTATTCATTTATTGTTTATTTTCCTGAATATATTTATAACTAAAATAGTGTCATCAAAGATTGTTTCTTTTTACTATGTGTAACTTTTACTTAATTTCCTCAGTGATGTAAAAATGGAATCATTTTGTTCTACATTGAAGAGATATATCCAGTTTGTATGTATAGTTTAAATATTTTGCAGTTTAAAAACCAGTTCTCGTATCAGGATGCTGAAATTTTGAATTACAGTACCCCAAATTGTATTTGAGATTGGGCTTAGGATGGAATTTTATCCTATTTGTTGCCTTTGTCAATAGTAGGAAACACTTACCAGAAATTGGATTAAAAGCTTGATTTGCCAGTATCTGAAATCATGTAAAAATGACTATCTTTTCTCATATTGATAATATTTTTCTGTTTTAAAACAATCCTGCAGTTGCTTAATGAAGATCAGGGAGGTGTCACTAGGTGGATGACTGGGTGGCTTGGAGGAGGATCGAAAAGTGTCCCCAACACTCCACTGAGACCAAATCAGCAATCTGTGGTTAATAGTGTAAGAGCTAATTTTATTTTTGTTAAATATGAATGATGAAATTTGTATATTGCACTTATTTGCAAAGAATCAGTTTTTTTCTTTTAGGGTATTTTATGTAGCCATTTTATTATTTTGGAGTTGAGGAAAAAGATTTAGAGATAACAACCAGTTTTAATAATTTGATTGCATATAGGTTTTATTTTCACTTTTTAATGGTACTTTTGTTTTTTAGAGTCTTTACTGTTCTTTTATATGTGTTTGATTCTGGTACCTCAGGCAATCTTTCTGCAAAATTAAAGCAGTTAATTAAAGCCTCTGTTAAAGAGGCTTTATTTTACTCATTTCTGCTTGTTGCAAGTCACTGAGCTTGTGCCACCTACTCAGCCGGGCTCTGCCCCAGGCATTGTAAGCACTGGGGATGCAGCTGAGAACTAGCAGGAGCGGGCACCTGCCCTGCAGCCTGTGTGGCAGGAGGAGGCAGCTAGGATGCCCGGTGTGCAACAGTGCTGGGCGAATGGTAATGGAATTTAACAATACTGTGGGAATGTAAGGTTTCTTTCTTTATTTTTAATAAAGAAAGCACATAGGTTAGGATAAAGGCCTATTTTTGTTGGATAGCATAAAATTTAATTTAAACAAAAGAAATTCATTACATTATTTTAATTTGACAGTGCTACTAGAGATCTTTTGCAGATCTTTCAAAGATTATGTTTAATACTTTTTTCACTTGATACAATTTTTCATGTTATTAAAATGAACAGACTTCATGTGTTAAGTGCCACTAATGATAAGAAATGAGAGTCCTCAGTTGGCTAATTCTGATTATAATGTTTGAAATGAGTGTTGTCATCAAAGATTATTAAATTGTTGGGCTGGGGATTTAGTTCAGTGGTACCACACTGGCCTGGCAGGCGCAAAGTCCTGAGTTCAATCCCTTGTACCAAAAGAAGAAAAAAAGATTGTTGTTAATTTGCAGTAGCTACATATGAAACACTAGAATGGTCTGTAAAGCTGTTTTGTAAAAAGGAAAAAGATTCAAATGGCATGATTAGTATTTAACATTGAATTATAATACTTGGTACATTTTCTTATCTGTAGTGAATATAATTTTATTATCTAGCCTAATAAAGTATTTTTTCTTAGTCTTTTTCAGAACTTTTTGTTAAATTTCTAGAAACAGAATCTCATCCATCTATTCCACCACCAAAGCTTTCTGTTCATGATATGAAACTTCTAGGTTCACCAAGAAGGAGAGAACTAAATTCAAATGTATCAGAATCCTTGAAAGGTAAAACTAGATGCTTATTTCTTTTCTACAGTGTTAAAAATTGAATGTTTAACTTTATGATTTTGCTTTATAGTGATATTAACTAAATTAGTGTTATTGTAAATGTGTGACAGTGACTTCTAAAATTCTAATAAGGCGTCAAATTTTTGCTTTCTGTGTTGTAACAATCTGATATTTAATTGGCTTAGAATTTAAATAGTATAAACAATCTTCCCTTTGTATATCAGATGCTGTAGTTCTGTCTATGCATGAACTACTTTGAGTTATTCCTTTGGACATGGTAGTAAACTGGTTAAACCTTTGCCTGGTCATCTGTTTTCTTCTCTGAGTAGCGGTGCTGTTTACTAATTAGAGTTAGATACTGAGTTTATAGTTTAAGAAAGGGTTTCCCCTTGGAAAATCTAAGTGTTATAATCAGCCAAACTTTGACATGAAAATAATACATGCTCAATTTAGCAAACTAACTTAGACCTCTAAGAATATCATGAAGCATTCTGACATGTTGAAAGCTCTGCCTGGATGACCTACCCTAATAGGTTGTATGGTCTTATCACTGACATTGACATGTAGTAAAATTTGTTGAGTTGAAATTGAATTATCTATTAGACCATTTATAATTTCTTTATTTTTTTTATTAGTATATGTTTTCAATATATGATATTTACATTTGTTTTGGGGAATTGACGTATATCACTTTTGGTCCTCCCCTTACCCCACCCCTTTTCTGATCTCCTAGCTATTCCAAAAACTTTGCCTTCATTTCACTATTTATATTGTAAGTTCTTATATAAGAGAAAACATGAAATATTTAATTTTCTGCGTCAGATTTATTTAACTTAATATTATGGTCTCAAGATCCATCTAGCCAGGAGTGGTGGTGCACACCTGATACTCCAGCACTAGGAAGTCTGAGGCAGGCGGATCACTGTGAGTTCAAGGCTATCCTAGATTACACAGCAAGGCCCTGCCTCAAAAAAACAACAAAAAAAGTTTTCCTATGAATGATATAAATTAATTATTTATGACTGAATAAAATTTGATTGTGCATATATACCACATTTTCTTTATTCATTTGTTCATTGATAGACTTCTAGGCTGTTTCCAGAGCTTAACCACTGGAAGGTTTCTTTTTTAAAAAAAAAAAACTTTGTATTTTAATATAGGCTGACTAAAGGTATATGTTATTATATATTCTTTAATTTATATCATACATATATTTAAATTTACTTCAGTATTTATATTCTGCAATCTTAAAAACCTCTGTGGTTATTAGACAAATGTTTCTATTTTCTGAACTTTTATAGAAAGATAAAGTAGTAAAATCAATCTGTTTACATATTTCACTGCTAAATTTAATGAAAAGACATAACTTTATCTCAGAGGTATAGAAACTACTAAATTTTTTTTATTTATTGTACCAGTTTACATTCCCACCAACAATGTAGGAGGGTTCATTTTTCACCATAGCCTCCCCAACATTTGTTATTATTTGGTTCCTTATTGATAGCTGTTCTTTCTACTGTAAGATGCTATCTCTGTGTAGTTCCAGTTCTCATTTCTCTAAAGGCCAGTGAAATTGAAGTTGAAGTCATTTTTTCAAATTTTGGCTTTTTATACTTAGGGTATCTACATGCAGAAGATTGAAGGTAGACCAGTGTCTCTCACTATCTACTAAACTGAAATTAAAGTGAGTCAAAGATCTAAATATTAAAACAGAAACACATAATCTGTGGAAGATAAAATGGGTAAATCTTTCAAGTCATAGGCATAGGCAAGGCTGAATAGAATCTCAGTTGCACAAAAAATAACATCAGGGCTGGGGATTTAGCTCACTGGTTCCGCCTCTTGCCTTGCAAGCACAAGGACCCGAGTTCAATCCCCAGTACCAAAAATAGTAATATAAAAAAATAACATCAAAAGTCAACACTTGGGGGGCCAGGGACTTAGCTCAGTGGTTCTGCACCCTGCCTTTCAGTCACAAGGTCCCGAGTTTGGTCCCTAGTACCAAAAACAAAACAAAACAAAAAGTCAACACTTGGGATTATATCAAACTAAAAAGCTTCTACACAGAAAAGGAAACAACCAACAGAATAAAGTGACAAACCTCAGAATGGGAAAAAAATTTTTCCAGGTATACCTTGGACAGAGGACTGATATCTAGAAAATATAAAGAACTGAAAAAATTTAGGACTCCCCCTCAAAATAAAAGACCCAAAAAAAAAAAAAAAAAACAGGAGCTGAAATGAACAGATACTTCTCAGAAGAAATACAGAAAGGTCCATAAATACATGAAGAAATGTTCAACTTTGCTGGCCTTTAGAGAAATGTAAATTAAAATATTACCCATCTGTATTTCATAGATCTCTGGCTGTGGGGTACATAAACTAGTAACGTATGAATTATGTTTACTTGGGAGCCAAATCTAGAAATGGAAAACATGTAAAGAATTGTTTTTATGAGAAATTACCAAAAGTTAACTTTAAACAGATTTCCATAAGTCAATATTTATATTTAGAAATTAAGGAATATTTGTGCTTTTATTTTGAATAATTAAAGTCCCAAAACAGTGCTCAAGACCAGTGTATTTATTAACAGTGTAGAATTTTAAAGTTGATAGTAGTGATAATAGCTATGTATGTTAATATGACAATATAGCAAGAGCTTTTTAATGGTACTATATTCAGAGTGTTATTTCAATTTAACTTTTTTGTGATGAACAGAGACTAAATGCTCCACCTTCTATCTTCTAGATACAGCAGAATCCAGGGCTGGTAGAAGAACAGATGTGAGTGTATTCTTGGCTCCCCGCTCTGCAGCGGTGCCTCTTGTTAACCCATGTGGACTTGGGCCTGGTGCACCTGGCCATCTTCTTTTGAAGCCCATCTCAGATGTGCTGCCCACATTTACGCCTTTGCCAGTGTCACCTGACAACAGTGCTGGAGTTGTACTAAAAGACCTTTTAAAGCAATAGGTGATTCTCTAGCCAGAGATGTTAAGCACTTTAAAGAAACCATCAACACTATGTGTATATACTTTATCACAAAGTGGCCTTTTGGAAGAAGTCATGCATTTGTTTGCAGTTGTAATTTCCCTAAATTTAATAAAAATATTCTTAGTTGCTTTAGAAATTACAGGTGTCAGAGAAGAAATGTTTGCTATGTAATCTACTTTTATTTTCTTCTGGGGTTTATTCTAACTTAACCTAGAAACATTTTATTTATTTTACCTTGGAAAAATAAAAACGGAAAAACAAAAATGCTAGTAACTATATATACATATCAGCTTTTTATTTCAATCTGATTTTCAAGCTCTTTTAAGATAGAGATATGATTTATCTTTTAAAAGTAATGAAGGATTTTTAAAAATGAAAAATATAGATAGAAGTGGCTTTTCTACATAGTGCAGATAATTGGTCCGAAGCAAACATGAGTCACCTTTAGAGAACTCTGAGTCAACAGCTGAGGACAGGGTTGTCCTGGAGGTCACAGGCCCCGAGACCGGATGTGAGTTTGGTTCTCTGCAGTTCTGTCTCCTGTGCACGCTCAGGTGACCGCTGCCACAGTCGGGATACAGCAGTCTCATCATAGGGACCCTGTGCTGCCCTTTCCCAGCCAGCATCACCCTCCTACCTCCCACCTTAGTCCCTGACAGCCGCTCTGTTCCCCAGCTTTGTTGTTTAGTCATTTCCGGAATACTTTTCGGGCGGAAGCCTCTTGGGACTGGTCTTTCTCACTTGGCACAGTTCCCTGCAGCTCCATCCAAGGGGCCGCAGTATCCATAGCCCGATCCCCTTTACTGGTGAGGACCTGGCATGAATGTACTTTTAGTCTGAGCAGCTAAGGTGTCTGTTCGCAGGCGTCGTCTGAAACTGAAGACTGCCCCGCAGGAACACACCTGACTGCGGAGCGGGAACTCACCCAGCTGCGCCCGCGTAGCTGTCATTAGCAATGTAGCTGCACTGGCTGCCGCCCCGCCTCTGTCTGATGCGTCAGTACCCAGAGGTTCGGCAGCTGGATCCCTGGGTCCCCATCACGGGGGCCACTGAGGCAGGAGCTCCCTTTGACAGCACCAGCACCAGCACCAGCCAGGTGTCCGGAACTTAAGAGTGAGGGCACTTCTTTAATTTTCTATACACCCGTCACCAGATCCCTGACGTGGAGACCTACTGTGTCAGGATGCTCAGATTGGTGTTAGTTATTGAAGCTGTATACTAGCATCACCTGTGGATCTGGTAAGTTTAGATATGCCTTTAATAGAAGCATTTATATAGCAAGGAAAGATAAAAATGGGATTAATCCAAATATGTAAATAGATCTGGCTGCATTTGGTTGTCAATTTTGCTGTGATTAACTATATTTCTAATGCATTTAGAAGGGTGGAAGATTTGATTATGTGTTGATGGTTAAAACTAGTTTTCTGAAAAATTATGAGATAGTGCTGCTTCACAATGTCACCTTAATTTATTTTGCCGCTCTTTAGTGCATTTGAAGGAAAGTTGTTATAGAAGCTCATATTAGAGCTTTTAGACAGCCTCCTGTCTGTCTGCCCATTATTTCTCTGTGACCCTACACACGCTCCTCAGCTTACAGTGGGACTGCATCCCTATCAACCCATTGTAAATTAAAAATATGTACAATTCATGCCTTAAAAAGGTATGAATTTTCCAACTCTCCTAAATTATGCGCTGCTTGCCATTGAAGTTTCATTCCATGCAGAGAAACTGAAATAATAGTTTTTAAGCTAAAAACATTATGCTTGGTTTCTTCATTTTAAAGAAATGGAACATACAAAAAATGTTTTATTTTGAAAAGGAGATGTATGGTGGATATTTATGTAGTACGTCATATATATAAAATGCCTTCTATGATATTTTAAGTCTGACTCAAAAACCTGTCTTCATCTTCCATAGTTTAGCCTAAGTTTGACAGCTGCTGGAGCTGGACTGTACATCCAGACATCACAGAGCACATCACATGGCTGGCATTTAAGTTTCTGCCTTTGTCTGAAGCTGTGATGCCTGATATCTTTGTTGTGTCCGGGAAACTATAGCTGACCTGCATGAGTAGTACATGTGTGTGTTGATCTAAACCAGACATAACTCACTGACGTTTCTGAAACATGGTTGTGTCAGAGAACCATCTGTTCGAGGAATCTTCTTAGTAGCCAGGCAGTGATGCGGCATATAATGCAGACGCTACCAATGGGACATTGCCAACAGAAGGCTTCTGGCACTATTTTAATTATGATAGTTTTGCTGTTTTTTTCTCTATAAACAATAGAATTTGTGGTTGAATTTCAGTTTTTGCTGCCAGTTTTTCACAGCATTTCTAATGTTTTTCAACTATAGTTAGTGAACATATTTTATTTTATTTTATTTCTTTTATTGAATTTATTGGTACATTTTAGGTATACAGTACAGTTACATTCGTTATTGGGATCTTGTACTTTTACATGACAGGTCTTGGTTCTCATTTTTTCTCCTTGTCTAGTGAACATATTTTAATAGAAAATTTACAGCCATTGAGTTTAATTTTGATGTAATTCTCTTTCTTACGGTCCCCGCCACACACACATACACACACACTGAGAACTGGACCCATGGCCTTCACACTGAACCCCCAACCCTATTGCAATGTGGGAGATGAACTTACTAAATTCCCCAAGCTGGTCAAAACTTGTGATCCTCCTGCCTCAGCTTTTCAGAGTGCTGCATTTATAGGCACGTGCTACCACATCTGGCTTTCAGGTTTTTAAAGTTTTAGTTCCTAGTGTTCTTGTTTGTTCAAAAATGAAGGTAGGGGACCAAAACTAATAAAACCATAGGATAAAAGGAAAGACTTTCTTGCAACTAGAAGTGGAAATGTTAAATATTACCAGCTTATGTTTAAGAAGATTTCAAAAGGCTTACCTAGTCTGTAACTGGAGGAGGGGAAGCAAGCTGCATTTGGGGACAGGGATGATGAGAACTGTTTACAAAATGCTATGCATGAAGCCTCAAAGCATTTGAATTTGATTTTTACAACTAGTGAAGTTTTGCTGGGCCAAGTGGCATATGCCTATAATCACAGCACACAGGAAGCTGAGGCAGGAGGATCACTGTAAGGTCAAGGCCAGCCTGAACTATATAGTAAGATTTTATCTCCAAAAAACAATAACAAAAATAATAAATAAAATAAAACTAGTGAAGTTCTTCATATATCAAAATGTTTAAAACATCTTCCATCAATAAAAATTCAATGTAAATATCAAATAAGTTAGATCATATTTATATATTCCTATGGAAAATGGTAATTTTAATGTTTTGACATTTGGTTATTTCCCTTTTAACCTTTGAAGGTTTTACTATTTAAAATTGACAAATTAACCAGGCATAGTAGAGCATGCCTGTAATCTCAGCACTCTGAAGCCTGAGGCTGGAGGATCATCATGAGTTCAAGGCCAGCCTGGGCCAGCCTGGACTACACAGTGAGATCCTGTCTCAAAAAAAGACTTGACTTCAGTAAAGACTGCTTTTGCATTAAAAAACAAAACAAAACCTTGAAAAAATTGATAAATTTTTATTTGATTTATAGAGAAATAATGTAATTGTGAGAAATTTTTGATACAACCATATCTTTTATGGAACTAAAATGAGTGCATTTTTTAATTTCTTGGGAGTGCTGCAAGGCAAAATAATGTTCCAAATAAAAATCATATATTTAAATAAGCAATGTCTTCATACATGAGAATTGTTAAAGTTAATATTTATTGGTATATTTTTACATACATAATAATCACTTTAATCATAGGAAATTTCTACCTGTGCATAATATATCTTAATTCTTTTTTTCCCATTCCCCTCCTCTCCAATCCTTCTTCCCCTCCCTTTTTATAAAACTTCATATCCATTGTTTTTCTTCCATTCTTTTAAAAAACCTTATTCCCTTTCTTCTCTTCCCCTTCCCCACTCCCTTCTGCCCATTCCCATTTGATTATTTTCTTCCTACCTCCCAATGTCTGTCCTCCATTTTGTTCCCTTTGGGTTTTTCACACAAGAGAAACAATGTAATATCTAAACACATATGTCTGATTTATTTAATTTAAAATTATTTTCTCAAGGTATATCCATTTACCTAAAAAGTCTCAAGCATCCTTCTTTATGGCAGAACAGTACTCCATTATTTATAAAAATACATTTCCTTTATCCATTCATCTGTTGATGGGCATATGGGCTTTTTTTTTTTTTTTTTTTTTTTTT
>NW_022900933.1:31459234-31533089 GCF_012274545.1 Fukomys damarensis | reverse complement strand
TTTTTTTTTTTTTTTTTTTTTTTTTTTGAGACAGGGTCTCACTCTGCAGTTGAGACTGACCTGGAACTTACTATGTAACCCAGGCTTGTCTTGATCTCACAGCAATCCTCATGCCTGAGCCTCATGAGTGCTGGGATTACAGGTATGTGCCACCATACCCGGCATGGGCTATTTCTAAAATTTAGCTATTATAAATCATGCTACTGTAAATATGGATGTACACCACTGTGGTATGATGCTTTTAACTCTTGGTAATATACCAAGAAGGGGAATAGCTCAGTCAAATACAACCTCTAGTTTCAGTTTTTTGAGGAATCTCCACACTGATTTCCATACTGCTTATACCAGTTTACACTCCCATCCACAATGAAGGGTTCCTTTTTTGCAATGGCCTCACCAGAATTTGTGAGCAGTTGATGTTATGATAGCAACCATTCTTTCTGGAGTGAGATGGAATCTCAGTGTTGTTTTAATTTGCATTTCTTTAATGACCAATGGTGTTGAACTTTATAAAATATACTTATTTGCTTTTTAGAATTCTTCATCTGAGAAGTGTCTATTCATTTCAATGCCCATATTTGAACTCACCCAAATCCTAACCATAGCCCTAACCTAACGCTGAACCTTGAGGAGGTACTTATATTCCTACATCATTCCTAACACTGACCGTCTAAATAACACCAACTCTCACCCTGAAACACACACTACACTACACAGGGAGTGAAATGGGGAGCCTATTCCATCCCCTACATCTAGTTCAAACCCCAGTCGTTAGCCAGTCACTACCAATTATGTAGAGACCACAATGTTCAGGTCCTTGGAAACCCACAGAACAACCCACCTTCAAAAAAGTCAATGCCATCAACTTCCTTCTCACATGCAAATTCTCTGATACTTAAATTCCTTCCCTATCACACTCACCAATCCTAACCCTAACCCTAACCCACACCTAATTCCTAAATTGCCTTAGGGTTGTGCTTGAAATCCTGCACTGTTGCTAACCCTGAGGTGAAATCTCATGCTGATACTAACAAGGAAACCCAGAACCCAATGCACAGGTAGAGAAATTCCAAGGCTATAGCTCACCCTATTCCTAACCCTAACCCTCACCCTGACCCTGACCCTAATCCTGACCATGGAGGAGGTACTGATATTCCTACATCATTCTGAACACTAAACGTCAAATTAACTCCAACCCTCCTCTCAAACACACAGTACACCATACACGGAGTGAAATGGGAACCTATTCCATCCCCTAAATCTAGCTCTAGCGGTACTTGCTAGCCAATCACTACCCATTATATAGAGACCATGATGTTCAGGTCCTTGGAAACCCCCACTACAACCCACCTTCATAAAAATCACTGCCCTCAACTTCTTTCTCACATACAGATTATCTGGTACGTGAATTCCTTCCATATTATGCTCACCCATCCTAAACCTAACCCTAAAGGAAAACGTGAGTCCTAAATTCCCATAGCAGTACTTGAAATCCTGCCCTGTGGCAAACTCTAAGGTGATATCTCATGGTGAAACTAACAATGAAACCCACACCCCAATACAAGGGTAGAGAAATCCCAAGGCTATCACTTGCCCTAATCCTAACCCTAACCCTAACTCTGACCCTCGGTGAGTTACTTATATTCCTACAACATTCCTAACACTGAACGTCAAATTAACTCCAACCCTCACTCTCAAACAGTACACTACACAGGGAGTGAAATGGGGAGCCTATTCCATCCCCTAATTCTAGCTCTAACCCTATCCATTAGCCAGTCACTACCCATTATATCCAGAACGCAATGTTCAGGTCCTTGTATACCCACAGTACATCCCAATTTCTAAAATGTCACTGCCCTCTCCTTCCTTCTCACATGCAAATTATCTGGCATGTGAATCCCTTCCCTATCACGATCACCCATCCTAACCCTAACTCTAATCGAAAACCTGATTCCCAAGTTCCCATAGAGCTGTACTTGAAAAAATGCCCTGTCTCTAACCCCAAGTTGAAATGTCATGCTGCTACTAACTATGAAACAGAAACACCAATACTCAGAGAAATTTGCAGGTTATCACACACCCTAATCCTAACCCTAACACTAACCCTAAACCAAGCCTGACCCTCCAGGAGGTACTTAACATTCCTACGTCATTTCTAACACTGAACATCATATTAACACCAACCCTCACCCTCAAACACTCACTACACTAGACAGGGAGTGAAATGGGGAGCTTATTCAGTCACCTAAATCTAGCTCTAACCCCACTCGCTTTCCAATCACTGCCAATTATACAGAGACCACGATGTTCAGGTCCTTGGAAACCAGCAGTATAACCCACCTTCCAAAAAGTCAATGCCCTCACCATCTTTCTCACATGAGAATTATCTGGTTTGTGAATTCCTTCCCTATCACTCTCATCAATCCTAACCCTAACCCTAAACCATAACCTGATTCCTAAGTTCCCATGGAGTTGTACTGGAAATCCTGCACTGTTGCTAACCCTAAGGTAAAATCTCATGCTGATACTAACAAGGAAACCCATAACCTAATACACAGGTGGAGAAATTCCAAGGCTATCACTCACCCTAATCCTAGCCCTAACCCTAACCCTTATGATCATTAGCTCCTTCCCAAAACCCTATATAAATCTAATTCCCCTCCAAGCAAGCTGCAGATAGCCATACATGGACATAATAATGGCTCTTCCAAGCTGCTGAAATCTGCCCTCATTTCCAGTCTCTGTTCACACCTGGACAGGAATAAAGCTTTTTTTTTTTTTCCAAAGCCTGTCTCCAAGTTACCTCATACATACCATTTATAACAGTCTGGAATTATAATATTTCCTTTATATTATTTTGAGGTCCATATATCATACAACCTTTATCATTACCATGTGCCAGCCACTATTTTTGTCACTTGAGAAATAGCAGCATATGAAAATGGATACACACTTGCTCTGAGTGCGCGTACAGGTGAGGGGCAAAGAACAATAAGAAATAGTGGTCATAGGAATCACTAGTATGGCAGTGGGTGGTGGGGTGAAGAGCTATGGGAGGAAGGCAGGAAGTGACCGGGTACCAAGCCTGTCCTTGGACTCTGCTGCAGATGTGAGGGAGGAGGAGTAGCAGGATGCCACAGTCTCTGGCCTGAGCACCGGGAAGTATAAAGTTCTTACCAGTGGGAATAGAGATAGCCACACAGAAATGGAACAGATTTTCTGGGGGCAATCAGGAGTTTGACTTTGGACTTATGAGGGTGGTGACATCTGTCAGGCATCAGGTGGGGTGGCCATTGTGCAATTAGATCCCCAGGTCTAGGGTTCAGGGGCAAGATCTGAGATTAAAAACCCCTCACTAGGAGTTGTGATTGATCCCATGGGTGACATTTAAGGCTGCAACCTGCATGGGTAGTTAGGGAGAGGGTAGTTAGGGAAGATGATTCACTGCTGCTGGGCAGGAGAGAAACTCCCTGGCAGTGGAGGTTGAGCAGTTCTGACCCAGAGCACAGCAGGGCCCCCTGCACGCTCTCCTGACAGTGGCTTTGTTCTTTACCAGTGGCCATCAGTCTACAACTCTATTTTATCGTTTGGTGGGACTTTTGAATTTTGTAAAACCCAACAGTGAAAGGCTAAAGAAATGGTTTAATGAAAATGTAGGTGTTGAGCTTCTGTTTTTCAAGGAAGTCCATGTTAAATGCGTAATTTGTACAAAACCTTTGAGCCTCAGCTCCCTTCAGAGCTACAGGGAGGTGGAGGCCCAGAGCCTAATGGCCCCCTAAGGTGCCTGTGTCCTCGCCCCATTCCTGGGATGCCCAAATGGGTTCAGTGTCATCACATAGGTGTTTATGAGGAGGAGACAGGTTTCAGGGTCGGAGAGAAATGCGACTGCACTGCCTGCCCCGCTGGCTTGAACATGGAAGCGGGGCCATAAGCTGAGGTGCTGGTGACCTCCAGAAGCTGGGACAGGCAAGGGGTAGAGTCTCCCCTGGAACTTTCAGAAGGAACCAGCCCTGACAATATCTTGACTTGAATCTTGGCCCCTTGAACTGTGTGGTTCAGATGCACTGTGTGTGGTAATTCCTTACAGCAGCTGGAGGACGCCGGCATCTGGCCCAGGAGGTCAGGGGCTTTAGCTTCACCCTAAGCTCAACACTACACACTGCCCCCAGCCCCCATCTGCAGGGCCTGACTGTGGCCATGACCTGTGTTAAAGGTCATCTTCACTAGCTGCTGCCTGTGTTGGTAAAGTTAGCCAGAGATGGGAATCTGCTTTCATCACTTCCTGGCTTTAGCACCTAGGTTTACCCAACACAGAGTAGGTGCTCAAACCACAGTTATCCACATTATTACTAATATTCAGTTTTCTTTGACATTGGACACATGTACTAACGATGAAAAGTTTATCATTTATGCCTTCTATTTTCTGAATTTTGCACATTTTATCCCTGGCAAATGCTGCTTGGGAAAGAACATGGTTTTCTCCAACACATTAGCCCTCTTCAAATGAACTCCCATTTCAAGAGTCAGGTGATGAGGAAAGCATTTGAAATACAGACTCAAAAGATAAGAACAGCAGCAGGGTCACAGGAGAAGATGCTACTTTCAAACAATATCTAACCCGAGCAAAATCTTGTGAGCCATCCCGGAGACACTAAGCTGACTTTTGTAAATGAGAATTTGTAGATTGGAATGTGTCAGTGTGCTCTCAAGGCTCTGATGATTTTATTTAGCGCTGACAAGTTGATTTGGCTGTGAATAATAAAAAAAAAAATTCCCAAAGCATTCCAAACACTCTCCCTCCTCCTCTTGCCCTGAAAAAAGTAATGTAAACCCAAACAAGGCATAGAATACAATCTCTTACATTCTAAGCACCACTATTCTTGTTCAAAATGTATACTTACAGAATATATGTTCCGCCAATATACAGATGTAAAAGGAAACTTTCTGTTACTCTTCCTTAAGAGACACTGTCCCCTTTTCTATTCTCTTCTCCTGAGAGAAAGAAAGAACTGTCATTTACTTACTTAGAAGATGAAAGCACTCACGGCCTAGGAAGACCAACTAGCTAAGGAGTTGGTCAAAGGAACTCCCGCCTGGCCTGTTTACCCTGGCCAAGGCTCTGGATGTTCTACCATCAACAAAGCCATCAGGTCACCTCCTGGCTCCTCCACCAAGGGCTTGGCCCAAATTTTCCCTACCCCCATGGTAAGGGAAGCACTAGAACCCCCAGCTGTCGCTGAGTCTCTGGCCTGCCTCCCAAAGGCCCAGTGGCCGCGGTTGGAGAATGAGGGAGCTCCTGAACCTCATTTTCCAGCCCAGAGACATCACTATGGATCCATTTCCCGTTATGCGCGAAGTTCTGTGAGACCCGCAAGGGCCTGGGCAGCCACGCATGCTCAGACCCACTACAGTGCAAGCATTGGTGGAACGGTACAACGGCGGCTCCACAAACATGCACTGGGGGAGATCCTAAAGCAGTCCAAACTGTTCTTCATCAAAAAGGATCCTCTGGCTAAGGTCCTGAGTGAAGAACTGACTGAGGACCTGACAGAGGTAGGTGGGCCCTCTCAGCTGAGAAACCCTGGGCCTGTGCAGTCCCACTGCTATTGTTGCTCCTGGCTGGCCTGCAAGGCTAACCAGGATTTGGGCTGGCCCGGGTTCCCCAAGAGCTCTGCCTGATGTGCATCACTGGAGCCACTCCACTGGCCACCACAGGCTTCCTGGGCTTCGTGAAAGCCAAGTGACCCCTGCAGGAGAACTGCCTCCTCTGATCAGAGGTCAGAGGTCAAGTCCAAGACCTGCCTCTAGACTGAACTGCCGTTCAAGGCAAATGCCCTCCCTGAGAAGAACCCAGGATGCCCACCATTTGGGGCCCTGTGGAGGCTGAGGATACCAGGGGCAGAATATCAGCAATTGGAGGCCCACGAGCCCAGCCCCCGGACACCTCCGAGGCCTGAGAGAGTAAAGAGGCCAATGACCTGCAGCAGAAGCTAGAAGAGGTGTGACAGCCCCCTCCTCCAGCCCATCTTCCCCCCACGGCTGCGCATCTGGTGGACCCGGCTGCCCGGGGCTTCCGGCTGTTCCCGTCCATCCCCCCGCTGTTTTGCCCTCGGATTTGGCAGATCTGAGTCGGATCATTTTCCCTTACTTGACAAAGCTGAAAGAGTGATGACAAGTTGGGCTTTTTCTTCTACTTTTGTAACTATTGAAACAGTTTATGAGGAAATCACGGGTGACTCTTGCCCGTGCTATCCCGACTATATTATATGTCAGTGCAACAGCTACTTATTTTCACTTATTTTATAGCTTCAGTTATTTTATAATTTTTCTCATTGTAATTACAGCTAAAAATGTGTTTTTATGTATAATTATGTGTAATTACCCATTTCTCCCATATTTCCATACTATAATAGGGAAGACACTCTTCCTTAGCAACCTTCAATTTTATTATTATTATTATTATTATTATTATTATTATTATTATTATTATTTTGTACTGGGGAATTGAACCTAGCTCTTTGGCACTGAGCTACATCTCCAGTTTCTTTAAAAGTTTAAAAAATATTTTTAGTTATGGTCCTGCTATGTTGTCCAGGCTGGGGTCAAACTCTCCAACCTTCTACCTTAGCCTCTCAGGGTGTAGGATTTTAGGTGTGGGCCACCACACCCAGCACATCCACTCATCTTTAAAATTAAGATTGTTTTACTCTTGAATTTTGATCTAAAGTTATATGATAATCAGTGATTAAGTTAATTACTGTTTGGATTTCTTGACATTTCTTTCAGCAAATTGGGTTTGGATCAAAAGAGTCGTGAGCCGGGTGTGGTGGCACACACCTGTAATCCCAGCACTGGTAAGGCTGACACAGGAGGATCGCTGTGAGTTCGAGACCAGCCTGGGCTACATAGTGAGTTCCAGGACAGTCTCAACTACATAGTGAGACCCTGTCTCAAACAAACAAACAAACAAACAAACAAACAAACCAAAAGAGTTGTGAAATTTTAATTTCAATCAAGTCTACCTCCAGGAATAATAGGAGCTGGACTTGTGGATGAGAGCCACTCCTCTGATGAATTTTTCCTTATAAATTAGTGCATTTTGGTTTAATGGATGGGGGCACTGGAAATTCAACCCAGGGCCTCAAGCATACTAAGCGTACACTTTACCACTGAGCTACACACCCAGACCCTTGATCATGGTTTAATTGAGCCTTTCTTTTTATTTCTCGGTAGTCCGGGCTGGCTTGGGACTCACTGTGTAGCCCAGGCTTTCCCCAAACATGCAATCCTCCTGGCTCAGCCTCTTGATACAAGTGTGCAGTACCACTGGAGCCTTCACATTTATTTGTTTGAAGTGGAGGAAAATGGTTTGATGAAAAGTGCTTATACTGAGGATTTCGGTGTGGTGTCTGTTTGGAAGGAGGAAGACTGGGGAGCTGCCAGAACTCATTTGACTGTGCGGAGTCCGCTTGGGTGAGGGGTGCATCTGAGGGGACAGGTTTGGGCAAGTCCAGGAACTGTCACAGCATCTTGAGGGCTGGCAGAGACAGGGAAGGACAGATCCCTATGGGGAAATGATGGGTTTCCCTGTGTGTCCTGGATACTGGAAGCAGCTGTCTTTTCCTCTCACCTCAAACCAGAAACTATGCAACCCCAGCTTGTATCTTGGGCAGGTGTAGAGTGGGATTCATGTCCTTATTTGGACCATCTCCCTCTCTCCCTACTGTCCTCCTTCCCTTTTTATGTCCTGTACTGGAGACTGAATCTAGGGCCAATTCAATTTAATTTAACTTTTGAGATAGGGTCTTGCTGAATCACCAAGCTGCCTACATGGGGGGTCAGGTTTGTGATCTTCCTGCATCAGCCTCCCAGACTGCTGGGATGATGGCCTCATGCCGCCATACCCAGGTCTGTAGTCTCAGTCTCCATGGTTTTTCTCCAGACCCCGTTTCCTGAGCCAGGCATCTTTGTCGTCTTGGCGTTTTCTCTTTCTTTGCCATGTTTCCGGTTGGCCACCGAATCTTGCTCATCCAACATCAGAACTACCCTCTCCTTTTGAGTTCAGATGTTTATAATCTCTTCCAGGGACAGTTTGTCTGTTGTGTCCTTTCCTCATTCCAGTGCATTTTCTCTGGCACCTCTAGTTACGGTTCGGAAACCAAATGTGCTCTGAAATATCCTGACCTATTATTGCAGGATGAAACCCAACTCTCCCAGTTTTGGGGGCCGAGGACCCATCCCATCTGGGTCCACCCTATCTTTCCTGGTTGCTGCACAAATCACACCTGTGCATGTCCACGTCCATGCCTCCTCGGGAGCTCTGGCCATGGAGCTTTGGTACCCAAGCACCCCACCCTCTGCAGGGGAGGCCTCTCCTCTTCCTTCCCCTCCCCCCCCCCCCCCCCCTCCCCTCCCCCTTCCCCCCTCTACCCCTCCTCTCCTCCAAGAACCGGTTTCCTGCACAGCCCTGCTCACCTGTCAGGACTTGGTGAAACCACTGTGACTGCCATGCAGGGAAGCAGACAGCCAGGATCTGAGCTCCGGACAGAAGTGCGTGGCTCTCTCTGGGCAGCACCCACTGTGCTGAGCTATAGTTCATCTTTTTCCTCGCAGCTCAGGGTGAAGACCACATATTTCTTTGCACTTTATATTACCCATGTATGTTGTCTGCTTTGGTACACAGTAGACAGTACAGTTTGTGTGAGTGGGTGATAGGAGATCTGCTGAGCTGCTTAATGCTTTTATTCTATTCCCTTTGTAGTACAATGGGACTTGTTTCATAACTGTTCTGTAAGTTATTTAAAGTAGAATAATGTTCATTTATTTGTTTGGCAGAAATTTATTTGGAACACTTATATCATGCAATTCCAAACTAGAACAGTTGGTACAACTTGAAAATCACCAATATTTATAATATGAGGAGGTTGCTGTTCCAGCCAACATTGTACCTTCTGATGTAGCCAAGGTAGAGAGCTTGGGCTTCTAAATTAGATACAGATGGAAACTCCATTTTCATGCATTACAAGTTGAGGGCTCTTTGGCAAATTGTTCAATAATTAGCCTCAAAAAAAAAAAGCAATTTCCTGTTAAAAAAAAAAAGAGCGACATTCATACCAATTATGAGGTTGAGAGCATTAAATGAAATTGTGAATGTAAAATGCCCAGAACTGCACCTCACAGATAGTAAGAGCTCAGTAATACACACACACACACACACACACACACGCACGCGCACACACATATATATGTATATTTATACTCAGAGGGGAAGGGTACTGCATAAACCTTTACAGTCCCTCCTTGAAATAATTGCGGCTTTTAACTTCTGCTTTCCTAAAGACATTAGATTTTACTTTGTCCTCTTCAGAGTAGCAGTTAGAGCCCTGTTAGAGTTTCCAGAAGCTTCCCAGAAGTAGCCCTATCTTGCCATTTTGGAAACAAGAGTGTTTGTCACTCTGATTTATAAGTCTGCTGCTTATATTTTTAAAAAATAAAGAAATATTTCTATTAAAGTGCTATGAATAAGGAAAAATAAAAATAAAAATATCTGCACCAAAAACCCATCTACCTCTGTGGATGATGACTTCCAGACAGGACCACGGTGCCCTACAGGCCTGCTGGGCTCTGACCGCTTTTATATGAAAATGTGAGAAACCAGACTAAGCGCACCCTGTGTTTAGCGGACTGTGTCTATGTTACCCTGCATACGTGTTCTCTTGGCACATTTTCTCTGTTTATAGGTCTTTCATTATTGAATAAATAACGAATAGTTGAAGTTAGAAATAAGTTGAGCGAGGTCCATCCAACTTTACAGCGTAAGCTGGAAGAGAGAATTACACAAACCTCCGATTCCTAAACAGAGATTTCAGTAAACACCACTGATGTGTAAAGATGGGGGACGTAGCAGATGGAGATCCGCAAACGAAGGCCATGAGAGGTCGGGACGGTTGTGAAGGAGCTGCATGACTATGTCTTCTGACTGTGCTTCCTGTCAGCTGCTGTTCTGTTAACCCGGGGAAATGCACTGATCTAAAAAGCCTGTTCAGGCTGGGGAAGCCGCTCAATGGTAGTGTGCCTTGCATGTCCAAGGCCTGGGGTTAATCTCCAGCAATGCCAAAAAGTAAATAGGTAAATAGCCTGCTTATTGCTTCGTGGAGTGGTGATCAAATATTCAGTATATCTCTTTTTTTTGTAACAGTTATCTCATACAACAAAAGAAATCGAAATTATCCAGAGAAAGATAAAACTAGAGGTAAGGAAAATTAAAACAACTAATAAACTCAGATTTTTTTCCCATTAAAATCATGAAAGTTATTTAAACTCTCAATCCTCCCCCCTCTTCCCTCCCTCCCTCATCTTTGTACTAATAGGGATTGATCCCGGGCCTTGGTCCTAAGCTATGTCCCTGGGCCTTTTTTTTTTATAATCTTGATAAGTTTTACAGCTGGCCCTGAACTTGTGATCCTTCTGCCTCAGCCTCCTGAGTAGTTAGTACTACAGGAGTATACCACTTTGCCTGTCCAGACACCGTTTTCCTTGGTTTCATTTTTTGTTTATTTGTTTGTTTCATTTTTCTTTTTTGAGACAGTGTCTCACTATGTAATTGAGACTGACCTGGAACTCACTACATAGCCCAGGGTGGTCTTGAACTCACAGAGATCTGCTTTACCCTCCAGAGTGCTGGGGTTACAGTCCTGCACCACCGCGTCTTGCTTTAGAAATCTGTTTTTAAATATATCCTTTTAAATTCTGTTGTTTGGGGAAAAAACAACAGTTTTAACACACTATCTCTTAACACACCATCTCTTCCTTCCCTTTCTAGACACGTGGTACACACTGGGCGTCCAAAGGCGGGAACATCATTCTTCAGCAGCTTCTGCTAGCACAAAGTCAAAGTGGCAAAATCCTTTTTTTCCCTTTGGTTTAGAGTTTGGCCTATCTGTGTGAACATGCTTATGCATTTTCAACTTTTTAACTTGAAAGTACTATACATTTTAGAGGCCAGAAGTCTGACTGAGGTCTTTTGATATTTTGAAACATTTTGAGGGGGCAAAAAGTATATTTTTCTTGATAGCACATTACTCACTTAATGACCATTATTCGCATGCTTTACCTGCAGTATTTTGGTTGCAATGCTTTTTCTTTCTTCTAGAACAAAAGAATGAAATGACTTTGCAGTGAGTTAGAGGAGAAACATGAAGCCTCTAAGCTGCACCTGCAGCAGCTGTCAACCAGTTACAGAAATCAGCTGCAGCAGAAAGAGGTAAAAGTCATCGCACTCACTTCGCATTGATTTCAGTCTCACTCTCAGATCCATAAAGATATTGAAGCTAACACAACTGTGAGCTTTGCTGTTAAGTTTACGTGACATACACTGATCTCGGGGAAAATTAACTTCTCTCTTCCAATCGAAGAGTAGTTTTTATACAAAATACATTCAGCTACTGTTGGTGGCGGGGTGTTTGTCTGTTTGTCTGTTTTCTGGGATGGTCTTGTTCTGTAGTCCAGGCTGGCCTAAGACTTCCTGTGTAACCCAGTTTGGCCTCAAACTTGAGATCCTCCCACCTCAGCCACTTGAATGCTGGAATTACAGGCATGCACCATCATGCCCTGCTGTTGTCCTTATTTTTTATTTAATGAAACTTGACTTATCATATCTTTTCCTAAGATGTTTTATTTATTTTATTTTATTTTTGATACCAGGGATCAAACTTGGGTCCTTGGGCTTGTGAGGCAGGTGCCAGAACCACTGAGCTAAATCCCCAGCCCCCTGAGATGTTTTAAATCAATGTAGCCTTTGCTAATGACATTAAAAATTTTCAAGTAAAATGAATGCAAAAAGCAAAGTGAAAAGCTGACCTTTTTCTTTTTTGTAGATTCAACACAGGTATAAAGGTTCTGCCAAATCGCTTTAAACAGATTGCTTTGAAGTCCCTAACCCTTCCCCATTCAGTTTCTTTCTTTGTCACAGATGGGTGGTGACTGTACAGGGCTTCAGGCCACGAGCCACACTTTGAGGAGCGCTGACTCACAGACACTAGGATTAAATCGGATTCCGTTTTCTTTGTCACAGATGGGTGGTGACTGTACAGGGCTTCAGGCCACGAGCCACACTTTGAGGAGTGCTGACTCGCAGACGCAGACGCTAGGATTAAATCGGATTCCAACCCAGCAGGGACAGCTGAATCATTGGTAACAGTCTGTAAACATAGACCTGCCCGCACCCCCACAAGGTTCTTGTTTGTTTGTTGTTGTTTTGGGCCAGGGTCTCGCTGTGCAGTTCAAGTCACCCCAATCACAGTGCATTTTAAGCCTAAGCCCAGCCAGGGCTGGGCCGGGAGACTTCTCCCAGCAGCACATGCCCAGGAGGCTCCTGAGTGCACAGACAGATACAGCCGCCACTCCCTCCTCCTGAGAATTCGGTGACTGCAAAAGCAGCCTGAGTCACCTCCACTACTCCTCCACAGCAGACAGCACACCACACTTCCCTGAGAAATCCACTGCCTTCTTGACATATGAGTGAAATTCTCATCCTCATACTGCTTGGAACATCCGTGCTTTAATATGGTAATTATGTCTGGTTTTCACATAACAACCTTAAGGTTAGGCTGTTGCAGAAGTCCTGGATTACTTTAGTAGAGCACGATTATATCATTAAACCTTTTAATAGTATGAATCTGTCAAAAGGCCAAAAGGTGTTTTCTAAGGCACCTCCTCTAAAGTGGGGATTATAAATATATAAATATATAGGTGAAAATCAGCCTTCTTAAAGCAAGACAGATAGTCTTTAGAGAACTCTGAGTCGACAGTCGAGGACAGGGTTGTCTGGGAGGTCAGAGGGCCCCGAGACTGGATGTGTGTTTGGTTCTCTGCAGTTCTGTCTCCTGTGCACACTCAGGTGACCGCTGCCACAGTCGGGATATAGCCTTCTTATCACAGGGACCCTGTGCTGCCCTTTCCCAGCCAGCATCACCCTCCTACCTCCTACCTCCTACCTTAGTCCCTGACAGCCGCTCTGTTCCCCAGCTCTGCTATTTAATCATTTCCGGAATGCTTTTCGGGCGGAATCCTAGATTATGAAGCCTCTTGAGACTGGTGTTTCTCGCTTGGCACAATTCCCTTCAGCTCCGTCCAAGGGGCTGCAGTAACCATAGTCCGTTCCCTTTTTTCCTGGCGTGAATGTACCATTTAGTCCGAGCAGCTAAGGTGTCTGTTCTCAGGGGTCATCTGAAACTGAAAACTGCCCCGCAGGAACACACCTGACTACGGAGCAGAGCGGGAACTCACCCAGCTGCGCCCGCGTAGCTGTCATTAGCAATGTAGCTGCACTCCCTGCCGCCCCACCTCTGTCTGATGCGTCAGTACCCAGAGGTTCAGCAGCTGGATCCCTGGGTCCCCATCACGGGGGCCACTGAGGCAGGAGCTCCCTTTGACAGCACCAGCACCAGCCAGGTGTCCGGAACTTAAGAGTGAGGGCACTTCTTTAATTTTCTATACACCCGTCACCAGATCCCTGACGTGGAGACCTACTGTGTCAGGATGCTCAGATTGGTGTTAGTTATTGAAGCTGTATACTAGCATCACCTGTGGATCTGGTAAGTTTAGATATGCCTTTAATAGAAGCATTTATATAGCAAGGAAAGGTAAAAATGGGACTAATCCAAATATGTAAATAGATCTGGCTAAATTTGGTTGCTTGTAAATTTAGCTGTGAATAACTATATTTCTATGTATTCGAAGACTGGATGGCTAACAGTAGTTTTCCGAAAAATCAAGTAACTGAGATAGTGGAGCTTCTCGCTGTCACCTTTATTGACTTTGCCGCTCTTCAGTGCATTTGCAAGGAAGTTGTGGGGCTGGGTATTTAGTTCAGTGGTGCAGCTGCCTGTCTCACAAGTGCAAGATCCAGAGTTTGATCCTCAGTACCAAAAAAAAAAAAAAAGGAAAGAAAGGAAGGAAGTTTTCATAGTTCATATTAGAAATGTTAAACTGCCTCCTGCCTGCCCATTATTGTTTCTCTGTGACCCTACACACACTCCTCAGCTTGCAGTGGGATCGCCTCCCCATAAACCCATGATAAATTGAACATGTGTTAAATTCATACCTTAAAAGATGCTTTCACTAACTCTCCTTGTGTGGGCTCTGGGGTTCTTTCTTCTCATTACTTAGAAGGATGTAAGCTTCTTGGGCATGGGGTCTCTAGCTACTCCACCTCTTCCTCTTGGCAGTCTGCCTTGAAAATTCTAGCCCAGTGGAAATGTAGGAGAGGCCCTTACTGGATGCTTCAGTAGTTTACTGTGAAGCTGCAACAGAATGCACCAAACTCAGTGATTTAAAATGATACAAAATTCATTCTCTTACAGTTGTGGAGATCAGGGCTGGAGTCAGTGTGTCAGCAGGGCTTGGTTGCTCCAGGGGACTCCAGGCAGCTCCAGAATCAGGTGTCTTGCCTTCTCCAGCCACTAGAGGGGGTGTGAAGTACTTGATTACTGGCCCCTTGCATTTTTCAGACCTGTGCCCCTGTACTCCTTTCTCCGACTCTGTCCCTCCTGCTGCCTTTTTATAAGCATCCTTGAGATAGTTGGCCCCAGATAACCCCGATCATCTCCACATTTGGAAGTTGGTGAGGTCCTCATTACCCTGTACCCCATTCACAGTATCCAGGACCAGGTCCTGGGTATCTTCAGTGGCTGTTATTTAGCCTCCTACAATGGTCTTTTATGTTGCCAGTGATGGGTCACTGCTATTTTAACTCCTCCAAAAGAGTTGGAAGATTTCTTTGATGTGGGGTGAGAACATTGGTGGGAGCCCATGCCCTTGACAGCTCCATTTGCTCTGCAATGACCTTGGGGTGCAAGTGACCTTGTCCTCATTTTACAAAGAGGAAACTGAGGCACAGGAAGAATAAAGGAATTGCCCAAGGTGAGCAGCAAGTGGGTTAGATCAGGATCAGGAAAGGCTTCCATGCATCAGGGAAGTTATTGGGGTTTCCTGTTGATCCCTGTCCTGTAACACACAGAGAAGCTGCTAGCGGAGAGGGTAGGGTCTCATGACAATGACACAGCCAGATGCACAGCAGGGTGATGACCTTGGCCTGATGGATTCCCTTCCAGGCTCCCCACATTCCACATACTTTGTGTATCTCCTTCCTCTCCCAACCATTGATAGAGAAGTGCTATGCGGGCTCTTCCATTGCCTCCATTTTTTTTTTCTTTCTTCCACAGAATGTTTTGATTTGGTAATGAAAGTTTGTGTTGCTGGGCTCCTGCCCAATGTAGGAAAGTGGTCTGTGACTGTTTGAACTGTATGACCTTTCAAGGATGTTCTGTTAAGCTCCACCCCCTCTCAGGGATGTTCTGTAACTCCTCAGTTTGTGCCCAGTGTATCAAAATGGTTTGTGAGTGTTTTAACTGATTGACCTTTCGGGAATGTTCTGCTAAGCTCTGCCCCATCACAGGAGGGTTCTGTTAAGCTCCACCCAGCTCAGGAATGTTCCATAACTCTGCCCCTCTTCTTCAGGAATGTGCTGTAACTACACCCCCTTATTCAGTGAGCATGCCCACATAGCATGTGTTTCAGGAATGTTCTGTAACTCCACCCCCCCTGCTTCATTGAGCATGCTCACAGAGCATGTGTTTCTGGAATGTTCTGTAACCCCTATGCCTGCTTCATTGAGCGTGCTTGCCTACCCTGTAGATCCTTATATAAAGAGGCTCTCATTTCTGGTAGAGTGCTCAGACTCGTCTGAACCCGCAGGGGCTCTATGGCATAATAAAGATTTTTCTCCACCTCTTCAACTGACCATCAGATTCTCAAGTCTTCAAAGAATGAGAGCTGTGACCCAGAGCTACCACACCAAGCTGTAAAGCTCAGCTGTGCCTTCCAAGCTGTGGTACTTGACTGCAACATGGAGCTGTAACATTTGGCTGCAACACTGAGCTATAACACTTAGTTGTGTCTCTGAGCTGTGGCTCTTAGCTGTGACACCAAGCTGTAACACTTGGCTATAGCACAGAGCTGCTCCACTCTGCCACAACACCATGACATCCCTGACTTGCAGGTCACTGGAGCAGGAGTTTCATGATCATCTGTGCCCTGTGACATCTGGACCTGGTGTGCTGTTGGTAAAGCCCACAAGATCACTCTTGCCTCTGAGGCCTTCACGGACTTTGCCTTTGATCTCAGTGTGTCCTCTTCTCCCATTTTACAGGATGGGAAGTGCAGAAACTTTCTCTAGGCCACACAGCCAGTCCAGCTGAGCTGGGACCTATTCGGTCTCTAGTTCTGGTCAGAGGCTGTATGTGTAACTGAGCTGGTTCCCTGAGGATGGCTTGATCTGAGGATGGTACCTTGGCTCCTGCTCTGTGATGGGATCTTGGACAGAAGGAATCTGGGGATCCTGAGTCATGTGGGCTAAGTACCTACCAGCCGCTCAGCAGTCTGTCCTGGCCACCAAGAGTGCCCCCTCCAGGACCAAGCTTTGATGGTGTCTTGCGGAATCTCATCTCTCCGGAAGATGAAAAGATAAAAGGGGTGAAATCATTTCTGGTTTCTACCCTGGATGATGTGACTAGCTGCTGTGTGAATTTTGGCAGATGTTATGGTTTGTATCTTGATGTCCCCCCAAAGCCTCATGTACTCTTGTGTGGTTTATGAGCTGTTTTTTCTTTGCCATGCTGCCCTGCTTTGGAGTCAGCCGACTGGACTAAAAACTCTACAATCTGTAGCACAAAAATAAAACTTTTCCCCTTTAATTTGTGGCTGTTAGGCATTGTGTCTCAGTAGTAAGAAAGTAACTGAGACACATTTTAGTACCAAAATTAGGGTTGTCGCTGTAACATGACCACGTGGTTCATGTGAAGAACCAGCGCCCCTCTCCTTGGATCATGCACAGTGGACAGACACAAAGGACTGGGGGTGTAGCAAAAGTGAGGCTTTATTTCTTGATCTTGCAAAGTGGGTGCCAGCCTAACAGGCAGAGAGCACACTGGAGTGGTTTCAGTGAGCAGTTTATCCCTAGCATGTGGCTCTCTTCTCCCAGGTTCTCATTGGCTGAGTACTATGTGGGCACAGTCTTCCCAGTTTCCGCCTATATCCTTGGCCCACTCTTTTTGCAAACATTTTGTATGTTTAAAGGCAAACGATTAAGCTACAGAGGGGTAACTTCTCAACTGCCAGTACTTTTCCAATCAGAGTTAACATAGTGAAGCCATACTTTATTGATTATCTACCTCTTCCTGCTTTGTTTATGGACCCTTCAGATGTATGACCTCAGTCATGTCTGCAGGCAAGTAGGCAGTTTTGTAGCTTCCCACTCAGAGTTAAACATTTCATCTTGAAAATAGATCACTTTAAATTTCTATTTCATAGAGTTCAGAAGCCTTTGGAACTGGCTTGTGGAAGAAGTTTGGAAAGGTTTGGAGGTGCCAGATGGAGAAACAGCCCTAGAATGCTCTGAGTCAAGCTTGATGGTCTATTCTGGTCGGAGCTCAGAAGACCAAAATGTCGACAGTCATGCAGATATAAAGACCAGGCTCAGGAGGTTTTCCTTGTGAACAAGGACTGTATTGGCAGTTGCTCCAGGCCATATGTGCTGTGCTCTGGCAGAGAATTTGTCTACATTTTTCTCCTATCCTGAGACTTTGAGGGAGACTGAGATTAAAGAGCAGAGGGTGATTTTATCTGGAGAAAGAAATTTCAAGGCAGCCGAACATTCAGTCTTAGGCTTGGGTACTGTTGGGGCTTTTAGCCAGTTTTACCTTGAGAATCAAGGGCATGGTTGGGGATTTAGCTCAGTGGCACTGTGTCTGCCTGGCAAGTGCAAGGTCCTGAGTTTGATTTCCAGTACTGGAAAAAAGAAAAGGGGTGGGACTGGAAAAGAGTGGGGCAGGGGAGACATGGCAAAACACAGCTGAATGACTTTAAAAGTTTTTGAGTTCCTCCAGAAAGGAAGCTCCAGTACTACAGGAGCCTGCAAAGAAGGAGTAGAAGAGAGCTGGGTTGCTTTAAAGATTAGCGTTAAAAAGAAACCAAGATCTTTGAATCTGGACAATCCAAAGGATGCCTTGGGGGGCAGGAGGAATCTGAAAGGCCCACTTTTCACAGACCTAAAGGTGGAAAGGTGAGACTCTGCTTTGAGAAGAGCTGCAGTCTAGCAAATAGAAAATGATTCCCCAAGATTCAGTTCACCGTGTTCAGCCATCCAGGCACTCAGAAGTCTCTGCAACCACCAGCAACATGCAGAAGGGCTCCGCTGCTGCTCTTGTGGCAGACTTTGGCATCATTCATGGTGGTGCTAGTTTTACAGGCATGAAGAATACAAGAGTTGGGGGGTCAGGAAGGCTCCCACCCAGATTTCGGAAGAAGACCTGGGAGGTCAGGCAGTGCACCTGAGAGAGCAGTTCATGAAGCTGTGAGCGTGAAGCTGAAAGTGTAGAGGAAATGCCAGAAAGATGCAGAAGCCAGGAGCATGGACCACCTGAAGAAAGCCCCAAGTAGTGAGGAAAGCCAGTCCTAGAGAGAAGCCAGGAGGGCTACAACCACCGGTAGTGCCATAGGGATTGAGCCACCTAAACCTTTTGGAGTCTGCATCTCCCCGTAATTTGTCCATGTTCCTAGATACGGAACTACAGGATTTAATGTTTCCCCTGCTGGATTTTGGTCTTGGTCTGGTCCCATTTCTTTCTATTCTTTTATTTTTACAGGTACTCACAGCTAAGAGTTTGCCTGAAATCTCAGAGGAGACTTTGAATTTGGACTTTTCAGAAATGCTGAAACTGTTAGGATTCTAGCTACACTTAGAGATGGACTAAATGCATTTTGCATACAGGGGTGCACACGAGTCTTTTGGGGATCAAAGTGGAATGTATGGTTTATATCTGGATTCCCCCCTCAAAGCCTCATGCACTCCTAAGTGGATATTTGAGGGCTGTTTGGATAATGGCTGTGTGATACTAATCAGTGCATTAGTCCAGTGGTGAATTTATAGCTAAGTGTGATGTTGGAAAGTAAAGCCTGGTTGCAGGAGGTGGGTCTCTGGGGTGTGGACTGAAAGGGTCGGCCTCCCTCCCTCCTCTCTTCTTCTTGTTCTCTGCTTTGTGTCACCATTCCATGGACTGTTTCTCCTCCGCCAAGCTCCTTTGCCACACTGCCCTGCCTTAGAGCCAGCTAAAAACTATGGAATGAAAGCTCTACAAACTGTGAACCAATTATAGTTTTCTCTTTTAATTTGCTGGTGTCGGGTATTGTCTCAATGACAAGAAAGTAACTAAGACAGTAGATACTTAAGGGCCTCCAAAACTCATGTTCAGTATAAGTTGATGGAGGATTAAACGAAATAAATGTAGCCATCAGAACTGATACCCAGACATGACCTGAAGGGGCAGGTCTTGGAGGAATAGAGTGGTGGATTTTGCAAACTCCTAGCATCAGGACAGGGAGAGGGCACACAGATGAGAACCTCGGACCCAGATACTGGAGAGGAAGAAAGGGAAGAAAACAAGAATCCAGGTTATCTGAAGAGCTGCTGAACCCACATTCCCTTTGGGACCAAGAGTTTCCATCAATAGATCAGGGATATGGGTTCCTTGGGGCAGGAAAGCAAGGCTCAGTGAGCAGAGGGAGAGGACCGTGGACTGTCAGAGACAAAGAACATGCTGTAGCAGAGGCCAGTGCTGCCCAAGCTGCTCCTCAGCCCTCTGCAAGGAAGGGCCAGGGGGTCCAGGGGGTGCAGGGCCCAACCAGGCCTAGGAGGTGCCACAAGGAGGAAGAGGCATTAAGCCAGAACCCTCCCCAGTGCTCACCCTTTGGGCCTATTGTGTGCTGAGAGCTAAAGGGTGAGCGCTTTACCCACCCCACGTACTGCCTAGAAGGGCATTTAAGATACAGCTGCCTATGTACAGGTCTTGGTCCTGCCCTAGGACCTGCATTGTGCCTCAGTTTCCCCATATGAAGTGGCAGGGAGGCTGAACCCTGCAGGGAGGCTCACAGCACCCACCCTGACAGCTGAGGCCACTGGAGCAGTACTTACTGAGCAGGGCATGCAGGCTGTGGCTGGACACACATCGCTGACTGTCCCCCACACAGTCTCAGGCCTTGGGAACTTACAGGCCACATAAAGAGTATGGGGACACTCAATTCCTTTGTGACGAGGGACTTTCTGTGCTGGTTTGAGCCTGGGGCATCTGCTGAGCCTGGGCAGAGTCTGTGTGCAATGTTCTGCTGTCACCTGAGGCCCTCGCTGTCCTCCCTGACCCAGCTGTGTCCACACAGCCAGGTGGTGCCAGGCCACCTCTAGCGTGGGTAGGAGGGAGCCTGTGGTCATCCCAGAGCCTCTGCAGGGAGCTGTTGAGAGGAAATCATGAGTTCACATCTTTCTGGGCCTAGACCTACAGGGGGCTCCAGTGTGGACAGTGGGGGCTGTGTGCATTGGGGTTTACTGGGGGACAGAGGAGGCTTATGGATTCTGGGGCTTCAGGCTGGCATCTGAGACACACAATCCCCTTCTGATTCCCAGGCCAGACTGGAAATCTCAGGAGCAGAGAGGCCCAGGGCTGTAGGATGAGGATGCGGCCACAGTTGTCCCTCCCTGCACAGGCTGCACAGGGATCTCATGCATGGGTGCAGGGACACTGAGACACACGGTGACCTGGTCCACTCATGAACTCAGTGCACAAAGGGAGACTCAGACACAGGGGGAGGAATTAATGGGTCACATGTAGGCAAGGCCAGATCAGCACCTTTTTAATGGGCCAAGGAGGGACTGAAGCAGTTACTGCTCTATGGGATTCACCACTTTCCCCAGGAAGAGCAGAAGGTTGGTGTTTTCCTCCCTGATGAAGAAAATGAAGGGCCTGTTGAACTTGATGGTGGGGGACTCTGACCAGTCCCTATCTTCCCAGTCAGTGGCCCATTGGGTCTCTGTCCCTCTCTTATCAATGGTCAGCATCGCCTTATGCACGGCGTGCAGGGAAGAGAGGCAGAGTCAGACACTGAGGCTGTGCTGTCCCCACCACAGGCTGGAGCAAGGCCTGAGTGAGAGCTTCTTCCTGGGCAGCCTCACCGGGACCTTCCTTCTCCTCCCTGACCTCAGTCCCCTCCCTGCATTGTCACACCAGAAATTTCCCTCACTCTCAGCCTTTGCCTGACCTGGCCTGCTGTCCTCTGCTCCCTTCCTAACACCATCTCTCACATCCTAGCTACAACCTTCATATTTAGAAAGGATCGGCTATGTGGAGGCCAGGTCCTCTCACAAGTGTCCCCTTTCCAGTGTATGGTGATGAGCTCCCAGGATAAGGACTCTGCTGGTGACCTTCTCAGTGCCCAGACCCCATGAGTACACAGCCTGCACTGATTTACACCTGCTCCTGGTCCATTTTCTGAGCCATTGGCCTCTTTGGCTGAACTCACTCATACTTCAGAGATGGTGTTTCACCAACAGCTCTAATTCTCATGGGTGAAAGAGTCCAGAACATTCTTTGAAGTCAATAAGCCCAAGCCTTTTTGTGTAAATATGGGTCAACTGAGGCCCAAGGACCCAACAGCTCTAAAAAAGATGAGACTGAGGGTTAGTGAGAACCTCAGGGGAGGTTCCTGTGGTGCCAGCTGCACAGGAAGCCACCTCCTTTATTCCATCTTCTGAATCTGTCCTGTCCCAGCTAATTCCTGTATCCTGGGAATGAGCTCAGCCCAGACCTTGTCAGTGTCCTTTGATTCCTGACTGAGCCACATGTCTGAGCAGCACCCCAAAACTCATTCTGCTCTACAGACACTGGGGACAGTGCTGTTGTCAGGTGACCTCACCGTGGAGAGTTTGATGGATGACACCTCCGTCATCGCTGAGAGGTCAGCTTCATCGCTGAAGATCTTGGTGATGCCCATTGCGCTCAGAATGCTCCTCAGATCATACGTTGCAGAAATGGAAAGTCTGGGGAAATGAATCCTGGCAAATCTGGTAGGCATGAGAGAAAAGGAAGGAAATTCAGAGCATTTCTCATGTTCTGCTGGGCCCCAGCATGTGTCCTTTCTGGTTGTATCTCCTGTTGTGCCCTGCCTCCTCCACACAAGATGAGAAGCTGCGCTGGTTTGTCAGAGTTTGATCTTCCTCTGTACTTGGTGTGGAGAACGTTAACTTCATGGGGACCATGTTGTCCTGACAGCCCCTGAGAAGCCACCTCCTTGAAGTAGTCCTCAGCAGATGCAAGGTGCCCTCCAGGAAGGGGATGCCATCCTGTCCTGTAGCATGTGGTCACCTTTCTCCCAGCCAGGGGCTCTCAAGGGCCTGACTCCCAGGGGAGTGTGGGTCAGTGTGGCAGGGGCTGAGTGAAAACACTTGGTGAGGAGACGAGAGTGCCCTCACCAGGTGAAAGACTGCTCTGGTTTCCTTGGGGTATAGGCGAGGCTGAGTAGACCTGTGCAGAGGCAACAGGTCCCAGCCTGACCTTGCTCTTTTGGAGGAGGCTGGGGGAAAACAGTAGTGACACTTCTATTCACAGTTAACTTCACACCTGTGTACACCTTTATGTTTGTTCCATGAGATGCATAATTGCACAGGACACCTGGGCATGGGCTCTTTCTTGATGACAAATGTACTCTGTGGGGCAGCTTGAGGACTATTGGCTCCTGGGATCCAATAAACCACACTGAAGCAGTGAGAGAGGAGCAGGCACTCAGCAAACTGCCTTGGACTTCGCAGTGCTGGCTGTTTCCTGTTCTGGGCCTTTCCATACAGGGTCCTATGCTCTCCACCCAGGGACAGTCCCTCCTGGATACCACACCCAGCTGCCACTTCTGCCTGGGGGCCACCAGCTTGTTCTTTATCCTGACATAACATGTGCATCCTTCTTGCCTCTGCCCCTGTGCACTGGGTGATGGGAAGTGCCATGGTCCATGGTGGGAAAGGACCACCCCAAGGCCAGGATCTGTGCTGCTGTCCCCTGGTCACTGACCCTTGCACTGAGCCTGGCCAATGCTAATGGGATTGAGCACTGGGTCCTGTTGGAAGCACAGGGCCATTCCCAGGAGCTGTGAGATAAGGGGATGGGGTCAACTTTCCCCAGCCCCCTGGGCAGTTCTGAAGGGCCTCCATCTTGACATGGCTCAGAAATCTTCGGTGGATTCCTGCACCGGGGACTCACCTTTTCTCAGTGGTTCTGAGTATATTATCAAAGTGTTCCTGAGTCAGTCCTTCTTCCAGTTGCTGCATCTTCCCTGGGTCAGGCAGGAAGAAGAAGGCCATGGTGTCACCCACAGACTGCTGGACCAGCACCCAGCTGGACAGCTCCTCATCCCGGTTCAGTAAAAATATACCCAGGCGATGGATCATGGGCACCCTGATGCTTGTCACCTCGTCTACATAGAAGTCCTCTTCCACGGTGTATTCAACCTGGAACTCAACAGTCCATTTGCCTGGAGAGAGAGAGACACCACGCAGGGGTGGGCATAAGGTTTAGAAAATGTGTCAGAAGAACGGAGCCCTGAGTGCCCTCCTGAGACAATGCCCTCTGAGACTCACCTTGGTCTTCTGTGAAGAGGATGAAAAGACAAGCGTTTGCTGAAGGGCTTACATGGAAATAATCTGAAGCAGGAGGAGACCCTGGAATTTGGATTTACTCAGGCTGATTTGGGACAAGCTGGGCTCCGAAGAAGAAGCATCTTTATTTAGATTTTATATTTATTTGCTAGAGGACCAAGGTTGCAATGAAAGTGACTGGCATAAGCAGAGGTCCCTAAGTCACACCTGGGCACCTCTTTCCTGGAGGTTTCCTGTCCCTCACAGAAGCTGTTTCAGTCCACGCTCAGGACATTCTGGGCTCTGTCCCTGAGGCCTCTTCCTGGACCACATGTGAAGTGCTGAGGCCCAGACAATGTCGCCTCTGCTGGACTAGTGTGCCTCACTTCCAGGCCATCAGGGCAGGCAGGTGACTCTGGGACCCCTGAACCCACCTTCTCACTGGAGAGGGTTCATTGGAGTGGAGGGGGACAGGAACTGACCCACATCACAGTAGAGCTAGGACCTCATTTGTGCTGACTGTGGCCTGGGGGCCTCTGCACAGTGCACCTCTGCCCAGGAATGAGGAGACAGGGAGGGGAGCCTCAGGCCTGGGCTTGACCCTCACCTCCCTCCCGCAGGCTGTTCCCTGGGGCCGTGGAAGCTGCCATAGAACCTGGGGTCCAGGGGTTCCTGATCCTCTCATTGCTCATAGGCAGAAAGGCAGGCTGAGGATCGAGGCTTGTTGCTCAGTTCTGTGTCCCCCACATACTATGAAACTTGATTAATTCTTTCAACACTTGGTAACAAGGGTATGGATTTGCATCCAGACCCATGTATTAAGTAACTTGATTAATCCTTTCAAAACATGACAACAATGGTGGTTTCATTGTTGTTGTTGTTGTTGTTGTTGTTCATAATTAGCTAAGGAAATGATACCTCCAATAAATGAAATGACTCATTCAATATCAACACTAATGAGTGATGAGGGAGGACTTAAACCCAAGTCTTTCACAGTTCAGAGATGACACTTCCATTATTCTAGAGTTGTCTAAATTATGTTCCACAAAACACTATTGTCTCCACCATTTGTTTCACTGTGTATCTCTGGTTCTCTAGTTAGGAAAACATTCTGTTTCCAATGCGCCTTTCTTTTTGGTATTTTCACTGTATATTAGGATAATAATCTGGCATGTTCTACAGAGAAACTGGAAATGTAATTGGTGTTCACTCATCGTTTCCCGGTCTTGCTGGTTCACAGAAATGGTGTCATTGTGCCTGAGTGGAACATTACAGATCCTAAATTGGGATGCCCTGCCCTGTTCGACATGAGCTGTCAAGGAAATTATAAACAGTGGGGCCATGAGCACATGCTGGATTATTTCAGTGGAGCCAGCTCAGACGGGGCTTCCTCCTTACCATGGAGAGAAATATAATTCACCAGCATGAGATCTGTGTCTTCCTCCAGATCTTTGACCAAATCCACTATTTCTCCATGGGTTTCTCTCTCCACATAATTATTGATCTGTTTGCTGGTGAACTGAATGTCCCTGAAATTGATGGAGTTGACTCCCGAGTGGTACAGCTCCTTGACATCCTGCACAGATTTACTCATGAGCATCAGATGGTCACTGACAAAGAGGCTGCTGCTGATGGTCAGCTGGAGCTGCTGGTCTGGATGCTGCAAGAGGTGGAGGAGAAGCTGGAAGCAATGGTGGATGTGAGTCTCAGGCATCTCTCTCAGGTTGAACTTAAGGCCCTTCAGGATCTCCGTGTGAGTATCGCCCTTGGTCCCCAGGGAGATCATTGCAAAGGCAGCCACAATGCTCATTGGGGACAATAAGACATTAGTGGTTTTTGACCAACTGGCTGGCTCCTGGTACAAATCAAAGGTGAAGTCAATGGCCTTGTAGAGGATATTGTGGCAGACCATGTATTTACGATGCTCATGGTCATGAACAGATGCATCCACTTCATCATCTTCAGCCTGGGAGCTAGGAACAAGGAAGCACAAGCAAGCCAGTAGGAGGAGGTGCCTCAAGATAGAGGATGACATTGTCCTGCAAGACAGATAACAGAAGGCCAAACCTTGATTCAGGGCTCATGACCTTGCACAATGATTGACGTTGTGTAAAAGCAAGCTCAGTTCCTTAACAATCTTAACATGCCCAGCCTGTACCTTGCACTGTCTACTCACCTGCCCTGATAAATATGTTTGTTTCCTGTGGAACTCAGGTTGGAGTCCAATCCCCAGTGTGCAGTGTTAGGAGAGTGGAAAGTTAATCTGATGTGGCATTTATAGGCAGGATATTTATGAGTGTTGTGTGGCTGTGAGTGTAACACAGTGGTTCAGCACATGCCTAATCTTGCAAGTTTCGGATTCTATTCCTAGCACAAATAAAATCCATACAATAATATCAGAATGTTGGGGAAACTAAATAGAGTAAATGTAGCTATAAAAACTTATTCCCAGATATGACCTTAGATGACGTCTTTTAGGGGGAAAATGATGGTGCCAATTCCAAGGCTTCAAGTGAGGGGAAGACAGATGGAACTGAAGAACATAATCCCAGATAACAGAAAAAAGCAGAGGGGACACTGAGGAGAGGAAGTTATCTGAAGAGCTAACAAATAGAGTCTGCCCCCCAAAAATGTATGTACACTTCAGTAGTTCACCATACTAATGAATGTCTGGAAGCTAATGGCCACCACTTTGAGCACTTCTTGTAATTGTAAAGGCCAAAGGTAATGTGCATTATTCTCGTGACATCTCTATAAATTTAGTATTAGAATTTTTATAAAGTTTTTCTTTTCCTGACTTAAACATTTTTTTAGTGGACCTCATTCATATCTCTCTTATGGCCAATAGAAAAATCAAGGGCTGTGAGTCTCTGGAGGAGGAAGAATATTTACTCAGAAACACTGAAAAAACAAGAGATAATATAAAAGATGCAGGAGGTCCTAGATGACTTTAAAAGAACAAACGCAGGACCGGGAATTTACCTCAGTGGTTCTGTCACCTGACTTGCAAGTGCAAGGTCCCAAGCTCAATTCTTGGTACAAAAAAAAAAAAGAAAAAGAAAAAAGAACAAACCCAAGAGCCATTAATCTTGAAGAAGGGGTAGAGTTAGAGACTGATGATATAAAAATCATTCAGACCAGTAGAGGATTATAAAAATTATTTCAAAAATTTATATTCTAGAAATTGGAGAATCTGAAAGAAATAATCTAAAATATTCAATAGAAAAGTTTAACATTAATAAGAAAAAAATGCAAAAATTGTAACCGTCCCAAAGCAGATCTCAAAGACACTTACATGTATACATTTCCAGACAAAGAACTTTAAAAACTACCAGTTAAAAAGACTGATGAGATAAAAAAGATAAGTACGTAGCTAGTAAATCATTTACTAAGATGACCAATATATTTCTAGAAGATCTAAATAGTAGTTAAAGTGTCAATCTCTAAGATGATCAATGATCTTAAAGAAGGTACAAATAAGCAGCTGAATGAGTTAAGAAAGACAATGCAGGCTATAAAACACTACTTAAGGGGCCAGAGATTTAGCTCAGTGGTTCCTTTGCCTGTCTCACAAGTGCAAGGTCCCAAGTTAAATTCCCGGTACCCCCCCAAAAAAAGACCATTTAAGTAAAGAAGTAGAGGTTATGATAAAGAATCAAGCAGAAATCCTGGAAGAGAAAATCTAGAGTGCTTTAGCAATAGGCAAGATCAGTCAGAAGACAGAATATGAGGATTTGAGGATAGCCTCGATGAAGCAGAACATTTACTCAGTAACACTGAAAACCAGAAAGAGACAATAAAAAAAGATGCAAGAAGTTTTAGATAACTTTGAAATAATAAACTTAAAAATCATTGATCTTGAAGAAGGGGTAGAAAGAGAGACTGATGGCACAAAAAGCTGTTCACCAAAATTATTGTAGATTTTCCAAATCTTAAGAATGAGATGGATACCCAGGTAAATGAAGTATTTATAAACCCTAAATAGACATGACCAGAAAAGAACTTCTGTAAGACAAATCATAATAAAAATCTCAAAAATTCGTAACAAAGAGCTCTTAGTGGAAAATGACAAATTATATAATTGCAAACCCATCAGAATAACAGCAGATTTCTCAACAAAAACACTGAAGGCCAGGAGAGCTTAGAGTTAAGCTTTTCAGTCTCTAAAAGAAAATAATCACCAACCCAGATTACTATATCCAGTGAAATTATCCTTCAAATTTGTTGGAAAAACAGAGACCTTTCACTATAAAAACAAACTAAAATAATTCATGACCACAAAACCAGCACTGCAAAAAATACTCAAAGGAATCCTAAACAGAGACAAGGAGATCAACAATACCCAAGAGTCTGAATAAAAAAATAAGTTTCAGTGGGAGAGTAGTTAAACAAAAGGGAAAATTTTAAGAAGGAACTGAGCATTAGAAAAACAGTACAATGACAAGAATCAGTATATATCTTTCATTAATAACACTCAATGTAAATGGTTTCAACTCTTCACTCAAAAGTCACAAATTAGCAGATTGGCTCAAAGAAACAAAACCCAATATTTGTTGCCTCCAAAAATAAACCTCACAACACACATGCTGAAGATAAAAGGACTGAAACTATACTCCAAGAAGCCAGAGAATGACTAATTTTTCACAATGTTGGCTTTAAACCAAAGCTGGTCAGAAGAGACAGCGTCAAGAAAGTCACTACAAATTGGTAAAGGGAACAATTCAGAAAGAAGATATACTACTTGTAAATACCTGTGCACTGAATGTATACATTCAAATTCATAACACAAAAACTACTTGACATAAAAGGACAGATACTAATACAGTCATAGTGGAGGACTGCAATATACCATTGCTGCAAATAGAAAGGTCAACCAGACACGTAGCCAATAAAAAAATACAGAGGTAGCCATGTGCAGGAACATAGGCCTATAGTCTGAGCAACCAAAGGTCTGTGTCTTGGCTCAGCCTGGATTCCACAGGATGACCTGGGTGCAAAGACAGAGGCAGAAGACATAACAGAGTGAGTCCAGAGCTGTCCAGGCAACTCCTCAGACCTCTGCAGGGAGAGGCCAGGGAGCTCCAGGGGCTTAGGAGCTGTCCTGGCTGAGGAGGGCACTGTCCCAGTCTCACCCTGAGGGCCTACTGTGTGCCAGGATCTGCAGTGAGGCCATTCCTCCTCCCTGACTCTACTCCCTCCCTGGAAAGATGGCCAATATGCGGTTTCCTGGGTTCAGGTCTTGGCTCTGCCAAGGGAGAATTTGCCTGTTTCCTTGTGGGTAGGGTGATACTGAGCCAGACAGGAGGGTGCATAGCACCTACCCTAGCATCCCAGGAGGCGGCTGGTGGAGCAGGACTTACTCAGCAGGGCGTGGAGGCTCAGCTACACATGAAGCACCAAAAGTCCCTTATGCACTATCTCATCTTGGGGATTTATAGGCCATGTAGAGGCATGGGGACACTCAGCTCCTATGTGATCAGGAACCATCTGTGCTGGGAGACAGCCTCAAGCACCTCCTGATTATGGGCAGGTGTCTGTGTGCAATGTGCTGCTGCTGCCTGAGGCCCTCACTGTTCTTCCTTGGCCTGGCTTTGTGGACAGGGCACCTGTGGATGGCTGGTGCCAGGACATCTGGAGGGTGGGTGCGAGGGAGCCCTGTAACTACCCCAGACCGACCGCAGGGAGCTGTTGAGAGAAGGCAGAGTTCATTCATATCAGGAGCCCAGAATGGTGCTGGCTCCATGGTGACCAGTAAAAACTATCACCTGCCTGCATCAGGGAGTATGTTTCTGCCATGGACCTGCCCTGGGAAGTCTGCTATCCAGAGCTGCAGTGGATGCCATTCAGTCTTTGGACCCAGTTTGTACTGACACAGATGGGAGATAAAAGCCAAGCACTGAGCATCACTTAAAGGGTCCTTGGTTTAACTGGAAAGATCAATAATCCACAGTCCCATGAGGAGGGAGCTTTCTTGAAATTTAAGAAGTGTTCTGAGCTCTCATCCTTATTACTGTCCATTATGGCTTATAGCTAGATGTTCCCTCAAAGCCTCACGCAGTCATAAGTGGGGTTTTCCAGAGGTTGCTGGATCTAGGGTATGTGTTTCTGGAATTAAGGGTGTGTGATTACTAAATTAGTCTCCTGATTGGCATATTTCTGGGTATGGATAGTGGAAGGCCTAATCTGGGTACGGATGGCACCACCCAAAGGGCAGATAGTTTGGAAAGGATACAATATAGTTTGGATGTTGCTACTGCTGCTGCTGCTGCTTCTCTACTTCATTGCTTTGCTGCCTTTTGCCCCCCATGAACACTTTCTCCTCTGTGGTGCCCCTATGCCATGCCACCCAGCCAATTATGAATTGAAATCTTTACAAACTGTGAGCTACAATAAACCTTTCCTCCTTTAACTGCGGGTGTTGGATATTTTGTCTCAGCAATGAAAATACTCACTAAGACAGATTTTCATACTAGGAGTAAGGTCATTGCTGCGACATTACCTGACCATGTGACTCAAGGGCTTGTGGGGAGAAGCCTTTCCAAAGGGAAGGTTTAGAGATGACAGCTGAAGAAGCAGCCCTGAAATGCTTTAAGCTGTACTTGATGGGAGATTCTTGCCAGCATGTTGATAGAAATGCTGCTGGTAAAGAAGCTCGGGAGGATTCTGTTGAGAGAAGGACGGCATTGGTCATTGGACTCCCGATCATGTTGTTATACTTTGGCAGACAGTTTGCCTGTATTTTGCAACTATCTAGAGACTTTTCCTGAGACTGAGATTAAGGGCAGTGAGCTGTTCAATCTTGTGGAACAAATTTCAATGCAGTCTAATATTGAAGTGGTGGCATGGCTACTTGCTGGGGGCATTTAGCCCAATTATGTTGTGAATCAAGAGCAAAGAGCCCAGCAGGTTAATTTAAAATGTTTTGAGTTTGGCCAGAAAGAAAGCTCCAGTGAAGATATGGCCTACAAAAAGAGGTCAGAGGAGAAATTTGTTGCAGCAAAGGAACATGACAGTAGGTAGAAAAGTTGCCCTGAAGACATCACAACAATTGGCAGAACTTCAGCCTCTGCAGCATCAAAATTGCAAAGATGAAAGACTTTGCTTTGCAATGAGAGCCCCAGAGCACCATGTTCCAGGATGCTGGCACCCTGGAGAATTTGTTCCTCAGAACTGGATTCATAATGCTCAGAAATCCAGGCACTTTATCCCTACCGCCAAGAAACAAAGAAGCCTGGCTAACTGCTCCAGCTGGCAGTAGACTCTGGCATCATCCACGGATGCTGATTTTAGGTGCATGCGGAATATGAGAGTTTTGGGGACAGGTAAACTTCCACCCAGATTTCAGAAGGCCTGAGAGGCCAGGCAGGGTGCTTCTGAGAGGGCAGTGTGTGAAGCTGTGAGTGTGAAGCCAAACGTGCTGTGGAGACTCCAGAATGTTGGAGAAGCCGGGGGCAGGTATTGTTTGAAGAAAGTCACAAAGAGTGAGCAAAACTGGCCAGAAAAGAGAAGCCATGGGAGCTACAACCACTGGAAGTGCTACAGGGGAGGAGCCACCCAAACAAGCTGTTTGGAGTTCACAGCTTGCCGTACATTGCACTGGATGTTGGACTTGGAACTTTTGGATTTACTCTGCCCTGGTGTGTTTTGATCTTGCTTTGTTCCTGTTCCTTTCTAGGCCCCCCATCCCTTTTTACCCTTTGGAATAAAAATGTCTGTTTTGTGCTATTGTACTTTGGAAATGTTTAACTTTCTTTTCATTTGTACAGGGGCTCACTGCTAAGCATTAGCCTTAATTCTTAGAAAAGACTTTAAACTTGGGCTTTTTAGCAATGCTGAAACTGTTAGGACTTTGGCAACTCTTAGAGATGGACTAAATGTCTTTTGCATAAAGGGATGTGCAAGAGTATTCAGGGGGCCAGAATGCTATGGCTCCTATCTAGATGTCCCACCAAAACCTCATGCAGGCATAAAAGGAGTTTTCCAGGGGTGGCTGGATCTAGGTTGTGTGTTGCTGGGATTGAGGGTGTGTGATTACTAAATTAGTCCACTGATTGGTCTGGCATATTTCTGGATATGGATAATGGGAAGGCCCATCCTGGGTGTGGGTGGCACCACCCAAAGGGCAGGTAGCTTGGAAGGGATAAAAACAACAGGCTGAATGCTGCTGCTACTCCTTCACTACTTCATTGCTTTGCTGCCTTCTGTCTAACATTAACAGTTTCTCCTCTGTGATGCCCCTCTGCATGCCACCCAGCCTTGAAGCTAGCCAATTATGAACTGAAATCTTCACAAACTGAGTTACAATAAACCTTTTCTCCTTTAACTGTGGGTGTTGGATATTTTGTCTCAGTAACAAGAAAATTAACATCAGTTCTTTGTGTCAACCTAAACAGTGAACAGAGAGACTCTTGTGACAAATAAATTTATTTGGGAATAAGTTGGGCTTTGCCATGGGGATTCTGTGTTCTCTGTAGCTATGAGCACATTCTAGGGGGTCAGGTGAGGGGACACTGTGGGAAGAAAAGGAAGTGCATGCATAAGTTGTTTGGAAACTACATGAACATTGTCTTTTTCTTTCCCTAGTACCAGGGATCAAACTCAAGACCTTGTGTTCACCAGGCGGGTGCAGTGCCATTAAAGCCACATCTCTGGCCCTGAACTATTTTTACTTTTTTTTTTTCACTATCTACAGAACCTCACCATGGAAGGTGATGCCAGTCCTTAGTATGTCAGGCATAGGCATGTGTTGTGGTTCAGGGGCCTGCTGTCCTTGCTGGCTCACATAAGATGCTGCAGTTTGGAAATATTTCTTGTGACATTTCCTGTCATCAGGCAAATAGTGCTCAAGAGTCTTCCCATTATGGCCTTCCCAAAGCCCCAGTCCAAGTTGTCAGGTTTGACAAAATTCTAGCCATTTTCACACTTACAAGTCACACACCACAGGTGCACATAAGTATATATACACACATATAGGCATATAGGTAAAGACTCACAGATGCGTGCACGCGCACAACACACACACACACACACACTCATGCGCGCGCACCCCCCTCCACACACACAGTAAAATACCTTGGTTCACAAACTTAATTCTTTCCATGATTCTGGTAGCAAATTGAATTGGACAAGAGCCAAATCGAATTTCCCCACAAGGTCAACATTGAACCGAACCATTGCATTTGACTGAGTTCTCATCCAGTTCACATTGGAACCAGAACTGTAGAAAGACTTAAGATTGTGAACTGAGGTACCAGTGTATATAGTTACAGAAACACAGGGAAGGGGAGATCCAAATATATCATGAGTGTTTAAACTTTGAAAATGTGTTGTAAAAAAAGACACATTGCCAGTAATCCCCCTCAGAACACTACCCCTTCCCTTAAACACATTTATCCCGTCAATGAATGTAACTGTACTGTATCCCTAAATGTACCAATAAACTCAATTAAAAAAAAAAAGACACATTGCCAGTAACCCCCCTCAGAACACTACCCCTTCCCTCAAACACATTCATCCCACCCTTCTTGCCACTTCCTGAAGCAGCTCTGGAAATCCTCTTTCATGAGTGTTTTTGTGAAATGTGGTAAAAGATACACTAAATGTGCCAGGTGCCATCCAACAGAAAGGCAGGTTTGTAAAACCCTGCAGTGTGTCCTGATGCAACTTGTTCACTGGATCTGGTACCGTGTGACTTCTGCCTCTTCCCTAAAAGCTAAATGTTTTGGATTGATTCAGAACACCGAGGCAGCCAGCATGGCGCAATTAGAGACGCTTAAGAAAGAGAAATTTCTGAGTTGCTTCAGAAAGTGGCAAGAATGCTGCGATAAGTGTGTCTGAAGAAGTAAGGGAGAGGATTCTGAGAGGTGTTAATGACAACGGGTCTTTCACTGTAACAAACCTTTGAAATTTTTAAACATTTACACAGGCACACACAGACTCAGACACACATGCAGGAACGCATAGACACACATAAATACACATGCATAGACACACATAGAGACATAGTCACACACAGACACAGGATGAGCCCTTTCTCTCTCTAGGCCACATAAAGACCAGAACAACCCATTCACCTGACTCACCCTCAGAGGCCTGGGCCTGGCAGCATGAGGCAGGCTCTGATGACAGTGTCCTCTGAATTCTCCTGGTGAAGATCTGAATCTTCCTCGTTTAGCTGAAGAAGGAAGCCACAGTGCCACCTCCAGAATATTTCTTCTCGGCCCTGCCTGTAGTCTCAATTACTGTTTCATGGTTGGCTGGGTGGGTGTGAGCATTAACAGGACCATTTGCATTTCCACCCCTAGGAGAAATTTGAGACTTAAGCTTCATTTTTTCCATCTTGCAATAAGAGAAAACAGAGGCACAGAGCAATTTAGTGGACTACAAGGGATCACACGCTAAGTGCCTAGGAGGCAGAGCTGGGGTTCCTGTACTCTTGCCACTTTGCTGTGCTACTCTGCATTCTCATCCTAAAAATTTAATGCTGAGAGTTGGCCTAGATGACAAGTAAATAATCACAAATTAATAATCACACCTAAATGAAGACAATTACATTAATAAATCTTATAATTCATTTTAAAAGTACTAATTGTGGATTAAAATGATTTTACATAATACACATTTCTTACTCTGTTCTCTGTGCTCTCTGCTACATTAGCCAGATGGAATTTTTTTTTCAGCTTTAATTGAATTTATTGGTACATTTTAGGGATACAGTACAGTTACATTCATTGTTGGGAATTTGTACCTCTACATGACATGTCTTGGTTCTCATTTTTTCCCCTTGTCCCTGCCCTCCCTTCACCCCCTCCTCCCCTCCCCATCTACAAACACTTTATTTCCATCTTTTCATTATCTCACATGTTTTTCTTTTCCCTTATTACCCTTCCCCTACACATCCCACCTTCCCTACACCTTTAGCTCCTTTCTTCCCATTTCTAAATGTCAGTAATCTTATTAGGATCTTCTGTATTATTGCAGATTATTCACTCCAGAGAGACTATTCGGTATTTACACGTGTGTGCCTTATTTATTTCACTTAGGAGTATATCTTCAATATGTATCCATTTTCCTATGAATGAATCTATTTTCTCATCAGATGGAATTTTTTAAAAAAGATTGTTATCTCTGATTGTTCATTACATCAAGTTCCCTTATGAGAGCTTTGTTTTTGGAAATGCAGCTTTGACTCTAAGGGCAGGGGTCCTAGGCAGCTCTTGGTCCAGGACAAACAGGGTGCAGCTGCCCCACATGTACCTGCCCTGTTCTCGTCCTCTCCAGCGTGACTCTGCATCCCTGTCCCTGACTCTCCCCACCCTGCTCACTCTGTGCTGACTTCCCACACAGCAGGGCTGAGCTCCTCCTAGTGCAGCTTTCTCCTGGGCTCCCTCTGTCGTGCCTCTCGCCTTCCCTGTGCTCCCCAGATCCTGCCCAGGTGAAGGTAACTTTGAGTGGTTTTCAGGAGCTCTGGCTGCACACATCATGGAGGACTGATTTGCTGCAGGCACAAAACTCTGAACATTTGGGGTTTAATCCAGCAAAGGCTGATTTCTGGCTCCCTCTGTAGACCCTGTGTGGGATAGTCAGAAGCCACTGCCAGCCTTGTGACAGAGACCAGGCTGAAGGTGACTTCCCCTCCTCCTATCTCTGCTCCAAATCTTCCACTCCATGAGACCTTACAGGACAATGCTAGGGGTCAGCGTGATTCCCATGCTACTTGGCAGAGGACCCCACTGTCATCTGAGTGCCTGATGGGGTGTCTTCAAGCATGAATAACCAGCACCCTGGGCCTGCCAAGTGTCAAGCATTGGAGGCAAAGGAAAAATGTTCCCCAGAATTTGTGGGCCTGAGTGTGACCAGAGCAGGAGATCTGGGAAAAAGGAACTAATTGCTTACTAGAGAAACAGATTTAACATAAGACATACAAATACATAGCAATTTACAAGATTGTCCTACCATGGTTGCCCACAGGGTCAAGTGTGGAAGAGTGCAAAAAGTCCATCTGTACAGTGGGGATCTTCAGGATCTAGTTGAAGGCCTGGAGCTCACAGTAATGTCCTGTGCAAGTCCTTATCGGGAGGCTGAAGGGTCTGCACTGGAAACTGAAGAGTCTGTGCCTAAAGACTGGAGTCTGTGCTTGAATCCAAATGAGGTACAAGGTGAAGGTGGAGATTGGAGCTCCTCTGAAGATGCAGAAGCAATCCTTCCTTCCCCATTTCCCTTTTATAGCATTCTGGTGATGATCTTCGCTAGGGCGGGTCTTCCACACCCAGAACTATGCTCAGCCAATTTAGTTGGGCTTTTCTTACTCACGTTGACACAGTCAATTAGCTATTACATTCCACTACTTGACAACCACACATTTTTTTAAACCAAAGTTTCCAGATAAAAAGACAAGTTAATAATTACACTTAAAATATTATAACTATCCTGCATACAAAGAGAAATGCACTAATTCCCTCCCCAGAATAGAAGGCAAGTTTTCTTTGGGTGATGCCTACTCCTAACATTTCATAACTTGAATATTATGACATAGGTTTAACAATACTTAAGAACCAATATTAAGTCTATCAACATTATGTTACATTGGAGGCATATTAGGAGAGAACTATCACAATTACAATCTTCATTTCTGTAGCTAGTCATAGGGTCAAAGCTGGTATTTAGAACTACCTTCCACTACCCATTCTGTACTCCCTTGGCCTTCAGTAAGCACTTCAGCAGGTCTTGGTTCTTTCCTTGGTGGAGTGACCCATACCTTCATTCCTGAAGGTTCTGGACCATTTGTAATTCTGCATGGATTAGGTTGTTGTAATTTCCTATTGACTTTAATAACAGGGTAACACTAAGAGACACCCTAAGGGATCTCCTGCATCCCAAGTATATTCTTCCTTTCCTCTATTGTGGAGTAATTGTCCAATTTCCCCTGATACCTTGATAACACTGTGACTCCTTTTTTTGCTTGTTTCCTCAGAGGCAGACCAAAAGGACCAGGGGGAAGCCTTAGCTTCCTGTTCAGTGTTATCTTTGTTGTCCTTCCTTGCACAAGCCCCCCACCCTAGAACTAAGTCTTCTAATCCAGCAAAACATGAGTTCACAAGAACAGGAAGCAAAAATTTTGCTAGAGGGTCACTAGGGGTAATGGTGAGTGGTGACATTCCCACTTCCACTCCTTGATTCCTGGACCCATGAATCTTAACTATGGGAGACACAGTACCATATAGTGGATGCTGATTCAAAACATAAACAGCCTTTCAAAGAACCTTGCCCCAGTCCTACAAGCTATTGCCACCTAGCTGGCACTATAACTGTGTCTTCAAAAGACCATTCCACATTTCTAATGATCAAGCTACTTCTGGATGGTGAGGAACATGGTTATACCAGTGAATTCCATGAGTAGAAGCCCATTGCCTCACTTCTTTGGCTGTAAAATATTTTTCTTGGTTAGAGGCAATACTACGCGGAATTCGATGATAGTGGATAAGGCATTCTATGAGTCCACACATGGTAGTTTTGGCAGAAGCATTCTTGCATGGAGGGTAAATCCATATCCAGAACAAGTGTCTCTGCATTGAGGACAAAGTGCAGTCCTTTCCATGATGGAACTGGTCCAATATACTAACCTGCCACCATGTCACAGGCTGATCACCCTGGGAAGAGGCACAATACTGGTGGCTCAGTGTTGGTCTCTGCTGTTGACATGTTAGGCATTCAGCAGTGGCTGTAGCCAGATCAGCCTTGGTGAGTGGGAGTCTGTGTTACTGGACCCATGCATAACTTCCATCCCTGCACCATGGCCACTCTGTTTATAAGCCCATTGGGCAGTGGCAGGTGTGAACGAAGAAAGAGGTTGGCCACTATCTACAGAAAGGGTCATTTTACCCTCTTGATTGTTACAGTCCTCTTCTGCAGTGGTAACTTTTTGGTGAGCATTTACATGGGGTACAAATATTTTTACCTACTTCACCAATATGGAGAGGTCTATCTACTTACCTGTTTCTTAAATATCTTTGTAGCCAATTTTCCAGTCATGTTCCTTCCAAGTTGCTGATCACTCAGCCAGACCATTGGTTATAACCCTCTAGTCAGTATACAGTCATACACCTGGCCATTTCTCCTTCCAGGCAAAATGTACTGCCAGGTGCACTGCCCAAAGTTCTTCCCACTGTGAAGATTTCCCTTAACTGCAGTCCTCCCGGGATTTCCTGGAAAGGGGCTGTAATGCTGCAGCTGCCCAGTTGCAGGTGGAGCCTGTATAGCATGCAGAGTCATCTGTAAACCAGGCCCTAGCCTTCTCTTCCTCTGACAGCTACCCCATGAGGCCATAGGTACATGCTGAGAAATAGAAAGTGATAGGGCAAAAGTAGGAGCCATAGGCATCTGGGCAACTTCCTAGTGTAATTTACTCACACCCTCTGGACCTGCCCTGGTTTGATCATATGTATAATATTTCCATTTAATGTTGGACCATTGTTGTGCACATCCAACTTTATGACTTGGTGGATCAGGTAATACCCAGTTCATGATAGGCAATTCAGGTCACATAGTAGGTAACCTGGTGTCCCATTGGTGTTCAATTTCCATCAAGGCCCAGAAGAAGGCCAAGAGCTATTTTTCAAAGTGAGTGCTTGTCTGCAGATGATGGCAGAGTCTTGCTCTAAAATCCTAAAAGTCTCTGCTGCAGTTCACCTACAGGGGCCTGCCAAAAATTCTAACAGCATTTCAATACCTTTGGATTTGCTGGATTACATGGCTCCAGTGACAGAGCAGCCTCCATAGCAGCCTCCACCTGTTGCAGAGCCTTTTCTTCTCTGAGCCCCACTCAAAACTAGCAGCTGGAGTAAAACACCGAAGTGAGGAATGTATTGCCTCTAAAATCCAAATAGGCCCTGTTGGCATTGTACCTCTTTTTTGGTTGTTAGGGCAGCTAGATGCAGCAACTTATCTTTTACCTTAGATGGGACATCTCTAAATGCCCCATGCCACTAGACTTACAGAAATTTCACTGTGGTAGAAGGGCCTTGAATTTTTGTTTGATTTATTTCCTATCCTCTGGCTCTGAAATGCTTTACTAACAAATCCAGAGTGGTTGCTCACTTGACCTAATCAGCATAACATCAATGGATCTATGTGATACCTTCTGGAAAAGTAAAGCGATCAAGATCTCTATGAACTAAGTGGTGACACAGGGCTGGAGAGTTACTATAACCCTGAGGTAGGGCAGTGAAGGTATATTGATGGTCTTGCCAGCTAAAAGCAAACTGTTACTGACAGGCATTTCAGGGAGGATGAAGAAAAAGGTATTTGCCAAATCAATAGCTGCATACTAAGTACCAGGAGATGTGTTGATCTGCTCAAGCAAGGACACCATATCTGGTATAGCAGCTGTGATGAGAGTCACTACTTGATTTAATTTACGGTAATCCACCATCATTCAAGACCAATTTGTCTTCTCCACAGGCCAAATGGAAGAATTAAGTGGAGATGTGGTGGGACCACCACCCCTGCATTCTTCAAGTCTTCGATGATGGCATTAACCTCTGAAATCCCTCCAGGGATACAGTGCTGTTTTTGGTTTACTATTTTACCAGGCAAAGGCAACCCTAATGGCTTCCATTTGTCCTTTCCAGCCATAATAGCCCTTATACTACAGGTTAAGAAACTAATGTGAAGATGCTACCCAGTACTAAATATACCTGTCCCAATTATGCATTCTGGAGTAGATGAAATGTCTACAGGATGGATTCGAGGACCCACTGGACCCACTGTGAGTCAGACATTTGTTAAAACTCCATTGACTTAAAGCCCTGTCTGAACTCAGGCACACATAATGTGTTTGAGTCTCTCACTTTATCTTGTGACTCTTAAGTGGATGTAGCATTCAAACTGGCTCTCCAGCACTATCCTAGATAATTGTCACTATATCCAGTCCCCAAAGAACTAATGTAATTTACATGGCTTATTTTTCATCAAATGATCTAAGGTTAAACTAGATCTGAATATGAGAAGGGAGAGGGGAAGAAAGTATCAGGGTGAGGACCCTGATCAGGATGAACAGTTAACTGTTGGTCTGTTAGAACTCGTGAGTGATGAAGATGCTACGTTTCATTTTAAAATTTTATTTCTCTCAAAAAAGATTTTACTCTTGTTTTCCTTAAAATATTGTTTGTTATAAAATCATCATACAATCTACTTAAGGTAAGTCACCCAAAATAACATAAAGCAGGGCTTCCTTCACTCATCCAACATAACCCTTTTTAATGCATTATACTTGTAATGTATATATTACATATCTTTTTTAAAGTAAGATTATACTGTTAATGCTGTTTTGTACCCCTTTCTATCACTTAATAATATGAGTATCAGCATACATTAAATCATATATTTCTGCAGTTTAATTTATGGCTAAACACTGTACCATTATTTAAATTTAGCATAATTTCTTTAACCTAGTCATTTACTATAGGACAATTAACATGCATCAACTTTTCAAAATCACTCAGTGCCATCAAGATATCCTGAGACTTATATTTTTTGTTGAGAACAGATTATTCTGTTAGAGTACATTTTTAGAAAAAGAAATTCTGGGTCATGGGGTACTTTTAAGCTTTTTAGATTGTACTGCCAAATTATTTTCCAGAAAAATAATGACTGTATTTCTCTTAGTAGTATGCACTTCTCTTTTTCTATGTATGATTCTGAGGGAAGTATAAAGAGATAGTAGGTATTTTGTGGGCAAAGAGGTTATTTGCAATTGAGACAATATTTCTAAGGGTGAGCCCTCCCCCACCACTCTGCTTTGCAGGGTATGTTATTGTACTTCCTGACTCAGAAGAAAATTTTGTTTGATATGTGCACTAAAACAATGAGTGATGATCTATATATGTTTTTTACTTTGGCAGAAATGCCAAAACATCCTCAGGCAGCTGGGCATGGTGGCACACACCTGTAATCCCAGCACTTGGGAGGCTGAGGCAGAAGGATGGCTGCAAGTTCAAGGCCAACCTGAATTATGTAGAAAGACCTTGTCTCAAAAAAAAAGTTATCAAACAGCCTGAGGTTATCACTTAGGCTATCACTTTATATACCAAAATTCTTCCTTGCAATTTCCACACGCTTATTTTTTCTAACTGAAATAGTGGTCTCTGTCCTTTTTTGTTCGTCCTTCTAATAACTTCCAGAATAATCTTCCTTAACTAGAGCTATGATCTTATAACACCCGCTTTCAAGACAGGCTGCAGAACCACTAAGCTAAATCCTGGCCCTCTTGTAACTCCTTTTAAATAAACCAATCTTCCATAATTTGGTCCCAGACTTCTTTCCACCTTAACTTTATTTCATACTATCATCCACATCTAGCCAAGCCATATTACACAGCTCCTTAGAGCTACTATTTCCCATTTACTATTCTTTTGCCTTTTTCTTTTTCATATTTTTTCTTCTATCTGAAGAGTAGGGCTGGTCCCTAACAGTTTCTCTGTGAATTCCAAGGAGTACTTTACTTAGTACTCTATTCCTCATACCCATAAACAAGTCCCGTTGTGAGGTCTTCTTTTGAACTTGCATAATACTTTAAGTCTTTGATAGAGTACTTACATTTTACTTTAGGGTACCAATACTTATTGCTCTATCTTATACTTAATGTGTGCTCATCAGAGTATAGGAATCGTGCTATTCATTTTACCCTTCCCACAGTATATATTACATATAACTTATTCAGTAAATGTGTTTTTAAAATTAATTTTATTGGTACATTTTAGGTATACAATACAATGACATTCATCATTGGAAATGTGGACCTTTACATAATATAGCTTGGTTCTTATTTTTCCCCATCCCCCTCCCCTCTCTTCAACCCCTCCCCATTGTAAATATTTGTCTTATGAGTAACGAATCTGCCAATCGGATTATGGTATTGTAAGTCCTTCCTTATTACCAATACCCAGTACTTATTAATTTTTGAGTTCTGTCTTAGGTCAATTTATCCCTACGATCATGCTTTCATTTGCTAAACAACGAAGTTGAATAAAAGGGACATTTGGGGCCAAAGTCCAGGTCTCTGTATCAATTTGCAGCTCTTTCCACCAGAGGGTACTATTGGGTAAAGTGTTTTAAAAGTGAATTGATCTTAAGCTGCTGAGTAAGAATTTAGCTATATGTTAAGTACTCATGAAGACCTTTGCAATATTTTGCGTGTAATCTTTTTGGAGGGAGTTCGGGGGATTGAACTCAGATCTTTGTGCTTGCAAGGCAGGCGGCAGAATCACTGAACCCTTGCATGTAATTTTTATACATTAAAGACATACACCAGTAACATAAAAATTGATAAATGCTGTCCAAATAAATCTTAGGGATCTCTGGATTATTATTTAAGGTGGGGATTATTGTATTTAATGTAGGTAGAAAGGAAGATGAAAATAAAAGATAATTAATCATAGCAGTTCATCAGTGGTGTTTGGAAAGTTGTGAGTTCACCATGGTTACAGGTGTGAAAAGCAAGGGGTGTCATAGACTCTGTTGCTTATTATCTTGGAAACTGATAAAGGACTTCAGATTAAACTTAAACTTTTATGATTAATCATATCCTAGAGTTTTAGCCTAAAACATGAAAGTTGCAGTATATATGTAAATTTTTCTTTTGCTGATTTTCTTGGTTAGCTTAATTTTCAGATTTTAGAAGGACTCGCATTGTTCAAAGTCACTCGAACAGCAAAGATGATTAAATTAGAAATTTAAAAACAAAGAGCCAATGTTAGAGGAATTCTTCAAGTTTCTTTAAAATTGAACTGGGATTTAATGCAATAAAATATATGAAAGGTCAAATTTTCAGAAGCAGATAATGATTATGAGTTGTGTAGAGGAAGGGGGAGTTGTTAAATGGCACAGACAGAGTTTCAGTGTGAGAAGATGAGAAAAACTCTAGAGGATGATGGATGGTGGTAAGGATTACACAACACTGTGAATATACTTAGTGCTTCTGAACTGGGTACTTGAAAATGGTTAAGTGGTAAATTTTAAATTCTATTTACACAATATAAAGAAACAGGGAATGACTTCATTTTGTTAAATTATCTCTACATAGTTTTAAATCTAATTTGAATTTAATGCAATAAGATGTAAGGAAAGTGTTTCTTCTTGTTAAATTAGTGTCTTAGTAGACAGAAGCGGCAAAGTAGACTGACCTTTTTTTGAGTCATGAAGCCACTGCGCAGGTCAAGTGTTTGCAGGAAGAGTTGAAGACGGCCTTGAAGCAAGGGTATGAAGCTGCACTGCAGCTTTCCATCTTCCAGGAGAAAGGAAAACAGCTCAATGTCATTAGGCAACCTTCGGATAGTGCTCAAGCACTTCCAACAAAGTTAAGGTGTTTGGATGTCTTTCAGAGAAGAAAATCATAGTTACTGGTAATTTTGCTTTTCTGAATGCTGAGTTAGACTAGGTACGGGGAAATCCTTGAATGGTTCCTCACTTATGGGAGGGAAAGATAAATAGCTATCAATAAGTGTACTTAGACCCCCTTTTACATTTAAGAGTACAGAATATAAGTTATGTATCTAATTACTAGTTAAGATGAAAGTTGGAGAATTAGAGGGAGAAGAAAAGAATGACAAGTTACATGGCTGAAATTTTGAATTTTAAATATAAGAATTCTCTAGGTTTACTTTATAGTACCATTGTGAAAGTGTGTATGGTACCGAGGCTGCTAAAGAGGAGCATTTGAGTGGAGCAATGAAGGGAGGGAAGAACCTGCTGCGTAGACAACTTGGTGAAGGGTTTAGGAGAGGAAACAGTGATCTCGTTACTCCAGTTGCTCTTAGCGTGGTCTCTGTATCATTTTCTTTTCTGAGATGCTTGGACTTTTTTGTTGAATTATTAAGTTTTCAGGAGATTTAAAATTCCAATTTTATCACACAACTGAAAAATATTAACATAGCTTTCCTTTCAGGAGATAAAGCTGTGTATTCTGCTGAATTAGAAAAGAAAAAAAACAGCTTATAGCTGAATGGAAGAAAAAGGGAGTGAATCTAGAATAAAAGTTGTTATATTTACATATAAGCTTGAAGAGTTGTTTTACATAATTTATTTTTCTTAATATAATGGCTTAACATGTTGTGTGTGAGTGGCTCCTCTGCATCTAGCACTCTGCTGGGCAAAACAGTGAACAAGATACTCAGGATTTCCTCAGCTGACTTAAAATTTTGAATAGATATTGTAAATGTGAGATGAAAGGACATTGGCTTTTTTTTAGCATGCATAGATATTTTATTGATCTCTGAAAAAAATTAATATACAGGGTTCACTTTATGACTTTCTCTTTTGAGCAAGATGTATTAGACACTATGCTGTACACAGATTCAAATGATGTGAATTATCCAATTAGATCTTTGTGTTTTGTTGTATCATCCTTTAAAACATTTCTCTATTATTATGCTGTATTTCATTCATGTGTAATGTTATATACAATTGTGAATAAAATGAATCTCTGTGCATAAATATGACAGCAAAAAGACTTGCTTTTAGGTTTTAGAGAAACTTTTCTAAGTCATAAGTAAACTCTGGCAACTGTTGGAAGGAATCACTTCTCTGAATCAGTGATGGTTATGCTGTTTAGAAATGTTATTGTTTCAAGTAATCAAAATATAGTTCCTATTAAGTTTTAAAATATTAACTAACTTATATATGAATAGCAATCTAGCAAATGCCCACGTACTCACCACCCGGCATAGAAGCAAATGTCATCCTTTGAAGTTTCTCAGGCATCCACCACATCTCATTCCCTTCCTATTTCATATGTAAAACAGCATTTTAATTTATTCCCCTTTTTATTGCTAAAGTTCATTTTAGATATCATCTGTACCAACAGTGTGGTTACGTACTTCCTTATTTATGTCTCTTCATACACACGTATAAGAATTTCTTTCTGGAGTGTCTTTTGATTGCTGAGTTATAGGACCTGTGTGGACAGCTTTTTACATTTTTGCCACAGTGATGGGTGGGATGTGTCTTAGTGAGTTTTGTGCTGCCATAACACAGTACCACACATAGGAGATTTGTAATGGAAAAAAATGTATGATCTAACTCCTCTGGGTGCTGGAAAGCCAAGCTTGAGGGAGCAGTATCTTGGTAGGAAGCATCCTGTGGTAGAAAGACAAAGAGAAAGAACTAGATGCGGCTGAACTTGTTTCCTTTACCAGGAAACTTCCCTGCAGTAATGACACTAATCCATTCATGAGGGCAGTGATCCCAGGCCTCTACCGCCCACACCACCACACTGGGGATCAGGTTTCCAACACATGAGCTCTGGGGAACACATTTAACCACAGGAAGACTCCCTTCGTGTAGGTGTAATTTGCATTTCCCTGGTTACTCATCAGGGCACACACCTTTTGTTCAGTGACCGTGTATGCTTGTCATTTCATTAGTGTGCTTACAAAGATGCATTTACCCAGAGCTTTCTGTTGTTTCCGGTGTTCCCAAGTGTCTTTTCTGTCAAACTGTTACAGTGAAAATCTTATTTTTTTTTTTTTTTTTTTTTTTTTTTTTTTTTGGTATAGGGGATCGAACTCAGGATCTTGCACTTGCGAGGCAGGTGTGGTGCCACTGAGCTAAATCCCCAGCCCAATTTCATTCTTTATACTTTATAAAGTAATATACACTTAGAAAAATGAAAAAAAAGGGGAATTTAAATGAGTGAAATAAAAACCAAGTGGTAGAAAAAAAATATAAAGGTCATTCAAAAAGCTTCAGGATTAGTTTTAAACTTTAATAGTTTTTGTAAGTATAAGTAGTGGAAGGCTTATGACCACCTGAAAGCTTGTTTAAATTTTCTTTGTACTAAATTTCACTTTATAAATCTAGAAAAATACTTTTTTATTTAATTTTTTGTTTCTTTGTTTTAGTCCTTTTGTGTATCAGTCAGGTTTCAATCCTTAGCACCAGTGTGTGTGTGTGTGTGTGTGTGTGTGTATGTGTATGCACACATATGTGATTTGTTTTAAGGAACTAGCCACCTCGTGGCAGGGGCTGCTAAGTCAGTCTGAAGTTGTAAGGCTCACAATCAAAGCTCAATTTCATAACCCTAAGACAGAGCTGTTGTTCACAAGCAATGAGGAAATTCACGAGCAGGGTAACATTTAGGTGGTCTAAGCTCCTTTCATGTAAAAAGTGATAATTAATATTTATCGTCAATATATAGGAACTTTGCACTTCTTTTGTGGGGTCAGTATTACTACAGAAAAAACTCGGCCTAACAAGGCCTGCACGACCGGTATTTGAAAAGGAGGCAAGGGGCCAGTGTTGCACAGACAGGAAGGGAGTAAACATGGCTCTGTTACATCTTTAAATTATTCTTGCCCTTTACAGCTTTTCCTAACAGTCTGTTTTCTTACATTACCTAAGTCCTTAATACTGCTTTACAGCTCTAAACACAAGTGTGATTTTATTTTCTCAAAGCTCTACTCTTTATTTGATATATTAATAAAGCTTTGATTAGCTTACTCATTACAAAAAGCATCATTGTATATTTTCTCTCATAAATCATTACGTTCTTTAAATGTTGATTGATGCTGTAATACTGTATTTTGTTTTTAATACAAAAACTTGGCCAGACAGCAAAAAATTTTGCCAGGAGAAACAAATATGAAAAAGACAGATTGGCTTTTGTAGCAAGGAACATGCACAGAAACGTGAACTGTGGAAGCAAAGTATTATTTTCTTTCTGAGTATCTGTAGGCTAATGATTAGTTGATATACAGTTTCAACATTTAAACAATATGAGGAAACTCATTTTAAAAACTGATATTTTATTCAAAATCTTGATTATGTCATTGTTCCTGAAGATGTGATGATTCAATCTGGTCAAACATGAAAAGAGAACTGGCGTCTGTGACACCAATATTAAAACAGTAGAGTCTAATTGTTTCTGTCCCTTTTAGAGCACGTAATTGTTAATGTCATGTGTGCAACTGTGTTTATGAGTCAAGGGTTCTTACTGGTTTTGTATGAAAAATATGAAGATAGACGCCTTGACAGGCAGTATAAATACTTAATGAGAACCAACTGCTTGACTTCCCCGTTAAGCACCGTGTGGAAATCTAGGTAGGATTCCCTTCTCAGAGTGTTTCTATGGAAATGTCACGTAGGATTGACAGACTGTAAGTTAGAAATATAAGACAGTGGCACCCAACAGTCAGAGGTCACAACTCACTGCATGTGTAGTTCTTCTAGAGACCCAGTCAGGCAGGGCCATGCAGCTTTCCGTGGAGGAAGGGAATTTGAAGAGAGCCACAAGCGAGATTTCACTTTGGAAGTGTAAGAATTATTTAAAACTGTAAGAAATATTTAAAGCTGAATTTTGTACTTTCCTCCAAGTAACAACGAGAAGAAATTGTAAGATCATATAGATACCATATTTGAATAGATAATGTTCGTTGGTAGAAGGATTACTGCTTTCTTTTTAGAATTATCCTTTCAGCACTTCATCTGAAAGTGCTCTTTTTCAATAGTTTCAAAAACATTTCATGTGGCATGGTATATTTTATTACTTTTTTTCAAATTCAGTTTACTAGTCTATAAATCAGATAAGTCAGCATCTTTCAGTAACTATATTCTGAACTTGATCAAACTTCAGAATTCTGTGGAAATGTTATTAAAGAGAAAATACACACCTGTATAAACCTAGACTATAGCTGAACCATTAAAAATGTTTTATTTGATATATATGTGGATATTTTCCCTTTTTTCTTGTTTTCTGCACCATCCTTGAGATAAATTCCAGCTGCGTTGAAAATGATTGAGTGAACTAAATAGAAGGTATGCGACAGTTCCTGTTTTGGTAACTATTATTGAAAATAGTGGTGAATTTTAAGGTATGCACAGAGAAATACGTTTTCATAAGCAATAGAAATACAGTTCTAGCATTCTGAAAGTCTTTTAGTCTACCTGTCAGTCTATACCTGTTTCTTCAAGGGCTTCATAACTTACCTTTTCAAAAAGAAAGTTTAGTGACTGCTTTTAAAAATCTTGTATGAGTTGAGAATGGAAACTTTCCTTGGAATATTTTAAAAAGAAAACTCAGAAGAATGTATAAAATGAGTCCCAGTAAAGCTTACTGTAATATAAAGAATAAAAACATGTTTTAAAACTACAAATATAAAAGAACTTTAAAATGTTTTTCATGGAACTATCTTCATGGTGCTAGATGGTAGAGTTTTTATTTTAAATAAAGACATTTCGTTTTCCAGGACATGATTTATACAAGAAAACATATAATGTCCTGTTGAACATAGGCCAAATACATTCCCAGACGCTTTGTTACCCAAACCTTTTGAGGGATTTCTTTATAGATGTTTTTGGCAGAAGTGGTGATTTCAGAGGAAACATATAAGAAGTACCAGATGCAGCTTTCTGAATGGCCATAAATGGTTAAAAAGTTATTTGTGAGGTTTTAACCATCTGGATTTCTTAGACATTGCCAAAATTTGAATTCAGAAAAAAATATATATCAATTAGGTTAAAAAAATTAAGCTTTTTTCAACTTCATGGTCATATTTTTAAATATCTGCCTAATATTAATATGTAAACCGAGCTATGCTTTTCAAATTGGAATTTAAAAAATTCCTCTATGTATAAAGAAAATGTAAGTTGTGTACTGATGAGAATGTTTTGAATTAATGTTTTGTGTACTTTCTTTCTGGGTGCTTATTTCAGAACATAAATCATTTATTCTCCCTTTACATAGAGGATCAATCATTCTTTCATTTATTTGTCAAACATTCACTGTTTATTGCATTTTAGCAAGTATTAAAGCAGGCACTGCATCCTCTGAGAAGAGAAGAATGGGATAGAGGGCCTACCTTCAGAACATTTAGTCAGACAGGAAGGGCATGGCACACAGTCACATACATGCAACAGATGGTTTTGAAAGAAAAGAGCTATCTTTTCTTCTTGGTGATGGAGTTGAGGGAGGGGAGGGAAGGCTAGTGAAGAGTGTAGTTGGCCTCACTTGAGAAATGAATCAGTTTGGCTAACGCAGCAGGTAGTTGGGGTAAAACATTTAACAAAGAAGGAGGAATTCATATAAAAAGGTGGCACAATCTGAAAACTGCCTAAGTTTTGGTGCCTAACAATAATGCAAGGTGATGTGCATGTGTGTGAACGTGTGCGTGAGCGGTGTCATGTGGAGGCTGAGACGGTGGATGTGGAAATAGGTTGCTCCATGGACAACAAAGCGCTTAAGCATGGATCACAAACACAACTTACAAACTCAGCCAGAATGACGGTAAAAAGAGCAAAGGAGATGGAGAGAGATTGTGGTGAACTAAACACTGCTTCTTTCTTTTCCTTTTTAAAGATATTTTATTAATACATGTTTGCAGTACATAATGCTTGTGTTCATTGTTTAGAGTTGGTGCCTGCACATAACACTTCCCCATTCCTGTTTTCATCCCTTATTCCTCCCCCTTTCTCCATCTCTTAATCCTCTACCCCTTTGAGAAAGACCTTTCTACCTCCTATCATCTATCTTTTATTTTGCTCTTTTTTTAAAACTTTGGGTTTCACATATAAGAGAAACCAAGCCATATTTAGGCCTGTTTGCCTAATTTGTTTCACTCGGAATTATGGTCTCAGGGGGCATCCATTGTCCCACAAATGACTCAGTTCTATCTTTAGGGTAGAGTAGTACTCCATTGTGTAGAGATACTACATTTTCTCTATCTGTTCATCTGTTGATGGACATAAAGTCTGCTTCCAAGAATTGGTTTTCATGATTTTTTTTAGGTGTTCTTTGTCATGAAAATATCTTATTTCTCCATCAATTCTGAAAGATAGTTTTGCAGAATATGTCAGCCTGGGTTGGAAATTTTCTTTTAGGTATTGAAATATTTTGCTTCCAGCTTTCCTGGTCTTTAAATTTTGTGTGGAGAAGTCTGCTGTAAACAATTTATTGCTCTTTTCTTTTCTTTTCTTTCCTTTTTTTTTCTTTTGGTACCCGGGATCAAACTCAGGACCTTGCATTTCCCAGGCAGGCACAGTGCCACTGAGCTACATTGCTGTTTTCTAAGAACTTTTAAGATCCTATTCTTGTGATGAACTTCCATGATTTTGATTGTGCAATGTTGTGGAAAGGCTCTTTTATGATTGTGGTTGAGGTTCTGTATGCCTGTTTAGCTGTATGTAAAATTCTTTTACCTTATTTGGAAAGTTTTTGGCTATTATTTCAACAAATGGTTTTTATACCATTTATGCTACCTTCTGATTTTTCACTAATTCCAGTTAATCTTTGTTTAGTCTTCTTTACATCATCTAGGAGTATTTGGGTCCATTTTTCATGCTCTTTTGTTATTTCAAAGATATCTCTCATTAATTGGCCGCTGACTATAGCCCTGCCTTCTAGTGACTCTGTCCTCACATCGGTCACTTCTGCTGCCCATACTTTCAATAAAATTTTTAATCTACTGAATTTCTATTTGGAGAAATAGCCCTTTTATGGAATTTAATTTTTTTGTGCTGATCATGCATGTATTGCATCATTTTGCTTAGCTCTTTTTTATTAGTCTCTTCTTTTTTTTCCTTTTTTTATTGGGTGTATTGGTAAATTTTAGGTGTACAGTACAGTTACACTCATTATCAGGATCTTGCACCTTTACATGACAGGTCTTGGTTCTTATTTTTTCTTTAGACTTGCTAATGATTTAAGTTAATTGGCCCTGGTATCGTATTGCTTACATCCTCTATGTGCTTGCTAAGTGCCTTATTGAATTTTTTTGTTACCTCCCCCAAAAACATTCCACTTGATCTTAACCAAAAGGCAGAGAAGCAATTCCCCCAATAACATTTCAAATAATTAGGGTATGAGGCTTTTGGTTTCCTCCCTTCAAAGTCCCATGGTACAGCTTTGAGGGAGTTGAGAGTTTTTGGAGACATTTTGTTGGCTTGTCTTCTCATGTTTCTATTTTTGTTCACTTACTTGTTTTGTATTGAGTTTTGTAGATTTATTATAATGCAGTTTTGTTTCTCATTTGGAGACTTCTTTACTTGATGTCTACTTTTCTGTGGTATCCTCTGAGTGTCACTAACTATTGGCCTTCACCTCTGTCCCCAGATCCAACTACCTCTATTTACTTCAAATGGGATGTTTTGCTGAGTATTTGGCCCAGTACCTAATTTCCCCAGAATGGGAGTCTTTAGGACTCCAAGGCAGTCTAGACATTGGCATTTCAAAACCAAATAATAGAAATAGCTATGTCACCTTGGCTATAGTAATGAAATCATTATCAATTATAGCACTAAATACAAATTGAATATTAGCAAACTCTAATGACCAATAAAGTATTACTATTTTCCATGAAAAAGAGATCTATTATTACAGTATGAACATTAAGACAAAATATTGACCTACAGTATGATCTAGTCAATGGAACAACTTTACCTCCACCAACAATAGCACATTATTCAACAGCACAGGTATAAAGGTAACTATTTATCTAGAGAGTCACAAGCCTTAGCAGTTATACTAATAAAGGTGGAGGGAGAAGAAAACCAGACAACGAAAAAATTTGTAAAATTAATTGATAGGATATAAAAGAGAAGAGAAAAAAGTAAAATTGGAAGTCTTATTGAGAAGTAAAAGGAAATTAATAGTGATAGAGAATAGTCACTGCAAGAAACCAAAAAAAAAGAAAAAGAAAAAGAAAGAAGAGATAAACAGAAAGCCAAGAGAGGAAAGAAGAGAAAAAAAAATTGAAGGTGAGAGAGAGAGAGAGACAGAGAGAGAGACACAGAGAGAGAGAGACTAAGAGAGAAAAGTGGGGGGAGAAAAACTCTAAACTCCAAAAACTGATGAAGGAAAAATTTAATAAATACAAAGTAGAAAAATCAAAAAAGATTGAGTCAAAGAAAAAAAATGCCTTGTTATTGAATGAGTAGTTTCTTTCCACAATCTGCCATCTTGGGATCCAGCCAGAGACAATCAGCTATGCTTAGTTTTAGGGCTTACGGGTCTTTAAGGTGCCCTCCTTGCAGTAGAGGGGCTTCTGTTCAGCCCCTCAACACCCCCACTGTGGTTACCATCCAAGCCAAGGGGAGTCTTTGCTCCCATTGGTAGATGAGGAACTCGATCAGCTCTCCGGTTTCTGCTTGATGTAGGTCACAAGGTGGGGGTTTGAGTGGACTGTTGGACCTAATGCTGACTCTATAGGGTCTGGTTGCTCCCTTCTCTCCCTAGTTTGGTCCTCATCCAGCAGAATCAGGTGATTAGTCTTTGCCTGTGCTGCTCCGTGCCATGCTCACCTGGGGTTGGAGTCTCAGTCCTCTGACCCAGACTGGCTCTCTCACTACTATTTTATCTTTCTATAAAAGTTCTGGAAAATATAAATATTTGTTTAAATAACTAAGAAAACTTTAAAATCCTAGAATATAAATATTGTACTAAATTTAAATTTATATGATGTATACTAAAAATATACAATAACATAGATATATGTATATATATAAAACTTTTAGATGGTTCACATTGAAATATAAATATTTCAGAAAAAAGAGATCTTCCAATAACTAAGCTCTGAAAACAGCTTAGATGCCCATCAGAAGACAAATGGATAAAGAAAATATGGCATATATACACAATAGAATCTTATTCAGTCATGAAGAGAAATGCATTCATGTCATTTGGAGGAAAAAATGGATGTGTCTTGAGATCATACTGTTAAGTGAAATAAGTCAGACACAGAAAACTAAATGCTGCATCATTTCTCTTATATAAGAAAACCAAAATATAAGTAAATTAAGGAGTAAAATAAAGAGAATCTCTATAGAGAAGAAAAAGGGGTTGGAGAAGGGAGACAGGACAGGACTGAAAATGATCTGATATATATCTATATATATATCGATATATAGATATATATATGATGTCATGTATTGCAAAAACATACCAGTAAAAAATTTAAAGTAAAAAAAGAATATGTACATAGTCTAATGGTTAATTCAATTTCATCTCCATAAGTTTTACTGCATGTTAATATTGATGCTATGAATGTAAATAAGACCCTTACAACCTGGTAATTATGAAAAAACTAGGAAATGTATTTTGGTTTTATTAGACTAAATAACAAAATTATATTCACTGCAAATAAAAGAAGTACCAGCTATTATAATTAAATGTTAAGTACTAATCAGGCCATTTGAATCTTTTTTTCTTTTTTACAAATCAGCCTTATAGATAATTGAGAATGTTAGCCAGCATTTTAGAAAAATGGTTACTTTTGATGACAACACTCTTTTCAAACATTTTATAATCAGAAGTATCCAACTGAGAACACTTTTTTCTCATCATCAACGGATCAACACATCAAGTCTTCTTTTAATAACAGACATGAAGCTTGTATCAAAGGGAAATAAGCATTAAACATAATTTTCTAAAGATCTGTAAAAGATCACTAGCAACATTATCAGATTAAAATAATGTAGTGAACATTTTTCTTTTAAATTAAATTTTATGCCATCAGAGGAAAACTAGGATTTTTATCTTGTCTTTTGCGTTCTCTGTATTTTAAAAAGATATGAGAAACTCACATTCTTAGTCTTACTTATTTCAGCCAGTATTCACCCAATGCCTGCTTCACACCAGGCACTGCGGGTTCACGCATCCTAACCACCTCCTCCTGCCAGGCAGGGTGCAGGGCAGGCGCCCTCTCCTAGTTTGCAGCTGCATCTCCAGTGCTCACAATGCCTGGGATACAGCCCTGTGCAAACACTTAGAACACACAGAAGTGAGTTAAATAAAGCCTCTTTCTCTGACTTCACAGCCTGAGCCAACAGGATCAAGTACGTAGAAAGGAATAGTTAAGACTTTGAAATGAAAGTGTCATACAAATTAAAATAAAACCTATACACAAATTATTAAAACTGGTTATCATCTTTAAATCTGTTTATTTAACTTCAAAATAATAAAAGTGTTACATGAAATAACCTAAAAAAGAAACTGGATTCTTTACAAATGAATGATATGTAATCATTTCATCATTCATATTCAGCAAAAATAATATTGGTTCTTACATTATTAAGCATAGATTATTGATTTGGTCTCAATGGCATGTTGGGGACACTTTTTGATCCCCTAAGACAGCCAGTCACCCACCTAGCATCACCTCCCTGATCTTCATTAAACAACCATAAGATTATTTTAAAACAGAAAAACAATGATCAGTATAAGAAAACACATCTGCTTTTACATGATTTCAGATATTTGCAACTTTTGCTTTTAGTCCAATTCATGGTTCCATATTTTCTATTATTAAAAGAGGCAATAGATTTTTAAAATGCCATCATAACTAAGCACAATCTCAAATAAAATTCTGGGTATTGTATCTTAAAATTTCAGCATCCTGATATGACAACTGGTTTACAAGTTGCAAATTATTTAAACTGATATTATACAAACTGAACAAATTTACTTCTTCATTGTAGAATGAAATGATTCCATTTTCCCATAATTGAAAAAATCGGATTAAGATACAGTAAAGGGAAATAATTTTCTATGATGATATTATTTTAGTTTTAAATCTATCCAGAAAAGTAATAAATGTGTTCCGAATGCTTATCACTGTCTAGTTACCTGTTCCATTTCCTCCATTTTAATACCCAGGAAGCTTCCCATTAATGGGAGCACTTCATGATGTCACATTTTTGGTGTGGAAATGACCGACAAAGAGATTTCTCACAAGGACTCTATCCTAGACTAACTGCACGTGGAGTGTCCCCAAACAGTAAACATAAATGTTTGATTGTTTTTAAACAGTTCAATATGTTTTATATAAAACGTTTTAACAATAAAGTATTTTAAAGAAGCTTTTAAGAAAATCCTGACATACCCAAATGAAAGTATCTCAAACAACTCAAAATGTTATCTATATCACTTATTTTCTTCAACCCAATAACCTTACTGAGGAGGTGCCTCATTAGTAATTCTCACCACCTCCTGGGGCTTATGTACCCCTGGATCAGACACTTACATGGCAAACAACTGTTTTGTGCTTCACTCCTGCACTTCCCTTTTCAAATGTATTATACATTTTCTGCTAATACCTACATTTTAAAAGAAAATTAAAGGAAAGACAATTACATATATACTTATGTTCAGATCTAATACATTTGAGCAGGGTATGTTCATGTAATGACAGTAAGGCGAGAAAAAAAGATAGCAAAAATAAACAGTACTTTATGGGCTGGGGATTTAGCTCAGTGATGCTGCTACCTGCCTTGTAAGCTCAAGGACCTGAGTTCGATCCCCATGCCAAAAGAAAAATAAAATCTTATTACATTATTCCACTGGCCTCCATTAAAACTACTATCTCTCCTCATTATGTAAGAAAAAGCAATGGTTTCTTCAAAATTTAATACATATAAACATCTACATGTAGAAGGTGTTTAACTATAAAAGCCATCACTGTAATATATAAAAAAGTTAACAGGTAAATCCACACTTGTCCTTTTAAATCTTCTGTGCTGTTTATTGAGTTCTGGACTTTCTTTTGTGCATAATTCAACATTTCTTGTTGGAATTTATTTGTTTAAAATATGTGAATAATGATAGCCACTGATTAATTCAAATAGTCTGGATGAATATATAATAATGAGACTTATGAGGTCTTTACTGTGAAGTTTGAATATGTGTCCTATTCCAGTAAGGAATATTTAATTATTTTTATCTCTTCTTTGGTTCAGGAAACTTGGCTCTCTGATGCAGAAATTACCTAGAAGCATTATTCCAAATTGTTTACCCCCAGTGAAGTAATTGATTGCCAAACAGAATATTTTTAAACATTCCGAAAGACTTCCATCCTCTATAAAAATTTAATAGCAAAGAAATATTTTTTTCTTACCACTGCTTCCTCCCATGAAACATTTCCAGAACAACTCGTATTTAATAGGAGGAAATGGAAAAGACAATTTTAGATTTTTCTTTCTCTGTTTTCCTGGCTGGACTGTGTTTTTGGTGAGCTAAGTAGATCGAAGACAGCTAAGGCTATGGCTCAAGGCACAGCTGATATGGCAAAGTATTCTAGGGCATGGAAATCACAAAGTAACAATTCTGATCCCTGGTTCTAACATACAGATCACATTAGGATAGCTTATGATTCATTTAGAAGGACACTTAGACTTTTTAAATTATTGTTTGATAAGTAAGCAATGTTGGTAAAATTTTAGCTGGCTATTTGGAATTTGAGCTGCTTAAAGGCAAAGTCTAGAATCACAACAGGAGATATCCTGTTCATAAGCTAACCATGCGGCAGGACAAAGAATCCCTAGACTGAGGAACACTCAAGTTGAGCAGAGTTTCTGCCTTTTATCTCAGAAGTGAATGGTTTAGGCTGAAACCGATGTTTACTAATTTTAAGGTAGATTACAAGTATTCATTCTGAAAGAAATGAACAGGAGACTATTTTGTAACAGCTCTACTTTTTCTTTTGTTTTGTTTTGTACCAGGGCTCGAACTGGGGTCCTTGTGCCTGCGAGGCAGGCAGTGGAACCACTGAGCTAATTCCCCGGGCCCCTAACAGCTCTACTTTTCAAATCAGGAACCATTCACATATAAACTAGTTGACCCCTTTCTGCACTTCTTCTTTCTCCAACTTATACCTTTTCCTAGTTGTAGCTGGATATAACTAGGATACATGATTTGCAACATTTCCCCACGTTCTGTGGATTATTTCCCTTTCATGATGGTATGCTTTGAAAAACAAAAGTATTTAATATAGATGAAATCCAGTTTAACTTTCTTTTGTTGCTTGGGCTTCTGATGTCATATTAAGATATTATTACCTAATCCACTATCGTGAAGATTTATCCCCTGTGTCTTTTTTAAAAGAATTTTACATTTTTAACTCTAAAACTTGTGTCCAATATCCACACAAAGTTCATTTAGGATCCAACTTCATTCTACTGCATGTGGATATCCAGCATTGTATGGTGAAAAAACTATTCTTTTGGCATACTTTTTGAAAATCACCTGATCAGAAACATATATTTCTGGAACTCTCATTTCTGATTCCATGAATTCTGTGATGTTTTATCTTCTGCCCAAAAAGCCCTTTTTCACCCATCAGCATTGCCTATTAACACCTATTCACTCTTCCAGGTGAAATTCTCAACTCACTTCCTCAAAGATATTCTCTCTGAGCCTTAGAGATCAGGTCTGTCTGGTTATATTTTTGTTATGTCCTGTACAATGCCTGAAATTCTTATTTACAGTACTAAATGCAAATATAAGCCATCTAGTTTAACTGTTTGAAATGGCTTGCAGTTTTTCTAAGTTGAAAATTTCTACATTGCAAAATGTCATTCATATAATAGGCTAACTTTACCAAAATAGAGATGGTTGCCACAACCGTATTATAAAAGCAAGGCTTGTGTTTGGAAAATCTACTACAAACTTTTCCTTTTCTGTCTTTCCAGTAAGGAATTGAATTTGAACATAAAAAGGAGGGAGGGAGAGAGGAAGAGGAGGGAGGGGAGAGAGAGAGGGAAGGAGAGAGGGAGAGAATGAGCTAGCAAGCCAATAAGACTACTATTAAAGTTCAAGTAAAAGACATTTCATTCAGATTCTTCATGTGTGTACGTACACTCTAAGCACATCACTGTTTGAGCTTTTTCTAGCAGTACATTCTGAATGGGAATAGAATTCTTCACTATCAGAGGAAGAATAGCAAATACTTAAGTTAATGTCTTACCACTGTTCTGATTTAACCTGCCACTCACAAGCTAAAGTAGGATTCAGAGTAAAGATGGACAAGGTTTTCTCTTCCATTTGCCTCCCTTTTTCCCCAAAGATACAGAAAGGGAGCAGAAAAACAAAGGTCAAACTTCTCCACCCTAGTCCTACCTCCCTTTTTCTGAGATCCTCCTTCTCCTACCTATTTTCCTCTACAATAATTTTATACTGATTATATCACAAAGTTTATGGTGTGAGTATGCTGGGTTATATAAATATCTTATTAAAATTAATTTCATCCATATGTTTTTACGGTTTTAATGTGTTCACTAAAAAATTAGTTACACATAGTTCACAGTATCCTTGTATCAGACAGTGCTTTCTTAGAACACAACCAGGATGTAACACAACACTGTCTCATTCTAAAAAATAAATAAATAAATAAATAGCATGAGCTGAGCTGATGACTTATGACTTGTACTTGTTGTCCCAGATACTCAGCAGTGGCTGAGACAGGCGGGTCACTTAAACTCAGAAATTCCAGTCCAGACTAGGCAACATAGTGAGACCCTACAGCAAAAAAACAACAACATATATACTGAATGATAAATAGACATCCGAATAAAATTCAAAAACAGAAGAGATTCTGGTGCGAACAATTTTAGCAAAATAAGTTGCAAAATAAACATCACATCTTAAATTCTGAAATGACTATATATATAAATTTAACTCTCTCTATATAAATATTTATACATATCTATTATTATGTGTGTATATATATATATATAGAGAGAGAGAGAGAGAGAGAGCTGATGTGATATACAATACAAACTGCTATTTCACATTCGAAGTAGTAGTTTAAATGTACTTTGATATTTTAATGGGAAGGAGGCTCAGAATTTAGAAGAAAGGGTTGGAAAAAATATATTAACTATGAGAGGTTAGAAAAGAAAGTCAAACACTGATACACTGATCTCAAAGGTCCCTAGAGAATCCTCTTTTTTGTCCAGGAATGCTTACTCTCCTCCCATCAGAGATTCTAAATATTTCTTCATAAAACTGAAGACTAACTCAAACCACAGTTTGAAATCAGAACTGTATTTATGCAAAAACACAAAAACTGGTTATTCAGAAATGAGTTTTAAGCCAAATACAACATTCTGTGAAATAATCTCACATGCCAAAATCATTCTTTAAAAATTGAAGGAGGTGGAGTATGCACTGTAAAGTTAAGCAATAAAGCAGCTGAGACTTGAGTCTGTCGAAGTCAATGTGTGACGCAGTAAACCTCCCATAGCAAAAACTCAGAAACACCCAGAGAAGGAGCCATGGTCTTCACCAGTTGTTTTAAAATCAAAATTGAATATAAAATGTAGTCAGCACATCATCATTTTACTTATGATTAATATTAGTGCACTATATCACTGCTTTCAAAAGAACATCTTAAAATTGATGCAACTCACTTGGATATTCTGACTGAGCTCTGTGGACAAGACCCAAGTCATGTTTACTGAACAGTCATTTCACCAAGAAAAAAAAAGAGATGGAGCCTCCCAGACTTTGATAGAAAACCTGGATATGAACGCTGGTCCTATTACCAGGACCAGACTTTGCTGCCTATTTTGTAAAATCAACAGACTTATTTTAAAGGATTTTGAAAGAATCAAGTGAATGATCAAACATGGCTTTTCTAAATAATAAAGTGTTGTTTAAAGTATAAGTACGCTCCCTTGTGTGGTTTCTTAAATACCTAATGAGAAGCTCATTTTTCAACTTAGCCTAAATCAATAGCAATCATACCATCGTTTTAGTGAATAGTTTGTGGTTTCTTCCTCCATTTTCAGTATTCCATCATTGAGAATCAAAAGAAAGGAGTTAACAGAAGGAAGAAAAAAATGTTAGAGATGATATGAAGAAATATGAATGTGTGTGTGTGTGTGTGTGTGTGTGTAACAGTAGAGAAATTGGGTAAACATTATGTACTGCAAATATATACAAACACACACACACACACACACACAAAAAAAAAAATCCAAAGAGATCAAAAGTAGGTGGACAGGGGATGAAGAAAAGGTAAAGGGGATGAAAGAAAGAATTAGGTGTGTTATGTAAAAGTACCGACTCACACAAGGACTGTAATTACTATGTGAATACTACACATACTAGCGAAATAAAATTTTTAAATAAATTAATAAAAACAGGAATAACACCAAATGTAGTTGTTTTTCCACATAGTTTTTTTGTATTGAATAGGTTCCTGTATGTTCAAAGATTCTTTGAAAAGATGTATATACTTAAGGGTATATACAACTTGTGAACTATTGTATGGCTATGTTACAATTTATTCTTTTAATGTAGTATGTTTTTGTTGATTCTACAAGAATGTATAATTCTAGAACAAACCCCCTGCTACATAAATCTTTGCCTCTTTGAAAAAACAAAGGAAGGAAGAAAGAAAAGTAAAACTTATCTTTTATATGAAATATTTGGCTGTTAAATTTAGTGAAAAGTAGCTTTATCCAAGAGGTAGAGAAGACACTGAAAACATTTTTTTCTTGTTATACTAAGTTGTAGCATCTTGAAGAAAAGTCTCAAATTACTTATATCTAGATCTCACACTTCTCCCTTCCCCTTTCTTTTATTAAATCTAAGCCAAGGTGGTTTTATTTTGCTTAAAGACGCAAACCAGTGGTGCTCTGAGTTGATATGGGGTTTGCAAGAAACTTATTCCTCCATCCTATGGTTGGAAGTGTGTCAGAGCTGGGTAGGTAACACAGAAGCTGTTCCAGTTTGGAAAGTTATCATTCATAGGAAAGTCCAACTCAGGAACTTGGAAGACATTGATGACAACTAGACTGGATGAATTTATCTCAGTGCATCCTTTGACTTAGGTGTCTTCTCTTTGTGTTTCCCATTGCTGGAGTGGGCAATATCAGAGGGCTGCTTTCCCTTATCAAAAGAATTGTAAATGGTCCTGGGTAATAAAGCAGAATTCTTGTCACTAAGATATTAGGCCATAAGCAGAATACCTATTCCAGTGCAAATGAGTTTTATCAGCCCAACGCGGTAGAGAAATAATCTAATTGAGAATGAGATTATTTGAATGTCTAAAAGATGATCAGGTAATATATGAATATAGAGTTTTCTTCTGATGAATGGACTCTAATTATCATAAAATAGCCCTTTTCATGACTGCTGTAATTACTGGGAAATCTTAAATTCTCAAGTTCTTCAGCTTTCAGGTGGGTAAGTAAAGGGTTTTCCCTGAAATGTAAAAATTTCATTTTAAAGGCCATTATTCTAGTAAGTGAAGTTTATCAGTTATATAACCAGTATTTAAGGAAAAAAGAATTAATGATTTATAAATATACAAAATATAAAACCATAAATGTATACATATAATTAATAAAACATTAATTATGCATACAATACTCTTCTCTTTTCTTTCTCCTATTCATTTTATTTCTGATTCAGTTACCCATCTATGTCTCATAGGACTCAGTTTGTGTGATCCAGAACAGAGCAACATATAAATTATATTTATTTGAGAGCCAAATCTGGAAACATAAATATATGTAAACAATTATTTTTATCTGAAAATGTTTTGAATTACCAAGAGTGAACTTTAATCAGATTTTCATAATACAAATTTATATTTATATTTAGGGATTGAGTTCTATTTGTGCCTTCATTTTGAATAATTAAAAAGCAGACCAAAAACTGTGCTCAACACCAGTGTTATTACCAGCAAGGTGGAATTTTACAGCCAATAGTAGGGATACAGTGATTAGTCATTGCTATAGGTGGCGCTTTCTTTTTCAGAGGTAGATGAATCTGGAATATGTGATGCTGGGGTTAAGAGCCATGATTACTAAACCACTACATGAAGTCTGAATAAGATCAAAGGGGCAGAAAGGTGCTAGTAACTCTCTTGTTACCTTTGCTGCCTTGTGGGTGCTCTGTTGTTTCTCCTCTGTGATGCCTGTCTGTCATGCCTGCAACTCCTGTCTGTCACCTCTGCCTTGAAGCTGGCCAATTATGGACAAAAATATGCCAAATAAACCCCTTTCCCTCCAACTAGGGTTGTTGGGTGTCTTATCTCAGCAGCAAGAGAGAAAGGTAACTAACATTCTCATATGCATGTATGTTAATCAATTTGACAATATACTGGGAGCTTTTTCATGTTATTATATTCAGAAGGCTATTTCAACATGATGTTTCTGTGAAGGACAGAGACTAAAGAATTCCTATTTTATTATTTAGGTATAGCAGAATCCAAGGCAGGTAGAAGAGATGGAAATTCATTCTTGGCTCCCCACAGTGGTGTTTCTTATTAACTCTCCTGGACTTGGGAAGTTCGGCCCATTTTTACACCTTTGCTACTGTCACTAGACAGTAACACTGGAGTTCAAACTCCTACTAAAAGACCTTGTAAAGCAATGGGTGACCTCAAGATGGAGATGTTAAGCACTTTGAAGAAACCATCAACACTATGTAATCAACACTAGTTTATCACAAACTAGACGATTGCAAGTAGTCATGCAATTGTTTGTAGTTGTAATTTCCCTACATCTCATTTTTTAAATTCTAGTTCTTTTACAAATCACAGGTGTCAGAGATGTTTGCTATATAATTTATTATTTTCTTTCTCTGATTTGAGAATGAGAGAATCTATATATCAGGGTTTTGTTTTTGTTTTGTTTTGTTTCCTGTCTCTGACTATCAAGCTCAATTAAGCAAGAGATGTGGTTTACTTTTTAAAGGTAATCAAATGATTTTTAAAAAGTACTTGTTAAAAGTGGTTTCTCTGTGTAGTGCAGAAAAATGATCCAAAGCAAACATGAATGTCTTTAGAGAACTCTGAGTCTACAGCGGAGGGCAAGGTTGTCTGGGAGGTCACAGGGCCCCGAGACCGGGTGTGTGTTTGGTTCTCTGCAGTTCTGTCTCCTGTGCATGCTCAGGTGACCGCTGCCACAGTCGGGATACAGCAGTCTCATCACAGGGACCCTGTGCTGCCCTTTCCCAGCCAGCATCATCCTCCTACCTCCTACCTCCTACCTTAGTCCCTGACAGCCGCTCTGTTCCCCAGCTCTACTATTTAATCATTTCCGGAATGCTTTTCGGGCGGAATCCTAGATTATGAAGCCTCTTGAGACTGGTGTTTCTCGCTTGGCACAGTTCCCTTCAGCTCCGTCCAAGGGGCTGCAGTATCCATAGTCCGTTCCCTTTTTTCCTGGCGTGAATGTACCATTTAGTCTGAGCAGCTGAGGTGTCTGTTCGCAGGCGTCGTCCGAAACTGAAGTCTGCCCCGCAGGAACACAACTAACTGCCCAGCGTGAACTCGCCCAGCTGGGCCCGCGTAGCTGTTATTAGCAATGTCGTTGCACGTGCCGCCGCAATTTGTAAATTTTGCTGTGATTAACTATATAATTCTAATGCATTCGGAAGACTGGAAGGTTTGATTATGTGTTGATAGTTTAACCTTGTTTTCTGAAAAATTAAATAACAGATAGCTCTCCTTCACAATGTCACCTTTCTCCTTAATAAACTTTGTTTTCTGCTGTTCTTTAGTGCATTTGAAAGGAAGTTGTCATATTGGAAATTCATACTGGAAATGTTAAACAGCCTCCTGTCTGCCTGCCCATTATTGCTTCTCTGTGATCCTACAGACGCTCCTCAGCTTGCAGTGGGATCGCACCCCCACAAACTCATTGTAAATTGAAAATGTATTAAATTGATACCTTTAGAAGACACTTTTGTCAACTCTCGTAAATTATATGCTGTTTTCCACTGATGTTTCATTCCATGAGTAGCAACTGAAACAATAGTTTCTAAGCTAAAAACAGGATACATGGTCCTTCATTCTGAAGAAATGGAGCACACAAAAAGTGTTTTCTTTTTAAAAGATGTACTGTGGATATTTATATAGTACATCAATATATTTGAAATGTCTTTTATGACATTTTCAGTCTAACCAAAAAACCTGTCTTCCCTTTCCCCATAGTTTAGCCTAAATTTGACAGCTGCTGCAGCTGGACTGTACATCCAGACATCACAGAGCACATCACATGGCTGGGATTTAAGTTTCTGCCTTTGTCTGAAGCTGTGATGCCTGATATCTTTGTTGTGTCCGGGAAACTATAGCTGACCTGCATGAGTAGTACGTGTGTGTGTTGATCTAAACCAGACATAACTCACTGACGTTTCTGAAACATGGCTGTGTCAGAGAAGAACCATCTGTTCGAGGAATCTTCTTAGTAGCCAGGCAGTGATGCAGCATATAATGCAGACGCTACCAATAGGACATTGCCAACAGAAGGCTTCTGGCACTATTTTTAATTATGACAGTTTTGCTGTTTTTTTCTATATAAACGATAGAATTTGTGGTTGAATTTTGCCTTACCTGCCACAGTTTTTGGCAACAATGCTGTTTTTCAACTATGGTTAATGAATATACTATAGTAGAAAATCTTCTAGCCAATGAATTTAATTTTAGTAAGATTTCTTTCATGTGCCCCCCCATACCCAGTATTAAGGATTGAACCCAGGGCTTCACACTGAGCTACATCCCCAGCCTTTATTTTTATTTTGAAAGAGGGTCTCACACTAAGTTGCCCAAGATAGATCCAAATCTGTGATCCTCCTGCCTCAGATTCCCAGAGTCCTGGGAGTACAGGTGTGCATCACCACATCTGGCTTTCATATAATTTTAAAAGTTTTACTTCTTAATGTTCTTGTTTGGCTAAAAATGAGGGGGGGGTCCACACCTAATAAAACCATAAGAAAAATAGAGAGACTTTCTTGCAACTTGTCAGTTAAAAGTTTAAATATCCAGTTCTCCAAACAAAGCCCTCAGTTTTTATTTAATCTTTTACAAGGAACAAGAAGATTTGAAAATACTTATGTCAATAATTGGGGAAAGGGAAAAGAAGCTATATTTCCAGGGACAGGAATGATGAGAACTATTCACAAAGTGCTAAGCATCAAACTTCAAAGCATTTGAATTTTACTTTTGAAGTGTTTCATGAATCAAAATATCTAACATATCTTGTATCAGTGTGAATTATTCTTTAATTTTAAAAATATCAAATAGGTTAGGTGATATTTATTTTATAGATAAATAACGGAAAAAATGACTATTTGAATGCCCTGACATTGATTGTTTGCCTGGCTTTACTTTTTAACTTATTAATGCTTCACTATTTAAAATTAATAAATTGCCTTTTGACAACTTATGTAAAAACATTTCAATCCAACCTTAGGATTAGCTTGTGTTTTATGGAGCTAAAGTCATTTAAAAGGAGCTAAAGGCATTTAAAAAATTTCTCAGGAGTGCCGCAAGGCAGAACAAATGAAATACTTCAAATAAAAATGATGTATGTAAATTGGCGATCTTCACCCACAATAATTTTTTAAAAATTTTTTAGCAAACAGCTGCTGACTTTTTCTTTAGAAGGAGAGAGATGACTTACACATGTTGTTTATAGCAGCAGTTGATGAACTACTGAAGGAAGCTAACATGTTCAAGCACTTACCGGATGTCTGCTGTTAGGATTCTATTTGAGCCTTGGAAATTTTAAGCATGGAAACTTAAGATTCTCAAGACTATACATGAAAAGAAGATCTTGGAGGTTTTCCCAGTTCTTTTTTCTTTTTCCTTTAGAGGCATTATGCCCCATTGTCCTTTTAATCCTTCTTCAAGATAATCAGAGTATCTTCATTTTTTTCTTAGATGGAGAACGTGAATATTTTTAACTCTTCATATAATGGGAATATTGGAAAGAGCATGAGTTGCTTGCAGATGGACTGGAGTCATGACGTTGGCCTTTGTGTGCTTTAACAAAACTACGTTGACTATAGGCCTCCTTTGTCTCCTCTGTCAAATGAGATAATACTCACCTAGTAAGCCTCACAGGGTTAGAAGGATCAAATGACACATTTGTTCTTAATACATCTTAAATAAATAAATGTGGAAATGCTTTCTAAAGCCCATAGCTCTATATAGATGACATAAGTTGTGATTGGTACTGTCTATGAGTGGATAAGAATGTAGGGGTAAGGTCAGGACTGTTTCCAAACAGTAAGGCCAAATCAATATAATGAAGTCCTTGCTGCTAAGATGGCTGGGAGATAAGTTTTAAGAAGACCCTTGGATTAGGGACCCGAAAGTTGTTGGCTTAGACTATTGGAGATGTGAGTAGGACGATAGGAGCAAAAGCCATGTTGAATGGGTGATGAGCAAGTGCTTACGGGCAGGGGCAACAGCAAGTGGATTGGGGTGGAGGGAAGTTGTGGGAATTTTCCTCGGAGGATGGAGGGGATTCATCTGCCAGAAAGAAGGGAGTAGGGTCTGAGACTTGGAGAGATTCACAGCCAGTCAAGTAGGAGAAACAGACACACATCCAGATTGCTGAAAAGTATGACCAATGCCCTTGGTACATATGCCTTGACTGGGCCTGGCAGACAGATGGCTGACAGGAGGAGCTGCGGTTAAGGACATCTTGGCAAATTACATGGGAGATAAAAGTCAAACAGTTCTCTCCCCAGCCAATTCTAGGGCAATACAGTATGTTATTAACCTGAACTTTGACCTGTGTTTGGTCCTTAGATCATGTGATAATGATATAGTTGAGGATTTTATGACATGTTGTCAAAATTTAGCACATCCTATAAATTAATAATCCATTATAATTGCAAAAATATCTGTCTTGGAGGTAAAGGAAAAAATATTTAAAAAAGGTTAATAAGTGGAGTCCCTTGAGGAAATTATTTGAGCCTTTAGTTGATTTTGTGCCTTGGCTCCCCAAATGGAATCTTCCTATGTCTAAGTTCTTTACCCTTTCTGGGGTTAAGATAATAATTTTCACTGTAATGATATTTTAATGTGATAATTTTCAGTTGTGACTTTTTTACACAAGTGATCTTTCCAGTTCCAACATTCTTTGACCACAATCAACTATTTTTGGCCCTCAAAAATTAAGTCTCAGTGAGTTGAAAATATTTGACTGAGCTTAACGTTGTTTGTTAAAGTTGTTTCCTACATCTCTTATGATGATATAGTTTTTTGTTAAAAATGAGACATGTGGATGTTGGAGGATATTAAAGCTGTGAGTTTTCTTCCCACAGTGACAGGATAGTCACAGGCCTTCTTGACCCTCATACCCCTGGGTGTGTAACATTTCCCAAAGGGTGAGGACCATCACCTCCATAGGGCAGGGACATGTTTTCTTTTAAATAATCAAAAATAAGCGGTATAAATTTGCTTCAGGTTCTCTGCAGCTCCTTCTGTGTAGAACCACGGGGTCTTCTGTGAGTTAACACATTCATCCCTTTATCAGAGGAATTCTCAGGTTCTCTCCTTGAATAAAAGGAATGGTGGTGATGAAATCACATCCTAGATTAAAGAAGTACTTTTTGAAAATTTAAACAGAATGTTTAGACTTTGAGAAAGTTGTGCATTATTTTTAAGGTTTCTCTTTAAAGCATTTCCATGCCACATGCAAAAAAAAAACTCCTAGTGTAGCCTTAGATCCATGCACTTAGTGTCTAATGTTCTCTTTGGAATTGTGGTTAGCAACTTGGTTGCTCCAGTGTTGAAAAATATTGATGACAGTAAAAATCAATTCTTCAGAGAAGCACTTGGAAATTAAGACTTCCCTATTCTTAAGTCTTATTCAGTTTTTCTTCTTTGAACATCAGTTTTACATGCTGAAAGGGAATTTTGCCCCTACTATCATCCTTTAATGCGGCACACGTGTGTGTGTGTGTGTGTGTGTGTGTGTATCAAATATGAGAAATATTCAGAGCAGACAACTGGTATCAGGAGGGAGGAGGGAGTCTAGCCAAGTGGGTATGAAGATGTCAACCAACCCTTCCTACAAAATACAAGTACAAAAATAATTTTAAAAAACAACCATTATGAAACTAAAAATTGAGAAAAGACAGAAAAGAAATTGAAAAACTGATTATTTTTGAAAAGCTCTAATAGCTTCAGATAAGAACAGTTAGAAGCCTGTGGGTTTTCCCAGCACAAGGCTGATCAGGAAACCAGCATCTTTATTGCTCCATGGGGTCGACTTAATGGTGAGGGCCATGTAAAACTGGTGACTTTGCCAAGTGAAGTGACCAGCCCAGAAACACATGGCAAGAAGAGCGCTGTACCAGTGGGGTGTAATGTGGAGACCCTGGAACAGAAAGTCATAGAAAGGCTCTGGCTGATTGGAAACCACCCTGAGAAGGAGTGAGAGCCAGAAAGAAGGGGAAGACTAGGCCCAGTGAAGCTGGTCTTTGAGGGAACCGCTCTCCCTCCACAGCATGGAGAAGCTCAGGAGCCAGCAGCTGAACAAGCACAGTTCTGATGATCATGAGTCCCTGCAGGAGTGACATCTGGGAAGCCAGACTAAAAACTAAAAGGAAGAATGTAAAACCAAATAGAAACAGCAGCAGATACACTCTTGTGGGGAGACCAGTTTAAATTACCCAACCCTGCTAAAAATCAGAAAAGTATATCAGAATCAATAGCTGCTGTGACATAATCTAAACTGTCAAGTTTTCAACCAGAAATTATGAATAATGCAAAGAAGAAAGTGTGACCCATACGCAGGAAAAAAAGCAGCCAGGAGACACTTTGTGGGCCTAGGTTACCAACTTTCATTTCATCTTGCACCCCCATCTACCCTCTTTTCTTCCCAGAAAGCTTTTTGCAATAGCAGGTCTTAAATGTACACCAAAGAAGGAGCCAATGTGTTTGTTGTTCTGTGGGACAATATAGATGATCAAATAATTCATGCTTCTCCCAGTCCTGAACCTTCCAGGAATGCTCTGGTTGAAACTTGACATCTCTTCTGGAGATACAAGAAGCTTACATGGCTCAAACCAGGGAGGATATGGGTTCCTGACCAATCCCCCAGCTACTATCTGTGCATGTGACCCAGCCCCAATTGTCCATCCTTTGCTTCTGTGCTCTGACGGAAGCTTTGGAGTCAAGCAGCATCCACCGCTGCCCAACAAGGTGCAGAAACAAGTGTTCATCTTGCAAGCAGAGCCTGACAGTAGGAAGCCGGGTCACACAGTCCATCTCTCAGCTGTTCTTGCTACAGATTCTGATCACTCCTGGTGCCATGGTGGATGCAATGGGAAAGTAGACTACTTTTTTTTTGCTCCCTTAGCTCATCTAGAGTTGCAATCGTGGTCCTAGACTCACAGCCTGGGTTGATTACTTCTGGCTTCCTTACCCTGATTTTATCCTCTGAAATGACTTCCTGACTTTTGTCTCAAATTAATTTTCTGGACACAGAGAAACTGTTCAGACATAATAAGGTTTCTTTGCCCTATGATCTTAAAAAAGTGTTCTCTCAGAAAAGTTTGTTTCAAGATTATTGTTTTATTGTAGACCCAAAAAACTCTAATTTGAAGTTAAATCTTGATCACCTGTTTGAAGTCATAATTTCTCATCCTAAGCCAATTTTCAATAGAGCTTTAGATTTGACAATTTAGAAAAGCATATTTCTTAGAGCAATCCTCCCATGGGATAACTGGGCATCTTATCCATAGATTAACACTCTCCTGAATCTCACCGAATGTTCATGAATATTACTCATAAATCTGAATCTTAGGTATCTTGAAGAAAAGAATGGATTAAAGGAGAGGACAGGGTAGGGGGGAGCTACACTCACCACATGTGATGAAGTGGGGAAAAAATCTATTTAAATTCTTTTGCTTTTGCCCGACTAGGGATTGAATCCCATGCTTCACACATGCTAGGTGAGTACTCTACCATGGAGCTATATCCCCAGCCATACATTTAGTAAATTCTGTTACAGAATTCTTCACAAACAGAAAACTAGTAAACACAGTAAAACACACTTCCACAAATGCATAATTAGGGCTTGACACCTAACACAGTTTGGTCAATCTCATTAATTTATTCACCACTGTTTTTTTTTCTTTGTATGCCTTTCTAGATACCAAAGATACAGTATATTAGAAATAGTCAACTCGGAAACTTCATAATTCCTTATTATCTAACACCCATTGCATACTCAAATTTTCTGATTGTGTCTTTTTATACACCTGGTTGATTTAGATCAGATTATGTTTTTGTGCCAGTCATTTTCTTCTGCTATTAAACCTTTCAGTGCTATGTCTCTTCCACATGCTGGGAGTATCCTGCACACTGTGCTTTCAGTCTTCTTGGTCAACTGTTATCTAGCTGAGTTCAGCCAATGGGAAGCATTTGTGGGAGACTTGAGAGTGGGAAGAGGAAGCAGCATCTTTTTTCAAGAGCTCTGCCTCTGGCAGTGGCTACATCAGGGTAGTGGGGCCAACTTTCTCTGTACAGCCTCCACCAAAATTTCAATTTTTAAACTCTGATTTTTTTTGTGGGTATTTTAATTTTTCCCTCTATCCTCTGTTTTTCTTGCAAACTGGTAGCCAAGTCAGAGCAGAACAAGAGCCATACTGGGCAATATGAAAGCCACCAGCTGCATGTGGTTATTTAAATGCAAATTTAGATACATTAAATTTAAATAAAATTCAAAATTTAGTTTATCACCATTAGCCAAATTTCAAATAATGCATAAATGCAGCTAGGTGGCTGCAGCCATATTGGACAGTACAAATATACAGGACATTTCCAAGAAGGCAGAAAGCTCTGTTGAACATCCTTGGTCTCCAGCCTTGATTCAATTGTTTTAGTACTTTGAGGCAAGAATAGTTAGGAGAAGAAGCTTATATTAGGAGAGCTTAATATCTGCTTTAAAAAAAAAACCACTCTGAGCTGCAGAGGAAGTAATAATGTCTCATTCAAATCACCTGGGGGAGTCTCCAAATGTAGATTCCTTGATTACACCCTGCAACCACTGGCTCTGCTATGTGGAAGTAGGACCTGTAGGTCCAGGACTTCGGCAAGCATCTCTGCTTGTTCTGTAATACACTGACATTTGAAGCCATAGTCAGCTCTTTCACTCTTGTTCTAACTGCATACTGATATATGTTAAAAATTGCAGATAGTAAAACAAGCCACAAGACAAGCCCAGGTGTTTTCATGATTTACTGAATTCCCTGGAAATTCCAGACATGTGCAGAAAATCCTGACATCCTCAAAGAAGTTGGTTACATTAAAGGATAGTTAAAGAGCTGGGGTGTAATAGGTCAGTGGCATAATGCATGCTTAGCATTAGGGAATCTGGGTTCAATAAAATAATAGTAAAATTAATAATAAGAATAATAACAATAATCAGTATAGTTAAAGACTACCAGTAATGAAAGGTGAAGAAATCCTGGAGCAAAAGTTAGGAAACCTGAGTACTGCTCCAAATTCTGCTTTGTATTGTATGATCACGGGTAAATTAGTATTTCTGGGTCTTAGTTTGTATATTTATTTCGGGACTCAGGCCCTTCTCGAGGTAGCATCCTATTTCACATTCTCTAGACTGGTGTGGGCTTGGCCATGAACATTTGCAGTATCAGCCAGTCAGTGCTTTGTGGTCCAAAAAGAGAGAGTCAGAGAAAGTGACCTAACCTTCCTTGAAAGCCTACTGCACACTGACACCTGGTAGGGGATATATGATCACACCTCCTTTGAACATGGTCTTGTATTTTTGCCCCATTTTAAAGCTGAAAACTGAAGTTCAAGGAGGTTAAGAACTTGCTTAAGGTCTCCAAGATAGGAAAGAACAAAGAACAAATCAAACCTACATTGGCTTTGATCCAAAAGCCCATAATTAAAAGGTTGCTGCACCTAGCACTCTGGACACTTGAACTAAGGAATGACTGGATGGATGACTATGTTTTAAAAAATCATTAGGGTTAATAGGGACATTCAAAAGATCTCTCCTGCCTCCTTGAAAGAAGAAGAAAATGATGTTTTTATCACTGATTTAGCCATATGAAATTCATGTCACCTTTTTCTGGATCTGAAACTGCTGCTGCTAAAAGAGCCACCTCATCATGCTTTGTATTAGTGCTGGAGAGAAAAAAGACTCACATCAATGCAATTAGAAATGAGAAAGGTGAAATCACAATAGATACTGTCGAAATACAGAAGATGGTGACTACCTCAAAAACATTACATTACAAAAAATCAGCAAATTTTGAAGAAACAGATTCCTAGACACATACAAATTATCAAAATTAATCCAAGAAGACATAAATATGCCTAACAACACAATAACAAGCAAAATTGATACAATAATAAAAAATATATCATCTAAAAAATGCCCAGGACCTAATGGATTCACTGCTGAATTTTATAAAAGTTTTAAGTATATTGTATCCCCAATATGGCTCAAACTCTTCAAAGAAATTGAAAGGGATGGAGTGTTCCCAAATTCATTTAAGGAAGCCAGTATCACCCTGATCCCCAAACCAGATAAAGACCCAGCTAAAAAAGAAAACTATAGGCCAATCTTCTTAATGAACATAGATGCAAAAATCCTAAACAAGATATTAGCAAAGAGAATGCAGCACATTATCAAAAAGATGATACATCAAGATCTAGTAAGTTTTATCCCAGGGATGGAAGCATGGTTAAACATACATGAGTCAATAGACGTAATATATCACATAAACAAGAGCAAGTTCAAAGGCCATTAGATCATACCAATAGATGCAGAAAAGGCTTTTGACAAAATTCAACACTCCTTCATGATAAAAATCCTGAATAACACAGGTACAGAAGGACCATACCTGAATATGATAAAAGCTATTTATTACAAACCAATAACTAGCATCATACTAAATTGTGGGGATCATGAGTATTGGTTGTAAGTATTGTTAACTTTAGTAACTCTATACGTGTTAAGTTTCTCCAGTTTAGCAGGTGGTGCGTTTCCTTTGTGGAATTCCTGAAAGTTACAGTTTCTTGTCTCTGACCTTTAGATGTGTGGTTGTCTGGTTGGTGAACCTGTTTGCTCTTTTCCTGTGTGACCTTTCAGTTACTATGGTAAACCCATCCCATAATAGTTTGTGGTTTTTTTGCTTTAAAAGGCCGGTGCTTGCCGGCAATAAACGTCGCCTTGATCAGACTCTTGTCTTGGCGTCCTTCCTTTCTCTCTGCCCCATCTCCACCCCGCTGCTCTTTCAGGTTTGAGGCAATGCTGGACAGTGCTCTGCGTCGCCGGCTTGTGACACTAAATGGGGAAAAATGAAACGCATTTCACCTGAAATCAGGGACAAGATACGGACATCCTTATCACCTCTTCTATTTAACATAGTACGTGAAACATTAGCTGGAGCAATTAAGCAAGAGAAAGAAATAAAAGGGATACATAGAGGGAAGAAAGAACTGAAATGATCATTACTTGCATATGATATGATACTCTACATTGAATATCCAAAGGACTCCACCAAAAAAACTTAGAATTAATAACCAACTTCAGCAATGTAGCAAGATATAAGATCAACATCCAAAAATCATAACATTTGTGTGCATCAATACTGAACTGAATGAGATTATGAAAACAATACCATTCACTATATCTTCAAGAAAAATGAAATACCTAGGAATTAACCTAATCAAAGAAGTGAAAGACCTCTACAAAGAAAACTACAGTACAGAGGAGGAGGAGGAGGGAAAGAAGAAGGCTGAAGATTTCAGAAAATGGAAAGATGTCCCCTTCTCCTGCAAAACCAATATTGTCAAATAGCCATACTTACAAAACTATTATTCAGATTTAATTCAGTACCAATCAAAATATCAACCCTATTGATGAAAAGCATACTTTACAGAGCTGGAGAAAACAATCCTACAATTCATATGGAGCCAGAAGATAACTAGAAGAGCAAAATAAATTTTGGACACGAAGAGCAAAGCAGGAAGCATGACAATCCCTGACTTCAAGCTATACTAAAAAGTTATGGCGAAAAAAGAACTCTCCTTCATTGTTGAAGGGAATGTGAACTAGTACAAGCATTATGGAAGTCATATGAAGTTTTCTCAAAGAACTGAAATTAGAAATTCCACATGACCCTGTTATACTGCTATGTATCTTCCCCAGAGAGTTTAAGACATCATATTACAGTGATACATGCATACCAGTATTTATAGCAGCACAATTCATAACAGCTAAATCCTGGAAGCAGTCTGTGTATCCAAAGAAAATGTGATATCTATATAGAAAGGAACACTACTTGGCTATAAAGAATGACAAATTTGAGAAATCTGTAGGAAAATGGATGCATTTGGAAAATATATAATATTGAGTGAAATAAACTAGACACACAAGCTTAAATGGTATCTCTCATTTGAGTGAAGCAAAATACAAAGAGAATAATAAAGGATGGATAGAAGGGGACAAAGGGTTTGATCTCTTGCTATAAGGAAGTAGTTCAAGGGAAGAAGGGCAAGGAGGAGAGGGGGAAGGGAAAAATGAGTAGAATAATGATATGCCACGTACAGAAACCTAATAACCTCAATTAATATAAACATTATATGCCATAACATGAACTATGATTAATAATATCAATGATAATGAAAAATGGGATAAGGGAATTGGAGGAGGAGGGAGGTAGGGGAGGAGGGCGAGGGAAGGAGTGGCACCTCTATGAGGTGGCTCCACAGGTTTGAAATGACCAATTGGGACTCAGGCTCTCTAAACCAGTCAGCCAGCATGTACTGTTTAAAGAAAATTGATTTTTTT
>NW_022900933.1:31419414-31459016 GCF_012274545.1 Fukomys damarensis | reverse complement strand
GGCGTAGTGGAAGGGCAGTGTCTGAGCCGCTGGGAGCCGTGGACCACCCAGAAGCGGCGGGACCGAGCACACGCGGACACCGAGGCCGGGACAGCACGGACCATGGCGCAGAAGCGGATTAGTAAGGAATTTAGTGATTTGGCCCGTGACCCTCCAGCAGTGTTCTGCGGGCCTAGTTGGGGATGACGTGTTCCATTGGCAAGCCGCAATTATGGGACCCAGTGACAGCCCATATCAAGGTGGCCTATTCTTTTTGACAGTTCATTTTCCTACAGACTACCCCTTCAGATCACCTAAAGTTTCATTTACAACAAGAATTTATCGTCCAAATATAAATAGTGATGGCAGCATTTCTCTCGATATTCTAAGATCACAGTGGTCCCCTGCTTTAACTGTTTCTAAAGTTCTTTTATCCATTTGTTCACTGCTATGTGATCCAAACCCAGATGACCCCCTAGTGCCAGAGATTGCATGGATCTATACAGCAGACAGAGACAAGTACAACAGGATATCTTGAGAGTGGACTCAGAAGAATGCCAGTGATGCTACCTTATAATCAGAATAGCCTGCATCATAGCTGGAATAAACTTTAAGTTATTGGGTTTTTTTATTTTCTTATCCGGCTGCTCCCCTATCAGACCTCATCTTTTCTAATTTTATTTTTTTGTTTGCATCCCTCCATTCATTCACATGCTCATCTGAGAAGACTGAAGTTCTTCCAGCTTTGGACAATAACTGCTTTTAGAAACTGTAGTTAGAACAGTTGCCCAAGATTCAGAATTTTTTAAAAAATGGAGCATGTGTATTATGTGGCCAATGTCGTCACTCTTAACTTGGTTATGAGACTTAAAGCCTTCATCACAGCTAACTGCTGAAGAAGCCAGCTGAGGGTGGCTGGGAGGTGGATGCTTGGTGTCATGGCAAGGAAGCAGCATTATTCTAGCAGCATCCGTTCTTGTTAAGCCTTCCACTGTTCGAGATGTGAGGTTACGTGATATACTTTATGCTCATAACTGATGTGTCTGGAGAATTGGTATTGAATTCATAGCATCAGCAGAACAGAAAATGTGATGTATTTTATGCATGGCAATAAAGGAACGATCTGTTCTTGTACTACAGAGAATGGAAATTGAAACTCAAATACCCTTTGTATTTCAAAATAGGGTCTTAAGACATTTTGTAATTTTCAGTTAAATTGTTGGGGGGGGGATTTAGCTGTTTCCACTGCCTGCCTCACAAGTGCAAGGACCTGAGTTCAATCCCTGTTACAAAAAAAAAAAAAAAAAAAAAAAATTGTCAAGAGGCTTGGAGCTATTAGTTAATCTGTCTTCCAATACACTGTTTAATATAGCACTAAGTAAATGATGCAAGTTGTCAATGGATGAGTGATCAACTAATAGCTCTGTGAGTAACTGATTTATTTTTCTTCAATGAAGTTGCATAAACCAAAGGAAAAAAAAAAAGAAGAAAGAAAGGAAAGGTTGACCACCTTGAATCCACCTAGGACTCTGTCTTTTTCTGGCTGCTTATTCATAAGATAAATAGCTAAATTGCCCCTTAACAATATCTTTGCTACAGAAATAAAGATGGCTAAAGAAAGGAGAGAGGCCACTTGGTGCTCCCTGAGTTCCTGGAAGATTTCTGCTTGTCTTCTGATGCCTACCTCTGCTTCATGGTAAGAAAACTAATATTCTGAGTTAAGCAGGCATATGACCTCGTAGACTAAAAATTATATCTCCCAGGCTTCCTTGCAGTGGATGTGTTTATCAACTTCTCCCACTCTACTTCTCAAATGTTGTGTGGCACTGTGGAGCCATTTCAGTCTACACAGAAAGATACTATGGGTAATATGAAAGGACAGAGCTGCCAAAACTAGCCCTAGACTGCATAGATAATAAGCCCCAATGTGAGACCATGTATTATTTTATCATCATACATAACCACTGAGATATTTCTGTTTTGAAAAAAACACTCAAACCATCACAAGTTCAAATCTCAAAAACCACCATTAAGATGGAATCATTTTATCTTTTTATTCAGCCACAGGGAGTAAATTACCTTGACTTGGTGCCACATTGGGAGAGGAAATGGATTTGAGGTCTTTTTCACAAAAAGTTGACTATTTGGGTCTACATAGTAAAAGAAAAGTCAGGGATAGTGAGAGGGACTTAGTTAAAAGTCTTCTGCATAATGGTGGTGGTTTAATTGATTGTACCTGTGACTAATCTCAAGATAGGAAAATGGAGAGAGCAGAGAGGCTGGATGTGACACTCCTTGGTTAGGGAGAAGGAGAAAGAAAGGGGTTTGGAGAAAATGCAGTCAGGAGAATGGAGGGGAAATCAAGGTAACTTAGTCATAGATGGCTGAGAAAAGTTAGGAAAAGCTTCAAAGACTCTGGAACAAATAGGGTTAGAGAATAGAGCACTATATATTTAATACAGATGTCACTAGGAGTCCTAGGGGGCACTGTTTTGGATAAGTGATTGTCATTATACTGGGTCCAAAGAGGTTCCCAAAGCGGAGCTAGAGAACCTAACACCACCATCCTACCTGTAGAATTAGGTTGAAGGCTGGCTGACTTTCACTGTAAAAGAATAATTTTCAGGAAGTATACATTAAGAGGCATAAAGAGATCACTAGGCAGTAATTGAAAAGTGCATGCTTGAGGAAATAGAATGTGAGCCCTCAAGAGGGGGAGAGATGCATTATGATTTGTAGCTGGGTATTTTTAAGGAGTGTTGAGGCTTTCTTCAAGATGGGTGGTCTAGGATGTGCATTCCTTCTGTTACTGAGGTTCAGGGGTGCTATGGGCTTCTACTAGAGATTCTTTCTAGGCTTTTGCTGTCCTGAACAAAGAATTGGTTAAGACAAGTACAAAAGGTAATATGGTTTTACATTTATTAAAGGCATTGTAGGTAGGAAAAGAAATATGCTCTACAGAGTGAGTGTGGGCCAATTTAAAGAAGTAAAAGAAGTACACACTACAGAGTTCAGAGACGGCCACTGAAAAAATTTACAGTGGCAAAAAGGTTAATGGCTGCCATATTTTATATACCCCATTCTGATGTCAGATTTAGGTCATCCTATCAAAACCTTCTTGATCCTGTGCCAGAAGAACTAAAGATAACATTCTTTGATCGATCCCACATGCAACTTTGGGTGAATGTGTCCTTGATCTCTGTGATTGACAGTCATGTCCACTTGCCCAGCCAGTTTGCCATACCCTAATCTCCTGTCTCACTATACTGTCTGTCCGGTTATCCACGAGTTTTAGCTGCTCTTCTCTCATTGCTAAGACAAAATACCTGACATGCAAAATTGGAGGGGAAGGGGTTTGTTTAGTTTACAGTTCATAGAGGTTTCAGTCCATAGTCAGTTGGCTCCAAGGCAAGATGGCATGTCAGACAAGCATCACAGTGGAGAAACAACATGGACATGGCATTCACAAGGTAGCAAAGGCAACAAAGGGGCCTTCACCGAATCTTTCTGCCTCTTTTGTCCCATCCTGTCTATTGGGATTAAGGCAGTGCTGAAACACTCACTCACGTATAGTGGTTTAGTAATCACAAGCCCTTAATCCCAGCATCACACATTCCAGATTCAGCTACCTCTGACCAAATGAGGCTTTGGGGGACATCCAGACTCAAATTATGGCATTCTTCCACAGGCCCCCAAAGACTCACATACATTTCTTTATGCAAAAGGCATTTAGTCCATCTCTTAAGAGTTGCCAAAGTCCTAACAGTTTCAACTTTATGGAAAAGTCCAAGTACAAAATCTCGGAGATTTAAGGCAAGTCCCTGTACAAATGAAAAGAAAGTTAAAGATTTCCAACATTCAATGGCACAAGATAGACATTTCCATTCCAAAAGGTAAAAAATAGGGAGATACAAAGGAATGGGAACAAAGCAAGTCCAAAATCCATCAGGGCAAACATTAAATCCCAAAGTTCCTCTTCCAGCATCCTTAGCAATCCGTGGCAAGTCATGAACTCCAAAGGATTTGGGTGGCTACACCCCTATGGTGCTTCTGGTGGTTGTAGCTCCCACTACTTCTCTCTGGAGCCATCTTTGCTCCCTACTTGCAGTTTTCCTTAAATGATCCATGTTCCCGGCTTCTCCAAACTTCTGGGGTCTCCAACACACCTTTGGCTTCACACTCACAGCTTCACATACTGTCCTCTCAGGAGCACACTGCCTGGCCTGCCAGGCCTTCTTCTGAAATCTGTGTGGAAGCCTTCCTGATCCCACAACTCTTACATTCTGCGTGCACCTACAACCAGCACTACATGGATGATACAAGTTCTGCTGCCAGCTGGAGCGGTAGTAAGGCTTCTTTCTCTCTTGGGTATAGAGGTCCAGTGTCCATGAACCAAATCCTGAGAAATAAGTTCCCTAAGTCGCCATTTTGAAACAACTTCCCTAGGCCACCACCATTTTGGAATAACTTCCCTAGGCTGCCACCCTTCTGTAACATGATGCTCTGGCACTTTCTTCTCAAAGCAAAATCTTTCACCTTTACAACTCTGAGACTGCAAAGGGTGGAGGTTGGTGGGAAGAAGTGCAATTGACAAGGGAAAACAGTGGTCCATTCATAAGTGAAAAAGGCCAATTTGTAGGCCTGAGGGAATTGTCCATGCTTATTGTGTCTTAGGAGAAGAGAAAGAGAAAATAAAGTTTAAACAGGGCTTGCATCCTGAAGTTGTAGTTTTTCTTTAAAGTAAAATTTTAAAATTCCAATTTTCCTTGTCTTCCTTTTACCTTTCTTTATTCTTCAATCTACCTCATGATGAGAACTTAGCTAGATTGCAGAGGTGATACTAGGTGAGGAGATGGCTGAGATGCGAAGTCATTGCGCAGCCTGATGGAGGAAGGAGGAGAGAGGAAGCCTCTGAAGGCATGGGAAACAGTAGAATTACCCCAGCAGCAGAGAAAGCTTGGTGGAGTCGAACCTGACCACCACTGAACTCAGATGTTAGCTGTTATTTTAGTTTTATGGTTGTTTGGGCCAAGTTTGGACAATATGAGAATTGAAAGGGGTTAAGAAAAAGAGAAAGCATTTATAGAAGGGCCCACGGAGTTCTGCAGTGTTCCCAGGGAGCTAACACTAAGGGAAGGGACCAGCCATGTCAAGGATAAGACAGGTAAACTGGGGGTGGGGATGTAGCTCCGTGGCACCATGCCTGCAGAGCAAGTGCAAGGTCCTGAGTTTGATCCCCAGTAATGGGAAAAGAAAATGTTTAGCCAGGTGTGGTGGTACATACCTGTAATCCCAGCACTTGGGAGGCTGAGGCAGGAGGATTGCTCTGTGTTCAAGGCCAGCCTAGGCTACATAGTGGATTCAGAGCTATCCTGCAATACAAAGCAAGACCCTGTCTCAAAAAAACAAAACAAAACAAAAAAGCTTGGTAAACTGGGATTAATGAGGGCTTCAAAATCAGATGGGTTTGGTTTGAGCTGGAGATTGCACACTTTATTATCTTATCTCTCAGGGCATGTTTCTTCATCTGCAAAATGGAGTGTTTCCTATTCCTCGGGATTATTGTGGGGATCAGAGAAGGGATATGTAGGTTCTAGCACTGTGATAGATAGCCAATAACATCACTGTCCCTGCTTTGAATCTGTTTCTAGAAAGGCATTGTGATGTGATTCTTTTTGAACAGTGAAAAATAATGATTTGATATTAAAGGTCCAATATATCATTAAATGCACAATTGTGTGATGCCCCACCCACCTACTTGCCACCATGTTGCCTGGAAAAATTGCCCATTTGTCTCCTGACCCCAAGATATAGTGAGAAAATTGAGCTTCATCGAAACCTGGAAGGGCCTCTTCAGCAGATGGTGTCCTCTTACACTTAGGCTATAATTTACATTTGTGAAACTGTCTTATATTTGTAATTGTATTTGATTCTGATGATAGAAAGTGGGACAGATGTTGAGATCCCTATTTTGTAACTGAAGGAAAGAAAACACACCTAGAAAAGGAAGTATGGTCTCTAGAACCTGGCAAGGACCATTCAGGAGTTCATGCCAAAGGAGCCTCCTTTTTTCTTAAAAACTTGATTGGGGAGTGCTGCAGATAACATGTAATTTGACATTAGCAGGATATTTGCCAAATGGTGGACAAGGGGAGCTTTTCAGGAGCACTAGGCCTGTAGTGAAAGAGGGAGTAGCCCAAGGGGAGAATTAGGGCCCATGTGAGGTGCACACAGGAAAGCAGACTTGGATTCAGCTCATGACAGGCCTGTCTAACAATTTGAGGTACTTTGTGAGGTTGTGATTGCTCTGTGGAAGTGGGTAACTTACTATTGAGTAACAGTATTTTGTGTAGGAAATGGAATTTTGGACACAGTGACAGTTATAAGGATATCTAACTTTTATTTCATTCCCATAGCCACCCTGAGAGACAGGTATTTTTTCCACCTTGCAAATGAGAAAATCAAGATGTTAAGAGATGAAGTTACTGGCCCAGTCATCCAAATAGTAAGTAGCAAAAGCAAGACTCAGCCCCACATTTTATGGCAACCCTCATTTTCCTCCACCATCACAGTTTTAATATGGAAATAGTCTCTGATCTAAGATGGGTCCCTGAACAATTTTGATTTCAAGGTCTTCAATTTGCTCAAGACAAACAGGCATATTGATTTCTTCTCCCTTCCTGTCCTGTAGGAAGGTTGATAATATCCATGAAGCAAATGGACAAAGTAATTTAAAACTCCCTGCCCCAACATAATGTATTTATAAATTAACCTAATCTCATAGTTTGAAAGGCTAATATACATACATGATACACACAATTGGAATTGCACCAAAATATAAGCAGCAAAGGAAAATGTTCCTTTCACATCTGCTCCCCAACCCTATATCCAGTTTCCTTCCTAGGAGACTGTTATAGACTGAATATTTTGTTCCCCCCAAAAGCACATGTTGTAATTCTAATCCCTCATACAATGATATTAGGAGGTGGGGCCTTTAGATGGTGATTAACTCATGAAGGTGGAGCCTTTACAAATGGAATTAAGGTCCTCGTAAAGGAGACCCTAATTTCTTTCTTTCTACCACACGGGGACTTAATAAGAAGACCACCTGCAACCTGGAAGAGGTCCTCACCAGGCCCAGCCTGTGCTGGTATCCTCACCTTGGCTGTCTAGGCTCCAGAACTGTGAAAAATACATGTTTGTTGTTTCAGTCACCCCATCTGTGACAATTAATTATAGTCATCTGAGCTAAGATGAACAATGCAACAGTTTCTTGTGTATCTTTCAGTAGAGGTCTTTTCCATACACAAACAATAATTTGCTTATCTACGCTTTCAAACTGCAAATGGTGGTATGCTTTATGCACAGTTCTATATCTTACTTTTTACACTTATAGCTTTCACCTATATATTTATATTTTTACACTGTTATATTAGATTTCTTTATGTGAAATAACCAATATAGCACTTTGACCTACAAAATAATAATCCTTCTATATTTGCATAAAGAATCTCCTCAGTCTTTTCCTCATGGTCACACAGCAAGACTTCAGGAATCCCAGATCTACACATGATCTGTAAGCAGCACCTAGATTGACAAGTAGAATATTAGTGGTATCTAGAAAGCCCTATGTGCCCTCTCCCAGTGACTACTTGAATTCAAATTCTATATAAATAGAATCAACCAAAATGTGCCTTCTGGGGTCTACCTTTAAAAAAAATGGCTGCACTTTATTTGTTGTCCATTTTGGAATTTAAATCTGCTGTGCCTTATTGATGGACCCTAAGTGTATAATCTTTTACTACTACAAGCAATGGGAAAGATGAACAACCTTATAAATAAATGTATTTTAAATTTTGTTTTATTATTAGAAAGTTCAAACACATGAAAAGTAAATAGAATAGCAAAGCGAACACTCAACAACTGTCAACATTCTGCTCTTGTTCAGCCTAATGTATTTGTAGAATGGGATTCTATTTACTTACTCCCCCCAAAAAATGTCCTTTGAGAAGGCTGTGTTCAATATGCAGACCTAGAAGCTCAGCGGCATCAGTGAATAGCAATGTGGGCATGGGGAAGTTGCCTGACCTCTCTTACCTCCACTTTTACGGCATTGAAGGTAGTTCCTACTACAGGGAGTTGCGGGGAGGAGAGAGCAGCTCCTCTACACCATTTTTGAGCTTTAGGTAGGGATTTTGAGGGAGCCAGGAGAAGGTGAAGGAAGAAAGGAGGCCTTGGACTACAGCCAACTCATTTAGTCTTTTGTAGGATAGTTCCTTTGGTACGATTTCATTTGATAAAGGGGTCTCAATGCTTACGAAAAAGAAACACTTTGGAATCACCAGTATCATCAATGTAAAGGACTTAGCCCAGGGCTCCTGTGTTATCCTTCATATTCTGCTTTTTCCTTTTATCTTTTTCACCTAAGTCTCCTACTTGTCAAAATCACTTTCAAGCCAAGGGATACTTTTAATGAAAGCAAGGAATGCCAGGGAAAATGAGGGGACCAGTGCAGAGAAAGGACATCCACATTAGGATGGGAAGCCTGGTGGTAACATCAAGATTCCATCCTCCTCTCCTCTTCTGCTCCCCGTCCCTGCCTCTGGGAAATCGGAAGTCCCCTATCACTCGCCAAAGCCTCTGCTCAGTGGGTTCTGGTTTCCCTGTCAATCCTACTTTTCTGCCTCCTGCATGTGTACCCGTCATGAGTTCAAATTCCTCTAGTCACAGGGCTGTCATCTGCCCCTCCTCGCGCCCAGGGGCCAAGCCAGAGAGTGCACGCGCCCCACCCGGCCCCTTCACCCCCGGGAAGCCTGCAGTCCGTGCCCCCAAACCTGCCCACCCTGCACTTGCCTGCCCAGAGCCTGCAGCCAACGTTCTTGCTGCCGAGGGCGTCAGGACCGGGCTCCCCTCCCAGCTCAGAGCACTTGGCTCTGGCAGACGCCCCAAGATTGTTGTGAGGAGTCTAGCCAGTTGGTGAGCTCTGTAATCTGAACCAGCTGTGTCCAGACTGAGGCCCCATTTGCATTGTTTAACATACTTAGAAAATGAAGTGTTCATTTTTAACATTCCTCCTCCAATTGGTTTAATGCTGAATTACTGAAGAGGGCTAAGCGAAACCAGGTGCTTCCGCGAGGGCTGTGCAGCGGCTGGAAGCACCCGGCTCTCCTCAGCCCTGCCTCTGATCTCCGCCTGGAACAGGGTCCCCGGGAGCCCCGCCGGCCCGCGGAGCTCGTCTGAGCATCCGGCCGCCAGCTCCTTCCTTCCCCGCTGCCTCTTCTCCCCGCGCATCTTGGACATGCCAGGACTAAGAAGGTAGGTTCTTCTCGGAAAACCCTGGTGGGTGGAAAATGTCTATGGCTGCGATTCAGGCGGTGTCAGGGTATTGGGAAAGGCATTGCTAGTGATGCAATGACATTGTTAATTATAAAAAGCTGCGTCTCTGTAATTTCCATCTTGAAGTTTCTTTTGAGAGTGGGGATTTTCTAACAGCTTCAGAAGTCAGCATCAGAGAGAGAGAGAGATCTGCAAAACATCTCAGTGCTTTATTCCTCTTTTGGAAAGGACATAAACTTTGTACACAGGTTTTTTTTAATATATTTTTTAAATTTGGGAGATGGATTAGCAATTGCTTGCTGCAACGGCTGCTGGACAAGCAAACAGACTTGCTGAACTCGTGGGCCGAATTTGCTCTATGTCTGTGTGAGACTCACAAAGGGTATGCGACCCAGAAGTTTCAAGCCAATGAAAAGCGGGGACTGCAGACAGAGATACATGTAAGCAAATGTATTGCTCTTCTTTGCAGAAATTGCAATTCCATTCAGGTAATCCTTAAACCTTGCAGAACTTTATCTACATGACATCTGTGCAGCCTTTATCTTGCAAAAGTTTGGAACACAAAGCTGCTTTACACAAATTAACCGTGTGTGTGTGTGTGTGTGTGTGTGTGTGTGTGTGTGTGTGCACTCATGCTGAGAACTAAGCAATAATGTTGTCCTAGGTCGGGGACCCACATGTGAATGACAGGCCAGATATTTGCTCAATCTCCCCAGCTTTTCTCATATTTTAGGATGTGCACAAAATGGGTGAACCCACCTGATTTAGAAAGTTCCAGGGACCAATTCGGAGCATGGACTCCCTTCCATCCCCAGTCCTAATGATAGTTCATTTTTGGCATTTTTCAGGGTTTTCCTGACAAGGTGCAGCTATTTGTGATGCTGTGGGACCCACAGTGCCTGAGTATTATTTCATTTTGGAAACCCTCCCCGGTAGCCTGGAGCTTATTTGGCCCCCAGGACAAGGCTGTGGTGCTTCCAGGAGGCTGGGCTTGGGGCTGGACCATCCTGGGGCTGCCTGTGGCCAAGAGGAAAGGGGGAGAAGGAGAAGGGGGAGAGGTGGGCTTAGCACACCCTTTCCACCAGCTCTTGAAGTCCACTGCATACACTCAGCCTGTTCTGTCTCCAACATAAACGAGACAGGATTTTATAACCATCCAAAAGGAAACTTCATGTGAAGAAACAGGAAAACATTGAAATTCATAATATACAGACTGGAAAATAATTTGTTATTGTTCTTTCATTCCTTCCAGATATAATTCTGGCCATTGCAAATATCAAAAGCCCGAGGATTTGGCTTTGTACTTTATAAGGTCAGAGCTATCTGCAGGGTTATAGAACCTGACTCACACAGGCACTCAGATAAAATGAAAACCTGTGAATGCTCAAGGTCTTGGTTCATTGAACTGGAGGCTAGATGAGGGAAGTGGACTTGCATGTGCTCACACCACACCAGGCTCTGTTCTCTCTGGATGTCACCTTAGCTCTGGATGCTTCAAGTATATAGGGTTGCTGCTTCACATGGGCCAGGTGGCATGGGTGTAAGTGAGCTGTGTAATCTCTTGACACTCATTCTGTAAAGGAGGGGATTACAAAGTCTTGGTGGACATTGGCAGTCACCAGCTGATCAGTCCAGCCTGGTCCCCAGGTCTACTACCTAAAGAAGAAGCCTCCAAGATCACTTTTTCCAGGAAGTCTTCCGTAACCATCCTGTCCCTACCCCCAGCCTAGCTGCCATGGCACCCAGGGGCATTTCTTTGCTCTTCCTAAAATGTATACATTGCACACACACACACACACACACACACACACAGTTTAGCCATTCATCCACCACAATGTGTCAATCTTTTTGGCTGTTGTGAGTAAATAATGGTGCTGTGGTCATGAATGCACATATATCCCTTCTACTTCTTTTTTTCAGTTCTTTTTGGGTATTCCCAGAAGTAGACTTGCTAGACCATGTGGTAATTTCATGATTAATTTTGGAGGTAAATATCACACTGGTTTCCACCATGAATGCAACAGTTTTACATGTCCATCAACAGTGCACAGGGGTTCCAGTTTCTCCACATCTTTCCTATCACTTGTTATTTTCTCTGTGTTTTTTAAAATAGTCACTTTAATGGGCATGAGGTGCTATAGACTTTGTGTTTTGGGAAGGATCTTAGTGACCACAGTTTTATCAATAAAAGCTAAGGAGAGGTGAAGGGCTGAATCACAGGTAGCCACAGAGAGGCTTAGTGGCCCTGGAGTGGCAGCACTGGCCTGACCCAGTGCTGGCTTCTCCTCCTGTCTCCCTCTCTGTCCTCTCTCTGGGCTGTGCAGGTTCTTCAGTCACCTCCTCCACCAGGATCTGAGGCCACATTCTGTAGCTGGTCCTGTGGAACTGAGGATTCTCACCTGTGGGGACTAAGGTCTCAAAGCTCTGGATAACTGACTTCCTATGACCCTGTGCTTCAGTGGAACTCAAAGTGCCTCAAGTTCACATTTTCCCCTTTCCATGGCTGAGGGCATGATAGCTTGTTCACTCTGTAATTGTTGCAGAATAGAGATGCTCAAAGACCAGGAAGGCCTCCTGCCTAAAGAGGAAAGACCCAAGACAACCGGTCAGAGCCTTGTGCATCCCACAGAGTTTGGACTTTCTTTTTTTTTTGAGCAGTGAAACCCTTTATTAAAAAGTGTAATCTAGAAGAGGCAAGCTTATACTAGATATGGTTTAGGGTATCTGGAGGGTCTCTTGGCTTCTTCACTGTATGCCCTGTCCTGCCATAAACACACAGTGAAATCACCATTAAAAATACAGTGTGGGGGTGCACACTTGTAATCTTGTCATTCTAGGAGGCTGGGGCAGCAATACAGCAGGTTCAAGTCCAGCCTAAGCAAGTCAGTGGCTTAGACTCTATTTCAAGATAAAAAATTTAAAAGTCAGGGATGTATCCTGGTGTGAACACTCTAGGTTCAATCCCCAGTTACATGCGCATGTGTACACACACACACACACACACACACACACACACACACTAGCATGAGATCCATGCTCTCTCAAATATACCTTGGGATTTACATTCAGTTTCTTACCTTCGCAGGCTACTCACCGTTACCTTTCTGGCTCTCTGTCTTCCAAGTCCTGGGAATGCACAGGTAAGATTTCGTTTTAAGTTATCCAGAAGCATGTTTTTAAAATTACGAGGGAGTCCAGCAATGCATTTTAGTAGAATCCCAGGGCTGTAGAGGTGGGAGGTGCTTGACCTAATTGGAGCTCTTGTATAGAGAGTACAGCAAAGGCTCAGAGAAGTAGAGACTGGCCCGGATGAAGTTGTTTCTAAGTGCAGGGCTGGAAGTATAATTCATTACCCTGACTTCCAGTTAGAAACTTATTAGATTATGCTGCCTCCTTCGTGTATCTCAAGAAGACTCAGTTTATCTTCAAAATTAAAATGTGCTGTCATGTTTCTGGGTGACAGTGCTCCTGGGATCCCTGCATATGGCTCCCACGGATCTGGGTGTACCCAGGTCTACATCCCCTGTGGAAGCAAGTGAAGCAAGGAGGCAAAGGTTCCAGACATCCCATCATGCAATGCTGGAGGATTTCACTCCAAACTTGGGAGGGCACCCTTGGGCTGGGAGTCCTGCAGGAGGCCAGTTGAGGATGGAGAACAGTTGAGGTTAGGCTCGGAGTGAAAGTCAGCCCTTGAGAACTGTGGGCAGAATCTTGAGATAGTTAACAAAGAATTTCCTATCTCAGAGAGACCTTACAGTCAAATCTTACCTTGTGGGGAATAGGTGAAGATGTCTAGGCCCAGGGAGGGCAGTGTCATAGGACTGTGTTCACTATATGAACACATTCACTTATATTAACATATTTGGTCTCTATCCCTTAGAGGAAGTATTATTGTTCCCATTTTACAGATAGGGAACCTGAGGTATAGAAAGCATATGCAATGAGTAGGGGCTACGGTGGGAATTTGAAACCAGATTGACCAGTAGACCTGAACCCAATCTAACACTGAGTTGCAGAGCATGGCTGGATCCTGGGTCCCTGTGCTTTATCCCACAGCCTCCTGCCTCTTCTGTTCCTTGGGCTCTAGGGAGACCTGAAGGGCTGAATCATAGGTAGCCACAGAGAGGTTTAGTGGCCCCGGAGTGGCAGCACTGGCCTGACCTAGTGCTGGCTCCTCCTCCTGTCTCCCTCTCTGTCCTCTCTCTGGGCTGTGCAGGTTCCCCAATCACCTCCTCCACCAGGATCTGAGGCCACATTCTATAGCTGGCCCTGTGGGACTGGGCCATCTATTGACAGGATTTTCCAGTAGACCAGATCCATCATCTCCATCAATCACCCACAGCTCAGGAATCCCAATTCCTGAGCTGGAGAAAGACAGAGGGACGGGAGCTGTGTCCCACAGTCATAGACACTGAGCTCATTACTATGGAACAACAGGGTCCAAGGTCTTCCGAAGGCCTCCATGACTGTCCACTCTCCAGACATCTTTTTATTTATTTTTTTATTTTTTGGTACCGGGGATTGAACTCGGGTCCTTGTGCTTGCAAGGCAGGCCACCGAACCACTGAGCTAAATCCCCAGCCCTTCCAGGCATCCTTTTAAAAGTGCATAGAAAACAACAACAACAAAGTGCATAGGGCTGTAATTCAAATTGCAAGACCTATCTCTTTCAGGAGGCATCTTCATGTAGTTGTCCTGTTGAGTAGAAATGGGTGAATTTCCTTGACCCTCGTTAGAAAACTGACTTTACCTACAGGCAGCTTTTTTATTGCATGTCAGGACTGAGCATCAGGGAGAGGATTTCATAGAAGACAAAATATTTCATTGGGTACTAAGCAGGAGAGGTTAGATAGACCTAAAGAAAGAATCCTTGCCTTAACACTTGCTCTTTCCCTCAGCGAGGGGATGCAGATTGTACATATCCAGTGTCATCATTGTTTCTTTTCCTATTAGAGCATCAAAAGGCTCAGCAACTACCTGCTCAAAGTGGGGCTGATGAAGCAGAAGTGCAGGGAGTTTTGGTAAAAAGCAACGCTGAGTGTAAGTGATGGTAAGAAACTTGAAGATGACAAATAGGAATTATAATACAGGTGTTGGCATTATTTTTATCTACATTTCTCAACTTTCTGAAATGTAGCTATGGTACTTTTAGAGTAAAGAAATAAGTGCACGGCCGGGTATTTAGCTTTGGGGTTCCATTGCCTCCCTTGATGCCTTTCAAGCACAAGGACCCAAGTTCAATTCCCGGTACAAAAAAAAAAAAAAGTAAGTGCAATGACCTCATGTGTTTCTTTTCTCTCCTTCCCTGCAGCAACAATGCACTAATGGCTTTGACCTGGATCGCCAGTCAGGACAGTGTTTAGGTATGAGCCATGCAGATTCCTTGCTGGGATGGGATGTTTGATGCCAGCCCAGTCACAGGGCCATGTCTTTCTTGGCTGTTGTCCACTACTGTCAAATCTTTATTTTCCTCCCCCATGGAAGAACAGGGTGAGATGGGGGTATTGAGACCAAGGAGGCCCTTGTATTGATGTTCTTGTGTGTGTTGAGCACTAAGCTAAGAGGTTAAAGAACAGACCCCTGTCCCCAGTGAGCTTTCCTTCTGTATCATTTTCCTAGCACTATTGTAACAAGTCACCACAACTTAGTAGCTTAAACCACACACACTTATGGTCTCATTGTTCTGTAAGTCAGAAGCCCAGTGACCAGCCTAAAGGCCACACATTGGCAGATGGCTTCCTTTCTTGAGGCTTGAAGGGGGGACTCCATTCCATTGCTTATGAGGTGACTGGCAGGAGTCAGTTCCTTGCAGTTGGAGCTGGAGGCTCTGTTTCTTTGCTGGCTGTTGACTGAGGGTCTTTGAAGCTTCTAGAAGATGCCCTTACTAATGGCTAGAGGCCCTTCCTCTGTCCTCAGAGAGTTATCACATCTCCTGCTTTGGATCTCTTCTTTTTCTTTCAGAGAATCTTACTGACCATTTCTGCCTCTTCTACTTTCAAAGACTGATGCGATTCCATTGGGTCTACCCAGATAATCTAGGATAAGCTCCCCATCTCAATTCCAGGCTCCAGCAACCTGGATAGCATCTGCTGCTTTAATTTCCTTCACCAGGTGACAAAACACATTGGTAGGTTCCAAGGATGAGGAGGAGCCAGTGGGAGGGGGACAGTCACTTAGCACACCCTCTAGTTGGGGAGAGACTTAGACACAGTGAGCCTTGGGACAGGTTGATGGAATGAAGTCATTGCCAAATAGAGGTAAGAGCAATGGGCCATGAAAAAGAAGAGGACAGAGTGACACTTTATGTCCAGGGTCAATAAAGAGTGGTAGAAGTCACATTTTATTTGGGCACTGAAGGATGAGTAGGAACCTGGGAAATGGCATTCGGGCTGGAGAGAACAACATAAGTGAAGACCAGGGCTGGAAAGGACTCTTAATAACTCAAAGTGAGTTATTGAGGGAACACAGCATGTGTGAAAAGAATAAGGTAGCCCTATATTGCTGCCTTGCCCTACAGTAGGGAAGTGCTTAGCTTTTTAATTACAAGTATTTGATTTAGACCAAGTCATTTGTCTTCCCTGAGCTCATGTCAGCTAAGACACAGAGGGGCAGGAGATGGTTTGTCAGGATAAAACCTTCCTTGGGGAGTCTGAGCCTACACTTGGATTTAAAGTACGCCACTTTGAGGAGGTGCCCAGGCAGAAAGAGTGTAGGGCAGCAGCCTCCTTTTCTGGGTTGTCAGTTTTAACTGGAGAATTCTATCTGGTACACTCTGACTCTCAGCATTCCCCTTCCCTGAGGTGGGAATTCCTGTGAGTTTCTCAATTGAGGTATGGTGATGGGGTAAACCATCGGGGTCCAGGCCTCTCCCCTTTGCCTCTGGCCCACAGGACCAGCACACAGAGCCAGGTCTGCTACTCACTGGACCCAGAGTTCAGGTCTCCCCTGTCTCTCTCTAGCAAGGCTATCTCTCCCTTTCTAGGCACAGATAGTGGAACACATCCTGGCTGTAAGCAGGCTGAGTGTGCTGGCACAGTGTGAACAAAGTAAGGCTCTGTAGCAGTTTACAATCCCAGCACTCTGGGAGGCTAAGAAAAAAGGATCACTGGTTCAAGCCCAGCCTGGGCAATTTAGGGGCTTAGTATCTTAAATTTTTAAAAATTAAAAAGGGCTGGCAAATAGCTCAGTGGGAAGGCTCTGGGTTCACTCCCTAGGACCAGAAAAATAAATAAATAAAAGCCTCTGCTTTCTTAGCAAGTTACTAGCTCTCTGCCATGTATTGGATTATATAATGTGCAGTTCTTTTCCTCCACTTCCCACTTGTTATCTGGAATAGATGTGACAATAATTCTTCAGCCCTTCCCCTGTGTTTTCAAAGTGAAGTGTGTACAGTTAAGATTACTTGACGTGTTTTACATCCACAGATAAACACTCTTTATCTTTATAGTTATATACTTCTTCTTACTATTATTTTCTATTTATTCTAATTAATGTATTCCTCATTTGCTGTACTCTTGTTAAGATTTTAAAAATACATTTTCTTTGTTTTCAAATGTGGGTTCACCTAAAGAAAATGATGAAACAAATGATAGCACAAGGTTTTGTGAATGCGGTCAGAATTGTGGTGGTGGTACTTGAATGGCTGGTGTTTTGGTGACATCAGTCACTTTGATACAGTTCAGCCAATGTTTGCGAACACTGGTGGAGCAGAAGCTGGCAAGTGTGTTTTTGGGTCCTCCATGTCTCTCTTAGTACAACCTCTGCTTATCTGTGTGCATGCTCAGTGTGGCCAGGGGCACTGACTCTCAGCTTTCTGTGGCCCCTGCAGATATTGATGAATGCCGGACCATCCCTGAGGCTTGCAGAGGAGACATGATGTGTGTCAACCAAAATGGCGGGTATTTGTGCATCCCCCGAACAAACCCAGTGTATCGAGGGCCCTACTCGAATCCTTATTCAACCCCCTACTCAGGTCCATATCCAGCAGCTGCCCCTCCAGTGTCAGCTTCAAACTACCCCACAATTTCAAGACCTCTTGTCTGCCGTTTTGGATACCAGATGGATGAAGGCAACCAGTGTGTGGGTGAGTAGCGTTGTCTTTCCTCCTTCCCTATGGTGCCAGTGAAGGTGCTGTCTGAATCCACACATCTGCCCCAGTGGATGTTTGTTACCATGAAACACACCACTGGGGCAGTGGCTGCCTTTCTACACACTTACTTCACTCTTGCAGCCCGAGTCTCTGGTCCTCTCCCACCTTAGGGGATGAGTTTGCTGCTTCCTTCCTTGTTCTCCAGAAAATGAATTTGTTTTTTCTTTATTGCTTTCTAACTTTCTACCTACTTACACATCATCTATCTATTTACTTACCTAGTTCAGATTTTCTCAGCTAAATAAGAGATACATTTGGTTGAATTTGGTAAGTGAACCCCAAAGAGATCTAGAAAAGGCCAGAGTTCTGTCTCACAACATAGAGCGGAACATGAACTCCCGCAGGGAAACCTGTAGGGCCAAAACGAACTGTCCTAGAAAGAAGTGGGTTACTTGCAAGGGAATCAATGTTCTTATGGCCAAAAGGAAGCTCATGGATGGGACCTCTGGGAAGAAATGGACACCATATGCTGAGTCCCAGAAGAATTGATAAGGGGTTTGGCCAGTGCCCTAGGGAGCTTTAAGTTCCATTTGCCAGTGTGGCCTGAGAAGAGTTACCTGGAATCTTTCCTGATCCTTTTGGCTGTGGTCAGATCCAAGCCTTGTAGTTTTGGGAGATGGCCCAGGGTGAAGGCCCCCAACATTTTTGATCTTGCAACCCATCTGCTAAATCTTTTTTAGCCCAGATCCTTTTTTGTGCATATTTATAAATGGCGTACATATCCTGTTATATGGTTTGAGGAATATAAAGCATACATAACAGAAAGTTTAAAAGAATGTGATAAACATAAATATAAGCTGAAGTTCTAGTATTTCCTTTCTATAATCCCAAAGTGTAGGAGATTTTTGTGAGCTTCTTAACTCTAGAGTGGCTATAACCAACAGTTATAAAGACTGTTGATGATAACTTCTATATGTTCATGCAAATAAGTGTGCATTTTCATTTGATACATGTAAATAATATGCAAATGAGTATTCTTCAGACCTCCCAGGGAAAATTGGATATGCTTGAACCCAAGGTTTTGCATTCTTACTAATCTCAAAAAGTGTTGTTGTGTGTTTAGGCATATGCAGAATGGAAAGACAGTCATAGAGAGAGACACATAGACTGAATACAGATGAGGGAGTTGTAACGTCTACCTTGAAGGGTGATGTGTACCAAGGGAAAGAGTGTGGGCGTCAATCAAGCCACACATTCCTGCAGTTTTGGTGGCCAACATAGTACCATACTTACTTATAACACACAGCACAATAGTCCATTATAATTAAAAGGACTTTTTAACAAACATCAACTTTAGTCTTTTCATTTTATGAAAAGGGCAATGTGGACTCCAACTAGTTAGGTAATTGCACAGATTGGCTGTGAGCCCAGCTGCCCTGACTGCCAGGCTACGATGTCCTAACTGGATGATACAACCTCATGATATCAAAAGAAAATGCAGAGGTAGAGGGGAGAGTAATGCTGTTCTTTCAGGGGATTGTCACCTAATCTGAGTTACTAGTCCTCCATGTTCATATGTGGGGGTGAGAAAGGGGGTGTGATGACACTTTGGAAGTGCTCCAGTTTGGGAGAGAAGTGTCAGCTAGAAGTGTGGTGGTTCTGGCTGATGTCCTGAGCCAGCCCACCACAAACCTTGTAGAACAGTAGGCACTTCCTTGGGGCTCCCCAGAGTACCCTTCCTCCCACACACCTCCTTCCAGGATTTCAGGGCTTGACACTGAAAGCATGGCTGGGAAAACTATTCATCCCCTGGTCCCTTGACGTCATACCACTTGAGGCTCTGAACCTGTCACATGGGAGGTACAGAGCCTTCATAATGGCCCTTTTGTAGGAAGAATACAATCTAGGCACCCTGCAAGGACTGGCAACAGGCCCATCCATTTCCAAAATGTTCAGTATTATGCATTCCCAAAGCCTGGGTTCTTTCTGATTTCCTCCTCACTCCACCCCATGGCTTCCTGACTTACAGAGGCCTTTCAGCCCCACCCACCAGGCTCCTGTCGCCATTGTAGGAGGTGGCAGGATCTGAGAGCTAGAGAGGGAATGGGAAAGGAATCTCCTACTATCCACATTCCTTCTAGGCACTGGGGGTGGAGTTAGGAGGCTGCACTGGCTGTAGAGGAGCCAGGAAATGAAACAAAGGTTGTTGGGGAGAATCTTGCTGCCTTGAGAAAGAGAAGGTGATGTTTTCCAGGGTATAGCTCTCATCATGTGGAAAAGCAGATGAGCAATGTGTAAGCTGAGGAGAACTGAGAGACATCTCTGAAGCTTCAGTCACTCTAGAGGAGTAGGACAGTGTCTCCAAAGGAGCCTTCTCTTCATCAAAATAAAAATAATAAGCAAGAGTCACAGCAGTAGCTCTAGTAATAATACCAAGTACATAGATAGTGCTTCTGTGCCAGTATCTGTACAGAATAAATGCATTAGTCCTCCCCACAAATCTAGAAGGTAGAACTATTATTATTCCTGTGGTACCCATGGGGAAATCAAAGAACAGAGGAGTTTAGAAACCTTTATAAGGTCAAACAGAGAATGAAGGCCAGCCCAGGATTTGAACCACTCAAGCTCTGGGTGCGGAAACTGAGGCTCAGTGCGGTAAATGTTTCTTCATAGACTCTCAGAAACTCAGTATTAAGCCAGTTACTGGCAAGCCATTACTTCTTTTTTTATATACTAGGAATCAAACTTGGGACCTTGCACTTGTGAGGCAGGTGGCAGAACTACTGGGCTAAATCCTCAGCCCAACTTGTTACATTTTTTAAAAAAATTTTTCAGTTCTGTACAATGTTGAACCTGGGCAGTAGAGCAGACAAACTGAACATTTACCTACTTATCGTCCAAATTACTGGCATAGCCCCAATTTCATTCTTCTTTACTTTCTATTTAGTGCATTAATTTATAACAAACTCCCTTCATCCTTAAATCTGAGAGGTAAAGATTCTTTATCAAAATCAACCCCCTCCCCATGCAGGGGGTGGTGGTGCACACCTGTAATCCCAGCACTCAGGAGGCTGAGGCAGGAGGACTGCTGTGAGTGCAAGACCAGCCTGGGCTACATAGTGAGTTCTAGGTCAGTCACAAGTACATAGTGAGACCCTATCTCAAAAAACAAAAAACCAAAACAAAAAAAAGTCAACCCCCTCAAATCCACAATGTGGATAATGATTATCCACATCATTAAACCAATAAAAGTCAACAAGAGTCCTTTTTCCTTATTAAATATCCAAGCACTATCCAGATTTCCCTGATGGTCTCAAAAATGCCATTTTTTTCATCAGCTTGTTTGAATCAGATCTGAGTAAGAGCTACCATTTGTCATTATCACCGAGTCTTAATGGTCATTTGAACTGTTTTGCTTCCATCACCACTTCTTTGTTGAGGATTCTGAGTTGTTTGTCTGGAGAATTTCTCATATTTGAGATTTGGCTGATAGCATCATGATAATGATATATAATCTACTCCTCTGTTTCCTTTATGTTTCTGTGAACTGGTAATAGGCCTAGATGCTTGTCCAATTCTGGTTTAACTGGAGGGGCAAACTACTTCATACGTAACATCCTTGGTCTCTTTCCCTCCTCCTTTCCATAATGTGTAAGAGTCTGCTTTGAAAAAGCAAAGGGTACCCCTTTCACTGCAGCTTACTTTTGCTGGGTTTTGAACACACTTTCACGGAAGATATCTTTTCTCTTGTGTCCAAATTAGATTGGGACCTGTTCCTGTGAGCTGGGCAGAGAACTCTGGTTCCCCAGGACCTCTGAGTTTCCTTCTTAATTTCTCCATTTCAGGTTTCATTTTGTAGGCAACTAAACCTGGCTCCTTCTGTAACCACATTTGGCCTCAGGTTTGAGTCCCCAGTTACCTAGATATAAAACAGGAACACTTGGTACACTTTTACAGACGGGGGTGGGAACAGAGACCCAAGAATCATAGCCCATGAGCCAAGAATGCTTTGTGTCATTAAGAAAACTGGCAACTTGGCTTGAGAGTGCTCAGCTCCACAAGAGTGATGACACTCATGCCAGGGTGGAATGTGTTCCCCAGAGCCTTGACTCTTGGGAGATCTGGATGGGGACCCAGACAGACACTATTAACTGGCTGCTGGAAGAGATTGTCATCATCCAAGACCCACACAGAAGGCAAAGTCAAGCATGCACAGAGTCCTGAGCTGGCCAAATAGAAATCAGGGAGAAGGATTATATGGGGTTAGCAGTGTTAGTGCTGAAGGTCGGGCAGTGTGAGGGGCTGCAGCTGAAATGCTGGGGTACCCCGGATTTGAACCCACACTCAGTGACCTTCCCCATATGACATGTCTCCTCTGAGAACAAGTTCCCTGAATGTGGCTGCCACTTGTCTCTGCATGCTGTTCCCCTTTGGGGCTCAATGTGTCATCTCTCTGGGTAAATGTGCCAAGTGCAGGCTTTGCTAACCATCTTGCTTCAACAGCAAACTTAGGGAAGTCTACCAGGTGCTAAGGCTCATGAAACGTTTTGCAGCTTAGAGTGGAGCCATGCCTCAACTAGGAACTGCAGAAATTCTTGTGGTCATTTGTGAAATTATGAGCAATTTCTTTCTTTTCTTATTGGGCCAGGGATTTTTGTTGTTGATCAGAGCACCAACCAGGCAGAAAGCAACACACACAGGTCCTTTTGGGTGGAGTTGGCCTCAACCTTTCTCTTGAGTTGTTTTTCAACCTATGCTCATACAGCTCCTTGGGGGTGCCAGAAGACAAGCATCTGAAATACAAGGCAGCCTTAAGATGGTCCACAGAAAAGGCAGAGATAGGAAGGCTTCTAGATTAGAAATCAGACAGGCCTTAATTTTCAACTTGGTTTTGCTACTTCCTTCTTATGAGATCTGGGGCTTTGTTCCTTCTGTAAAATGGGTAAAACAATGCCTCCCACATAGATAACAGTAGAAAACCCCATGCTGGGTGTCTGCACAAAGTATCCCCAGTGAATGTTAATTGGGAAGATGTGTGAAAGAGGTGATAATGATAATAACCTCTGGAAAGACTCATAGACCCCAAAACTGTACTGCAGTCCTTAATTCTTTAAAATGACCTAAAACTGCACTGGATACAAACATACTTAACAGCTTTCAAAGCCTTGAGGAGACTTAATCTGCACCAAGATGCCAGCAGTGCTTGGATTTATTTAAGTTGTGAAACAAAACCATGGGAAGCAAGCCCAATGTGGGCATTTGTTCCAAGCAGATAAAACAAGGCCAAAAGCACGCATGAACCTTAGCCCCAGTGTGGCAGGTCTGTGGTTAGCACCAATGAGGGAGGAACTGCAGTGGCCTTCTCTTTTGTTCTTTCTTTGTTTTTTATATAGGCTTCAGGCTTGAGTTGTAACTTGAAACCTAGCCCTTAGGCTAACCCAGAGTAAAATGTGTGAAGCTGACAGGTTGGATCTTTAGTCGCTGAAGGCTTTGGGACCAAACAGGCCTGAGAAAGAAAAGATACCCAGGGGCTCTGAAGGTGGCTTTGCCCAGCTGTCCTCGAACTGGTCCCAGCAAGCTTGTTCATGAACAGGCAGCCCCTGCCTTGGCATCTACAGCTTGCCTCGGTCTTTCCCTTTCATGGGCTGGTGAGCTCACCATGATGGTGAGCAAGTGGTTTACTTTCTCTAGACCCGTTTTCCATCTGTGAATGTGGATGACAATACCAAATATTTTGAGAGTTAAATGGGATAATGTATGCAAATTGTCTAACCTAGAGGCTGGCTTATGCCCAAGGCTTAATACATCAGTCATTGTAATTTTTGAGCCATTTCAAATTTCATCATTTTATTTTAAATTATCTCCCCTTATTACTGCTCCTCTAACCCCTAGACTCGTTCTTTGGTTACTGTTCATTCTTTCACCTAACAACTACATTTAATAGCACATGTCTTCGAGAGGGTTTAGGGTTGAGTTCTCCACATTTCAGCAGTGGGAATTGGGTTAGTTTGTGCTTCTGAGACTTCAGCAGAGAAAGGGCTCCAGAAAATTACTCAGTGGGAAGAGCAGATTTCTGCTCCAGGGTCTAGGTTGGGGGGGTGGGGGCTGAGGTCCCAGATGATGCAATGCTGTGGGTCCAAGACCCTCATCCATCCATCTATTCTCAGAGGCAACTACATTTAAAGAAAGGTAGTGTTATGGCTTGTGTCTGTATGTCCCCCCAAAGTCTCATGCAGTCATAGGTGGCTGCATCTAGAGTGTGTGACATTGAAATTGATTTATGGAGCAATGCTAGGATCAAGGGCCTAATGTCTAATGATTAAGGGTGCAAGTGCTGCCTTCCCTAAGTAGTCTAGATAAAGTAAAAGGAGCAGAAAGATGCTGTTAAGGTCCCTTGTGGCTTTGCTACCTTCTGTCTGCCCCTCTTCCTGCCTTGGAGCCACCTGATTATGGACTGAAATCTCTACCAAGTGTGAGCTAAACAAATCTTTCCTCCTTTTGCTTTTGAGTGTTGGGCATTTTGTTTCAACAAGAGAAAAGTGATTAAGACAGGTAGAAACTTTATTTCTCACAGATAGTTCCTATATTGCTTGAATTTGTTAGAATACATTATTTTCATTTAAAAACAAAACCTCAAAAGGAATAATTTTAAAGCCTCAATTGAAGCAGCACACTGGAGTGGTAAAGGGAACAGATAACATGTCAACAAGGACTGGGAGTTGGATCCCAGACTTGCTACTCATTTGCTATGTGGCCTTAAGAAAGTTATTTGGCCTCCCTGACTTAAGTGTTATCATCTGTAGAAAGAAGGGATGATATTATATTAGGAGGGTCTTAATCTAGTGTCTGCAGATATAAATCAAGGGGTCTACCGCTGCCTCCCCACTAGCTTCTCATTGAAATTTAGCATCTCCATCTATTATGTAGGCAACAGGCCATGTGACTATTAGCAGGAATTGTAATGAATGAGAGACCTAGATATTTACTATAGCAGCTATGGCAACTATTTTGAATTACTTTGAAATATTCATATTTATCTCTACTTCAAAGTTATAGAAGATATTAGATCTGTTGCCTAATCTTGTTACTTAATGTGCTGATAAAGATGTTTATGTATATATTACATTTGTTTTAAAAAAATATTCTGATAACTGTCTTTCAGTATGGTTGGTTTCCCTGATAATTTAACAACGTTTATGTGTTAGAAAGACTATTCTGAGAAGGAGGTTAATCCACTGACTTCGTCCATCTGCAAGACAGGTTCACTGCACACAAACAAAATTCCCAGCACCAGATGATTTCTCACATCCCTTCCAACACCTAAATGTTCTACTATCCTAAGTCTTCCCATTCTTTAGGGAATATAACATCTGTGTCCAGACAGTCCGGGCTTTCTCTTAATTCTCACCTGAACTGCTCAGGCAGTGTGGCTCTTCTCTAAGTGTGCTTCAAGCAGTCCACATGCTCAATGACATCTTTTACTGGGTGAATGCCAATTCTCCATTTATGAGAAAGTCCCTCCTACCCCAGCTGCAGCTGGCTCTGCTCGTTGGCGCTGGTTGGCAGTGAGATCCAGTGCACCTCCTGGGCTTATGTGTTGGGTGGAGACACATAAGATGGGATGTTCTGGCCCTCAGTCACGTCCCTGGTGCCTAGCATGGCAACTTTCTCAATGACCTACAAGTTTTTCTTGGCTCTCATCTTATGTTCCTTAGTCTGGTCATATTTCTTTTCATTGTGTTCTACTTTGGAATTAGCCAGTTGTGGGAGAAAAATAAATGGTGTTGCAAGAGGAGGGGTGAAATGTGGACTTTGAACAGAAGAACCATGCAGCTCTGCTTCTGATGGTTCTGGGAAAGTTAGATGTATTACCAGGTCTGGAGAAGATACCTTCTGGGGGACAGAAAGTGGCTGTTTCTTGCCAAGAAGCAAATAGCCTCGAGTATCAGGGCCAATTCCAAGCAAACCCTTGAGCCTTATGTATTTTAAGTTGGTGGGAGGGGCATATTATGATGCTTCTGGAAGAGAGACAACGTTCTCTCCCTCTCCCTCCTCACCTCCTTCCACTGCCTGCCTTCTCTCTGTTTGTCTCTCTGTGCAGAGATCCTCTGCATCAGTCTCATGAGTAGCTGGGACTACAGGCTCATGCCACCATCACTGGTTTAGAACATTGTCTCTAAATGTGCTGAACTGGAGGTGTGATTGCACCTTATCTTTTGTTGTTAACTCTAGTCTTAGGTTTCTTTTCAAATATCCTTTTGATGTAAGTGGATTGAATACAACATTGATGAAGTCTACAACAGTAATGCTCATGGAAGTTCTAGATTTGAATCAGCAGCTAATGTCCATGTTCTCTGTGGCTCTCATCCACATGTGTGAACAGGATGTGAAGACATCTGTGACTCCTGCTTGCACCTTAGCTGTGATGCAAGAAATAGTGATTTGGGAGCTCTTTACGTATGAGGAATGAAATAAGGAATAAAATACCATATAAGTGTAAAACATTTGGTTTAGGGAGAATGTACATGGGGAAAATAAATTAGGAATCGTATCTGATGTTGACAGCAACAGCTTCACCTGATAGGCCCACATCATAATTCCTGCTATTAGGAAAAGGAAAGAGGGTCTTCCTTTCTCAGAGGTCCTTGAGTGAGTGATTTATTATACCAGGGAACATTGGGAGACAGCCCAATGTAGTGGATAAAGTATTGGCTTTAGACTCACCTGCACTTGCGTTCCAATCCCACCACTGAGCATTGTCTGGCTCAGGGCTTTAAACTCTTTGAGCATCTTAGCTGTAAGACAGGATACTAGTACTTATCTTGTGGACTGCTTTGAGGCTTAGCAAAGGATACACTGCATGTCCGATAGTCTGATCTGCACCCCCTAAACAATCTTGCCCTCTCTCCAACCCACCCACCTAAAACTTGAAACTCTTTATAACAGCAGGGAAAGAGCAGCGACCCTGCCTTGAATCTTATCAGTACCATCCCAGCCACAGGTTAGACATGTACTAAGTGTGTGTTGGCTACTTACTCTAAAAGGGAAATTTGGGAGGGAGCACTGAGGGGGAAAAAAAAAGAGGGATCTCCTTTCCAGTTGGGATCACATATGGATAGGGTGATACTTAACAGCAGGGCTAAGTCCTGAGAAATCTATTGTTAGGTGATTTTGTTATTGTGAAAATATCACAGTGTAAGATAATGTTGGCATCACCAGGTAATATAACCTCACAGGACCATATGCTGCTTGTTATTAACTAAAATTTCATTAAGAAGGACATGTTGGCACTTCTCCCCATCTGTCTCGTCTCAAACCTCTGGGGCAAGAGACAGATTTTGAGACTTTTGCGGGGTAATCCCTCTTAGTCTCTGGGAGTTAGATAAAAACTTTGTTCTCCTCTCCTTTAGGCAGCCTCTCTGGACCCATGGGCTATGTGGGTTACATGTGCCCAGGCCCACAGGCTAAAGCTGGGGAGTGCTGGTGGAGTGGGCTGGTAGAGTGGTCAGTCCCTCATCAGACAGCCTCCCCCAGCAGCCAGCCCCAGCCTTGAACTTGGAGTCAGAAAAGCCAGAGCTTCAGGCAGCCCAGGTACCCACATGCTCTTACCCTTTGTACTGGGGAGGATGGGTAAAAGGGGCTTTGGGAGAAAGGGGTAGGGTGCCTGGTAGGGGATTCCTAGAGTGAAGGCATGGCACCAGCACCTGCTGTTCATCCACAGAGTGTGGCAGAGTGAAGTCTCAATGAATTATTGTTGCATGGAAAGGAAGGAAGGAAGGATAAAAGGAACAGGTGGGTGCAGGCAAGTAAGAGGGAAGCTTTCACTCCTTTCCTCACTGGCCCTCTCATCCTGCATTTAAAGTGCACCCCCTGTGGAGCTCATACTGTGCTGCGTGCTGACAGAGTACCATGACAGCCAAGATGGTCACTACAGCTGGCCCCTACTCAGCCTGGTGCCAGGCACTACTAGTGTGCAATGAGTATTGATTGGAATTAAATGGACAGCCTCGCTCAGGGTCTGATGGGCAAAGATGCCACTGGACCTTCAGGTCCAATGAACTTGCAGAGACACACCTCCGTAGAACATACTCTGTGGGACTTGTGTCCTCCACACTGTGGAGCAATGGCTTGGGTGAGCCTGGCCTCGTGTCCATCACCAACCAGGACAGCTCCTCACATACCTCCAAGAGTGTGTTAGTCGTTGTGTTGCATGCCACTGGAGCCCCCAGGGCCCCAGAGCCAACCTGTTTCTCTTGGACATAGAGGAGCATGCTTGGGAAGGGTCTTGGGCCATCTCCTTAGGGGCTGGCAGAGAAAGGACATTCACAGGATTCCTTCCCTCCAGAGAGCCTCAGACAACAGACAAGATGTCAAGGACTGACCTCCCATTTCCCTCCAACTTGTCCAAGCCAGGACAGAGGGGAGTTGGGGACATCCAGGGCTGGGCCCTGTCCTAGGCAGCCAGAGTCCACAGACTCCAGGGACAGCTGGTGCATTGAGCGGGAGGAAGCAGTAATGCTTGGGGCCTGTGTCAGTGCTGTCTGACTCTCCCTCAAGCTAAAACATTTGCAGAATTCCAGCCAGAATTGATTTATGAACTCCACATATTTCACAGATCTTTATACATCCCCCAGGAATCAGTGAGGTCAAACAGAACAGACTTTGCATCCGGAATCAGTATGAAATTGGCATCTCCCACAGTTCCCATAGGAGGGGGCTAATAATTGGAGGGAGATTGATATGAAGCAAGGCAAAGACAAAAAACACAGCCTCTGCTTCATTTCTGTTAGAACAAAGACAAATCATATGTGTTCTATGCTGAATGAGGGGTGGCCATCCTGTGGGACTTCTGTGTCCTGGATGAAGCATGATGGGACAGAGCTTCCAGGGTGACCTGTAAGCTCAGAGCAAGCTTAGGAGTTACCAGAGCATTCTGTGCTCATCTTCCGGTGCATACTTCATAGCTGTGGTAAATAGACATTTGTAATTATTTAACATCTCTTTGCCTAGCAGGAAATTTCTGCATTGTTGTCTGTTGTATTTCTAATACTGGGTAAGTATTCATTGAATGAGTGGAAAAGCTACACAGGGTTAACTATGTTTAGAAAGAGAAATTGATTGTGTCTGAGATGGAGCTATCCACATAGGTTAATTTATTACCATTAGTGGAACGCATCCATTCTTTATTATTTGTCCATTAAGGTCTATACTGGGCACAAAGGATTAGTAAGATCACCACTGCCCTGTGGAGTTCACAGTCTCCTGGTAAGAGTCGAATGCGTTGGTAGGAATTGTAGCTCAATGAAATGGGACAGCAAAAACAGTAAGTATGTGGAACTCAATTAGCCCAGGCTAAAGTGGTCACAGACATTTTCCAGAAGGACAGGTGTTTCCCATCTGTGTGTCCATTTGATTAAACAGATATCCACTGAGCATTTCTCTGTGTCACACTCTGCCAAGTACTAAGGATGAATAAGACATGGTCCCTTCCCTAGGGATCTCCCAGCTGAGCAGATGTGAGGTGGATGGAGAGGGACATGTGCATCAAGCTGATAGGAATCTTCCCCAGAGCTGGAGTGTGTGATGAGACCGATGAAAGCACTGTGTGCCAGGTGCTGTAGGAGTGCTCAGGAAAAGTGTGAATTTTTCTCTTGGGGTGGACATGCTAGCCTTTAAGTGAATCTTCGCAGGACTAAGTAGGATTTTCACAGTAGGGATGGGGGAGGAGCATTCTGGATGGAGAATTTTGTGAGCAAAGGAAGGAAGGCAGGAAAGTTCATGGCATATTGAGGAATATTGATGAGGTCCAGCCTTGACTGTGAGCCTGTTGTTCACCTGCCCACATGTTATAACCACCATGCGTTGGGTGTGAGCAGGCATGGAATGAGAGGTGAGGCTCAAAAGCTTGGCTGGGGCTAGACTGTGGGGTCCTTGAGTACCATGCAATTGACTTGGGCTTTATTCTGCAAACACTGGCTTTTTATGGGGGACTTTAGGAATGCTTGCATCTTTTTAATGGAGATTTCTGATTTACAGGCTCAGCTGATGGGGATCTTGGTCTCATTTCTAATCGTAGCATGGCAGCAAGTTCATGGGGTAGGGTTGTTCCAATCCCTCTGGAACTCTTTATTTCCACTTATATGAGAGAGGCTGAACCACAATTTCTAAGACTTCCTCCAGCCCTGACCGCTCAGCATGTCTGGGTGCTTATGACAACCAGGGAAAAAGTGGCTGCTGGAGACAGGTAGCTTTTGGAGATACAATCTTTTCACTTGGGTCAGTGACTTTGCATTTAGTCTTAGGTCTAAGGGCCGACAGAACACCTCAAAATTATATCACCTCTGTGTTCTCAAGGTCCTATTTGAAGTCCCTTTTAACCTAAAACTCAGCTCCTAAAACATGTCTTCTTATGAAGCCAAGAATCCTATTAAATTGACCAGTATGGTAGGAACATAAAAGTTCAAGCCAGAGGTGTTTCTAGGAAATCTCCCACCTTGAACCTCCTAACAGATTCTCTTGCCAAGACTGTCTCTACCTTTTTCTTTCACTTGTTCATTCTTGAGCCTTTTCTTAGGGTCATTACTAATTTTGTGCATAGATTACTTGAATGATTTTCATAAATCCCAGGCAATGAATTGGACTCTCTGAGTTCAAAGAGGGCCAAGCCCCAAGACATCTGGCCAAGCCTGGATCCCTAGGTCTGCCATCTCTGTGTGGTGCTTAAGCTTTGAGTGCACCCCTGCCACACATCCACCAGCACAGGGGAAGGGCAGGTGCCTCCTCTCTCCTCTCCCTCAGGACAAATGTTAGGTAATTAAAGGAGAACTGGCTGGGGCCAGGGTGGGTGGGGCAGTGCAGGATGTCACTAGAGCAGGGTTTTTCCTCCAGGACCAATAGATTGGCACCAAGAGAAGAAACCTGGACTTGTCAGCCACACATTCTCAGAAACAACCCGTGTGGTCCAGTCCAAGCCTTTCAGTTTCAACCTCTTGGGAACTTTCTGGGTAAGTGAATTAAGATTTTATGACTGGCTTGCACAGAACATTTCTCGTAATTCTCTAAGTGGTACTTTGAGAGCCCTTGGTGTCTGAGGCCACTTGCCCTTGTGTTTCAGAAGAAGAGAATTGATGGGCGAGGGATTTAGCTCAACTGTTCTTCTGCCTGCCTCACAAGCACAAGGTCCTGAGTTCGATCCCCGATACTCAAAAAAAATTTTTTTAAAGAAGAAGAAGAAAGTTGAGACTTTGCCAGACTACATTTAGGTTTTAACTATAAGATTTTATCTTCCCTGACAAAAAGGAGGTGCAGATGAACCTGAGGTGATTAAAAATCCCATGAAGATGTCACTGTGACCAGCGGAATGTAGAGGACACTCTTGGGCCCTTCCTCATCCTTCCATTGGGTGCCCTGTGAGGAACCTTAGGAATCTCAGTAGAAGGGGGCTTAGGAGGAGGGTTGCCAGCTCTTGCAGAGACCACCACCTGGTTGCTATGCACTAAATTTCATGGGTGTGACTAACTCTGTCCCCAAGACTCTTCACAGAGAAGGGAAATGTATAGTTTAATTGAGAAATCTAGAGACCACGGATTTGAGGAAAGTTGTCCAAGATCCACCTATCAGGCCATTTTGCAGAGCTGAAATAAAGTCCAGATTCTTAACCAATGTTGTATTATGGAAAGAAATTGGGTTCAGAAGTTAAATGACCTTGATACTTCTGGGCTGTGGGCTGATGATGATCTGTAGGATGAGTTTAGCTCCTATCTTAGTTACTTTCTCTCATTGCTGAGACAAAATACCTGACACCCAAAGTTAAAAGGGGAAAGAGCTTATTTGGCTCACAGTTTTTAGAGATTTTAGTCCATAGTCAGCTGGCATGGCAGACAAGCATCACAGTGGAGAAAGAGCTCATGGTGGGCAAAAGGTAGCAAAGCAAGCAAGGGACAAGACAAGTCTCTTTCTGTCTCATTTCTGTATCTAGGCTACTGAAATTAGAGTGGCACCAAAACAATCAGTGGACAAATTTAGTAATCACTCATCCTTAATCCTAGCATTGCTCAATCACACACTCTAGATTCAAGCACCTCTGAAATCAGTCACACACCTAGATTCAAGCACCTCTGAAAAAGCCCCACCTGTGACTGCATGAGGCTTTGGGGGGACCTCTAGACACAAATCATAAGAGATCCTCATTCTTTGAGAGGTAGTTGGGATACCAGTGACAGACTCTCAGATTGACAGTATTGGGATAGGATCTCTGATTCTGTTGCCCTGTGTTAACTTTTCTGTTTTAAGCAGTTTTTTCAGAATAAGGTAAGCCACCGCATAAAAGACCTTATTCATTTTTTTGGAGACATTTTTACTTTTGTTTTTCCACTCTAGAACTCCAGAGCCAGGGAACCTCTTCTGAAAGAGGTAGCAAGATTTTAAAATTTTAGTTTATTAGTACATGTGTGCAGTGCATAATGTTTACATTCCTTGTGTGGAGCTATTGCACATACACAACACATCTTAAATTCTTTTTTCATACCCTTTCCCTCTCCTGACTTGCCACTCCACCCATCTCTTGATCCCCCCTTTTTTGTTGCCTGTTTGCAGCACGTACTATTTATAATCCTTGTGCGGAGTTGGCACATGTACATAACACACCCCAATTCTATGTCTTTGAAGTGGGCTCATGATGTAGGCTTCAGCTTCTTTACCTGAAGTCTGGTTTCACAAAATTCTACTCTACCCACTGAAGGGACATGCTGAGCTTAATTCTCTCTGTAAGCTTTCAGTTGTTTTGTCTATCTTTGAGCTTGATAAATAGTTTCACATTGAATAAATTTGGCCGCTAGCCTTATCTCCTTCCAAAGATAAAAAAGGTAGACCAGGAGGCCCTGGTAATTTTGCCGGCAGACAAGCCACAAATGGGTTAATAAGACAGAAAGTCATTAAAACAACAGGAGATAGTGGGACTTGGCCTTGGCTCTTTGAGGAGGAAGACTTGCCAGGATCACATTCCAGGGCAGCCTCCTGACCGCATAGAAGAGGATGTGGGGTTCCAAATTAAGTCCCAAGAGCCACACGAGCACTAATAGGGTCTCGTCAACAAGAGCCCTGAGAGCAGACAAGGAGGGAGAAGCTGGGACAGTCCAGCCTCCTCTGTAAGCTTTGGGCACAGCCTGCAGTATGGGAGGTGCTCAGGGTAAGGGAAGCCTACACTGTGTTTTTGTTTGTTAGGACTGCGATAGACTGGCTGGCTTCAAGGACAGAAATTTATTGTTTCCCAGTTCTGGAGGCTACAAGTCCAAGATCGAAGTATTGGCAGAGTTGGTTCCTCCTGGGTGTTGCAAAGGAAGGATTTGTTGCAGGCCCCCTCCTTGCCTTGTGCCAGGTGTCTTCTTCCTGTGTCTTCTCATCTTCCCTCTGCATGTGTGTGCCCGCATTTCCTCTTCTCTGAAGGGAACCAGTTGTATTGGACTAGGATCCCCTCTAATAGCCCCATCGTAGCTCACTTACTGTTTGAAGAGGTATCTTTAAATACATTCACATTCTGAGATCCTAGGGGTCAGCACTTCAGTATAACACAGAACACAGCTATTTCCTCTAGCAGGTATTTTTCTTGGCTCAGAAAGACCATTGAGAACTGTGTTTTTGTTTCTTATCCTTAATCCATATGTGATTTCTTTTAGAAGGGCTTCTTAGATCTTTACTATCCCCATACGAAGTTCACTGAAACCTACTCTCACGTGGGGTGTCCAAAATGCTTTGCATTTATCACCATGTCCTGTAGACGTAGAAATGCATCTGTATTCTCTACTCACCAAAACCTCACTTCTTGGTTATCTTTGTTTCTTTCTCCTGCCCCTCACCTCCTGTCTCACACAGAGAGTGGTTGGTAATGTTTGCTGGATTGTTGAAGGATCTGCTATCCAAAAAGTTAAGTAATAGTACTGGGTAAACAGGAAGTTGAGGCAGTTAGAAAACAGCAACAGCAATAAGACTTTCCTCGGATTCTTTGCATTCATCAACAGAGCCTAGCTACTGAATTTATAAAGAAAAGAAACTCCATCCTTTCACTCTCCTTTCAGGAGACTGAGTGGAATCTGCAGACTGGGTGTTCAGCATTCTTAAACCCCCAGTGTTCAAAGGGAATGACTCTTTGGGCCAGTTTTGAAGAAATGCTTCAATCATTTCTTAAATAATGGCATTCTGTTGGTCTAGCTCTGTGACTACTCCTCCCTTCACCCTCAACCCCGAGACTTTCTGCTACCCGCCTCCCTGCCATTTCTTGGCTGAATGTCCGGGTCTGCTGGAGAGAGCGAAAGCAGTCTCAGCAGAGCTTGGGTTCCTTCCCACGAATCCAGAGCCACACACTCCAGAAAGCCTGACTCTGCAGAAACAGCTGGTCTTTGGCAGACTGATTTTGAAAAAATGCTCACAACTTAAAAACACTCTGTTCCAGAGTGGTGTGTGTAGGATGGAGATTGTGTGGTCACCTAAGGCAGGTCCCCCATCTTGTTAAGGGAAGATTCAGTGAGCATTTGCTCTGAAGCATCCCTCTCACCTCCACCTTTGCTTTAGACCTGAGCTTCTACCCTGGCACATGATAGGGTGCCTGGGTATGTTCCCTTCTACTCTTGGGATGGTTGGCAGGGGTTTCAGATAACTGTGTCCTTGAGCCAGTTACTTCTACTCATGCCAGGGTGCTTAAAAGATACTTGTCATGTTCTGTGTGAGCTCAAAATGACCAATGTTAGTAAGAACAACTTCTTTTCTTTTTAAACTCAGAGAAAATGGTTTATTTGAAGGTGTATAAAAAGGGGAAGAGCATTCAAAAACCAAATCAGGAAGGATAACTTCAGACTGTGGCATTCTGCAGAGATTTCCAGGAATACAGAGCAGGTTTCCCCATATTGACTTTTAAAATGAAACACGTTCACTAATTACCAAAAGTGCTTTGACTTCTGATGAAGAGAAAGCATTAGAATTCTGGTCCAATAAAGCTGTAGGAAATTTTATTCAATTTGGTGTACTAGTGATCAGGACTGTTTGGTTACAAGTGACAGAAACCTAACTCAAAGTGGGTTAAGCAAAGCAACAAAAGAACAAAGAAATGGCACACATAATTTTTTTTTTTTCATGGCTGAAAAGCCCAGGAGTAAAACTAGCTCCAGGCAAGATAGGATCCAGGGACTCGAGCAATGTTATTTAGTCTTGAGTTTTTCTTTTTCCACCTCCCCTCTCCAGTACTGAGGCTTCTTCCTCTTCAGAACAGGCTATCTCAGTGGTGGCTACTAGAAGTTCAGGATTTTGTGTGACCATATTAGCAAGCCAGTGAAGCTGTCTCAATTCTAGAGCACCAGAAAGAGTACATGATCAGACTTTGGTAACCATGCCCATCTCTGAGTTCATCACTATGACTAACAAACTAAGGGGCTTCAATTTAACAACTCTGTGTCACATGTCCACCCCTGAAGGCAGCAGTGGGTCCAAAGCTACTTGGAACTTATGGACTGCAAGTACCAGAAAGTGATTATTCAAAGTAAATTGGGATGCTCTTACCAAATGAGGAATGTTTGGAGGCCAGGCGAGAAAGAGCTTTACTTGGGATCCTGGCTTCCACATAGAAACAAAAGGAACAAGAGTGCCAGAAGTTTCTTCTGAGCCATCGGGGACAGATAACAAAGGATGCATTTTCCAGCTGATTTAGCCATGCACACACACACACACACACACACACACACACACACACACACACACACACACACCTGTGACACTGGGGACTGATCACCAGGAAAGAAGGAAGGAACCTGGAACCATCATCTGTGCTACTCACCTGTCCTCAGGTAGACAGGTAATCACCTGCCACTCAAAGACCAGTAACTCTCCCTTTCATTAACAATAATCTGGAAGATGATAATATGAATCCTCTTCATAGAAATATCAGGCTATTACCGTTGCTTTGAATTAAGGAAAAATACCTAGTACCTATCAGAGACCCTCACAGCGGGTTCCGATCTTCTGCTCAGTGCTACGATGCAAGGCTAAAAGAAAAACTCAAAGACAAAATTAAAGAGACACAGAAATGGAGAGCCAGGATGTCCAATGCTTGTACAAGCAAGTCTGAACAAGTAAAGGCCCTGAACACCCAGAGCTGTTGATATTTATTGGTGACATCATTGTTAGATTGAGGTAAAGGGTCTACACGAGAGGTCATGTAGTTGCTATGGACACATTACTGATGCAGGCAAGGCTTGTAAAGGAAAAGACAAAGCATTCTTGAATTAGAAACAGAACAGACAAAATATAGGATGTGGTTAATAATTAAGCTTGTCTTTTTAGTAAAGAAGATTATATCTCTGGGAATGGAATTTGGGTGAGAGTCACTCTGACCTCGGCATGTAGGCTTCAGCTAAACTCACTCTATAAACAAGCCATTTGCAGGGTTGACTCTTTACAGCCTGCATTACTTACAGCCTGCATTGGACATAATCAGTAGGGCAGCCTCCCATTAGTACCAGGCTTAAATTTTTTGTGCTGCTGTCTGTCTTTCTCCTGCCCTTAGAGAGGAAAATTTAAAAAATAAAATAGCAAGACTGGTAGATTACCATGTAACCATCATCATCGTCACACCCCACATCAAAGCACCTCATTTTATCTCAGTGTGTAACTGACTTCCTTTTGTTTTAATATGGTGACACCCCTGGCCATGTGATCTTGATGTCTCTGCTTCCACATGGCAGAGCTGTTGGTCCTTCTTTGTCTCCCGACCTTTTTGTTATAGTAAATTTTGTTGTATTTTAACCTGTAAAATGAGGATAATGCCCATTTCATAGGTTTTTCTGTAATACTTAGAGGTGAGAATGTGGAAGCGTGAATGTCAAAGCATGTGACATTATGTGGTGTTTAATAAGCAAAATGCATAGTTGTATGTAGCCATAAATTCCCTAAGCAAAGTTTTATTAGGATAACTTCTGTCCTTGGGGGGAAGAGTCCTGCTGGTCCTTTACAATGTACAAGATAGCTTCTAAGAAACTTTGAACTAGAGGAATGGTCCAGGATTATACCCCTGGCCCATGACTGAAAAAATACATCTTAAGCAACTGAATAATGCTTTTCTGGAAATGGAGCAAGATCTTGCTGGATGTTCAGTACTGAGGTATCAAAAACAGACTAAAGTCTTTCCTGTAATGTTGAAAGTAGAAGCAACCACTGAAAGATCTCATGGACAGGGGCAGGGTATGTGGGCCTGACCTCAACTCTGCCCCTTACTAGCTGTGTGATTTTGATCTCAATTTCTTTTTTTGTAAAGTGGGGATAAAGGATTCCTACCCTGCCCGCCTCACAGAATACTGATGTAGTACAGTTTTCAGTTCCTAGAAAACCTACAGAAATAAATGTTTACAGAACATTTTTTAAAATTGCTCCATTGTATTTACCAGACTATGTTGTAGCTATTTCATCAGTCTCTCTCAGTAAACTCAGTGAACCATTCGTTAAAAGAAGTTACATGATGTTTGGTATATACACAAATTGGATGTAATTTACACATAAACCAGAGGAAAGCCTATTTGTGCGTGCATGAGAAGGCAGCCCTGACCTAAGGACCTGTGCTAGTCTTTTGATGTACACTTCTCCACGTTTTTACCCTACAACCCTCCCAAGGTCTTCTGAGGCTTATCTCTTTCAACATCATATCCTAAGATTCCCATCTATGGTGTTGAATGTGGCTATAGTTTATTTTTTGCTCTTGTATACTTTTACACTAGGAAGTGAGACTCTACCACAAGTTATTGATTGTTTCCTTTGTCAGAAGAGATTTTGGTTGTTTTTAGTTTAGCATTTTTTTTTTAATTACAACAGAGAATGAATGATACTATCTATATTCTGGGTGCCATACTGCTGGGCTGTATGGTATGGTAATTTCAACTTTACAAAATAATGCTGTACTACTTCCCAAAAGAGTTTATACAGTTATCAGCAGCACATAGGATTTATTTTGATCCACAATTTTACCAGCATTTGGCATTGACAAACCTTAATTTCTGCCAGTCTGATGGTTGTAAAACATTTCCCTGGCCTATGTCCTTAATACCACTCCCCAGATGACAAATGAAGTTAATCATCTTTTAATAAAGTTATTGGCAATTTGTTTCCCCCTTCATGAAATGATCTTTTGTCATTTTTTTTTCTTTCAGTTACATGCTTGTGATTTAAATGAGTTCTTTAAATACTTAGATTCTAATCCTTTTAAAGTTATATAGGTTGTCAGTATCTTCTCCCAATTTGTCTTATCTTTTCAGTATCTTCAATGACATTTTTGAGCAATGGACATTCCCAATTTTGATGCAGTTGAGTTTGTAAATATTTCCTTTTTGTAGTTAGTGTCTTTGTATTAGCTTGTTTGAGAAATTCTTTGTTACTCTTAGATCATGAATATATTTTCTTCCATTGCCTCTGACAAATGTTAAGACTTTGGCTTTCTATACAAATTGAAATGATTTGGAGTTTGTATATCTGGTGAGATGACAGACTGGGTCTCACTTCTCTCCATATGGATAATCTCATTTCCCCAACACCTTTTATTGAATAGCCCCTCTTTTCCCCCGCTGCTCTTTGATGCCCTCAATCTTGCCTATCAGGTGTCTGGAGCTGTTTTCTATCTTTCTGTTCTATTTTCTTCCATTGTCAATTTATGCACCAGTTACATTCAATGTTAATTTGTAAAGCTTTATCATTAGTCTTGTTATGTGATAAAATGTGTTTTTCTATCTTCTTTAGTAGTGTCTGGCTATTCTTGGGCTAAGTACCTTAAAACCCCTGTTAAGATTTTGGTTGTAATTGCATTGGGTTTTAGTTTTAGATAAGTTTGGGTAGAACTGACGTTTTTACTTTACTGACTCTTTATATCCTTGAACATTAAATATCTTCCCTTTTTAAGGCCTTATTTACTATCTTTCAATAAGATTTTATAATTTTTATCCAAACAATTCTTATACATCTCTGTCTAGTCTCATTCCTAGAAATCTTACATCTTTTGTTGCTTTATTAATGGCACCTTTTAAAAAGTCCACTATACTCTTCGTTGCTAATTTATAAAAATGCTCTTTAGTTTTGACTATTGACCTTATACCCAAATGGCTTGTAAAATTCTCTTATTATTTTTTAAATTCTCTGATTTTTTTCTGTACTTTGTAGAATCTCTTAGGTTGTTCTGATAGTTATATTACCTATGAATAATGAGAGTTTTGTCATCTCTATTTGTATTAACATGTATTAATTATACAAATTAATTGGTCTTGACATTTCCACACATGTACGTATTGTATATTGATCACATTCACCATCCCTTCTACTCTCTTCATCCTCTTCTTTTCTAATTCTTATGCTTTTTATTTTTCACATCTTTTGTACTGGCTGGATCTTTAAATTCATGTTAAAAATAGGTGGTAACAATGAGTATCCTTCTTTTTTCCTGATTGTGAAATGATTTTGTCTAATGTCTCATCAGTTTTGCTGAGTGAACATCCCCTTTCCTCCCTCTCTCCCTACTTCTCTTCCTTCCTTTTCCTTTCTTCCTTTTTTCACTTTCTCCTCGTAGTATTGGGGACTCAGTTCAGGCCCTATGCACTGAGCCACATTCCCAGCCTAATTTTAGGTTTTACGATGAGACATGGTTTTGCTAAGTCACTAAGTTGTTGAGGCTAGGTTTGAACTTGCTGTTCTCCTGCCTCAGCCTCCCAGAGTGCTACGATTACAGGTATGCATCATAACACTTGGCTGGTTTCCTTTATGTTGTTGTTGTTGTTGTTGTTTTAATTATGCATGGATGTTTTAGTTATCAAGTCCTTTTTCTGCAAGTATTGAGATAGTTATATGCTTTTAAAATTTTCTTTTTAAACTACCTTAACATTCATTTCTAGAAAAACCAATTTGATCATGATATAGCATAAAATTATTTAAAATTTAATGCCCAATTTGGCTAATGTTTTGTTTAGGATTTCTGTCATCAATATCTGAAAATGGCTTCTCACATTTTTTCACATTTTTTTAGTTACTCTTGTTGATTTTGTTATTGCATCAGCTTGATAGAATAAGGTATTCTTTCTTTTTCTATTCTCTGGAAAGCTAAAATGATCTATTCATGAAAAGTTTATTAGAATTTATCTGTATGATCATTAAGGTTTGATTTTTGGTGTATGAGGATTTTTAA
>NW_022900933.1:31385865-31419342 GCF_012274545.1 Fukomys damarensis | reverse complement strand
GACAGTCTCACTATGTAGTTGAGACTGACCTGGAACTCACTATGTAACCCAGGCTGGTCTTGAACTCACAGCAATCCTCCTGCCTCAGCATCCCAAGTGCTGGGATTACAGGTGTGCGCCACCATGCCTGTCTTAATATAAAGTCTTTATAGTTATGGGATTATTTGGACTTTCTATCCCTTGTTATGTCAGTTTTACAAAGATGTTTTTCTAAGAATTTATCCAATTAAGTCTTTAGTCATACTTGAATGAACCTTTTCATAACATTCTTGGTATTATCTTTTTAATTTCTGCAGTGTCTGTAGTTCATTGCTGTTTTCATGTCTCATGTTTTTATACTGACCCTTCTTAAAAAATAAATATTGCTGGGGCTGGGGATTTAGCTCAGTGTTTCCACCACCTGCCTTGTAAGCGCAAGGACCAGAGTTTGATCCCCAGTACCAAAACAAAACAAAACAAAACAAATTGCCAAATCATTTCTATTTGTGACTATTTTGGGAGAACCAATTTTTAACTTTATTGGCCCCTTCTATTTCTTTTTCTTTTTACTTTTTATTCAACTATTTTTGTTTCTATTATCTCATTATTTTTTATTATCTTCTAAGTATTGAATTCTTTGTTCCTTAATTTCTCTATTTTCTTAATTCATAAATTATAAGCCTTTCTTGTTTTCTAAGGTTAATATTTAAGAATATGTATATTTTCCTGTGTTGCCTGAAAGTTAGGATATACAGTCATGTGTCTCTTAACAACAGGAAGATTTTCTGAAAATGTAGTGTTAAGAAATTTCATCACCCTGCAAATATCATAGAGCACAGATACAAACACCTGGAAGGCAGATTCTATTCCACACCCGGGCTGTATGGTGTAGCCAATTGCTCCTAAGCTGTTCACCTGTGCTGGAGGTTGCTATACTAAATATTGTAGGCAGTTGTAACACAATGGTATTTTATATCAAAACATATTTAAACTCAGAGAGGGTAAAGTTAAAATATGAAGTAGCAGAAATTTTTCAACTCCATTATAATCTTTTATCGGGGTTTATTATTGATTGAAGTATCATGACTATACAGTACTTTCATTGCTGTTAAATTCTAAGACTTTTACAGTTTCCATTGTGATTACTTCTTTTGGGTCATGATTTATTTAATTGTACCTTCTTAAAGTTTACACATTTATGAGAGTTCAATTTACCTTTTTGTATTGATTTCTAACTTAATTGCTTTGCCATCAGGGAATACGGTCTGTATGACACTGAGTCTTTGAAATTTGTTTGGAATATGATTTACTCATTTTGGTATCCATAGTACCAAGCCCTATGCCAAGAACATAAAAGTTGCTTGGTAAATATTTGCTGATATAATAAATGACAGATGAATGAAAGTCTGTTGACTAGGGATTAAAGTAATTATTTCTTCCTGCTCAGAAAAAATAGTCTAATCCCACCAGCCAGATCATATTCCGAAACAGCCATTCATTTTAAATGAGCACCAGAAATATAGTAGTCTGCAAACTGTCAAAAGTTGCCCTCTTTCCTGCTCACCTTCTTGCTCTTTGGCTAAGAAACAGACACTGGACTACTGGACTATGTAAGTGGCTGATTGTAAAACTGGTAATGTGATACCTTCAGGTCCATTCTAAAATACAATAGATCTAGACAATAGCGTTCTCATTCTTTATTATAAGACCCAGAAAAGGGCAGTTTTTTTCTGTAATAGTAATGGTTCTATAAGTGCATTTAAGGTAGATTTCCTCCAGTGGAATCTCCTATCTCATTGAATCCTCCAAACTCAGGCATGATAAAATGAGAAAACTGACATAAACCTAGTTAGTAATGGGATGGTTAAGCTCTTAATATTACTTTTGTTCTATACACTAACCATCTCCACTTTATTTTTATCATGTATATCACAAGGCAGTAACACCTTAGAGTTGCGTAAGAGAATACTGTGTAGATAGCGAAAAATTTCACACTGAAATTTGCTTGCAGAGAGTATTGGAAGACAAAGAGTGGAAATTATAAATCCATTCTACACTAATCAATAATATTAATTAACTGAAAGAAGGAAGGAATTAACAGCCATCAGTTTGATGAGAAGTTTCCTCCTTTTCTAAATCAGTAACTGCTTTAGTGTATTAAGGAGAGAAGATTGAGTCATTAGCATCTTTACCTTTTCCCAAGCCCCTGTGTGCCATTTGAAGGTGCCTATTAAACAGCCCTTGAAAATGGTTCACAGGGAGAAATACTAGAACACTCTCATTTCAGAGGAAATATCACTCTATTTAGATATTATAACAACATTTATATATTGTAACAGTGTGTGTAGATTGTAACAATATGTATACAGTATAACAATGCTTGGAATGATGTTCATTATTAACTACAATGTTTATAGAAACTTTATGATGTGTGGCATGAGCACAATAGATAGTAGGAGGTAACATCATTGTGCTCCCAAATACTTGTAAAAGTGGCATCAGGTAAGGTGCTCTCCTCTGTCCCTTCTTGAAGTTTTCTCTATACTTGGCCAGCATCAGGCCCTGCTTTTTTAGAGGCACATTGTGGGGCGTGTCCACCTACACAGATGTCCTTTCTTCTTGAGCCCTGCAGAGGGCCTCCTCAACCCTGCCTGGGGAAGAGAAGGAGGTGTGTCAGAAGGGCAGGACCTTCCCCTGGGCCACAGCAGTTTGGATTTACCAGCCCCTCTAGATACAAGAGTTCTGAGACCTCAGTCTCCCCAGGAGAAGACAATGTGTGCAAGACTTGCCTGAAGGCCACTGAAGAGCCAGTTCTGGACAAGAAACTGGCTTCTTTTTCTCTTCTTTTAGTATGTTGATGACCCCTCCTCTCTCTCCTCTTTCTTCCTCCTGATTCTTTTTTTTTTTTTCCAGCTTTAATTGAGTTTATTGGTACATTTTAGGGATACAGTACAGTTACATTCATTGTTGGGATCTTGTACCTCTACATGACAAGTCTTGATTCTCATTTTTTCCCCTTACCCCTGCCCTCTCTTCCTCCTGATTCTTGATCTGAAGTTTCAGTCAGCATTGTCAGAGGGCAAGTTCTGTGTCTGGTGCTGTGTTAAGGACTTTACTTCCTTATGCACCTTACAAAACCCCATGGGTTAAGCATCACCATTCATTCCCTTCATAAAAGAGCACATCAAGGCTTGTAGGAGCTCACTAACAAACAAACCCCAATGATCTTTTTGTAAAACTGCAGAGCTAAAACGACAGGGGCAACAGGATTTGACCCAGAGATGACCCAAAATTTTTGTGCTCCCCTCCCCTTGTGCTTTGAACTGAGGTACCAGAGGCTCAGCTCAAGGGATCCATATCATTGTCAACACCTCTTTATTCTCATCTTCTTCTCAACCTATTTTCTGCTGCCCCTCCATCCTTCCTGGGGTTGGAGAGTTGAGTCCCTTAGGGATGAAGGATGCCTGCTGTACTCTTCTTCGTGGGGTTTCGTTTAGATCAGATCAGTTACCTCTATGTAGGAATAGTTTGTAAAACTTGGAATGAAATTCAGTGAAACCTGGGCTTTGATTTACAGGTATTAACTTTTTATTGTGGTCAAATAAATACATAACAAAAATTTTTAGTGCACAGTTCAATAATGATAGGTGCATTCATTTTCATCTAAGAATTTCATTTTGAGAATATGAAACTCTATAGCCATTAAACAATAGCTCTCTTCTCCACTCCCCAGCCCCTGGTAATCATCGTTCCTCTTTCTGTGTCTGACTACTATAGATCCCTCACATAAGTGGAAACGTAACAGTATTTGCCTTTTGTGACTGGATTCTTTTACATAACATAATGTTGGCAAGGTTCATCCATGTTATATCATGTGATTATGTGATAACTTCAGTCAGCCTTTCCAGCAGGCTGTGAGGTGGGGTGGGAGCAGGGGTTGTTCATTCAGGTCCAGTGAGGGTTTCCTGTGGTGGAAATGGATGAGTGTGGCTCCATCAATAGCTGGCTGTGGTTATTGGATGTGTTATTTAACCCACTGGGGTCTCAGTTTCCTTACCTCTAAAATGGGCTGATAGTACCAACCTTGTAGGGTGGTTGGGTGGATGCAATGAGATCGTATATGTAAAGCATTCAGATAGTGGCTGGTGCATGCTAACCCTTTCACTAACGCTGTTATATGTTATTAGCTTGAATATGTCAGGTGCCATATAGGGATGCAGAAAGGATTATGATATGGTCTTTGTCCCTAAGGAGGCTCATGTTCAATGGGAGACAACTCATCATATGTCCAGCTGACCCTGGTGTGCCTTCAGCATGTGTTAATAGAGACCCTACTTTCAGGGGCTCCTTCTAATCCCCCATCTTCCTGCTCCGTATAGCAGGCAGCCCCCATGAGTAGAGGGAAGGACTGAAGCCTTCATTCCTTCTCCTGAGGCCCAAGTCATTTTCATAAGGATGGTAGTCCAAGGGTAGCCTTGTTCCTATTCGTGACTCAAACCCCATCTGGGACAAAATATTAGTGTCCTTAGAAGAGACAGAGCAAACCACCAAGTGCTCCCCAGGTCAGTGTGACTGAGGGATCATGACCTTGGCTGGACACCAAGCCAGCTTTGCCTGCCTTGGTGGCAAAAAAAGGGGGAGCTTTTGTAGGTGATGCCCAAAACACTTACTAAAGGCAGGAAGTGACTTGGCTGGAAAAGGACAGATTCACAAGATTCCTGGGTGATTCCGATGTGTAGCCAAGATGGAGAAGCACTGGACTAGAAGATTTCTAGATTCTTTAAGAAAAAGCACTAAGCTGGATGATTCCTAAATTCTGCCCAGCTGTAAAATTCTGCCACTAGCAGCACTTTTTAATTTAGCACATGTTTATTGACTTTTCTGGGCCATCTGTGCAAGCTATGAGGGTCAAGAACAGGCTCCAACAAAAAGGCTTGAGTTTGTGTGGTGATCTGGCCACACCGGCTACTAGGTGAGGCTTTGGGAAGCCGCGAAAGCAAGGGAGAGTGGACGGATGAAGGAGGTATGTAAGAAGATGAAAGGGGTTGGCAGTGCCAAATGCTGCCCAGAAGGTGTGAAAGAAGAAGGCTGAGAGTGAGAACCAACCATTGGATTTGACATTGAGGAGGTCACTGATGGCCCTGATGAAGGCGTCCTGAGAGATAGGTGGAGCAGAGACTGGCAGACATGAGCATAGTGACTTGGGGGAACAGATAATTATGGCCACTGGGGTAATGTGTTGGGTTGGGTGTTTTTAGTGGTTTTTATTAGAATTTCCTCTGTTCCTTCTACTAAGTCTTACTGCAGAAGCATTTATAAGAACCCAGTGGAGCAGGCACTTAATAGTAGACGCTGGACCCCTCCCTTCAGTGTTGAAAGATAAATTGGAGGAGAGGGCCTCACCTTGCTGTGGCTTTTGTTTTTTCAGTACAAAAGTCAAATTGCTCCAGTGGAAACAGACTCATCAAAACATAACTCAATGCTAGTTCTTGCTGACCTGCAAAGGGCTAGGACATCTGTGGGGTCTCACTGGAGACAACCTCAAAACTGAGACCCATAACCCACATGCAGGAAGGACTGACTATGATTTCATTTCTTTCTCTGTCTCTTTGTCTCCCCCACCTCATTTTCCTCCCTCATCTGCCTCTTCATTTTCTTCTTTCCAGTTCTTTCTGCCTCCATTCTGCCCCCCTTCCCCAATGGATCTAGCTTGACACAAGATGCCTTTACTAATGAGCTCCCATCCCATGCACCGGCCCCTGCCCAGCACTCCCTCTGCTCACCCACATGTGTCTGCATGCATTAACTGGTCAAGTTTAACTGCTCTTAGCTCTCTGAATATTCTGTGCTTCATGCCTCTGAGCTCTTTCATGTGCTCTGCTTTCTTTTTTGGCAAATTCTTGCTAATTTGCATTAGAATGCACTCTAAGCTGCTATGACAAAGTGGCCTTCAATACATTGTTTAGATACGAGAAAATGTTATTTCTGTCTCAAGCTACAGTTTAGAGGCAAGTGGTTCAGGGATGGTAGGATACTTAGTGTGTGATTTTCGTCTCTGGATCCAAGATGGCTGCTCCAACTCTCACCATCACAACTGCATTCCAGAAGAAAAAGGAGAGCATGATCCAGATGTTGTACACATTACTCTTAACTATATTCTGCTAGCCTGAAGTTTCTCCTCTAGTCACACTTCACTGTAAGGAAAGCTAAAAATGCAGTCTTCAGTTGGGAGAATGGATACTGGAGGGTAATAGAGTCTCTGACATATTATCCTTCCAGTTTCACCCAAACATCTTGCCCTTCAGGAGGCCTATTCCTCTAGGTGATGTCCTGCTCATCTCCCCCGCGTGATACTTACCATATTAAACGAATCTCTCTCATATGCTCTCTAATAGGCTGTAAACAAACATGGCCTGTGTGTCATTTAGCCTGGAGCCTCTGAGCATGTTGGCCCAGGGAGGATGTGGGTGGCATAGGAGAATCCTGAACAGATGTGTGCCTGGCCTTGGGCCTTGAGTTCAGGGCCATCATGACGGAGGAGGGTGACAGTGGCATGGCCTTTCACCTCTCTGTCTCCCTGACTGGGAAAGTCCAGGAGTCCGCAGCTGAGCCCAGGGCAGGCTGGGAAGAGTTACCACCTGCTGCCAGGTGAATGCGCAATCCTGAAAAGTGTTACTCAGTTCAAATATTTATTTTAGGTTCAAGTGATACAATCCAACTCTTACCGAGTCCAAAGGGTGGCAGGAAGCAGGGCATGGCTGTTTCCACTCTGTGCTGTATATGGGTGCGGCTCTCACTTGGCCACTCTCAGGCCCTGTGGCGTCTCCTGGGACTCCCCAGTGTTACTCTTCTCCATACCTCTGTGCTGCCCACATTCCCATACCTTCCTCACCCTTGAGGTTTCACCTCCCCTGTGAACAGCTCCTCTCTGACCTTCAGGGGTCATCTGCTAATGACCAGGGGCAGAGAGCCTTGAACTACCAGGGTGGAGAGGAGATAGCAGAGGAGACCCACAGAGTGGGTTGGTCTCAATGAAATGTGTAAACTGTTAATCACTTGCTATTTCTTGAAACTTGTCATATTAAAAGAGATATCTGTCACTTCTCCGCCCTCATCCTAGGATACTGTGGATTTCAGAAAGGAATGCATGTGAGAACCATTTCCCTATGTCATCGTCCAGGATCAAGGCCTGTACCCACCTCCCTGATGCAGACGCTGTGTCTCATGTGTTTTGTCCATACCCTTGTTTGTGTGCAAAGTCTGTCTCTCCCACTCACCTAGCTGGAGATGATATCTGCATTTTAGAGATAAGGAGGTTACCATGCAAAAAGGTGGCCAACATACACAGGATCACCCTGGTGACACAACAAGGGAATCAGTTATAGCAGGGTCTTGTGAACCTCAGTATGGGAAGACTGCACCTGCGGATTTCTAGCAGGGAATGTTTGTTGCTACTCCTGGAATGATTAATCCCTTGGGGTGAATTTGCACACCTGGGTATTCTCACAGCCAGCACCAGACTGAGGGTTTTGTCCCAGGTGGAAAAATTGATTGGCTTTCCCAGTTGTGCCCTAAGGGGTGGTCCTGTTGCTGTGATTTTCAGGCCAGGAAAGTTTGTCTTTTTCTTCCTTTCTCTAACATTCCTCTCTCCCATTATTGCTGAAAATAAGTTTCTTTCTTTTTCATCTGAGATGTCAAGCCCTCAAGGAGGAAAGAGGAAACACAACATATGTCATCAGGCCAAGCACATTATTTTGAATGTTTGGGGCCCTCTCCCCAGCCCCAGATTTCTATGTTGATGTCATGATCCCGAATGTGCTAGTATTAGGGGTGGGCCCTGAAGAGGTCAAGATGTTTGGATGAAGTGGTGAGGATGGAGCCCCTGAGATGGGATTGTTGTCCTTATGAGGGGATAGAGAGACCTGAACTCTCTCTATATGAGGGCCTGCCCCCGATACTGGATGTACAGACACCCTGGTCTTGGACATCCAGCCTCCAGAACTATGAGAGAAAATGGCCTGTGAGTTAGGTTACTCAGTCTATTTCTTTTTTTTCCCCAGTACTGGGGATTAAACCCAGGCCCCTTCATGTTGAGTTACATTCTCAGACATTTTTTATTTTTTATTTTGAGACAGGATCTAGCTAAGTCGCTAAATTACCAAGGCTGGGCTCAGACTGGTGGTCCTGCCCCAGCTTCCTGGAATGCTGGCATTGTAGGCAAGTGCCACCATGCCCAATTAGTCTCCCCACCACCACCGCATCTTTATATCAGCCCAGACAAAGACACTCATGGTCTGTGCAAGCCTCTGGAAGTTGAAAACACTTTTCGATTCAACTTGGGACTAGGGCAAGAGTGGGAATTGCCCAGCAAACACTATAAACTTCAGCCAGAGACTTGGCTTGAACTAGAATCATCTGTAAAGGTCTCGCAGATAGCCCTTATCCCATGGGGATGAGATGTGAGCCCCAACAGAGAGCTGAACTGGTCCATTGTGATGTCTGTGGCTTAACTGAAATTCTTCTTTTGCCTTCAGAAAGGTCTAACAGGGAAATGTCTTCCTTTCCAATAGAATTCTCATCAACATTCCTAGGTGTATCAGGCACTGCGTTAGATGCTTGGGATGTGAATATGAATAAGGCCTATTTCCTACTTTCAATAAAGTTGAGATATAGTTGGAGCTGCATATAGCTAATTGTATAATATTTGAATTCTGTGCTTTGGGTACGATTAGGTAGAAATATGCTTGACATAACAGTGTGCAAAGAGAGTGCCCTGAGGTCTCTCGGGAGGGGATGTACAGTTTTGAGTAGCAGAGCCATGGGGGCATTTTTGTGTTTGGGGCTGTTCTGGAGGTAGTGCTTAGTGCACTTTCAGCAGGGAGGGACTGGAGGCTGACAGAGAGTCCCTGGAGTCTTGAGGAGTTGGGGACAGAAAGAAAGGGAATTGGCAGTTTTCCAAATCGGAATTGCTTGGGCAATCGTGTGAATACATGAAGTAAGGAGGGAATTTAAGGATTGCTGTGGTTCTATCCCAGGATACTAGAAAACAGTGGCACTGTTAACTGAGAGAAAACACGGGATGGGGAATGAATTAAGGATTTGCTGAGAGGGGACAAGGCAATCAGAAGCTATGATGCTGACCCTCCACTTGTTGCTGGGAATTAAACCTAGAGCTTTGTGCCCACTAGAATCACAGGGAATCAGAGAAGGAACTTCCAGGGAGACTAGTAGATTACAGGACTCAGGATCCACAGAGATTCACAGCATTCTTATACTCTATGAATATGTAAATGTTCATAAGTGTTCAGTTAAAAATGAAGCTCTGTATTGAAGGAAAGACTCTTTTCTCCTAGTTGGAATCTTCTGTACTTTTGATCATCTTTGGGGCAGTATTTCTAAGAATTTAGGTAAGATTCGGGGAATTGAAGTTACACATAGGAAATCAGAATACCACCTGTGACTAGGAGAGGATCTTTTGAAGGCACACAATGACCCAGATCAGACGAGTGACCACTGCAAATGTAACTGAAAAGCAAAAGATTTAAATGATCTGAAGAAAACCAGAATATTTATCGGTGGAATTGAATAATGGTGGTCAGTGTTTATACAACTGAGAGGCACTCTGTTTGGCTAGACCTTGCCAGGATCTTTAAAACTATGACACAGTCGCCCCTCAGTATCCATGGGGAATTGGCTCCAGGTTGAAACCCCTTGCAGATGAAGTCCGCAGATGTGTGCTCACTTCAGCAGCACAAATACCAAAGTCCTCAGGTGTTCAAATCTCTTATGCAAAATGTTGTAGTATTGGCATATAACTATGCATACCCTCCATTACTTTAAATCATCTCCAGATGCATTATAATACCTAATATAATGAAAAATGTAAATAATCATTATTAATAGCAGTATTTATAGGATAATGACAATAAGAAGGTCTGTACCTGCTTAGTACAGTTGCAGTTTTTCCCAAATATTTTTAATGTGCAGTTGATCAAATCCATGATGTGCAATCCATGGGTAGGGAAGGCCAGCAGGATTTATTTTAAAGAGGAAAAAATCCATTTAGAATTGCTGCTTGATTTTTGCACACTTCAATTCTTTCCTCTCTTGAAAACCTCCTGAAACTCTAAGCAAGTTGCATGAATACAGAAGCAAGTGTTTCTAGGAATCGTCTGGCACAGTGTTGCACAAAGCATGGTCCCTGAGCCAGCAGCGTTAGCATTGTCTGGAATATTGTTAGAAATGCAGAATCTACAGAATCTGCATTTTAACAGGAGCCTCACTGATTCATACACACTTTAAAGTTGATAAGTATCAATCTAGCCTAGTGGTATTCAGAAATTGCTGTACATTGGATTCATTTAAGTAACTTTAAAAATAATATAGCTTGCCAAGCATCAACCAAGACACTCTGATACAGTCAGATATTCTCTTGGGTAGCTAGGCTTGGATACCACTATAGATTCACTGGTGATGGGAAAATGGCAAGAATTTTAGCATTTAGAATTTAGTTAGAGCTCCATATCAGTGTGTTTTATAATTACAATTATAATTTAATTATAATTAAATTAATTATAATTACAATTCATAATTATGGCCCAAGCCTAGCAATCTTTTTAAAATGTCTAGATTGTCGATCAGCAGCCTTGTCCCCTTACCGTATCTCGATGCATGATGCTTAAGATAAAAAGGCGTATGCTCCCCTCTCCACCATGGCACTGGGCAGAGGCTGTTCACATATGGGCAATTGTTGAACAGCCGTAGCTAGTTCACTGCCTTTGAAAGCAGCTACAGTCAGTTGATGTTTACCAAGTACATACTCTGTGGATGAAAATAATTACTCAAGAAGCAAACATTGTGATCCTCGTTGCTTGCATAGTTTGTCTCTGTGGAAGACCATAGCTAGAAAGGGCCTTTCAGAGCTCTCCTTCAAGATCTCACTTTATGGATAGAATCCACAGAGAGGTTACATCCTGAATTCCAGCTGTTTTCATCCAAGGAGGGAAGATTTTGTGTTGTTGTTTGGAAAGTGGACCACATATTTGTGCCTAATTAGAGGTGCAAAATGAGCAAGCTTCGGTATTCCATGCTTAATATCAAGCAATGGGAAAAGTGTCGTAAACATAAAAAGATCTGATTCCTAATGATCGCCCAAGACTGTAAGACACATGGAGTGCAGATGTCCTAGGAATTCAACAAGTGAGTTCTTAAATCCTGAGATCTTTAATAAGCAGGTGTTTGGGAAGTAGATTCAGTGTAGCTTCCAGGCTTGGCTGGGCTTGCCTGGCTGAAAAATGGCACTGACCCAGCCCAGCAGCAGAGCTGAAACCGGCTTCACTTGAAAGTGTAGGAATGTGCCATTGTTATTTTCTTCTTTCTTATCAGACCCCATTAGCTTGAACAAAAATAGACTGGGAAAACATGTTGCTTCACTGGGTAAAAATTTAGCATGATTTTTGCTGTGTCTAAAAAAGAAAGAACGGAGGTCTTGGAAAGGTATAGTCGACTATCCAAGAGCTTTTGGACAGCTTCTCCCAGTGTCACCCAGTGAGAATATTTCCCTTTGGCTAATGGATGCTCTCACACAAGAACAGAGACATTCAGCTGAGGTAATAGACCCAAGCTCCCAAGTTGGCCCTTGCTTATTCACAGTATTGAAGCAAGAGGTGTAAAAAGAGGAAAGATCAGAGCTTGTGTAAAGGTTGAACACATGTAGCTGTGGAATTTGCTAAGACGTGCATACCTTTTTGCTTTCAGATGCCTACAGTTCTAAAATCATTTGTGGACCAATAGATGCCAAAGAACAGAGGTAGAAAGTGAGACCCCATGAAGGAATGTACCCACCTTTTTTTTTTCATTTCTTGCCCCACCCTCTCACCATGTGGCTGAGGCTTGAGGGAGGGAAAAACCAGAGGATTTTGGCTGTGCTATGACCACAAAACTAACCATGCCTTACAGCCCACTGACCCTCCATACTGAACTTGAAGTCTTTGGTGAATTCCAGAACAGGCCTGCAGGAGGAAGAAGCCAAATCTCCATTTTTCATAGCTGTTAGGAACAGCACACCAATGGGGAGAGAACTAAAATTTCCTGCAACCCAAGCATTGGTGATGGAACTTGTGCACACAAACTCATGGGGCCACCCATGAGCCAGGCCGCATTAGCCCTATTTGGATCTAAGAGGCTAGAGAATTTGCTCTGTGCTACCCAGTAATTAGTGCAGGAATCTAGATTCCCACACAGCTGTCTTCTTCCGAAATTCTCAGTCTTATCAACTACCCATTTTCTAGGGAGGGCTCAGCCCTTTGGCTTTTTTCTTTTAAACTTTGATGCTGGGAGAACAGCATAGAAAATGTTTTCCTAAGGGTATGGGGGAGACATTGGTGTTTTATTTTGTACAGTTTAAAAAGGACATTTTATTTCAGCTAGAATTTGTATTGTGAAAATAGTCTGTTTTCCCTTTGAAGTTCAGGAATAAAGGCTGAAATGTAAATGCATGTATGTATGTAATATGCACATTAAACATGCAGTGTGATCATAATATACAGTAAATTTTTAATTTTTAAAATGTATTACAGAAAAAGACACGTTGCTGTGATTCCCCCTCAAAATACCTTCCCTTGCTTTGAACACACTTATTCCATCTTCCTTGCCACTCACTGAAGCAGTTCTGGAGTCCTCTTTTCATGAGTATCTTTGATTGTGCTATTGTAGCTGCATCAATTTCCTGGATCAATTTAAAACATTTACCCTTCATGGTCATTTAGACTTTGGGGAAGAGCCAGAAGTGACATAGTGCTAATCTGGTAAATAGGGCAGACAAGGACACACGCTGTGAGATTTTTTATGAGCCTGCCTTTCAATTGGATGGCACTTGGCAACAGAATTCACTATATTTTTTATCACACCACATCAAGATACTTGTGAAGTAAGACTTCCAGAACTACTTCAGAAGTGGCAAAAATGATGAGATAAGTGTATTGGAAGCAATGGTGAGTAAGATTTTGAGGGGGACTAATGACAATGTAATAAAATTTACTATAATAAAATTTTTCAATTTAAACATTCATTGTCTATTTTGATCACACTGGCATATATATTCATTTTTATATTAAAGCATATCTATGCCTATTTATGGAAGTACATTAAGTCTGTTATGCCTATCTATGGGAACTTTTATGTAGTAATCCGAGTCATAATACTAAGATCATGCTTGGAACTGTTTTGTGTGAGACAGAAAAATGTATGTGTTTTGAGAAGCAGTCCTCTCCCAAGAGGAGGACAGAAAATGGGAATAAAATGACAGCGCCATACTAACAAAATCCTTTGCCAACTTTCAGTGAAAGAGAAGGGGTACCAGTTACCCACTGCCGACTTGCCCTGGGGTGCCACTTTATAGGAGTTTGGGGTGATGGCCCCTTCTTGTGCTATCTTTTGAGTCAGACTGGAAGATGCTGTTCATGTTGCTGTCCCCAGAATTGTTGGTTAGCGGTATCGTAATGTCTTGAAGTCAGTTCCTCCACACAGTGCTTCTGTGAGACCTCAGAAAGACTTGAAGGATAGTCATTTGTACCACCTTAACTACACCTGCCCATGTGAACCTCACATACTACCCACTGCCTAGAGACCCGACTCGCAAGTACCTCCTTGTACTAAGGTTTCTTGGACAATGAATAGACATTGCCCAGCTGGGAAGGAACAAGCCATTCTTGCTGTGATAAAATCCTCCATGTGCCCAGGAAGCTAACCAGGGTTTAGAAGGACACTCAGCAAGTTCTAACTGGAGGGAATGTGCTTAATGCAAGCTGTCTTAATGGCATTAAGGGCTTAGAAGTTTGAAAGGACACACACACGCACACTGTAGAGCATGAAAATGAATGAGTAAATGAATGGATAAGTGATGGAATGCACCCAGTGTTCTTTTCTCCTAGAAGACTCTTCCTAATAAATATATGGGAAAGGGCAACCCCAACACAATTTTCCCATGAGGATAATGACAGTTGTGTGAGGTGACATAACTTGTTTTTTTCCACTGATGTAGAAAAGGAGCCACTGCCTAAGAATGTCCTTGGAGTGGCTCAGTGTGGTTTTCCTTCTGCTGTTTAAGTCAAATGTATTTAATGTAAGGGATTTAGCTATGAGCTGGAATGTGTGGTGAGCCTTTCTTCCAGGGTGTGAATATTTGCATTCTGAGCTCCACAAATTGACAATGGCTTGGGGTGGTGGTTGCTTTTCAGTGCACATGCCCACATGAAAATGGGCATAAAACAACAGCACCAGACTAATTAGCTGGAGAAAGCTGATATGGAGACTTACAGGTGCTAATGTTTCTTATCCACGTGTCCATTTAATGGATACTGAACTTGACCAGGGGCACCTTCTCCCAGATGTGTTTTGAAGGTATTAAGATGAGAGATGCCCTTCAAAGAACTCCAGGAACTTACTGAGTTCTCAAGCTATGCGCTATTTTGGCAATACAGAAAATAAATTTTTAAAATTTTTACATGTACATCAACAAAAGTAAGGTACAATTAAATTAATCCTTCAGTTTGATAAAATGGTAGATGTTTTTAGAAAGTGAACTTCAAAAATTTTGTTTCTAGGGCTGACTACTTTCCACATGTGCATGTGTGAACACTGAAATGGGCCCACATTTCAGTTTAATATCCCCATCTGAACCCAGTCTGGGGCACTTTCAGGGACTTGGTTTTCCTGCTTTGGATTCTGTATATACCATAAGTTACACAAACACAGAGATTTTTGGACCCTGCTGCACCTTGGCTTGCCAACAGTTCTTTGTCCCCTTTGGTCTCTTTCATCCTTCATTCCCCTCAGGCAGGAAAAAGAGCAGGAATTTCTAAGGTGATGCTGTTCCCAGGGTACAATTGTCATCCATCACTCCCTGCTGGGAAAATGTAAACATACACTGGCCAATCGTGGCATTATTTATTGTCACAGGCTTCGATATGGATTGGGGCAGGAGGGGCTGCTGGCCAAGCATTCTTTGCCAGCTCCCCAGGAGGCTTGGCTCTGTGGGCAGAACTGGGGTGGGAAGGGGTGAAGGGCAGGGCTGGTGTTCTTGCAGCTGAGAACTGGACTGATGCATTGTGTCAACGTTACACGTAGTTAGGCTGGGGATTTAGCTCAGTGGTGCCACACCTGCCATGTAAGCACAAGGTCCTGAGTTCAATCCCCGGTACCAGAAAAAAAAAGTTGCATGTAGTCAACACATCGGGGAGGAAAGAAGATGCCATCACCTTTGGAGCCAGGTTCTTAGAGGCTGTTCATGCTTAGAAGGAGGAAGATGGCCTCATGTTAGGCCTAGACACATGTCCGTTTTGGGATGGCTGTGAACATAAATATGGTAACAAAAAGGGTATCAGGCATATCACATGAAGAATAGCAGCTTTTACTGTTATTTCTGTGTGATGATCCATTTGGTGTAGGTAGGAGAAGGTATAGAAGAGCAAACCCTCCTGGAGCCATGAAGTGGGGGACAGGAGGATGAAGCCTGGAGGCATGGGTGGGATCATCAAGAAGGGAAGGCACTGAAGCCAGGCCTGGCAGATCTAGGGCACTCAGTGACCCTATGTGGAGTGAATTGATGCATAATGTTTAGCGACAAGTCCCCTCTTTAGGTTGAAGTAAATGTGTAGCATCAGGAGTTTCCCTCTTGGAGAAAAAAAGGAAAGATGTCTCAGTTCAAACAGTTTTGAGCACAAACTGTATACAGTGCCTGCACTGGATGCCTTAGGAAAGACATCAACTTGATCTGTGGGCCCTGAAGCTTTCAATTCAGGAGCCAGGGACTGTCTTGGAACAAGAACCTTCACTGTGGGTTTGCAGGGGGTTCTGGTGGTGTAGGGAAAATCTCAGGGTTCTGTGAAGCTTTAAGAAGGGGCAGGAGCTCTTAATCAGAAGGCTTTCCAGGACAAATATAATCCATCCCCTGGACTAGCAGCTTCTGCTGGCAGGAAATATTTCCTTTACTTCTGTTGTATTCTCAGCCGAATCCTGTGCACACAGTAGGTATGTAGGAAACACTTGCTTCACATGTGAGTGAATAAACCTATCCAATATGCCTTTCTAATCAAGCAATGACTGTTGTCAAGGCAACAAAATTTCAATGAGCTACGGCATAGGATGAAGGAAAAGTGCCCAAGGTGGTGAGTTTCCTTCTTGGCCATTTCCTTTGTGGATTTTCCAGTGAGTAGACTATCTCTGACCTCCTCTAGTTAGAGGCCAGTGTGTCCTACAGGTGCCCATCAAGAAGACACCTCCACATCCTTGATGTAATCCAGCAACATTGTCAACTGCTTCCCAGCCATGAGAAACATGCATTTAGAGCTCTGGGTGCTCCAGGCCTCTGGAAAGGTAAAGGTGACATTCTTTGAATCTTTCTTACAGATGTGGATGAGTGTGCAACGGATTCCCACCAGTGCAACCCTACTCAGATCTGCATCAACACTGAAGGAGGGTATACCTGCTCCTGCACTGATGGGTACTGGCTTCTGGAAGGCCAGTGCTTAGGTAACAGCTCTCTGGAGTTCACAGGGACTCATGGAAGTGAATGGTTGGTGGGTATATTGTGAGATATGGGCTTACTGGGTGGCCTCAGTGCACCAAGCTTTTCCTTGGAAGGAAAGCAAAATATTAGTTACACATATCTCCCTTTTCTTCTTTTTGTTTCATTTTATGGTGCTAGAGATCAAACCAACTGTCTTGTGCATGCCAGACAAGTCATCTGCAACTGAGCTATATCCCCCATCCACATGAGTCTTTAAATCAGTTGTCATAATCATCATTATGTCATCACTACAGTTGTTTGTTTCTTTGTTTGTTGAAAACAGGGTCTTGCTCTGCTACCCAGGCTGGTCTCAAACTCTTAAACTCAAGCAATTCTCCTGTCTCAGCTTCCTCAGTAGCTGGTACTATAGGTGCATGCAACTGTGCCCAGCTTCTTATAATTTTTGAATGTACTATTGAAGGGTTCAAATTTGATTTTACCTAGCTCTTCTTCTTGTCTTTAGGAAGTTTATATCTAAGCCAGGAAATGACCAAAGTGAGAGTTATTCTGCCTTAATCAGGAATAATAGTGAGCCAAGTGAATACTTCTCCTTAGTTATGGTAATGTTCCAAGTCTCTAATGTAGATCAGTAGATTCTGATCAGACATCATCTCTTCCCGGCACCTCATCATAGCTGCCTCATGCTATGCCCACCCCACTAGCTGTGGTAGTTCTTTTTATTCCACAAAAATTAATCATCACCAATTGAGATTTCTGTCCCCTGCAGTTGGCATCTGCTGTATCCGTCTTTCATTTGTTTTTACCAGAAGGTTAAGTTTCTTTTCTTCCTCTCTACATTTTCATTTAACTAAGTGAATGGATTCACAGCAGTCTCTAGCTGTCGCTGCAATTTCTACATCTAGGGTAAGATTCCTGTGTTGTGAGTTTTGGGGAAAGTTCTGCCAGTGTAAATACTCAAAAACATTATTCTGTTGCCTGAAAGTCAATACTAGAGGGGCAGAGAAACAGATCCAGGGGACATTATGAAAACAAAAAAAGAAAAAGAAAGTGCTTCTTTCCAAGTCTGTCTTGATTGAGGTTGTGTTTGGGTCTGCTGTCACACCCTGTCCAAAGGATTCTTGAGGCCTTGATAAGATAGCCTAGACTTGGCATGGTTCTCCTTCCTGGGCACACACAGAAGAATGGGTGTACACGGGCATTTGTGGATATGACAAACCCCATGTATTTAAACCAACCTCTACTTGAATAGAAAATTGTATGCTACCGATTTGAACAAAAGCAGATCAGTAAGAGGGAGTCATTGGTACAGGAACTGAATATGTAAAATTTCAGAAAGGGATATTAGCTATTATGTCATCTAACTTTTATAGAGTTGGAGACATACTCAAAGAGAAAAATATTTTGGGCAAAGTTAAGGTAAATTGGATCTAATAGCCAAGACTCTTATTTCTCAGGCTAGTTTTCTTTTCCACCACAGGGGGTGCTAGAAAGCTGAGGGAGACCTGGATACACAGGCTCCCATCACAGAAAACCTAGGGCCAGTCACGAAACTCCTTCTGTTTATGGGGATAACCCTCCTCCTGGAAGGTTGTCCTCTTCCACAGACTGGGAGGTTTTGACAGGTATGCTTGCAGAGGCCTAACTGTGTTATTCCTAATTGTAGGTGAATTCATGCCTTCACTTGGCCAAACACTTCTTTCTTACTCGAAGCGAAACTGCTACAGCTTCCTGCCACCTCCCACTCCTTCCATGTACCTTTGGAGGCATTGCTTTTGCAGGGGGCTTCTTTTTGTCCTAGGTATCCCTAGGGGAAGGGTGTCCTGGCTGGCCTCTGCTGCCTTCTTGGGCCTTGTTTTTCTGCCCAGTTGCCCCCTCAGAAGGGATCAGGACAATGTCTGAGCGAGTGGGTTTTCCAGATCAGACTGCCCAGCCCTCAGGGGAGTAGAGTGGGCCAGGACAGAAATCACTGGGACTTAGATGCGAAACAGAATCATGCGGGCAGGGCCTCTGATGAAGCCTGATCAATAGGAAGGAACTGAAATAGCTGAGGAGTTGAAGGTAGTAGAAGCCAGCCATAGGTCCTGAACTGGCCTTCAGAGCCACGGCTGGATTATGGTACCAACAAAAAGGTGCAGGAAAGGGAGTGTGGTTCGTTTCAAGGAAGGGAGGATGAGAGAGGAGCCAGTTTCAGCTACTGTTAGATCAGTTGGTCCCTGTACAGGTGAGAATGCTGTTTCCTTCACGAGGCTGGTGATGTCATGCAAAGCACATTGCCCTATAGAATATAATTGTCCAGGCCAGATCTCATCAACCTGAGATGCTGAGAAGTGCTTTCCCAATAACATCAGGCTCCCTGTGGCTTGGTGAGTGTCACAGGGAGGTCATATTGCCCAGGCCTGCTGAACATCCCCATTTACCACAGTGCTGCTGCTTTCTCTGGAAAGACCAGCCACTGCTCAGACGATATGTACTTATCCAGAATTTTGTGTCTGCTCTGGTACAAAGAAGAGACCAAAGTGAACCTCACATCCTTGTGCTCATTGTAGCGCTATCCAGCTTGTCCTGGCCTGTGTTGGCTCCTGCTCCCAATAACTAACTAGACAACACAGTCATTGAATTTTTATTGAAATTTTAAAAATTTTTATTAGTATGTGTTTGTGTACATAGTGATTACATTCATGGTGGGGAATTGGTACCTATACACAGCACATCTTAATTCTTTTTACATCCTCTTTCCCTCCCCTCTCACCACCCTCCCTCTACCTCTTGATTCCCTTCCCATTTGCAAAAGAGCTATCTTCCTGTTTGTTATTATCTATCTTTTATTTTGCTTTTTCATTTATTTTCATATTTTGGATTTCTCATATAAGAGAAACCATGTGATATTTAAGCTCTGAGGCCACAGTCGTTGTTAATGGAACTGGCAAGGAGCCTATTGGAGCGACACCATATATTTTCCTTATAGCGACACCATACATTTTCCTTATGCGTCACACTGACTTGTCTCTCCTCAAGAGAGTGAAGAGTTCATATGGAATTATAGAGTTGAATCTTAATGTTGCATACATCCTCACTAAATTTTCAAGTTGGATGAAATCTGAGAGGCTATCTTGCCTAATAGCCCACCAAGGCAGAAATTTCTTCTACAGCTTTCAGGATCATTTTAGGTGTTCTTGGGACAGGAGGGACCAGGGAGGCAGAAGATTGTAGGGAGATGGAGCCTTGTAATACAAAGGGAGCATCACTATCCTTGACACTTAACTGTCTTAGCGCTAGTCCCCCTTAGCCTCCCTTCCCCATCTCTCTCCAGAAGGGGTGGCAGCAACATCACAGTGACAGCAGGGTCGATGAGAGATGCCTGCCTTACCTTGTTTGTGTTTCTCTTCAGACATTGATGAGTGTCGCTATGGTTACTGCCAGCAGCTCTGTGCAAATGTTCCTGGATCCTATTCTTGTACATGCAACCCTGGTTTTACCCTCAATGAGGACGGAAGGTCTTGCCAAGGTACGTGGCACACATAATAACTTGGATACCACAGGAAATACTAGATGCAGTCATCTTCAGAGCCTGACAGTTCCTGTCTGCAAAATATTGTCATTAAAGTATGTTCCCATTTCTTGTCACTACCCACACGCCCCCAGTGCTTACAGAAACTTGATACCTGAACTGAGGTTATGGGAAACAGCTCAAAAAGTGCTCTAAGTATAGCGGAGGAAAGAACCACAATCATCCATCAGCTGGGAGCTTACGGGTTCACGGATTTGTTTCTCTCTCTCTGTGGCTGCTGGCCAGAAGTAGGCTTTCTGGCCTTCTCACCTAACCTGAAATTTTCTTGCATGTCCTATAGCCTAAGTTTGGTTCTGAGACCCAGAGAGGGGTGTTCATGGCCTCAATTTCTGGTGAATCACAAAATAAACTGTACATTGATTTTTGTGGGCAATTTCAAGGTCTCCCACTATAGTTTTTTTCAACCTGTCCTGGGAGGGCCTGCTACTTAGTGGAGTCTAGGAGTGGTAACACCTTTCCCTACTCCTCAGCGTGCCCCACTAAATCAGAATGAAACAGAAGCTTCAAATACTGACAAGGACAAACAACAATACTGATAAGAAGAGCAAGCTGGTGTCTCTTGAGTTTTCCATCAGAAGGGCTCTTCTACTCCGGAAGTGAGCAAGGAGACTTAAAACCCAAGGAATTAGCACAAGCCCTGCTCTGGCCCCAAGCTCCCTGCCTCAGCCCCCAGCTGGGCCTCCTGTCCCTGGAAGCAGTTTGGTCAGGGGTGGAGGCAGCGCCAGAGAAGCAGAATGAGGTCTTTGTCTGGAGGCTGCCACCACGTTCCATAGAGCCCATTTCCTTGTCACACCATTTGAGCAAGTTCTGGCTGGCAGGCTCTTGGCCAGCTAGTCAGAGGATATTATGTCTCCATTAGTTTAATCGTATCTAAATCACTGGGTAAACAGGAAGGCATAAGCATTCAAGGATTTGATCCTGGATCCTTTGTAAGGCTTTCCTCCAAAGGTGGTTCTGCTAATTGTTCCAAGAAGTTTCTGCTGTGTTCCTCTAGCAGGAAGAGGCCACTTTCTTCAGAGAACAGAGGCTGGGCCTGGAGGTTGAGGAATCTGATAGAGTGGGGGCCCTTCCTTCCCATGGGAGCAGAGGACGAGTGCTTGGCTCCTTGGCTGTGATGATAAGCGACTTAGGGCAGATGTTGACTTCTCAGTGCCAAGGCCAGGGTTTGGAGGTGCCAGCTTGAGTGGTTTTCCCTCAGAGCTTGGCACTGTGCACCAGTCAGTACCTCCTGAGAAGTGCCATGCACAGCAGAGCCCAAAGCCACATGTGTCCTCTGGCCTCTGAGGGACAGGTCTGTGACAAAAACAAGATAATATACTTGGTGGAGCCAAGTCCAGCAGTGTGATAAAGCAGCAGGTACAGCACTCAGGCTGGACACCAGCACTCAGCCACCAGTATATTGCATCAGCAAAGCCCTCAGGCAGCACATAGAGCTTTTGCAATCACAACACTCTATGAGTGGAAGAGTGCTCTGAAGCACAGCGCACTGCCAGGCCTGTTCATCTCCCTGACCTCCTTGGATAGCCTAATGAGGTAGGCAGGAAGGTGCTTTTGGCTCTGCTTCAGAGATGAGGAAATCAAGGCTCAAAAAGGTTAAGCCACTTAGCCAAAGTCAGGCAGCCCAGTGGTAGCAGAGTTGGGAAGAAAAGCAAGGGCCCAGCCCCCTTCTTCAGCATGCTGGAGTGGATCCAAAGGGACTTGGATCCAGAGGGACACTTGGATAGGCAATAGGGCCCTGGGGATTGGAACCCTATTGGTCCTGTTCTCAGAGGCAGCTTCAGGCTGAGGGAGGCAGGCTTGAGCTCATTCATCTCCAGGTGGCCAGTGTCTCCCAGAAGCTGGAGATGCCAGCCCTAATATGTACTGGCACTGACTATCTGCACTTGTACTCAGTGACTTGGCATGATGGACACTTTCCTGCTTGGGCCAGGCCCAGAGCAGTGGAAAAATGCCAACCCACTGTGGGCACCAGGGGAGATTAATGTCTCCCAGGACCCTCCCTGTATGTCTGTTCATTTATTTATTTTTCCTTTGAGAGCTCCAGAGAGGGCAGGAAGACGATTCTCTGTGGGCATGGGATTAGCCCTGCCCCTTAAGCAAAGCCCCTAAAGCTGCTCACCGAGAAGGCCTTCACCTCTGAAAATGCTCAGATCTCTGTTCAGAGTCTTAAAAGGTTTAACTGCACCTTTGAAGTAGAGAACCTGTCTCTCCGCTGGCATACAGAGCACAGAAGGAGTAGTGTTGCGGTGTATCAGCCAGTGCCAGTGTCCCCTTCACCTCCACTACCTCATGAACTGTGCAGGATGAATCTTGTGTAGTGTGGAAAGACCCCAAGTCATGTCTCAGTTCCAAGCAGGACTTTGTTAGTGTGTAGACTTGGGCACATCCTTTAAACAACTTTACCAAAGTATAATTGTTGTGCAATAAACTGCACTTCTATAAATACATGATTTGAGTAATTTTAACATGAAAATACCACCACACTCCAGATGATAAATCCCTTATCTCTCCTTGTGTCCTTTATGGCCTCTTCTTAACCTACTTAACCTCTGAAATGGGGACAGTGGTCCTGAAGCAGAAATGTTGTAAGGATCAAGTGAATGGGAGATCCTCTTATAACCGATGAATTATTTATGCTAAAAAATATTTTCTTAGAATTGCCATAATTACTTGCTTATCCCAAAGTTCAAAATCAGTGTCACAGGGAAAGAGAAGAACCACTTGGTGAAGGGAAAGTAGGAGGTAATGGAAAGAGTAGATTTTGCCTGGAATTTCCGTAGGTGAGCAAGCTTCTTAGCAAAAGCACATGTCCATACTTCTGTATGATGTATCTATGCACTTTCCTCCTTTCCTGTCTTGAGACCCCAAAAGGGGAATGTGATGGAGGGCCTTGTCCCTCAGTGGACACTGTGAGGTCTGCGATCATGATCTGACAGGTCGTAGTTGGAGACCCTTGGTACCTGTGAATCTGGTCTCCTGGCCATACTAAACTTGGTTGCTTCTGCATTTTTTCTCTTTGGTTAGTCTCGTATGTTCTGTTGTAAGAATGATCAGTGAGGTCCTTTGACTTTCCACAGATGTGAACGAGTGTGCAACTGAGAACCCCTGTGTGCAAACCTGCGTCAACACTTATGGCTCTTTCATCTGCCGCTGTGACCCTGGATATGAACTTGAGGATGACGGTGTTCACTGCAGTGGTAATGGGCTTGGCATTGAAGAATCCTTGGCAGCTCAGGGATGGAGGGCGAGGCTTCCTTCACAGGTGTTTCCTCTCATTTCCTGAACACATGTCCAGTTTGGGGCATTTCCCAGTGTTATGGGGGGGTCACAAGCCACCCAGAACAGAGATGAGTTACTTCCTGAGCTGTGGGGAAGAATCTCATCTCCCTTGTCATCTGAACTCTAATGCAGAAATCAGTGGCGCTATCATCTAGTACTGAGGTGGGGTTGACAAGGGAGAGAAGACTCTCAGTTTTGCCTGTTGGTCTGAGAGTTCTGTCCATCCTCACCTAGATCTGACCCAAGTCCTGAGGATAAAACGTAGATTGCATTTGCAGAGGACAGTAATCTAGTAATCATAGCATATCTTATCGAGCAGGAGAGAGGGGGATTGAATGAATGAGATTATGTATATAAATGCATGTACTGTCCATTGTAGTTTCTGGAATCTCTGTAATCGGCGCCCAGCTCCAGGCCTGGCATATAGTGAGCATGCAATAAACAGACCCTGAATCAATGAATGGAGTTTGAACATTGAATGAATGAAATCTTAATTTGTTGTGAGAATATAGATGTCGTAGTTTAGTTGGTCTTTTATAAATTCCTTCCAAGCTCAAGGAACTATACTGGTTTCCATACTAGTTTATTACCTCTAGTATAATTTTCTTATTAACCTCTATTTTTTCCCAAAAAGTTAAATTTTATGAGTGTCCTAGATAGAAAACTATTATTAGATCATAAACTCTTTGAGAATAGGTATCACATCTTACTGGTATTTATCACTGTGACATCCCATACAAAGAGCCATGCATAACACTCATATCTCTCTCTCTCTCTCTCTCTCTCTCTCTCTCTCTCTCTCTCTCTCTCCTTTCTCCCTCCCTCTTTGTTCCTGTAAATGTTGAATTAAACTACTCCATTCCATCCACTTTTGTCATCACCAACAATTACAAATTAGTGAAGTGAGAATTAATAATGCTTCATTGTATTTTTTAAAAGTAAGTGGGCCATACACTAGGGCATGAAAATCCTTTTGTCCTGCAGAATGGAAAGTTTCCTTACCCTGGGTTTCATTGTAACAAGAACTGACCCAGGTTGTGAATGATAGTAGGTACTGATAGTTTCACTAAGGACTCGAGTGTTCTAAAGACAGAATCTCTTAAAACAAATAAGTGCCTCTCCCCAGAGCCAGGAAAGTCAGAGCCAAAAGCAGGCAATCACAGAAAACCTTAAACCGATTAAATATCAGTCCCAGACGCAGAAATAAAATACCCGGAGGCATGAAAAGCCACTTTCTTCCTAGATTTCACTTCCCCTGGCACTCCTTGGGGACTCTGGGCCAAAGAAAGAATAAGAGGTTTGGAAAGCTTAGCATTATGAGATGGTATTGTTTCTCCAGAATTCCCTGCAAATGCACATTTACTGATCATTTGAAGAAACTGTACAGAGCCAGATGGAGCTGAGTTCAAATTCTGCCTCTGTTGTGCATTACTTTTCTTAGTACAGACACTTCCTGAGCCTCAGCTTCCTCCTGTGTTAAAAACAAAACAACAACAAAATAAACTAACCAGTCAACTAACCCAAAGGACCAAGCTCCCTCACAGAGGGATCATAAGGATTAGACAAGTTGGTGTACTTAAGTGTTATCATCTTTTAATTAGTTCACCCTAAGTAAGTGTCAGAGACTTTTAGTCTCTCAAGGAACTCAAATCCTTGCTGGTTTAGCAGGACTTGCCCTCTGATTTACTTTTCCCTAAATGTCCGACTCCACCTCTGTAGTCACAGTGGTGCCTGCATCCTGTGAGACTTTTGCCCACTTTACAGACAGAGCAGCAGGGCGACACAAGGAGTTTGTTTTCTGTGCCTTCCAACTTTCCTGTGCTTTGTTCTCACTGTGTTGTCGTAGCTGCTGTGGCCCCTCCACATAGCACCCTTTCTAGCCTTGTTCCCTTGTCCCTCAGAGATTGGCCAACCAAGTTGATCCTGGAAACCACGGTGGGTTTCATATGGAGGAGTAAAAATGGCCTAATATGTGCTCCCTGCCAGAAACCAGGCTTGTATTTCAACAGCTTTTCAGTGGAGGGTGGAGCCATAGCCATGAGGTCTGGGAATTGCAGACCCAAAGATAAACTGAGCAGGGTCTGTTACAGCCCCTCCCTGCCAGTGGGAGGCAGGAGTGGGTGTTACCTTCCCCTAGGGTGGCGCTGGTGCTCACTTTGCTTGGAAGGGAGGGTTGTGCCAACCCCAGTTACTTTAGGTCCTGGGCACATTCCTTAGGGGAACTGAGAATTCCCCTAGAATTGAGGTGCTGGCTGTGTTCAGATCCGAGCTTTCTTGTTTATCTCAAGTGGTTATCCTTGAGCATAGTCAGGTTACCTAATCTCTGTAAGCCTCAATTATTCTTCTGGAGAATATGGACAGTAATAGCGCCTCCCCCACAGGGTTACCATGAGGATTAAATGAGGCATGGGAGACCTTTAACCCAGTGCTTAATATATAGCTAGCCTCAGGAATTGACAGGCATGACTACTCCTTCCACCAGGTTTGAAAGGAACCTACAAACTCCACAGAAATAAGCAAGGGTACTCTCTATTATTATGGGCTGGGCCAGAGACCGGGCCTCTCTGCAAGTTCCTGGAGGAGCAGCAGCTTTAACTTTTCAAATCAGCATCCTAATTCCGCTGGCTCCTAACCCGCCACCCAGAGACCACCAAGAGAGACAGGAGACAGTTTTCCTTCTCAGCTGCAGAAGGCATGAGGCATGTGGCACCCAGAATCCTCCCATAGTAGAGCAGCAGCCCCATTCATGCCGACACCCTCTCTGGGTGATCTGAGCCACCAGTGGTCTGTGAGTTAGAGAGTAATCTGAGGACATGTCACTTGGGGAAACTAGTGAAAGCAAATTTTCGGGAAACAACAAATGCAAGAAAAACATGTTTTCTTTGGCACACTTGCTGAATGAGGCGCAAATGGGGGCTCTGTTGCCAAACTTCGTGTGAGATGAGGAGCTGCCTTTTCCGGGCTGCCTGCTTGTGCATCAGCTCCCGTGGTCTGTATAGATGTGTGGCAACACCGCATGGACATTGCCCCTTCCCCACAGCTCTCCTCTACACCCCAGGGTGAGCCCATCCAGGCTGGTTCCAGACTGGCTGGAGGCTGCCACATGCCTTGTCCCCGGAAGCATCTGAGGCAGGCAGGTGTCAGGAGACAATGTTTCCGCCCACCCTATTCCAACCCAGTTTTCTCTTTCAAGGAGGTTTTTATTTGTTTGTTTGTGTCTGTTTATTTTGAGATAGGGTCTCACTGTGTTGCCCAGGCTGACCTTAAAACTGTTCAAGCAATGCTCCTGCCTCAGCCTCCCAAGTACTGGCTTCATACAGTGAGATTTAATATAGCTATATCCTGTAGCCTTCTGGATATGTGCCTCTTAATTGTGCTTTCAGGAACAATGTTTTTCTTCATCTAGAAAGGGAAAGGAAACTTGGCACTACCTAAGGTTGCCCTGTCTGAAGACCAGGGTCTTTCAGTTTTTGACAGGCCCTGTGGAACAGCTGTGTACCCAGAAAACCCCAGCAGGCAAGCAAACCTCAACTCCTTGGACAGGTCAAAAGCGAAGGGGTGGATGCACCTATAGGGCACAATGGGCCAGTAGGAGAAAATAATGTAAGGTAATTCAGAGGCAGAGGATGTTGGAAGCTTGATGGGAGTGGATTTCAGTTTCAGCTCCATGTAGAAAGGATTTTCTAACAGTTAGAGCTGCCCAAATATAAAATAGGCATTCTCAATAAGTAGTGAGCTCCCCATGATTAGAAGTATTCAAGAAGTGACTTGATAACTTTGTGGCATCAAGACAGTGTGAGCATTGGAATAAATGACCACTAAGCTCCTATCCCCAAATAGTCTGTGATAATAAACAGCAGGGGTTTGTCACCCCTAGATATGGACGAGTGCAGCTTCTCCGAGTTCCTCTGCCAGCATGAGTGTGTGAACCAGCCTGGCACGTATTTCTGCTCCTGCCCACCAGGATACATCCTGCTGGATGATAACCGCAGCTGCCAAGGTAAGACTGCACAGAGGGGCCTGGCTGGGGTAGACTCAGGTGGTCATTTGGACATCTGCAGCTGGGGAATCCTGAGGGCTGCAGGAAGGTGGCAGGGGTGAGGTTGTGGGTGCTGGTGGCTTCAGAGTGACAGCTGTGGGCAGATGCCTGGGCTGGTGCCTCCCCACTGCCCACAACACATCCTTTGGCCAGGACATAGGCCACTCACACTTCTGTAATGAGCACCCTCTAAGGTCTAGGCAGTAGGCAGACCTCTGCGGCTCCTCAGAGAACAGCTCCAGACCCAACCTTGACTCCCTGAAACCCCGCCCTGCTCAAGGACCAGAGCCCAGTCATATGGGCTGGAGGGCAGCTTGCTCAGCTTTCCTCTGCGGACTTCCTAGAGAATTGATGCAGAGTGGGACTTTATGGGCCTGACAGTTGGGTCCCTCAAAGCACCCAGACTCCAGTCCATGAAAGGACTGAGTTCTTCAGATTGGCTGCTTAGCTTCATTTCCAGCCCAACACTCTTCCTATCAGGGAGTCCATGCAGGAGCAACTGACCCACTATCAGCCTGCTTGAACCTGCCTTATTCCAATACCAAACAAGAATTCTCCATGGTGGTGTTGGGCAATAGAAATACCATGTGAGCTGCAAATGTGAGCCATCTGTGTCAATTTACTTTTATATTTAATATAAAACCACATTGAAAGCATAAAAAGAAACAGGTAAATCTACTTTTAATATTGTATTTTATTTAATGCAGTAGATCCCAAATCTTACTTTTGATATGTACTCAGGATAAAAGTTACTGATGAGATGTTTTGCACTTTTTCTGTACTAAATCAGAGATCTGGTGTGTATTTCCTACTTAATGCGCGTCTCAGTTTGCACTAGCCAAGTGCCCAGTAAGTAGCTGTATGGGGCCAGTGGCTGCCATGTTGGATAGTGCGGTACTATAGTAAGACCCAGGTAGCCCCCACCTCAGCCTCACCTCTGAACATTTGACCCAGGCCATTGCCTGGAAGTACTACCCTGCTTTAGCTTCTCATCCACCGTGCATTTCAGACATCAACGAATGTGAGCACCGGAACCACACATGTACCCCTTTGCAATCTTGCTACAATTTGCAAGGGGGCTTCAAATGCATCGATCCTATCCGCTGTGAGGAGCCTTATCTGCAGATTGGAGATAAGTAAGTCGTGGTTTTCCCCTTGGGAAATGGAAATATGGAGGGGGAATCTGGCTCAGGAGGCTGGCAGTGTCTTGTCAAACGGAGGGTACTGATCAGGGAATCAGGAAACCTGGCCTAGTGCCTACTGTCTGTGCTCATCTGTGTGCAGGAGTGTGTGCGATACTCATAGCACTGCTCTGTAACTCCCAGCTTGTGCCAGAGCTACCTGGAGAATGTGCAGAAAGCTAGCCAAGCAGAGAGGCAGAGTTCAAGAACCTCCTCTTCCTTCTAATGAAGGACTAGGCTTCTCAAACATGACTCACAGAGGCCTGCCCGGGGGACACTGTCAGAGTGCAGGTTTGGGTACAGTGAGTCTGGCATGGGGTCTGGACTATGCCTTTCTTTTTTATTTTTATTAGTACATATTCGCAGTACATGGTGATTGCGTTCATCATGGAGAGTTGGTATTTGTGCATAATCCATTTAATTCTTTTTCATCCCCCTCCCTCTCCTTTCCTTTCCCTCTCCCTCCATTTCTTGGTCACTTTCCCTTTTACAAAAGATCTCTTTCCCTGTTTCTTATCATCTACCTTTTATTGTGCTCTTTATATTCATCTAAAAAAAACATGTGCCATTTAAATTTGTATGTATGATTTATTCACTTAACATTATAGTCTCAAGATGCATCCATTTTCCTACAGATGAGAAGTTTATCCTTCCTTAGAAGTAGAACTCCATTAGGTATAAATGCCACATTTTTATTCCTCAGACAAAGGATTAATGTCTAGAATATATAAAGAACTCAAAAATTTAGACATCCCCCTAAATAAAAGAATGGGCAACTGAAATGGCTTCTGCCTTTCCAACACACTCACAAAACAAATGAAGGCTTCCTGTCTCCTGGGACTGCTCTGTGAGTAGAGAGCTGTTGGAAAATTAAGTTCTCAATAGAGGAGAGTATTTAACCTGACCAAACAAGTTTCTGACTTTACTAAATCACAGATGGCAAATATTAGGGTTGAAGAGAGAATTACAGAAAGACAGTTTCAATAATGCAAATGCACCAGGACCTTGCTCTCCAGCCCTGGTATCCTAACAGTGCTTTTTCCTTCTCTTTTAGGCCTTATAGGATCATCTCAGTTCTTCCTCACCCTCTCACACACACACACACACACACACACACACACACACACACACACACACACACATGCTTGTACATCTTCTGCCTCACCCCTCATCAACCATAGTACTTAACCCCTAAACACCTCTAAGCCCTCAAGCTGCAGATGCAGGGAAGGATCACGCATACCCTTCCTGCCTTCTAGGAATACAGATTCTGCCAGAAGTATTCGTGGCTCACTAGTGTGGTTCCTGCTGTGATAAAAAATGGGCAAAGAAAGGACAAAGTTGGGACAGGCTAGTCTTTCAGAGATCTCCTCCCTTGTTACTCAGAGCTATGTTGTTGTGTTCAAGTTGCGAAATCCCCAAGAAGACCACCAGGAAACTCTTTTGATGTAAATATACAAGGAGTTTGTTGCAAGCTCGAGCCTGGACTCCCAGTGTCACCAACACAGCAGCTTCAAACTGGAAGTCCTGACCCATTAAATCAGTCTATTTTTATAGGGTTTGGGTGGCTTGAAATTCTCTTTATTCTATTGGCTTTTTTATAATTTCTGTTGATTTTACTGGCCTGTAATTTAAACTTATTATTGGATATTATAAGATGTAATGTTTTAAACTTATTGCCTATTATTTGGGCACGGGCAGGGGTTTGTTTGGGAGATATATCTTAGTCATCTGTCACAGCCGGTTTCACCATACTTTGACCTGGCTGTAGTTTCTGGAATAAACCGCCCAGTTGCGATTCCTGGAAACTGTTCAGTTGTAATTTCTGAAAAACCTGCTTTTTGGTTAATCTATTTTTCAGCAATGGAAGGCTACCTGCAGAGTTTAAAGGTCAGCCCAAATAATGGAACATCTAATCTGGCTTAGCTAAAACGGAGGGACTTTGGCCTCTTCTCGGTTCCTCAATGTTTCTTAGTAACCATTAGAACAGGGGTCTGCCACTTCTACTCCTCTGTGACAGAGCAAGGCTCCAGGCTGTTCCTGCTGGCTTCTGATCCTGGATCTCTCTGGGTTTGTGTGTGGCCCCGAACAACTGGTGTTACCAGGGAAGTCATGACACTCCAGTGACTCTCCCTCCAGGCCCCAGACCAGTCTCGTGGCTGCCTTGCCAACTCCATTGTTGCTCAGATATCCTGTGCTCCTGCCAACTGGAACAGCACCTGCTCTCACCTCTACCCACACCCCTGCAAGCCACCTCACTGCTTTTGCACACACACTTCCTGCCATATGGAAGGCACTGCTTCCATCTCCACCCCACCTTCCAGAGTGTGGCTCAGTTGCCCTGTCCCCAGCTGCTTGTGATCCTCTTCAGCTGGGAGCTATCACTCCCTCCTCCAAATTTCTTTTAGGAAGCAATTGTTTTCTATGTGACACTTGACATTTTAATGTGGCCCTTTTGGCACCAGAAATATTTTGACTTGGCTGTTTTATTGCACCCTTTAAAAAAAAAAGGATGCTTTAGAAATTCCTTGTATTCATTTGCTTATTAACTCTTGGTAGGGCTCCTATCCTGTGTGAAGCTGTATGGATTTTGCTTCTAGGTAGTTAAAGTTTCATGAAGAAGACTTAGATAAATTGGCCTATAAATAGATTGGGGCAGGAGCTATCAAGAGAAAGAATGAAACTTTTAAAAAAGAAAGAAAAAGAGTGGATTGAGCCTTGTTGAGACCCAGGAGTCCAGAGGTTTGTGACTCTCCCAGCCCAGCCCACATTAACTAAAGGGAGAGTTGAAGAGCAAAGGCAACAGCATGTGCAAAGGATGTAAGGCAAGGGTGATCTTTAGGCCTGCAGGGAGCGGGAGATGCCTGAGTTGCTTGTAGGCTAATGAATACTGTGGGCAGTGGCCTGAGAGGAGTCTAGAAGTAGGGATGGAGTTCACCTCCGTGGGGCATAAAGGCTATTGTGGGTGTTTAGCTTTTATTTAAATTGCACTGAAGAGTCTTGGGCAGAGGAGAGGCCAGATCTGATTTGTTTTATATAAAGTGTACTCTGATGTGTTCAGAGGCTATCCCTGAGGTCCAGGTGAGAGAGGATGATGGCCTAGAGGATCATGGCAGTGACATTGAAGGTGGTGAGAAGAATTGGACTGGGAATCTATTTTGGAAGTAGAACTGCCAGGTTTTGTGGCTATACCAGAAATTAGGGGAGAATGACAGAAAAATTGACAAGGCTGACACCATCGCTGGCCCCCAGGATACACATCAGCAGATATCTTTGTTGTGAACTCTGATTCCTAGGGGGAGCCTCCTCAGAAAGACAAGAGATGGAGGAGAGGGGACTAAGGGATATCACAGGTGCCTGGTAATAAAAGTCAAAGATCTTAGATTAGGATATACTGTTGCTAGTGTTTCAAGTGAACTGCTTTGTATTAGAAATATTTGTGTTTTTTATTTATTTCTTCTACTAGAAAGCAAACTATTTAAAGTCACGATTTTATTTATCACTGAATTTCCAAATCACCTAATGTGATGTCTTGTACGTAATGAGTTCTGGCCTCTTGTTTATTGAACAAAGATATTCCATTATATTCTATTCAAATTGGGCTAAGTGCAATAGAATGTGGGAAGAGATCCTTGAAACACATCAATTTAATGTAATTTTCACTTTTAAAATTTCTTAATAAGTATTGTTGACTTAAGAAGCAAAGAGCTATGTGACCACTGGCACATTTTGCTGCCTAAATACATGGCAAGTGTAAAGTGCACTGGAAAATGTTCCAGTGTTCCCAGAACCAGAGATCCAATTTGTATCCTCAAGTAGCCACAATATCTGATGACTAGAAAAGTCTATTCTCTAGTGAAGAGAGCTCATCTACATGCTGAAGAGTTTTTAAGTCCCATAGTCCAGTATGGAGATGTTTTCCATTTATGCCATTTGAGGATAAAAATGGGGTGTCCTCATTTTCATTGTTTTGAGAGAGTGTAAGCCCAGCCAGCACCTGGAAGGGATTGACTGAGTTGCCACATGATTTATCTTCCCTCCAGTCGCTGTATGTGTCCTGCGGAAAATCCTGGCTGCAGAGACCAGCCCTTCACCATCTTGTTCCGGGACATGGATGTGGTGTCAGGACGCTCTGTTCCTTCTGATATCTTCCAGATGCAAGCAACCACACGCTACCCTGGGGCCTATTACATTTTCCAGATCAAATCTGGGAATGAGGGTCGAGAATTCTATATGCGGGTAAGAGAAAGTGTTGTGTGGTGGCTGCCATTTTTAACAATGACCTTGTGTCATCTAGCTTAGGAGTATGCATTACCAGAACAGGTAAGAAAGCAGCTAGGAGGGATAGGTGTGAAGAGAGAAGAGAATCGGTGGGAGTCGGGAGCCCAAGGTCCTGGTTTCCATCACTTTCTGAGTGACTTTGTGAAAGATATTTTCCTTCACAAGCCCCAGGATCCTCATCTCTGAAGCGAGAAGTTAGGCCAAGATAAAATTTTAGACCTTTTTTCCTCCTAAATCTCCACAGCAGAGGCAGTCACATCTCCATTTATCCATTCACCCATTTGACAAATATTAATTATTAAGTATCTACTATGCATTTCTGGAAACTAAGGATCTAGCAATGAGGAAAATGTCCCTAAATCCTTGCCTTTGTGGTACTGTGGCTTACAGAAGCAGACTCTACTACATTGTGTACTGCAGTAGCCACGTGACTCTTTAAACTAAATTTAAATAAAATTAAACATCTACCTCTTCCATGGAGCTGGCCACATTTATGAATCCTCCATAGCCAAATATGACTACCGTATCAGACAGCTCAGCTACTGTGTTAGTAGCTTCCTCTGTCATATAGCCAGAGAAAGTTTGGTTGGGCAGCACTGAATTATCCATACCAGTAAAAAAA
>NW_022900933.1:31354334-31385774 GCF_012274545.1 Fukomys damarensis | reverse complement strand
TATCCAAAACAAAAAAAAAAAAAAAAAAAAAAAAAAAAGTTTCAGAGCACATAGCCTAAAATATGTCTTTTTAAAATAAATTGCATGCATGTAATACTATGCCATGTATATTATGATATTTCTCACCCATAACCCCTAGATCAATCAGGCCTCTTTAGAGACCAGTGTGTGAGAGCAATGTTCATTACCTTTCAGTGAATTTTGACACTTTCCAAAAATCAGGTTCCAGAGCTCCCTCTCCAAGGGACCTGTTTCAGAAGGTGGTGAGAGAGGCCCAGTGGGTTTGAGAGAGGCCCTCTGGCTGCTATAACAAACTACCACAAACTTAGTGGTTTAAAACAATAATTTCTTCTCTGGTAGTTGTGGAACCAAATGTCTAATGTTAGTTTCACTGAGCTGAAATCAAGGTGTTGGCAGGGCTTTTCTCTCTCCAGAGGCTCTAGGGGAGAATCCTTTTCTTACTCCCTCCAACTTCTGATGGCTACCAGCATTTCCTAACCATGTCCTCATAACTCCAATCTCTGCCTCTGTGTTTCCCTTCCATGCATGTCAAATCTTCATATACCACCTTCTTCTAAAGACACTTGTGATTAGACTTAGAGCCATCCAGACTCTCCCTGTATCCAGATCCTTAATCATATCTATAAACTCATTTTTTCCTTTTAAGATAGCATTTACATGCTCTAAGAATTAGGGCCTGGATATCTTTGAGGGGGGCGGGAGCCTTTACTTCTACCAGATCCTGCATATGGTCCTCCAGGGTCACTATTCAAAGCTACACTCGGAAGAGTAGACCCATGGAAGTTACCCACTTGCACCAGAGACTGAGCCAACGGCCTATGAAAAACACATCTGAACTCTAGTTCCACTCTCTCCATCCCATGGCAGAATCTTTCAGTTCTTGCCTCTAGGGCTGGAAGTCTCAGAAGTAGCAAAGAGAACATTTTAGAAAAAGCCCCAGGAAGAAATGTATCCTTCCTAATGTATTTTTGGTAAGATGCTAAAACCACCAGGTCATCGTGTGTGATCACATGACCTGTGGAGTTGGTGTAGACCTGACTCCATAGATCAGAATACTAGGTTCAGGTTCAGTGACTTTGGGGGAAGTTGGAATGAGTGAGGGGTAGAGAAGCTTCTAGAAGATGAAAAAGACCAAGCTATATGCCCATTCATCCATTCCTTCACCCTGTCAGTACTGACTGTCCTGCAGAAACCCACACCTGCCAAGCCTCTGTGGGCTGGCTGCCTGCTTAAAGTGAGCCCAAGAGGCTTTCTTGCATCTGGCCTCTTCTGTCTGAACAGACCCATAGGTCCCAATCATGGGATAAAAAGATAATTCCCTTAAGGATTTAAAACATCATCACGGCTATCTCTTGCTTGAGGTTCCTTCCCTCAACCCTGTCCAGGGCAGGAGGTCTGCAGGGGGAAGTTGTCTAGGCAACATGTCATTCACCTGGACACCACCCACTAAAATCCCCCTGGATTGTAATGTTTCCTGTGGTGGCTGACTTGAGAAAGGTGCCTAGTGAAGGTGGGGAAACAAGATTGTCCTGTAGCTGGAATTAACAGGAGGGCGATTCCCTTCCTGAAAACTTCCTCCTGTTCTCAGCTTGTGAAGGACTTGAATGCTTTAGTATTTATTCAGAAACCATGTAAGAACATGGAAAGGACAAAAGGACAGAGCCCTGCCATGAAAATGGTGAAACTTAAGGGTGAGAAGGTGGGTCCTGGCCTGAAAGTTCCCAGCCTACACCTGAGAAAAGAAAAAAAAATATTGGGGTGGAGCTCTAGGAAGCCACTGGGCATGAAAGCAGGAAGACAGAGAAACTGAACAGATAAGCTTGGTCTTCCTCATGTCCAGGCCATCCAAAGCTGCTGGGCCTTCCCAGCAGGCCACTCACGGGGGTATAATTTGGGCTGTGGGGCCAGGCTGACTCGTGTCTCTCTGTGTTCTTCAGGTTACCCCAAACATGGTTATCTAACCTCCCTGGGCCTCAATTTCCTGTCTGTTCAGAAGAGTCCATATCAATATTTACCTTGGGATTAGATGAGACCAGCCACTTAGCACAGTACCTGGAACACAGAATGACTTTTTGCCACACAACTGGGGTTTGGCAGTGGTGAAATGATCAAGGACTCCCCCTTTCTCTCACTGCTGGCATACACCAAGATGACATCTCAGGGTGCTTCTGTAGCACGAAGTCATATTCATTCACTGTGGAGTTATCTCATTCTTTCTCATCAAAAGTCCCTGCTGGTTTAAATGGAACTTCAACCTTCATTCAGTGTGATGTTTCTCCTTGCCCCTGTATCCCAGCTGGGATGCATGTGGTTGCCCTCTGGACAGGCTTCCTCTTCCCCTTACAGTAAGGACAGAGCTGATTCTAGCTCCTCCAGGAATGTGGGGGTGCAGGTGATGAAAAGGGCAAGGTTGGGAAGACAGGGGTCTTACTAGATCATTGGCCCAGTAGCCAGGTGTTGATGTCCTCTCCAGGGAAGACACCCAAATGCTCTTCCTTCCACAAAATAGCCTTGTAAGTTGTTTGGAATTTTTCCTGAGGACATCACACTGATCAGTCCCTGACATAAGTAATAGGGTCACGGGTTGACCACCTGACACCTCAAGCCTTTTACCCCCTTTCTGTGTCCCACACAGACTTTTAATAGTGCAGGTACAGGGACGTCATTCCACCCATACAAAAGGCCTGTGCGTCGCCCTTTAGAATGTGAGATATATTTTACCTATTTTTCCAGCTTTGGAGTCTTGAACAGAAATTTAGCAAGAAGGCTACTTTAACACCCAGTAACAATTCACTAATATTAGGATTGTATAGATACCGTTTTGCCACTGCTGCCACTGCTGCTATGACTATTGTTAGAAGGTTGTAAACTCTTGAGCTTTGGAAAAGTCAGGAATGCTGGAACATCATGTGGCAGACTGGGCTGGATGGCTGTTCAGACTCTCCCATCATGAGATTCATTAATTTAGTTACAAGAATTTGGGAGGAGCATTTCACCCAGCAGGCAAGCTGCACACACATACACACACACACACACACACACAGAGGCACTGCAAGCACTGGCACATATATGTACATACAATCACATACACATACACATACATGCATGTCCTCATGCATATCCTTTCACCAGGTGAAAGGCTTGGGGGCACAGTTAGGGCCAGAAGGAGGAGCATGATCATAGGTTCAGACTGTGCCAAAGAGTGTTTCCTCCGTGACACACGTGGATCAGGTGGCAGGGCCAAGGGAAGCTGGACTTGCTGCATCCAGCCTCCTTGGACAATGCCATCACATAAGTTGACTCAGAGCAAACCAGAATGTGCGCAGGAGCAGGGCCAAAGAGCTGGTGGGGTCTTTGCAGCTTTCTTGTGTTTTAGGCAACTCCATCAGTTTTCATTCACTCATGCATTCATTCAATTCGGTTCAATTCCATTCATGTGCACCCTTCCATCACCATCAGTTATTTGATACCACTGTCCATGCATGTGTGAGTGAGGTGCTGAGAATTTGGAAACAGATTGTGGCTTCTACCCTTGAGGAACCCACACACACACTATAGTGGGTAGGATGGGGACAAGCCAGCAAACACAACATGGAGTGGTGATTCTAGGGTCAGGTAAGTACCGTGGGATGATAGGGAATTTAAGGAAATGGAGTGGTACTGAGACCTTACCATAGAGCACAGTGATTAGAAGCATGACTTGTGGAGTCAGGTACCATGGTGCCATTCACTAGTGTTGTGACTTTACGTAGTATCCTTAACCTACTTACAGCATAGGGTTATGAGGAATAAATAAGAAATGTATGAAAAGTTGCAGCTGAATGCCTGACAGCATATTATTGTCATCAGTGTAAACCGCTGACCACTGAGGACCAAGGGCTCTTGGGAGAGAGGGCATTTCAGTAGGCCCAGGCTCTTCCCTAAAAGCTGAAAGTGGAGTGAGAAGTGGCTGTCCTCAGCTATTCTGGGAGGCACTTGAGCCCTCCCAGGTACTTGTAAGCAGCCCTTTCTCAGGAAGTTGCAGCTGTGAACCAAGCAGAGATTGGACTCACTAGCCTCTAAGTTCATTTTTAAATGGAAGTCTAGTCTGGACATATTTATCAGGAAATCCCAGAACAACTTGGAAGTTTCTACGTGTTCTACCACCCTCTTCCAGACTGTTGGCTTTGTAAGTGACCCTCCAGAGGGCTGCCCACAGCTCAAGGTCCTGAACCATAAACTTGTGTTTATGCAAACAGTAAAAGCTGGTGAGATGTTTATATGTCAAAGCCACTGGCATCTCCTTGTGTGTCTGTACCTTCTGAAGTCCTGGCCCAGGGCTCTGAGGTTTTGCAAGGACTGACAAGGAAGTCCAAAAGATCCTCGTTGTGACTAGGTGCCAATTACGTGGATGCTGACGGAAACACACAAAGCCAATGCCAAGAGGAAATTGTGGCTGTAAGGCTGCAGATAGCCCAACAGATAGTGGAGGTCCCAGCACCTGGCTTGCACCTGTCGGCCATCCTTGCCCTTGTCTTAGCTGTAGCAACTCTTGGGAGATATTCAGAACTTTATGGAGAGTTCCCCCCCACACACCACTTTAAGGAGACAATAAATGCCTGGTGTGGCTTTGCTCAAGGCAAGTTCCTTGATTTCATGGAGATTACTGCTTTCATTTTCTGGGCACAGGGCTGTGTCCTTCAGCTTCTGGGAAGTGATTATCCAGCCATCCCTGTTCCTCCCACACTATTCCTCCACAGATGCCCTATCTCTACATTGCACCAACCCAGAGCATCTCTCATTTAGAACAGTACTACAGATAAAGAAGTATAATGCACAGTTTCTTCTGATATTTGTTGTGAAAATGGGCTGGGGCTTGGAGTCAGATGGAAAATTCTGAATGAAAGTTTCTTAGCTCTGCCCCTGACTTAACTGGGTAAGCCTAAGAAATCAGTTAACATTGCTGGACCTTAGTTTGATTATATCTAAAATGAAGAAATAATGAGATATACTTTTAGGGCAACCCTTATACAAGGGCATCTGGAGTCCCCTGATGTGGTCCTGTACTTTACATCAGCACTTTTTAATTGCTAGTGTGCACACAGATCACCTGGGAATTGTGCTAAGCCACAGATTGCAACTTAGTGAAGGGGCCCAAGATTCTGCATTTCTAACTAGCTACTCAGTGATAGTGAAGCTGGTTCAGGGACCACATTTTGAGTAGCGAAGTCTTTCAGGGTTTTTATAAGGATGAAATAAGTGAATATATATATTTTTTAGATGGCTGAGTGTCTCACACATGCCGGGTGCTCAACTGATGTCATTCCTCTTTCCTACCTCCTTGACAGTGCTAGAAAAAAAATTCCATGAGGGAGAAAAGTTCTCATGAAATTATTAGGATCTCAGCAACAAGGTCATGGAAAGGTGAAACTGGTGGTGACTACGTGTTTTCAGACGTGGGCTCCTAACAAATTTCACTTTTCCTAGGAATAATCTAGAAGTATAATGAATTACACAGATCTTGAAATGCTCCCCTGAAATTGTTTTTTTTTAATTTAAATAATACACCAGGTGCTTTTGATGGCATTTGTTTGGAATACTGATCTTGTCCAAAACCTCATTTTAGAGGTGAGGCCCAGAGAGGTAACATGACCTCATCTCAGGCAGTAAGTTTAATCAAAGATTTGCTTATTCATTGCCTCTTGGTATCTGCAAGGGATTGTTCCAGGATCCCCAGTGTTACCAAAATCTGCTGCTATTCCATTCCATTACTAAAATGGCATGGTATCTGCATATAATCTATATGCATCGTTCTGTATACTTTAAGTCATCTCTGGATCACTTATATAATACCACATAAATTCCATGGAAGTAGCAGTTATACTATATTGTTGAGTTAATGATGTCACAAGAAAAGTCTCACATTATCAGTATAGATGTAGTTCTCCCCCCATGAAGATTTTTGATACAAGATTGGTTGAATCCACGGATGCAGAACCCATAGATACGGAGGGCTGCCTGTATTTTCTGAACAACTACTGTGATCAAGACACTGTACTGGGTTCTAAAGGGATTCTCCTCATCTAGCAGGAACTTAGACATCAGCAATGTCTAAGTTAGACATGGAGCAAAGAGTTAGCATACACAATTATGCACAGTAATATATACTTTCTGTCCTGTGCAAAGGTCCAGCAGAGACTGAGGAATCAGGAAAGGTCCCCTTAGGAGGCATCTTTTCAGGTGGGACCTGAAGGATTAGGAAAGAGCCAAGTGGAGAGTGGGCAAAGTCAGGGGACGAGGATGACATCATGGAGGCACTGCGAGGATACCTCAGTGACTGAAGTGGGCGAGGGAGAACATCCTGGTTCAGGTGCAGAGCCACCAGCCAGGCCTTTTGCTTACATCACACCTTCCCTAATTGGTGTTCCCTGGTTCTGTCCACAGCAAACAGGCCCCATCAGCGCCACCCTGGTGATGACACGTCCCATCAAAGGGCCTCGGGACATCCAGCTAGACTTGGAGATGATCACTGTCAACACAGTTATCAATTTTAGAGGCAGCTCCGTGATCCGACTGCGGATATATGTGTCACAGTACCCATTCTGAGCCTCAGGCTGTGGCCTGGGACACTGCCTCTCACAAGCACCAAGGGACAGGAGAAGAGAGGAAACGAGAAAGAATGACAGTGAGACAGAGGTTGTGCCTTTCCTGCTGAACGTTCTCCTGAGGAGTCAGCACCAGGTGTCCTGACTCATGCTGTACTATGCAGACCTGTTGCTCTGAAGGACACCTGCCCTCACTTCCTAGGATGCAGTTATCAAAAATGCAGTTATCATCATTGGCCTCCCGATGTGAGGTCATCGGTGATTCTTCAAGGCCTTCAGTTTATTTCCATCTTTTTCATAGAAAATAGATTCACTTTGCTGGGGTATGAGTCTGTGTTCAAAGACTGTGAGCAGCTTGCTCTCACCTCCTGCACTCCTGCCCCTGTCTCACTGCGTTGCTGCTTTGCAAAGGCCTCAAGAGCTCGTTGGGGACACTGTGTATAGCTAGTCTGCTTCTTGCATGTACTGAGAAGGCTATGGAAACAAACCACAGCAGGATCTAAGGGTTTTTAAAGAATCTATTTCAAAACCATGTCTGGTATTTTCAGCCATAAAAGTTTTACTTGTCCTTAAATTTGTATAACTGTTTAATCATTTCTTACTCATTTTGAGTATTTTTTAAAGTAAGTGGTAGAATTCCTTCAACAGGCCTTCAGACACATGTATGTTCTGTCTTTTCAAACCCAGCCTCCTCTCTATTTTAGCCCAATGTTGTGTTTTGTTTTGTTTTTGAGGACCCCTTAATCATGCTTTCTTGAGAATTTTTACCTAACTGGTTGGAAGGCAGAGGTCTCCAAACTAATTAAATATTTGAAGAGATCTTTTGTTTGGTTCATTTGGACACCAAAGATGATTCAGCACTTGGGGTTGGGGTTAGTTCTGTTTAAACCATTTATTGTGCATTGGCCTGGAAAAGTCTCCAGAGAGCTGGTTCATTCTCCATGACTGGAACAAATCAGTAGAAGGTGGGGGACAATGAAATGGGGGTGGTGGAGACAGTAGGGAGAAGCATCAACCTCAAGTCCTATTTTATGCAGTTAGAACACCACTAACAATTTCTCTGTTATGTGGACTTCTAGTACTTTCCCAGGACAAGAATGTATTAAAGTCACTGTAAACCAGCGGCCCTCAAACCTGACTGCAAAGAAGGATAACTGGTAAAACTTTGAAGAAAATGCTGATTCCCTGGGACTCACCCCTTGGATGCTCCAGTGTCACTGGTCTTTGTTAGGGCCTGGACATCAGAATTTCTAGAAACCAATAAAAAGCTGTAGTTGAAAATGCATTGTTAGGTCCCCTTGAGAGGTAGATAAAGGTGGCCCAAGCCCTGGCCACTGTGTCCTTGATTATTTTGCAGTTCACTATAGGGCTCATCATTCCCTTTCCTGGTCAGCATCTGGATTTCCTTCAAGCCTTAGGAGCCCTGGGAGGGACAACATGCATCAATAGCACAGACACAGTTTGGAGACTAGGTCTGGGCAGCTGCTTTCATGACCCTTCTGAGGAATGGACTGGAGGCTTCTGCAGGAGAAAATGTGCTCCTGCAGAACTGAGGCTGACTCTACTGGCTCCATCTATGGATGCTCCTGTTCCAGTTGTTAGCAGTGTCATTTATTAAAGACTTCCATGGTGTCATGGCTGTGCTCTAGACCCCAGGGTAATAGATAAATCCTAAGTCACTCAAGCTCTTCAGGGCTGCCTTCCTTAGCCAGAGAGCATTTCTCACCCCCACACCACACATCGACTCTGGTTGATTTCTTTCTTTAACTAAAACTCAACACTTGCAAACCAGTTCCAATGGTTTGCCCTCCACCAGGCAGAAGTGATGTCAATAATATCATTGACACAAATGGTGCAGAAGGCTCCAGTTCTGAAGCACAGAGAAAAAATGAAGTTTGTTCAGACTAGCAGCACACAGCCTTAGCTGGGCTCTCTGCCGAGCAAAGGCCAGTAGGTGCCTACTAGCCAGGGTAGCCACTGACTGGTGGGGCTTAGGTGTCAGGAACAGGGGTGGAATTAGAACTGCAGAGGCTTCTGTGAGCTCTGCATGGATCAGCAGCCAAACCACTGACTCAAGCTCCTCACAGTGCAGAGGGCTGCTTTCCCTTCACTTCTGACAAAGAAGGCCCAGAAGCTCTATCTTGGTGGCTTGAAGACCCACTGGTTTCTGCAGTGCCACATTTGGAACCATACCAAAGTCCTTAGGGCTTACATTTTATTTGTTAATATCCAAATGTGGCTTCCTGTGCATCTAAGAAAAAAAATGCACAGATTTCATAAAAGCAAGGCTCAGAGGGCTCCTTGGACCTCAGACTGTTCTTCCAAAACATGCACTGATGAATTCAGTGTAAGTGGATCAGAAGCATGTGGGATCAATTTACCTTAAAATATACTTGGGCCTAAAAATTAAGGGAAGAGTGGCCTGGGGCATAGTGTGTACCGCAAGGCCAAACCCCAAACATTCAAGAAAGAGTTCCAGAGGCTCCCAGAACCCCAAAAGCTGTTTGCTTCACCCACCCCTTCAGAATGGTTGGCTGTTTTGTCTTGTTTCACAGGACTGGGGATAAGTTTGCTTGCTGAATCTCAGCATTGTGCTTTGATGTGGAGTCTAGTGGGCTAGCTTCGCATGTCTGGGCTCCCCATGCCTGTCCCTGTGAGCTTTGCCCCATCTAGGACCTAGGTACAGAGCTTCTCAAGTGTGCCGTGCTCTGACCTGTCCATCAGGTCCTGAAGGATGAAGGGGGACATGGGAGAAGGGACTCTGGATGAAGAGCTGCAACACCTGCAAAAGTCCTTGCATTACCACCTAATCTTCTGAGTTCCATACTGATGAAAACTTCCATTCACTTGCTCCTAATTCTAAAGTTTTGTGATTCCTTGAAATGTACTTTAGGGATGATAGCCAACGTTTCCATTAAACTGCAACTTTAGAGTTTCACAGTGGTGTGTGCCAATCATAACACTTTCTAACTGGCATAAAATCCACCTACCTGTTGCCTCCTGGGTAACTCACTTAGAAATTGTTTTTAGTAATAGTCTTGGCCCTTGGAGCATTATTTGCCCAGATGGTCAAAACATTTAAGTATGTCTGATTTCATTTTCAGTGGTTTAAGTGTATTTTTTGTGGCCTGGGTGTTAACTGTAATGTACACAAATTGTTCATCTTGAGCCAAAAAGGTCACCCAGAAAGAGGAGACATGACAAAAAAGCAAATATTCTTTACTCCTCTCTTTGCCAGATGCAAACGGTTTGTAAAAAGTTTTTGTCTTAAGGTGATAACATACTTTGGTGGAGAATCCACTTCAGTTGGGCCAGTTGCTGGGTTCAGAAAGACAAACAAGTTATATATCACTGATAATACATTGACCCATGAGTTTTTCCAAGGGTTTACCTGAGGCAAAACTGGAATACAACTTAGTTATTTTAGATTTTAATACTAAAACATATCTATTTTATACAACCAAAATTCTTAGAAACATTCAAAAACATGTTTAAAATTTAGAGAAGGATACCTCTGCTTAAAACTATTAAATACACTTAAAGGAAACACAAAACATGCTAGTAAACAATGTCTCTCTTTTTTTATAAGATTTGTGTGTGCTTTGAAATGTATTGCTTTCTTTTCCATTTAGTGAAGCTCTCATTATTTTGGAATTGGCCAATGTTCATCAACTACAAACAAATTTATAGATTGTTCCTCATGTTGATAATTTTGTGCTCAAAGTTCTGAGTCCCTCCACTTAACAGATGCCTAATATATTCATTAGAATCCCTGAGGGTAACTAAGAGATGCTTTAAAAACAATAACCAAGAGGCTCTAGGACAAAGGAATGCATAAAGGCAGGATTTATTATGTTGGTAGCTGTTCTTGAGATGACAGATTCCTGTTAATCTTGTTAATGGTTCCTTAATAATGAATCTTCCAGCAGCCATTGACAACTAAGTCTTAAAACTGAGGTGATAGGTGTCAACACATGAATGATCTATTACATTGCTATTGTTGATGCCTTTTCATAGAGTGGAATTGCATGTTGACAGGCAGTGACTAAGCAGCACACCCCTACCCCAGGAACTAGGAATATTCTTGTGCAGTAATGTAAAAATGAAGGTAGGGTAAATTGTACACAGACGCACATACCAAGATCCTTATGTTACCTACCCATTATGACCCACTTACGAAGATTTGATAAATTAGTAATATTGATTTAGAGCCAGACAGCTATTGGATAGCTTGATTCCACTTAAAAATAGCTTTTGTTTAGGGAGTATTGTTTTGGTTTCAGTCTTCTACTCAGAATGATTTTAATGTTGCAAAGCTGGCTTGCATCACAGATAGCTACTACACTTTAAGGGGTTTGAGTTCTTCTGAGCTTCAGTGGACAAACCATTCATTGTTTATCCCTAAAAGGTAGTATGAATTGTTGTTTTATATGTGAATTCTCTCCATCTTAAAATTTTTACCAAAAATCCAACTTTGAATTCAAGCTATGATATTTGCAAATACGTTAGCTCTTTATGGTAACCCTGTAGTTTCATGTTTTATCCTGATGTGTTCTAAGTCCACATTTAAAAAGACCCCCATGGAGATTTCTGCCCCAAGGATGGACACAAGTCTTTTTAAGAAGTAATCCTGTGGACTGATAACATGACTGCATTTTTATTGTGCAAATGGACTACTGAAATCACAAGCTACTTCTTTTGGTAAAACTATAGTCAAGGGGGTCACTTTAGCTCCAAATTCAAGCATATTTTGGGAGAGTTGGACCCCTGGCTACCTGGTCTTTTTATCTTCCTATTGAAACTTTAAGATGCATTATCTTTATAGGACCTTCAAAACTTTTTGTAGAATTTCTGTGGCATCTTTGTTATAATCAAAGCCAGCATTTTTTGCAAGTAGAAGGGTGATCTCAGACAAACTGCAGGAATTTGGGGCCAGTTAAAGCTCTCCAAAAGGAGCAGATTGCTTCATTTGGAGGATTTGCAGGGATAGGGAAAGCATCAGGGAGAAATTGCTTCTCCCAGCAAAACTGAGCCCATTGAAGCCCATTCTTCACACTCATTCTCTCCAGCTCTACTGATTCTATCTCTCCATCTCAGGAAATCACCTCAATGTTTCTTTTGTTCTTAATTTTCCCAGATTTCCCTCAACCCCATTCTCCTCCTTTGTTGGTTCTGCAGCAACCTATAGAAGAAGAGGAGGAGGAAGGAAAAGAGTCTGGCTCTCTTCCTCCTGAGATTAAACACTCACTTCTGAGGAAAAGCATGGAAGAGAGTCATCTGTTCTCCTCCTCTTCTTCTGTCATCCTCCCTCTCCTCTTTCCTTCTTTGCCCTGTTCCACCCATCCCACCACCTGATCTCCAGCTGAAATGGGAAGGAAGTAGTCAGGGACCAGTTCCATCCAGTGAGACCAAAGGTGGGTGCAAGGGGCAAAGTATAAAGCAATTTATATGTTTTTACCCCTTCTCCTTCCTGCTTCTCTTTTTTCTTCTCTCCCAAGCTTGCAGGACCAGGGCCCAGAACATCCCTTCCTGAGCAAGGTCATCGCTTCCTTTTTCTTGTCCTTTTCCAAGCTGCCCTTGCTCAAAAAGGAAACATCTTGATCCATTGTTGTGTATGGGTCTTTCTACATGCACATAGGGCTGTTCTCCATAAGGAGGATTCATTCTTTTGATCTCTGCTTTTCCCATTCTAGGATTGAGTGTTTTCATCCAGCATTCCTTGTCCGGGATCCAGGCTCCCCACTCATTCCCAAAAATGTACTGCCTTATCATTCCAGCACTCCCTTTGTCCCCAGGCCATCATGATGTACAATGGCTTGACATGGAGCCTGTGTCTTCATGTACGAGAGACTGCGAAATTGGAATCCCTTTAAATACCAGACAGTCCACAGCCTCCCAGTCTCTGCTAATAACAAATAGCCCTTAACTTTCTTGTAAAGCACAGGCTGGCACTTTCCACAGATTCATAGATTCCAGAACTATTCATCTGAACTATTTCTAAGTGTTAGGACAGAGGGTTTCATGGATAGCACATCAACCCATACTTCTGCAACTGTGAGTCCATTTTCTACTGCTATGACACAATACTTGAGACTGGTAATCTATAAACAAAGAAGCTGATTTTGGTGCATGGTTCTGGAGGCTGGGAAGTCCAAGGTCATGGCATGTATAGCTATCTGGTAAGGACTTTGTATTAGCCGATGCTTACTAAAGTCAGATGTAGAAGAGTGCAAAATGTCTGTCTGAGCACCGGAGACCCAAAGAATTCAGCCAAGGGCCTGGATCCCACAGCAGTGTCTTACATAAGTCCAGTTGAAGGCCTAGAACCCATGGCAAGGTCTCATGCAGGTCTGTATCAAGGATCTGCTCCAGGAAGGCCCAACAGCTGGTGGGGGAAACCAGAAAGTCTGTACTGGCCAAGTGAAGGCTCTGTGCCACCATGCCAAGGAATCTGCCCTGGAGCCAGGAAGCAATGCTCAAGGCAAAGACCAGAGCTTCCCTGGAGAGAACAGTACCATAGTGAGGACCAAAGCTCCTCCTCTGATGAGAGCAGCTGAGTTTGAGTTCACATCAGGAAAACCACCCACAGCAAGCTTCTCCAGGAAAATCAATAGTATATAATCTTCCCCTCCCATTCTCCTTTTATGTCATTTTGGCAATAATCCTCAGGTGGGTCTTCCACACCCAGAACCACACTGACTCAGTTCAGCTGGGCATTCCAAGTTGATCATTAGTTTACCCACCACAGGCCTTATGTTGTATTTTTACAAAAAAGCTGAAGGGCAGGAAGGTATATGCAGAAGACACAAAACAAAAGGGGCAGCCTTGCTCTATAACCACCCACTTTGGAATAACTGACCTACTTTTGCAAGAATCCATCCTTGCAAGAATGGCATTAACTCCTTCTCTAGAGCAAAGCCCCCATGACTAAAGTACCTTTGAAACATTCTCATCATCTCTCAACACTGTTAGAGAAGGGACCAAATCCCAGCATGACTTTTGATGGAGGCAAACTATATCCAAACTAGTGACAATCTTCACCCATGCAGCATGTTTTCATAGTGGGATTGGAATTTGGCTATGACTCAAAGGATGGCCAAGAATTCCTCAAACATAGCAGGAGAGAAGGGCACTGACAAGATGAATGCAATTGGAAAAAGGATACAGGGATGTGCATGCGGCAGCAAGTAATGGAAGTTAGGCCAGGTTATATACAACCATATTCAGTGAGCTTGGACTTTACTGTGGAGGCCAACATTTCACAGAAAACTGATCCTTGAAGATGATAATCAGTGCTTCAAGATCAAAGAGTTTAATTAATCAGGGAATTTTAATGCAAAACTCTCTTTTCAAACCCAGACAACTGATTTTAGAAAATTACAAGCTCAAAGAAGTCCTGCAATGAAAGAGAAACGTATTTAATTAATTGATAAAGGTTAATCAAAAGTTAAGCTTTTTTGCAAGGGAACTATCCCAAGAACCCCCACTCTTCAATAAATATTAACATTTACAGGAACAATTTTCCTTGAAGTTAGGGAATTGCTACTGCTCTGCTTTAAAAGCAATAGTAGGGCTTTTTGTTTTGCTTTGCTTTTCATTAGGGAAGGGACAGGATCTTGTTCTTAGAAAGATCACTTTGGAAATGGTATATAGAGGTAAGGGATATAAGAGTTAGGAAAAATAGTTTCATTGTTCACATATGAGAACATTATCTCTAAATTAATCTTAAAAGAGTAAGACTGACAAAGCCCTTGCTTAAAGCTCTTTACTGAATCCCCTCTGCCCATGGGTTAGAGTTTAGACTTTTGAAAGTTACTGACACAGCTTTTGTCCTGGTCTGTCCCTTCCCTTGATCTCTAGCTCCAGCTCATCTATAACAAAATCCCAAACAAACAAATAAAACCCTGTAAACCAGCAGGTTTATACACTCTCTCTGGCTGTTGTTGACTGAGCTCTTCTCATTGGTTGGAGCTCAGTTCTTCTCCAGAGATCCTGTCCATTTTTCAGCAGTCCCCTCAGAGGTTAGCTCCTTTGAGCACTTTCCAGACCCACCCAGGTCTGTGTTGTGTGCCCTGCCCCCGCCGCCATGTAGAGCAACCACTGTCTATGATACCAGCATTTCTGTGGGTACTTAGCATCTAGGGCTCTAAAATTCAAATTTCTTCTGACAGCTATGCCTATGTTCTTTGTCCCTAAAGGCCTACCAGTTAATACACTGCCCATGGTGGCTGAAGTCATTTGAGTGAATGTTGTGGATGGGAATTAACAACAGAAAGGAGAGAAGGGAAAAACTCAAGAGAAATGCCATAGGTAGAATAAACAGGTTTCAGCAATTTATTGTGCCTGGAGACTTGGGGAGCTACAGGACCCCCGCTCCCCCAAGGCAAGCTGAAGACCTCGGGAGCAGGAGTTTAGGTAGAGAAGGAAGATGAGTTTTGTTTTAAACTTGCTTCTCTTTAAAATTTTTATTACAATATGTATAGATCTTAATTACAAAGTTGGACAAATAAAAATACCATCCTGAATTTGTGATGACTGTAAGACCTCTGGGTGGAGACATTTTGAAGATGGCTAGCATATGCATGGAAGGAGAAAGTTTACTGCAGGAGATTGTACTTGGCAAGTCCTTGAAGAATTGGGCTGAGTGCAGATGTAGAGGCCACTGAGCAGGAGAATCAACATGAGGGCTGGTCCCATCTCTGGCCTCCAGAGCCCTCTCACTGATCACCTAATATCTTCTCATTTTTGCTGTTTTCTGCTTTGGGCTTCAGTTCCATTTGGTTGTTTGTGTAGGAGTGAAAGAGTTAGAAAGTGTGCAGGAGAGTGGGAGGGACACAATAAAATGGTCACTGTTCATTTGGACATGTTTTTTGATCTACATGTTTTTGCTCAGGAAAGCAGTGTTTCTTCATCCACTCACAACTAGTCAGTCAATCACTGATGGGGTTTTTATTCCCTGTGACTGTGGTTGCTTACCACATGCCACACATGAGGAAAGAATTCTGGGTGTTTTAGGCAGGTTTTCATTATGTAGCTCTGGCTAGCCTCAAACTTGTGTCAATCCTCCTGCCTTAGCCTCCCAAGTGCTGGGATTATAGCTGTGTGCCATCACACCCAGCCTGAGGAAAGAATTCTGAGATAAATAAAAGTGACTCATAGCCTAATATGAAAACTGAAAATCGCACTAAGCATGCTGTTGCTTTGCTTCCTGAAGCAACAGTCACACTAATTCTCCCATTACGCAAATAAAATCTCCCTCTTAGAGGTGAGCATTCATTTCTCTACAAAGCAAACTTCATTTAATTAAATGTATTGAAAAAATCCTATTGGCCAAAGGAACTGTGATTTTGTGCTAGGAAGGAAGATTCCCTAGTCTGGAAGTCTAGAGATCTTTGATTCTTTTTCTAGTTCTCTCTGCTCTGTGACCAAGAGCAAGTCACTTGGCCATTCTGAGCCTCAGATTCATCATTTATAACCTGCAGAAAACATTAAACCTGAATCCTACACTCAGAAAATACTTTCCAAGCTTCTACTCTTGTTCCTGATACTGACCTAGTTAAAAAAAAAAAAGCCCTTTTTAGAATTTTTTTCTCTTATCCTTACCCAGTCTTAATTCCAAAGCATTTTTTCTGCCACAAGGTGGAAAAGTAAGCACCTCTCAGATTTTTTATAGGAGTAGTGTTCATACCCTGGTAACTGGGCATAACCATGCCAAGCTGATGAGGTGGACACTAGCATTGGAGTTTAATAAACCTAGATTTGGTACACTATCAGCATTTTCCCCATTTTATTTCACTTCATTATTTCATTTCATCTCAACTTGACATTAGGCCCATTTTATCTCTACAGCCTAAAAATTAGGAATGTGGTTTTTAGCAAAATTTTAGCTCTTGCACACACTATGGGTGTATCAGGAAGGAAGTTTTTATTAAATTTTATCCATAGTCCCTCCAAGAGTATAGCCTTATAGACTATGACAGCTGAAAGGATCTAAAAATTCTTGCTTGTGTTCATTGGAGACTCTGAGGATGGATTGGGCTATTGACCAGCTGCAGGAGTCATGGCAAGTTAGTGGCAGACTGATAAATAGGTCTCTTGGTCACACTCATACTCTAGCCCTCTCCCCCATATACCACAGAATCTTTCCAATCTGAAGCCATTTTAACTACTTGTATCTCAAAGGATCTGAACACAATTTCCTTAATCCATATGGTTCTGCTAGCTTCTCAGCGTTGAAAGACATTCACTAATTTAGACCTCTTCAGTGACTTTCATGAGATTCAGTGAGGTAAACTCTGGCAACATGAGGGATAACAGAAACCACAAAGAGGCCAGAAGTATGCAGCAACTCAAATTAAAGTTTAGACAGAATATGCATCATTGGCAAGGGATGAAAAGACATCAGGAGTCTTGGGTGGAAAGTGGACTGCTGCCACTTCAGTCTAAAGAACTGTGATGCCGAGAGGATCCCATGTGGCATTCTGGGCTTTGAAGTTAATTGGGATCATGAGCAAGCAGTTGTGGCACGAACAGATCTGGGGGCAGTGGAGGCAATTGTTGGTGACACCACATGCACATCTTTCCCCCTCCTCCCTTCCTTTCTTTTTTCCCCAAACTTAACTTGAACATTTTTCATATGCTGTATTCTGTAGATCCTTAATCCTGACCCCAAAAAGCTGGAGGTCTTTTCCCTCTTTAGTCTCCCTTGAAAAGCTTATTTCTCCTTCTTGCTCATATCTCCATCTTTTGTCTTTTTGTCCTTTCTTCTCTATCACCTCTCCGTTTTTCTCTCTTCTGTGTTTTTTTACTTATACCCAGAATTCATCTGTGGTCCCTTGGCTTGCGAAATTTAGATAATGGTGCTTTGAACTCCTGATCTCATGCATGGTGAAATTCCAAAGATCTTCCATGTTTCTAAAAACCCTAACTGGAGGCTTTTGTTTTCTATAACTCCAAATTCTGAACTTTCCTGAAATTTATCTGGTTCACAGGTTATTTCACCACTATCACAATCCCCCCCTCAAAAGCCCCTTATTAGCAGGCCCTGACATGAAACTCTGACCCTTGCTTGATTTCCACAACAACACAAAAATGAACAATATTTCAGTGGTTGGAATGGTATCCTCCCAAAATTCATGTTCACTGTGACCACTGGAATATGATTTTATTTGGAAACAGAGTCCTTGCACATGCCAAGTTAAGATGAGGTCATACTGGAGTAGCATGAGCCCTAAGTTCACTGACTGATGTCTTTACAGGAAGAGGCTAAGACACACAGAGATGAACAGAGAAGAAGGCCTTGTGAAGATGGAGGCAGAGTTGAAGTGATGTAGCTCCAAATCAAGGTACACACAGGATTTCTAGGAAGAAGCAAGGAAGGATTCCTGCCTAGAACTTTCAGAGAGAGCACTGCCCTGATGACACATTGATTTTAGACTTTCAGCCTCCTGAACTATGAGAGAATAAATTTCTCTTGTTTTAAGCCACCCAGTTTGTGGCACATTGTTTTGACAGCCGTAGGGAATAAATATACATCATTCTCCTCTCAATGCATTGTCAACATTACTGAGAATTTGAGAGGTGAGTCAGAGAGGAGTCTACATTTTAGTTCTCCATCCTGTAGTTCTACTGGGTCCCTTTTCCACCACCTACCCTTACTATTCCCCACTTGCTTGCCTCTTCATCCCTTCTTCCCCCATGTCCCCTAAGTCCAACGTCACCTGACTCCACTATGTATGTACAATTACTCCTCCCAAACTCAGTTCTCAGTCCACATTCATGTCAGACCTCCCCCAGAAGCTCAAAGGTCTTTTACAAGGAACAGTAACCCCTTCTCAGAAGGGGATGAGGACATAAAAAGTTATCCCTGTCTCCTTTTGGGGAGAACAAATTCTTCCTCTACTTTCTGTCCTTCAGCCCCCAGAGGCAATAGGGTAGTCATGCCCTATCCATTAGGATGCTCAGGTTACGAACGGTAGAAGTTGAGGGGACCTCTCTGTCCATTAGTCTAGAATGATTGAAACATCGTCTGTGTCTGAATGCTGCCCTGGGGACAGTGGGACAGTATTAAAGGAACATAAAAGATTGTCCGGCCCTTGAGGAATACTCTAGAAGACCAACTTAACTTTTCTTCTCTAAAAGCTTTGTTCAGTCTTTTTTTTTTTTGTCTAGTCTTTTTCATCTCTGAAGGAGTACCTCTCACATTCTACTTCCTCCTCCATTTGCTGTGTATTTTCCCTCCCCCTCTGTTTCTATAAATTTGTGATATTTTTTAAGTTCTGTCATATTTATTCCTCCCATTCAATGCATATATGTTTCTAAGACTGGTAGGACAGTATTTTTCTCTCTAATATTTGTAAGAAATAAAGAAAAAACTCAAACCCAGTGATAAATAAACCTCAGGACAACTTCCTTCCTGCAAGCTCCATGGCTTTCTTAAAGTGGAACTGTAGCTTGTAGCCTGGAAAAATCCATTTAATAGAAGTTGACCATCTCTTTGAGGAAGAGCTCTGGATACTCAAGCTTGACTCCATTCTGAAACCATGCTGTGCTTTAAGAATTGATTTCTAGCTTCTATCTTTTAATTAAGGTTATTCATCAGTTTGAAGAACTCTGTATTTTGACGCTGGCTTCATAGAAATAGTCTTACTAGGTTACATGAATATTTTGAAACTCATTCCTTACTTTTTTTAATTCAATAAAAGTTTGCACAAACAATCCATCCCACAGGAGAAACTTATGCCAGATCCCAGATGTTTAACATGTTTGCTTGAGATATTAGAGTTCATGGCCTCTTGTGCTTATTAAACCAAAAAAAATATAAGCCCATAGAAATGATTTTTAATAAGTAGGAGTGCCACAAGGTCAGGCTGCATTATGAGCAACTACAGTACTTCAATAACCTTTTTAATCACAGATTATCTGTGTGTCTGTGTGTGTCTGTGTGTGTCTATAATTTTTTTAAGAAGTCCAAGCTGAGAGCTCCCTGAGAGACAGCATGAATTCTCCATTTCAATTCAATTTATCTACACAGAAATGATCAAAATTTTCTATCCTGATCATTATCTCTCTAGTTTGTAATCACTCACTTAGGTCAACTATTCAACGAGTCAGCTAGGTACCGAGTCTGGGGGCTCAGAATACCATAATAGTGGCCATCTACAGGAGCTGATGGTGCCAATCATATGCTGATTTCTTTGTATACATTTTATCATTTAACCCTCATACTTATCACCTTGATTACTACCACCTTTATCCCAGACCACTTCCTCTCTCATATTGATTCTAATGGGAGCCAGCTAGCTGATGTCTCTCTCTCTGCTTCCTCCTCACCCTCTGTCCCTGGCAGTCTAGTCTAAATCCAAAAACTAAAGGATCTACACAAAGGTCACATCTGTTTATGTCATTCGACTCCAGCTTTCCAATGGCTTCTCAGCCTACTTAGAGTTTTTACTTTCATTTTGTTGACAGTGCCAAGGGTTAGGCAAGTGCTCTATCACTGAGCTATTCTTTCAGCTGAAACTGTCTTTATAATGATCCAGGCCATCACCTATACCCCAAACTCTATCTCATGCTCCTCTGCCCTCTGTTTCTATCCTTTTCTCTCTCTTCTCTTGCTTCTGTTGCCCTGGCCTTCTCTCTCACTGTTCCTAAATCATGCCTGGCAAGCTTCATTTCTATGGTTCATTGGCCAAGCAAAGGTTACAGCACACATATTATGTCTATGATGGTAGGAAAGTAGGAGGAAATTTGCTTTAAATGATTAACAAATTAGTGATCTTTGAATGGGAAAGGGGAGAACCCAAAGTCAATGAAAATCATTTTCCCCCTCAACAATCCTTTCTGTAGGAAATTCGGCCAAAGACAAATTTCCCTCATAAACTAACATGATTAGATTAGTGAGGCAAAATGTTTTTATCCCAGTAGAATATGCCTATTGTGAGGAGATTGTTCATTTTCACCCACTGCTGTGGTCTTTACATTATGGACATCTAGTAATTGATTTCCTGAATGGTTACATGAGCGATGATATCTAAAAATTCACACTACCTTGAATAATCAGAAAAGTATGTTTCAGATAATTCAGAAAATACTTTTTGAAGCAGTAACTTTTAAAATAATTTTAGCCATTTTGATGGATATTAAAAATAAAAAGCATTGACATTTTGCCTTAACTAGATTATACCATGCATAAAGTTTTCTTGAAATATCATAAATATCAATAAGTGTACTCTGCTATGTTACAATACATATGTAGAACTATTTGCCCCTATGCTGAATGTCTCCTGTGTCTATAAAGTTCTCTTGTCTCCTGTGTATAATTTTATATATTCATTTGGAAAGGGAAGAAGGAACCAAAAATGGATAATTTGTGTTCTTAAGGTTTTGTAGGAGTCTTAGTATGGTGATACTTCAAAGGGAAAGAGGTAACCAAGACCTGTCATGTAAAGGTACAAGATCCCAGTAATACATGTAACTGTACTGTATACCTAGAATGTACCAATAAACTCAATAAAAAGAAAAAAAAAACAAAGGGAAAGGTAAGATTATGTGCTGATTACCAGTAAAAGGGTCTTAGTTGGTTTTTACAACCTCCTTCTCCTCCATTCTGATGCTGCTATAATAGCATCCACCAGCTCTAGAGCACTGGCCATGTACACTACTTAGAACTGGAGAAACTTCGACACATTGTTTAGACCAAACAGGGAAAGAACAACCAAAGAAAATACTGGGGGAAATTTTCTATTTATTTTATAGCTTGTTTATATGAAGTTCTATTCATGACACTGAAACTGTCATTTAGACCAAGACAAACTTGACCTGCCAATGTAAATCTTTCTACTATTGTAAAGTGGTTTTCATCATCCAATTTACATTTGAATGGTGATTTAAAGCATACAAAATGCTTCTTTGTGTTTTATTTTTTTACATTCATCAAATATTTGTTCAGTATCTACACCCTTTTCTCAGGCTGTATAGTAGATCTTAGGAATGCAAAAATGAATATGGTCCTGCCCTCACCGCTCCCATTTTATTAATTAAATCATCAAAACACCCTTGAACAATTGCTAAAGCAAAAATTATTTCCTCAATTTTAGAGGAAAGATATTAAGGTGTGGGAGGCTCTTAACCCCAAAAAACATTAAAGACAAAAGTTAACCTCAGTTTCCCTTCCTCTAAATCAATGTCCCTATCCTCCTGTGTTCCATGCCATAAACAAATAAAAGATACAAGAATTTCAAGCAAATGAAAAAGTAAGTAAATCACAATCAAATGAAAATGTCAAAATCTCCAATCCAAATAATCATATAAACCACACATGTAAATCAATAGAACAGAACAGAGGATACAGAAACAACTCTAGGCACATTCAGCTACCTGATGTTTGACAAAATGGCCAAAAACACACACTGGAAGAAAGATAGCCTCTTTACCAAAGGGCACTGGGAAAACTGGCTATCAACATGCACAATATTGAATCTAGACTCATATCTCTTAACATGTATTAAACTAAAAATAGAATGATTTAAAGATATAAATGTTAAACCAGAAATACTTAACTGTGGCAGTCCAGCCATCACAACACGAACATGCCTGAGTTGGGCAGTGAGGATTGAGAAAGGACAGCACACTCAATAGTGTGGAGACAAGAAGTCTAATTTATTTTACAGAAACAGCTCTTTTTGAAGGCACACCAACAGGAAGCACCAAGCAACTATTTTTATGCAAAGACCGGATTTTCTGACTTTTACAAAGAAGATCAGATCTTTGGCTATCTCTTGGAGTTCCTCCCATCACAGGGTCAAAGAACAAACAAATTTAACAAAATCCTTGAGCTGGGCATGGTGGTGCATGCCTGTAATCCCATAAAACCAGCCTGGATTACACAGTGAGCTCCAGGTAAGTCTCATCTGCATAGCTGAGACCCTGTCTCAGAAAAACCAAATATTTAGACAGAGTCCTTGAAAAAGGAACAAATGTTACATAGATTGTGTCAACGCCTTAATGGTATAAGAGGAAGTTATTTTTCCAATGTCAAAAGCCAGCGGGCCATGGCTGGCTCCCACACTCAATCTGGCTGCAAGAAAAAAATACGTGAAACTCTTGGAGACATAGGCATAGGCAAGGACTTTCTGAACAGAACCCCAATTACACAAGAAATAACATGGAAAATCAACAAATGGGATCATATCAAATTTAAAAATTTTTGCACAGCACAGGAAACAACCAAGTGAACAGACAACCTACAGAATGAGGAAAAAAATGTCTAACTAATCCTATTCCTCAGGTATGACTAATATCTAGAATATATAAAAAACTCAAAAATATTAGACCCCCCAAAAAATAAAGTCCCAATCAAAACATGGGCAACTGAAATGAACAGACATTTCTCAGAAAAAGAAGTACATATTGTTTTCCTTAAATGTCCCGATAAACTTTATGGGGAAAAAAAACAAAGGACCAGTGTCAACATAACTAGCATATGAGTGCATTTTTCTTTATACCTCTTGTAAAGTAAATACTGACAGTTATACATTACATTTAATAATTTTTAAGATAAAATTTTATACATAGATATGTTGGTAATCATAATGTTTTGTATTTTTGCACTTTACCAAATTTCTCCATATAGTTTTCAGTGTTTGCACTTTTTGGAGGAAAAACACTGCTTTGTTTATTAAAAATTAGTTTTGATGTTTCAGAAGAAGAAGGAGGAGAAGAAATGGCCAGTAAATACATGAAAAAGTGTTCAACATCTCTGCCCTTTAAAGAAATGCAAATTAAAACAACACTGAAATTCCATCTTACTTCAGAAAGAATGGCTATCATCAAAAAATGAAATAATAAAAAATGCTGCCAAGGATGTGAGGGGAAAGGATCCCTTCTACATTGTTGGTAGGAATGTAAACTAGTACAGCCATTATGGAAATCAGTGTGTTTTTGGACATTCCTCAAAAAACTAAAAGTAGGAATTCCATTTGGCCCAGCTATTCCCCCTCTAGCTATCTTCCCAAAAGAGTGAAAGACATCATATTACAGTGATGCATGCATATTCATGATTATAACACCATAATCATAATAGCTGTTCCTTAGAAGCAGCCTTGGTGTCCATCAACAGATGAATGAATAAAGAAAATGTGGTATTTTATACATAATGGAATACTATTCTGCTACGAATAAGTTTGAGGCCTTTGTAGGAAAATGGGTGCACCTTGAGACTATAATATTAAATGAAATAAATCAGAGAAATGAGCTTAAATATCATGTGGTTTCTCATATGAGAAATTCAAATATAAACAGAGCAAAATAAAAAAATAGTAGGAATATAGATCTTTTGCAAATGGAAAAGGCACAAGAAGTGGAGGAAAGTGGGTAGGAGGGGAACAACAACAACAACAGCAACACCAAAGAATCACGTAGGGACACAATATTTTCAGTATTCATGCTGGGATTCTTGTGGCTAAGCATAAAACACTAAGTATGGATTAACTCGAGCAAAAGATGTCAGTTTGGACATAACTAGTATAGTTTATGTATTAATGCTATGGGAAATATAGGGGCGCAGTTTAATCTCAAGACTGAATGTAACCAAGAAATCTAATGGCTTTGAAGTCTCTTGTACTTTATTTTATTTTGCTGTGCTATGGAATCAAACCCAGAACCTCATGTGTGCACGCCAGGTAAATACTCTACCACTGAGCTACACCTCTTGCCTCTTGCACTATTTCTTATCTTGTTTCTGTCAGCATAACAACTTCCTTCTCTTTAGTTGTGGATTTACTTGTACCTAGAAGATATGACCACCAAAATGTCTTCTATCACTGGATGATATTTCCTAGTTACAGCTGAAAAACATTCTAGGGAAAGATTCTGATTGACCCGTCTTGGGCCAGTTGCCTTTGCATGAGCCAATCAACTTTGACAGGTGAGTAAATAATGGGAAAATACCATAGCCACATAAATTTGATGCGGAGGAAGAGTAATTCTCATAATCAGACTGAAAATAGATGTCTACGCTGAGCATCTTAAACTTAACTCAAGAAATTTTTTATCCTAAGGAAATTATTTTCCAAGAAAAATTTTTGTCCAAATGATTTCAATTTTGGAAATGAAATATTTGCTGAACTCCATCTCAATGTAATTCTGTGTTTAAAAGAATCAAACCCATGCCAAAAGTTATAAACAGGAAAAAGCCAAGCAGAAGAGTTGAATCCTTATTACCTTTAGTAGTCACCAGTCCAGGAGGTGAGGCAGAGAGGCAGAATTTGGATGTGGCTTGGACCAGAGACAGCAAACTGGTGAAGGGTGGGATCTGGTGATTATGTAGAAGAGCTAAGCATACAATATGACTGCAACAAAATGCACAGATTTTCAGTGTTAGCCGTAGGCATCTTGGAGAAGCTAAAGAAAGAGTACAGAAACTCCTGAAGCAGAAAGGTTATTAATCTGCTCTACTCTTTTCATTTTTATTTATTTTATTTTATTAGTACATGTTTGTAGTACACAATGTTTACATTCCTTGTGGAGAATTGGTACGTGTACATAATACATCATAATTCCTTGTTTTCATCCTCCTTCTCTTCCCTCCTCTCCTACTACTTTCATTTTTCATGTGAGTGGACAGATCCAAGGAGGAGTATCTTCTGGTCACTATTATGAGGCCTTAATTATTTCATTAACACAAGTAGGAATAATAATGACACCAACCTTTGTATATGGAAGGAATGCTTTTTTATTTGTTTGGTTGGTGGGTTGTTTTGTTGGGGTTTTTTTTGTTTTGTTCTGAGACAGAGTCTCACTATGTAGTTCAGGGTAACCTGGAACTCACTATGCAGCCCAGGCTGGCCTCAAACTTGTGGCTATCTGCCTGCCTCAGCCTCCTGAGTGCGGGGTTTACAGGTGTACACCACCATGCCCAGCAGAAAGTTTCTTTAAAAGAAGGAAATCAGAATAAAGTTACTAAACGTTAAATTATGCATTTCCTCCAACTAGGTTGACCATGGCCAGATGGCAAGTATAAATATGCAGATGACTGATGAAGGTAAGACAAGCAATAAAAATAGGATATGACAGAAAAGGGCATACAGGAATGGTCAAGGATTTTGAAAGCAGACTTTCGTATCCTTTGAAAGTAAACAATCTATACAAAGCTAGATCACTTCTACTAATTTAATCAGGACAATTCCAATCCTGTGGATTTTCTCCTGATTATCATACATCTGGGCTGATGACAACCTGAGGGTTTTCTCATCTACCCAACCATTTTATCAAAGATCTCTGATCAGTGAAACGACTTTCTGCTTTGTCCCATGATAAACTCCATCAAATAGAACAAATAAGAAACTATTGTGCTTTTAGGATTCTACTAGGCCTTGCAGATGTAACAACAAAATACGTGGTTTTCCAAGAACCTAAAATATAAACGGAAGGCAATGAAAAAGCAACAGAAGGCTACTTAAAATTAAATTCTAAACCAAGTGTTATAGCTTGATAAAGGAAAAGCGAACAAAGAAGGACTGAGTATCTCCTGAATTTCAAGGTACTTTCCTATCTAGAATTTACAACTACTGATCTCTCTATAACTATCCCAAGGCAAGCATCTGATCCAGAGATGCTCAGCCACAGACCAGCCAACAACCTGTGCTTTGTGCATGGTCTGGCTGGGAAATAGGAGCAGAGCCAATCAGAATACTCCTCCAGGAATTTGGACCAGGAATAGCAGTTAGGTAGGTGGTAGGTCTTGACCTCAAAGTCTACTAGATTTGCTGGCATGGTACTCCTTGAGGAAAACAGTTGTGAACAGCAGCTTTGTGGAGGATGGTTGACATGAGTAGGTGTCCAAAAGGAAGCAGGATAAAAAACAGAGGCATATCTGGGATGTTTTGAGTTTTGCCCTTTCTGAGGTCTACTGGTCAGATTCTTGAACATGTTCCTATTGTTTCTTTATCCAAGTTAGGAATAGGACTACAACACCATTCTCTGCCTTTTACTTGAACTAATTTGAATGGGTTTCTCTTCCTTCATAACCCTCAGAATCATGCCTAAAACAAGTCCAGAACTCATAGAGAGATCATGACCCAACAGGCTTTGAGTAATGAATTGGGTTTATGTAAAGACAAGTCCTATGGGCTTAACAGTTTACCAACCAAGTCTATGGGTTAGTAAGAGGAGCTTGAGTGTTAAGAATCATGTACAGTTATGAGTTAAAATTTTAGCTTCTTGACCACTTCCTGATGATCTTAGAAAAGTTACTTATCCACAAAGCCTAAATAATAAAACTAATTCTTGCAAGGTAGTTACAAATTTTAAAATAAATAAAATATAAATGATTAGCATACTCTTTGGCATGAAGTAGGTCAGTGGAGACGGGCAACTATGATCATTTCAAAGTATGTTCACACACAAATTTGGATGGGAGAAGGGAAGTAACTTTCAACCCTGTTTCCAGTTATGTGAGGTGGCTTTGATTGAAGCATTTTGTATTTCCCAACATTTTAAGACGTGTGTGGGTGTGTGTACATGCGTATTTGTTTGGCAAGGGTGTTGTTTGGCTCCCCTGACCCCCTTTGCTATCAGTGTCATATTCACTATGTTCTCAGAAGGGTGATTGTTATTAATCAGGCATGCAGTATGAGAGAAACAGGGGTGATGAGCTGGTCAATCTGCCAAACAAGTTCATGTTTTGCAGGAAACGCCAAATTATTTCCTGAAGGGATGTTTTTCAGGATTGGAAGGATATGCTTCACTGGCCCTCAAAGACCCTGTCATGTCCCATGAGTGCTGTCACCTCGCAGGGCAATATGCTTTCTCTACAAAAGCCACTTTATGGAGTTGCTGCCCAGCTTTTTAAAAATGTATTTGTATTGTTTATTTCTTCTTCTATTTGTAACTCACATCTAGTAGAAAATGGATTACAGATCTCTCCACATTTCCTCAAAAAGTGTCCCAATAACATGAGTTCCTTCATCAGCAGGAGGAAGCCAGTGAAAGGCTGGGAGTGGTAGAGAAAGAAGGAATGTCTAAAAATTAGGATTATACAGAATTTTGAGGGGCTTCCTCCCCCAAAGCTTCTAATTTATTTATAAACCAATGCATGCTTTAATATGACAAACTAAAAATACAAGTATCTTTAAAATGTGTCTTTGGATCTCTGGTTCATCTGTCAACCACATTTATTCATAAATTCTCCTTACAGACTTGGAAAAGATTTAAGGTACAAGGAAGAAAGCCTTGGCATGCTCAGCTGCCTGGAGATTTTGCAGGGAGTATGAGTTTTCCTAAAACTCTGCTGAAAGAAAAAATTACAAATTTTATTTCAAATAGTGATTTTTAGAGGCACTTACAATCATTAATGCTCAGAAGTAGTCTTCTGAAGAATTTTTAAATCTTCCCTCTACTATGACAAATATTTACATTTTTATATCTATGCTAAAGGACAGAAAATATCAACTTTACTAAGGGTAAGAATCTGAATCCTCTAATTGTCCCAGGTGATGCTTCCCTGGTGACTTGGAAGGCCTGGACACAGTGGTCTGAAACTCTGGGGGCACAGTGAAATACGAGTACCTCTTCTATCACATCCCAGAAAATCATGGTTATAGGATATGTCAGAGAGCTATTGCTGTATGCAAGCAATCCCTAAATGCCATATGTTGTGGCTTGTATCTAAATGCCCCCCCAAAGCCTCCTGTGGTCATGTGTGAGGAGTTTCAAATGCCTTCTTTGGTATTGATGACAGCTATAATAAATTTGATGCTCAATGTTCCTCTTAGTTTTCCTTATTTGGCTTCTATATCACTCCCTAGTCAACTTTTTGATTATCATTTAGCTTCCTGTTCCTGGGGGCACAGTGTTTTGGCTACAAAATGCTAATGTCTAGGCACCACCACGATTCTATTTCTCATTCTGCATCAATACACAGGCACCTTATTGTCTATCTCTAGTGAGCCTGACAGAGCCTTCTTCACAAGAGATATTTGCTTAGTATGCTGAAGTGGGAAAAATGCAAGTTTCTCGGCTTGGAAAGCTGAAAATCAGTTCTCTTACTATGATAAGGTCTATCTTGGTAAGGCAGTGGGTAGCAAGTCACCTAACTCTCTTAGGAAAATCTCCATCACAGTGCAATTTTTTCACCCAAATTTTTTTATTTCCTGCACATAACCCCACCATTTCATCTTTAATAGTAGAAGGGAAGGTAGGACAAGCCACATAATCTTACAGTTGGGCAGCTGTCCATGGATAGTGTTTCGGTCAGGGAAGCAGGACCACCAGAATAATAGTAATATAGGAATGTTATCTTTCAGAGTTGTGGGAGAAACTAATGATGCAGAGATCTGAAAGTGGAATTCAAGGACCTAAGTCACTAGACAACCCTCCTGATGCTTTGGTACAGGTGTATTTGTGAGGTCAGAATTTAACAGTGAATCTAGAAAGCCAAGCACAGCTAACTGCTGTAGCAGTATCCAAATGGAAACTGTGGAAATATCTATGGATAGCTGTCACCTCTAACTAGGGCTTCCACCAAACTCTAGAGGTCTTTGGCCAAGTGGAGCAAGCCTGGGTCCTCTGGTGGTCAGCAGGTCCAGCATTTGGTAAGAAGAGCAAGGCTGGGTCAAGGACCTTGAATACCACTGGATCTTCTAAAACTTATTCAGGGACATCCTTTACTGTTCATGGGAACCTGAGAGGGCCTAATAAAAATGATATGCTGACCACTCTATGCTTGATTTTAGGTGAAGATGTCAATGCTTATATCCCATGGCCATCTGAGAGGAAACAAAGATCTGCGTATCTATAAAGACTTTTTTTTTTTAATCCACTTGGGACAAACAAAATTTCTATGACCTTAATACCTTCTTTGATAAATTTTTATATTCTGTTTTTTCCATACAATGCCTAGAGCAGGAGGCAAAATTTTCTATATGCTTTATTTAATCTATCTGTCAGCCTTATGACAATGCTAATTGGAGTAAGTAAAGCCAGCTTACTACTAGAAAAAAAATCCCCACATCCTAGTGGTTTAACACAGTAAGATTCCTTTTCCTTAATTTACAACCTAGTCAAAGTTGGTGAGCAGCGGGAAGAGATTTATTCCATGAAGTCAGTCCAGAACAAAGACTTCTCCTATCACACTGATAGGTTTAGCAGTGGCCAGCATGGTTCAGCAATGTTCCAAGGTTGTCAAGAAATGGGAAGACGAAAAGAGTGAATGAAGTCCCCGTGCTATAGATCCACAAGTGAAAATCTATTCCTGCTCAAATTCTGCTGGTCATATGGCCTTACCTGGATACTAACTGAATGGGGAAAGCAGTTCAGCTTAGCGCCCAGGAAGAGAACTTAATGTCTGGTGTGCCTCTGTGACACTGTTGAAATGCTGTTTTCTCTTCAAAGCAAGTATCTGAAATGGCACCTGTTATACTAAAAGCTCTCAAAATTGTTTGCTGAAGAAGTGAATGAACAAATGAATGGTATGTATAGTATTCTACTGTTATGATTTTCTAACGTGTAAAATGGGAAGTAAAGAACTTGGAAGGAAGCAGAAATCTTCCTGCTACTCCCATTGTATTCATATGCCCATTTATATTTTGAAATTATTCCACAAGCACAAGCACTCTAGGAATTCATGTTCTGTTGAAGACTGTTTTTATTCATTCAACAAATATTTGAGTGCGCACACACACACACCACATAGCATAGTACTTGACACATAGAGGGCTCTCAAAGCCTTGCAGTTCAAAGTCCAGATTCACATCTGCACTTGGGCAGCCACTAACTTGGTTTGATCTTTTTCTTTTTTAACTGTAAAATGAGGATAATACCAGGTACATTAAAATTGCCAGGTTTAAATGAGATGATTCATGAAAAATTTGTGTAAATAAGCAGTACAGAACTTTGCAAACATTGGTGGTAAATTACTGAAGGTGAATGTAGTAGGACTTCCAAGCAGTGTCCATCTAAATATGTTCAAGTAATAATATTCAAAACGGTAACAGGCATTTCTCAAAAAGAGAATTCTGTGGTCAAATTTGGGAAATAGTGGATGAGGCAAAGTAAAACATGGCTCTTGGGCCTGAATGATGCTAATGTGCATTGTAAACCTTAAGGAAAGCAAGTAAGTATAATATGTCCTTTTGCCTGAATTAATGTGATTTTGAGACCTACTCCTACCCTTACCTCAACATCCTCTAGGGCCTTGAGATGATCAGGACTCACTTATTAATCCTCTCAAAAACGGAGTCATTCATCATCAGATAATCTAGGAATTCATCAGACAATTGTCCCAGTACTGAGTTGAGAGGTCTGCCGTGGGAGGTATACAAAAACAGAGCCGGCCCATCTGTTCCAGAGTTAGAGAAGATTCCAGCGTGGACAGAAGGGTGTTATTGTGGACACACTCAGTATTCCTGTCCACCGGTGGCAAGATAGTAGCAAACATGAAGCAACAGAAGTAAAGAGAAACAAGCTGACCCTCCAGGACTGATCGACCTTTAATAAAAACTCTAAAAGTGATAACATAAGACAACTCCGCTTCTAAAAAACTTGTGAGATTCTCTACTACAAGAAAGGCTTCTTGATCGCCAGGTCGGACAAGTTCATCAAGCCAGCCTTTCCCTCTCTACCCTTTCCAATCTAGGACCTAGTTCAAAAGTACCAAGGAGCAGAGAAGTCAGGGGAACGGGCAGACCTGGTGAGGGCGGGGCGGACCTGGGAAGGCGGGAAACCTGAGGAGAGCTGGGTTCCTGAGTGGAGCGGGGCGGCCCTGGAAAGTTAGGGGCGAGGCCGGGCGTTCCTGAGGGGAGGGGCGGGCTGGAGGGGCGGGGGCTGCCGGCGGGGG
>NW_022900933.1:31297615-31354120 GCF_012274545.1 Fukomys damarensis | reverse complement strand
GGCCGGGTGAGAGCTGCTGGCGTGCGGAGCCACGGTTTCGGTTGGCTTTTTGGTCTCGTTGAACTTTTCTTAACTTGTCGCGGTGCTGGGCTCCGGGGCCTGTTTCGGGGTCTCCTCACGACGCCGGTCTCGCGTGGGCCTGACAGAGTTTGGGGGCCCGGCCTCGCCCGCTGAGCGGGATGGGAGGTGCGGATTGGCGAGTCGGCTGGGTGGGTCTCCGGCCCGACAGAAGGGAGACCCCGAGTAGGGGGACCCCCAGCCGGCGTGGACGCTGCTCGTCCTGCTCGCTGCCCCGGCTCGAGTCTTCGCCGCCGGCGGCAGGTGGGCGCTGGGTCTAGGGAGAGCAGCATAGCCAAGGGGTTCAGGTGAGGTGTTTCAGAAACTTTAGCAAAAAGGGGAGGTTAAAACGTCACTCCCTTCGGTATTGCCAAACTGCAGTCTGCCCAATTGTTTTTTTTTTTTTAATAAATCACCTTTATTTTTACTTATTTTTTATTAGTACAGTGCATATTTGCAGCACATAATGATTATATTCATCATGGGGACGAACTGAGTTTTAGATTTGACGTCTACCTCTTCCATTTTCTTCTTTTCTCTGCTATGGTTTCTTAAGGTATAGAAGGATAGAATGGTTGAGTTGTGGGGTATGTTACTCTGTAACATTTGAACTCCTAGATATAAAGTGCCATACTATTGATTTCTTTAGAATATTTATAATCCGTGGATTGCTTTTGTAATTAAAATATTCGGAATCACACTGCAGGTAGGCAGCTCGTAGAGTTGTGTTTTCCCAGTAATGTAAAAAAAAAAAGCCTGGAAAATATTGATAATTAACAAAATGCCATTTACCGGTTTAATATTTTGATGTGTAAGTTCTTGGTTCTTTTTATTAGCTATATTAGCTCTTGCCTGTGAGAGCTGAGACTTAAGGGGATTTGCTTTTGATCATCTCTTTTATTTTGGTAATTTTTGCTAATGACTGAGTTACCTTCAAAAACGAGGAAGAAAGCTGTAATAAAATTTTATTTCTTTTTTAACCTCCCAAGAATATTGTTTTTTACAATGTCTTAAATTTTACCTCTTTCAATTGAATTATAATTGTGTATTTATGAACAAAACTAATAAACTGAGAGATTGATTCAGGTTGAGAGAAAATCCGTTTGAGATTTTTATAGGACATCTGGAAAAGCTATCTAGTTCACAAATTTATTGGTTTTAGGTTTTTTCTGAAGTCAGGCTCAGACACAGCAGTGGATTTGTGATAGTTAATGCTGTGGTAGTTAAGTCATTAAAATAAATGTAGAATAAGAAAAGAGGAAGACTAAAGATGGTAAACTCTAATATTTGAGTGATGGATGGGTAGAGACTGTCAAGGACACACGGGGAGTATTTTCAAAAAAGAGGAGGAAGGCTGAGAGAGAGGGGAGGCCTAGAAGTCAGAAGAGGACAGAAGTCTGGGGTGTCACATGAGTGGCTTGGGAAGTTAGGAAATGGTCAAAAGTCTGTTGGCTTTGATAGTTAGGAAGGCGTCATTGACTTCAGCAAACATAATTTAAGTAGAATGGTAAAGGAAGAAGCCAATGATTTTGAAGTGTTAATAGAGGATTAAGAAATAAAGATAGTGAGTGGAGAATCCATATTTTGTGAAGCAAAGGTTAGAAGGAGATGACAGCATAGTTGAGGGGAATTTATAGTCAGATTGGAAAGAAAATAGACTGTAAAATAGCCATATGTTAAAGTATATCATTTCACATAACTAGTCCTCTCTTATAGTTAAGTAGCAGAGGCAGAGAAGCAAGTAGCTGAGCATATTGAATAACACTGTATTCATAATAAAGTATTTCATGTCCCCCATCCAAATTATGAATACTATTTTAGTAGTATGTTGGTATATTGGGTTATCAGTGTTTAAATCACAAATATTAACTGTGTTGGGTTGATTCACCCAGCGTGCTTTTAACTCATTTGATGCATGTAATTCAATTATTCCTTTAAAACTCTTGTAGAAATCAGATATTTTGACCAAAGCAGAATTGAGACTTATATCAGTTTAGGCCTTTCTATCAATTATTATCCATTCAAGGGAAAATGTTCTTAGTTTAAAATTTCTGTATGAGTTTTGTTTCAGTCTTCATTAATTAAAGGTTTTATTTGATTCTGGAATTCAGACAATTAGTTAATGAATGCATTGCTTACGAATATGAAAAGAATGGTTAAAATGGAGAAGTCTAACTACCAAGTATTGTCTGGGCTATGGAGCTGCTAGAAATCTCATACTCTGCCTTTGAAAATGTAAATTGGGCAGTCAGTTTGAAAACATTTTGGCAGTGTCTAAAGTGAACCATGTACATAAACAATGTCCAGACATATACTCAACAAAAATCTAGAAAATGCAAATTAATCTAATATATAGAACACATCAGTGATTAGTTGGAAATAAGGACAAGAGAAGATGAGAAGAATTGATTAAAAGAACATGAAGCAACTTTAGGGTATGATGGATATATTCATTTCATTGTGATGTTGCTTTCACTAATATATACATAGGACTCCATTTTATATTTTAAAGACATGTAATTTATGATAAGGGTGAAAGATTTAAATAAAAATAGAATGGAAGAAATCACATCATTTAAGTGTACTTACCTCCTTTAAATATTGTAATTATTTCATCATGATGATGAGATTAAGAATAATCTTTATTTTCTTCATATTTTATACCAAGCTGTTTACTTTTCAATTGAGAAATTATTTCATATGTGGAAAACCGTACATCTGACATAGCTATAAAGAATACAAATAAATGCCCTATACTCACATCATGCTTAAAAAATAGTATATTATTATATATATTGATAATAAGTATATCAGTATTTTTAAATTGCCCTAGGCATTCCCCCCGACTATATCTTTTTTTCCACTTTCCTTGATTTTCTATAGTTTTTCAACATACATATACATTCCTAAACAATGTATTGTTTAGTTTTGTCTATTTTGGAGTGCTCTTTAAAAAAACAGTATACCGTATGATTTTTATGACTTTTTTACACATTATATTTGTTATATTCTTCCACATTGGTGTAGAACTTTTTATTCCTTTATATCATTCTGTCTTACAGCTTTTACCATTATCATCCTGTAAATGGATGTTTAAAATATTTTCAAGCTTTTTTCTTTTTAAAAAATTTTATTTTTTTCCATTAAAAGCTATCTTGTTATGACCCCTCCAATCCATGTTTCATTGTATCTATGTGCAAGAATTTCCTAGGCTTTTTAAATCTAGGAACAGAGTTGTGGGTCTTCAGTTTTTCTAGATAACACTGAATTGTTTTATAAACTGGTTGTACCAATTACAACAAAGGTTGTACCTTTACAAGCAGTAAGTAATCACTCTGTCCTTTTCTTGTCAACATGTAAGACATTTATTTGTACATTTGTAGTTACTGAGGTTTAATTTTCAATTGTTAATTACTGATGTAAAACCTTTCATAGGTCCTCTTTAAGGGATGCCTATTTAGATCTTTTTTCCTACTTTTTATTAATTTTTTGGCTCTAAACATTAATTTCTGGAAGTTCTTTATATGCTTTAGAAACAAATGTCTTATTAGTTATACACGTGGCAAATACCTTCTCAGTAGTCAGCTTTGCTTTCTTTAAAATGTCTTAATAAACACATTCTGTCTTTAAAGTAGCTATGTCAACTTTTTCCTTTATGACTTGTAGTTTTGTTTTTTTTCTTTTTTAATATTTATCTTTATGAGTACACATTTGCAGAACACAACGATTACATCTATGGTGCATGACTTGTACTTTTGGCATCTTGTTTAACAAATCTTTCCTTTCTCTAACATTATAAAAATATAGGCTAATGTTTTCTGCCAAAGCTTTAAAATGTTGTTTTCCCTGGGGATATATGGAAAAATCCCTGTAGCTTTTCAGTTTTGCTGTGAACCTAAAACTCCTCTTAAAAGAGTCTCTTAAAATAATCTTTCATATTTATATCCTTAATCCATACACAATTGTTTTTTGTGTGTTATGAAATAAGAATTCACAGTGTCTTTTCTATTCTTTATGTGGCTAATCAGTTTTTCCCAGGATCGTTTATTGAATAGTCTGCTTTTCATTCCTATATTTATCTGTGTGTATCATATGTTGAGTTTCCATATATCTGTGAATATGTTTCAGAGCTGTTCTTTCTCTAACCCAATTATCCTTATGCCACAGACTTATTTGATTTAATTGTATAATAAACCTGATACCCACTCATGCATCTTTTAAAACTAAATTTCTCAAATTGTCTGATTTTTCTTTTTTGGTTTTATTTTTAAATTTTTATTAGTACATGTTTGCAGTACATAATGTTTACATTCATTGTGGGGAATTGGTACACGTACATAACACATCTCATTTTTTTTCCCTTTCCACTCTCCCACCTTTTTAAAGTTTTTTTGCTAGCATCAGATTCATTTATTTCTAAGTCATTATAAAGTTTATTATCATTCATACAGATTAACAGCCAGACTGTAACAGGCCAAAAAACACATAAAATACATAAGACAATTACACTAAATCAAGATATACTTTTAAATACATCGGTCCTTACTGGGTTATAACTTTTCTCTCTTTTTTTCATATTACCTATATCTTATTTTGTACTTTATTTATATATTGAGTTTCTCATATAAAAGAAACCATACAATATTTAAGCTTGTGTGTCTGATTTACTTCACTTAACATTATGGCCTCAAGGGGCATCTATTTTCCTACAAATGAGTCAAGTTTATCCTTCCTTATTGCAGAGTAGTACTCCGTTGTGTATAAATACATTTTCTTTATTAAGCGATATGTTGGTAGACATATAAGTTGCTTCATGGGCTGGGGATTTAGCTCAGTGGTTCTGCCGCCTGCCTTGCAAGCACAAGGAACTGAGTTCAATCCCTGGTACCAAAAAAAAAAAAGTTGCCTCAAATATTTAGGTATTGTTAATTGTGCTGCTATAAACATGGGTATGCATACATCACTGTGGTGTGATGCCTTTAACTCTTTGGGGAATTAGCTGAGTCAAATGGAATCTCTGTTTTTTAGTTTTTTAAGAAATTTTTATATTGATTTTTGTTGTGGTTGGTTGTCAGGTAGTTCTTTTAAAAATGGCTTGCCAGTTAAAAATATTCCAGGTCCTTTTTTCTTCAAACAAAGAATTTTGAAGAAATAAGGAGTGAAGGAGTAAGAAAAGAACTAGTTCTGTAGAGCAAACTTGGGCTGAACAAAAAAAAAGAAAATGATAAAAAGCAAATATAAACATACATGCTGCATCTAGAGTGGGCTACTGTGAAGAGTCATGATAGCAGGCTCCTCTTGGCATCTGGTTTCCTTTATTCTGCTCACATCCTGTGGGAGCTCACAAGAAGCTCTACATATAGGGTCTTGAGAGCCATCAGGCCCACCCTGGGATCTTACATTTGACAAGTCGCTTACATTTCTTCATCCAGCTTTGCCACACCCTACCTCCTATATCATTTGTACCAGTTTAGAACCACCATCATCAAGAAACCAACCAGTAACGGGGCTGGGGATTTAGGTCACAGGTGCCACCGCCTGCTTCGCAAGTGCAAGGTTCAGAGTTTGATCCTTGATACCAAAAAAGAAAGAAAGAAAGAAAAAGAGAAGGCAACTAATAACAAATGTTGGAGAGGCTGCAGGGATGGGGAGTGATAAACTGGTAATTTTTAATTCTTAAAAGTAAACTTTTGCTGGGCTTAGTATAATCTGAGCACACCTGTAATCTGAGCATAAGGAAGGCTGAGGCAAGAGGATTTGGGCAAGTTTGAGGTCAGCATGGGCTACATAGTGAGTTCAAGTTCAACCTGAACTGCATAACAAGACACAGTCTCAAAAAACAAAAAAATGAATGAATGAATGAATGTAAACTTTTACTTGGATTATAATATAATCACCTGAGGTCATAAATAATGTTGATGCTACACTGATATAAAGTTTATTGACCCGTCTTTAGTTTTTACGACTCTAGTCCTAACACATGAGAGATAATTTTAACTTGACAAGTAAATATCAGATTTTCATTTTTGGAATAAAGTAAGAAGTATTTGGAGCAGCCTTTTTACTGAAAACAGCTAAGAATGCTGTATTTTTTAAAATGTCAATTATGTATATTTTAAAAACAACTTCATGCCAAAATTTAAGGAAAAACTGAAAATATGACAGAGAAAAGGAGCTTTTAAATCCTGTTTGCTCTGAGAGTATTTGCTAAACTGAGGGAACTTGTTAGTAGTTGGAAGTCAACCCAGGGCTCATTCAAGGGAAGCTAACGAGAATTTCTGCCCCTAATTCTGGAATCTCAAAGGGCTATTTAGACATGAAAAGGGTGAAAACTCACTCTACTTTTTTTTTGGTACAGGGATCAAACTTGGGACCTTGTGCTTGGGAGGCAGGCAGCAGAACCACTAAGCTAAATCCCCAGCCCTCATTCTACTTTTAAACAATTTCAAGGATTGTAAAATGTTGGGAGGCTGTCCCTGGGAGTGACCACTAAATAGATCATAGAAGAAAGTTCACGTCACTTTGATGGTCGAAACATAACTTCAAAATGTGATTTTTTTAAAATAATTTTTTTATGACTTAAAGTTTATCTTTTAAAAAGATTACTTTTTAATGTTGCAGTTATAGGACTGTATGAAGAAGCGACATATCTCCTTTAAATCATGCCTTTATAAAATGATTTTTAAAGGTATAATTCAACATGAAATTCACCATTTTAAATTATAGGAGTCAGTGGTTTTTCATATATTCATGGCATTGTACAGTCAAGACTAATTCAAGAACAATCTTGCTCTCCTCCCCACACAAAGAAACCTTGTATCTGTCAGAAAGGTCCCATTTTCTCCTTTCCCTTTTTAGCCTGTGGCAACCACTAATATTTAATTTGAATTTGCCTTTTCTGAGGATTTCTTTAAATGGAATCATATAACAAAGTTTATCCGTGTTGTAGCAAGAATTAGCACTTCATTTCCTTTTAGCCATTGAATAATATCCCATTGTATGCGCATAGTATATACACTGCATTTTGTGTTTTCACTTTTTAAAAAATAGTTTATTTTTTAGACAGATAACCAAGTACACAAGGAAATAAGGACGTGAGGAATAACCTATAGAAATAATAAATAATTAGAAATAACCTACAAAAGCTTGAATTACTCATCATAGGTTATTAAAATAGCAATGCTATACTACATTTAAGTAAAGTTTGTGTTACCTTAAGACACTAAATGTGGTAATTTGTTACAGTAGCAACAGGAAACTAATACAGTAGTCAATTTATTAGGAGAAAATGGAGATTATAAGCATTCCAAAGGAAGGCATCACAGGAAATAAACAGGACAGGTAGAACAAATAGCTCAAGACAAAGTGGCAGTTTTAAAAACACCAATTAAAGAAAAAAAGTTAATCTGGACTAAAATATTTCAACTTAATGCTGTTTATGAGACATCTGAAATATGTAAAGTTTGGTAAAATTAAAACTACACAGAAAAAGATATCCTATATAAATACTATATAAAAGAAAGCTGTATAGTTGTATGACTGTCAAACAAAATGAATTTTAGTTTAACAGTATTTTTATAGATAAATCACCACACTTATAAAAGGTTTAAGTCACCAATAAGTTATAACAGCTTTAAGTTTATATGAATAGACTAAATACAGGAATACATAAATACAAAGTACATATATAACACTAAGAAAACCAACTGGGAAAGGTGGGTTTGGATTCATTTCTCATATTGGACACCAAGATAACTATATAGAAAATAACAGCATACTAAACACTAGAAGAAAACACAAGTAAATTATTTATGACTAATATAAGGGAAAAACTTTACTATGACAGTCCAGAAATAAAAAGTAAAAGCATAGGGCTGGGGATTTAGCTCAGTGGCTCGGTGGCCTGCCTTGCAAGTACAAGGACCCGAGTTCAATCCCCGGTACCAAAAATAAAATAAAATAAAAATAAAAGCATAAATGAGTATGACTACATATGTATGTGTATATGTTCATGTTTACATATTCATAATACTCCAAAATTTTGTACCAACATAATGCCCCAAATGAAAAGTTCCATACCATAAAAAAACTTTCATGAACAAAAAGGTGCATATGAAACAAATTAATTCCATGTGTAGACTTGGTTTCTACCCCTAAGATATCCTATTACATATATGTAAATATTCCAAAAGTTGAAAAAACAAAAAAATTCTGAATACTTATAGTCCAAGAATTTTAGATAATGGATAGCCTGTCTGCATATATATATGTAGTGTATGTATACTGTGTATTTGTATATCTATAAGAATACACATTTTTGCATAGCAGAAAATATAATAAAGTAAAAAGACAAAGGACAAAGTAGAATAATGTTTGCCACCTATATGATGAACATGAGTTAATCTTCAAAGTCTATAAAGAGCTTCTAAAACTAGAAAAGAAAAAACCAACAGATTATAAAAAAAAAATGAGCAGGATATAATTAGTGAAGAATACATAGGAATAAATATAGAATAAACATAAACTGTTTTCATAACCTTATATGAAAAGGTGCCCAACCTCACTTATAATAAGAGAGATGCAAATTAAAACAACAGAAGATAGGGCCAGGGATTTAGCTCAGTGGTGCTGCTGCCTGCCTCGCAAGTGCAAGGTCCCAAGCTTGATCGCAGGTACAAAAAAAAAAAAAAAAAAAAAAAAAAAAAAAAAAACGCACACAGAAGATAATCATTTCTTTCCTATCACACTGTCAAAAGTCCAGTATTTAGACATTTTGTTGGTGAGAGAACTAAGTGTTCTCATGGTTCAAGAGATGGGGAAATTAGGGAAGGATAGGGGAAATACAAAGAGTTAAGATGAGTTATGTACATGTACCAACTCCCCATGATGAATGTGATCATTATATCCTACAAACGTACTAATAAAAGTACGCTTTAAAAAAAAAAAGTAAGGGCTCTTATATATTGCTATTCGGAATGCAAAATGATATCACTTCAGAGAAGTTTAGCGATACAAATATTCATATAACTATCTTTTGACCCACTAGCTCTGTATTTGACAGATATGTACTGGGAAATATCTAAGAAATATTTGTGCATAGAACTACTGTGGTACTATTTCTGATAGCAAAAGATGAGACAATTCAGATTTTCATCTTAATTTCAACTAAACAACTATTGAAAAATTGAAGCCACGGGGAAAATGTGAACATTCAGTAGTTGTTCAATTTTTTATGTGATAATGATATTTTGGCTCTGCTTTTTTGGGAAAAAAAAGTACCTTCCAAAAATATTTGGTATGTTATAATCCATTACAGATACTGTTTGTTTTAATGCTTGAAGTGATCCGTATTCAACCAGCCAGAGCCTCTTGATGTTAACTTCCTCCCACTGCATCTATTAAAGATTATTACTTAAGTGTTTATGGTTAAAATTACAAGATTGGAATTTATTTAAAAAAAAAAACCAAAAGACAGGGTAAATGAGAAGGTCAAAATGAAATAAGATTTGCCCTAAGTTGATAATTGTTTAATCTGGGTAATGTGGGTTTTGTTGCTCTGTCTTCTTTTGCATGTTTTTCTCCATTTAAAAAAATATATGGAAAAAAATATATGGAGCTTAAATAGGCATAAATGAAGAGAATGCATTTGGAACAAAGACATTAAGACCAAGGTCAAAAATTGGACATGAAGGTCTTATAGCAATTTTATGGTGATTGTAAATATAAAACACTCCCTTTATTTGCATGGTGTCTTATTTGTGTGTGTGCTTCAGATACAGAGTTCAAGATATACTTTTTTGTCAATGTAATTCTAAGGATCAAAGGAACTCATAAAACATACAGTTATTTGTTTATTGGCCCCAAGTATAAAGGCTCTGAGTACTAAAATAATTGATCTGAAAGAAGTGAAAATTTTCTCACAGTTTATATGAGTGCTATATATACTCTTTCAAATTTTGCTTGGGCATATATTGAGATATTTCAAGTATGAAAAATTGAGAATGGAATGGGATCTTCCTTTTTTTGAGTTTTAACATTGAAATCATTCATTTACTGATTTTTGAGCATGCCATTTAAGTAACATAAAGATCCTAAGTTATACAAAATTATATGAGAAGAAAAATTTATCTTTATCTTAAATATTTTTGCTTCAGATCCCTCATTAAGTCTTAGATAATATGATTTAAAGTGATATCTAATGGTATTAAGTATGACAACTTTAACTTGCTTTCTATTCTACCAACAGATTAATAATAAAAACTGGAAGTTTGTGTCTTTTGTTGAATATTGGAAATTGAATGTAATGGCAGCAGAATTTATAAAGAGTTGCTGTAGAGGATGTTTCTATAGTGAAACAGAAACGCACAAGCGTGAGTTGTTTTAATTTCAATCATCATTTACTTTGTGCTTTCTTTGTGGTATTTTGTAATATAGAGATAAATTAAGAATGTTTTCTAATATTGTGGAAGAGGCAGAAACAGAAGGCACACCGAGTAAGTATTCCAGAACTCCAATAACTCTGAAGCACAGTGGAAAGAGGAATGAATTCAACTCAGGAGACATTCTGAACATCCAAGAAGGTGGCATTTGCCATGGAATCCCAGACAGTATTTAGCAAGCTGAGTGGGAACAAGTAGTAAGAGAATGTGCTATAACTAGACATAGGAACAAGTAGTAAGAGAATGTACAATTTCTCATGACAGGTAGGTGGAATGATATAGGAAGAAGCAGGGAGAGAAGTGTGTTTTGGGGGACGGCATATTCTAACAAATGTTTTAATATAAATAAAAATAATATCCAATTTATGAGCTGTACATTAAAATATGCCTTTTATGAATAAATCACCAATAGGGAAGAGAACCATAATTTTTAGGGCCTTAAAGACCCTTGAAGAATTCTCTTTCTATTGTGTGGTTTCATATCTTTTCAGTGTTGACTGGAGCTTTATTTTTCTCTGGCTCTTTCTTGCATTTCTTAGTCTAGTTTTTTTCTTAGTCTAGTTTTGTTAGTGTAATTCTAAGGATCAAAAGGACTTTCTAGTATATTTGAGTATGAAGATATTTCAGTCCACTCTTCTGGTACCAGTAAAACAATACCACTAGGTATTACAGATTGGGTAGGTTTTAACAAAAAGAGATTTATTTTGGCTCGTGGTTCTGGAGGTCCAAGGTCAAGGTGCTGTATCTAATGATGGCCTTCTTGTTGGCAGACTCCCCAGCTACTAGAGGACATCACAGGGCAAGAGAAAGTCAATGTGTGAATCCTGGTCTGTCTCCTGCTTATAAAAGCCACCAGCATTTAATCAAGGGGGTTCCAACCTGATGATCTTATGTAATCCTAATCACCTCCCAAAGGCACCACTTCTCAACGCTGTTTGTTAAATTTCTACCCCCTTATGGCCTCACAATAGGAATTAAGCATTAACATATGAACTCTTGGGAGGGAGACTCAAACCATATCCAATCCATAGCAGAAGGCTCTTTTTTACATTAAAAAATCCAAAAATTCTAGAGCTGGATAAAATGGGTTACAGAAGCCAAGGCAGGGAGAGTTGCTATTATAATATATGTCTAAAGTAAGCATGTAATTTATTTTGGTTTTTTGGGTAGAGATTTTTGTAGTCTTGGATACTTTTGGCTTCTTCGAATGGGTATATGTATTTAAGACTCATGTTACTGACTAGTACTAACGAGAATTTCTTTGTTGATACTATTTTTAAATGACTAGATTTTTACTTGAAAACATTGTGAAATTAGCTACAAAATAAACTTGTTTCCTTCAAGGAACTCTTTAAAAACTGCTTTTACCATTATGATATGATAATGTACTTTGGCAATAACGTATTGATCAAACATTAGCTGGCCAACATTAATCTTGGTCCTAAAAGCGCTTGTCGGGACCTAAAAGTAGTTTATATATCAAGAATTTCTTCTAAAATGATTAAGTATCAAAGTAGTCTAGATTCAGGTTATATGTAGTCAATATGCATATTTGTGACTTTTTTCTGTTGTGTTTTTTTATATATGCAGTATCTATGGAAAAAGACCTTAAAGCCGCAATATCAAATACACAAAATACCACTGTGTTCATACCTCCATTGACTTCTGTTTCTGTAAAGTCTCAAGTTGGCTGTAGTGAGGATTATTTGCTTTCTAAATTACCATCTGATGGGAAAGAAGTGCCATTTATGGTGCCCAAGTTTAGGTTATCTTATATTCAGCCCAGGACACAAGGAACTCCTTCACATCTGGAAGAACTTGAAGGTAAACAGTAAAATGGCAGGGTTTAGAAACTAACATGAAACATTTAAATGGTACTATTGCTATTATTTTGTTCTTTTATATTTTTAATACAAAATTTATGTAAAAACTTTTAAGTTTTGCTTTTCGTATGTTTTGCTTTTTCTATAGAAGAACTTACTGTATAGTAATTTTGAAAATTCACATGCCCGGTACCCAAAAAAAAGTTTTAAAAAATCATTATGTAATCTGGTCACAGTGTAACGTATTTGTGGAGCTCAATAGTCTGTTCATAGTTTTCTTTTATAGAAATAAATCTTACACACACTAAGCTGCCTAAGTGAATATTTGTTCAATTTGTGTATATTTGTTGAATTTCAGAAATATATTTATTGAATATTGACAAATGTATGCAAAAGTATATTCCAAACTTTTAACAAAACCTAGAATATTTGTCCCAACTATTTTTTTCTACTTTATTCTGTTCATCTTCTTAAGGATTTTTCAGACTGTTCCTTTTTTGTTTTGTTTTCCTCTAATCTTTTCTTTTCTTTAGATTAGATAGTGTTGATCTGTTTTTACCTCTGTTATTTCTATCCTGGGGTTAAGCCTATCCAGTGAATGTTTTATTTTAGACATTGCATTTTCAATTCTAGACTTTATATTTCGTTCTTTTTATAGTTTTTACATCTTCTGTAATTTCCTAAATTTATATGATTGTAAGCCATTTTTTAATGTCTTTGAGCTTTAAAATCTTTGCTAATTTCAACATATGGGTTGTCTAGATTTGGATTCTGTGGGTTAATTTTTTCTTGAGATAGGCTACATTTTTCAATTACTTTGTGTATATGAAGTAATTTCAGATTATATTCTGAACATTGAATGTTACATGTTGTGGATAATGTAGATTTGGGAATATTAATCTGAGAAGTTTGTTCTCCTTTATCTTTCTTGCCCTCTCCATCCCTCCTTCTTGTCTTCTCTTCCACCAGACATGTAACTTAGTCAATTTAGACTATTATTTCTTTCTTGAGTATAAGCTCTTGGCTAGTGGTTCAGCGATCTGCCAGATGTTTGAGCAGACTTCATAGAGTTTGGGACTGTCTCCAGAATTCCCACCTTTCTTTCCAGCAACATTGGTTTCCTGGAGTCCTACCCTCTGGTTTTCTGTAAATTTTCTATTGGAGGTCATTTTCCCTCCTCACCCATGGAATTGGAAATTGAACACAGGGCCTTTTCACTGAGCTGTATATCCCTAGGCCTGCCTCCTTTCCTTTCCTTTCCTTTCCTTTCCATTCATTCTTTTCCTCCCTCCTTCCATCCATCCCTCTCTCTCCTCCTTCCTTCTTTCCCTTCTTTCATTTTGAGACATGTTCTCACCAGGTTGCCCAGGCTGGGCTTGAATTTGCAATCCTCCTGACTCATCCTCCCAGAATGCTGAGATTACAGGTATGTGCCACCATGCCTAACTATAGGTGTTTTATACATCCTGTGTGGTGCCATCTTTGGCCTAGACTCAGACTAAAAGTCATCATGAACACATAACTTACTTTGTGCCATTACCTTTTTTTGAAGTGCTATCTATCCAAAATTTCCACTATTTTTCTTTATTCTTCAGGCCTTTGTTTTATTTTGTTTGCTCTAGAGTTTATTATTATCTGTAAGAGAGTTGGATCTGGCCAGGGATTTAGCTCAGCGGTTCGGTGGCCTGCCTTGCAAGCGCAAGAACCCAAGTTCAATCCCTGGTACCCCCCACCACAAAAAAGAAAGAAAGAAAGAAAGAGTTGGGTCTGATAGGAGTGACTTTTTTTTTAAAGAAGGAAAAATGAATCCCATTCCTGCCTGTTATCTTATTTTGTACATGTCAAGTGTCTCTCAAATGGTTTCTCTTAAAAGGGTACCCTGATCAATTTCTTTCATAGTTATTAGCAACTGTGTTAGTTACTTTTCTCTCGTTGCTGAGACAAACTACCTGACACTCAAAGTTAAAGGAGAAAGGGTTTATTTAGCTCAGAGTTTATAGAGGTTTTAGTCCTTAATTGCCTGGCTCCAAGGAAGGGTGGCATATGGCAGAGGGGTATCACAAAGGAGAAACAGTTCATGGGGCTCACATGGTAGCAAAAGCAATAAGGAAACCTTAACAGCATCTTTCTGCCCCTTTTATTTTATCCAGACTACCAAACCAGTCAGTATATTGGTTTAGTAATCATAAGCCCTTAATCCTAGCACCACACACTTCAGATTCAGCCACCTCTGAAAAAGCCACCTATGACTACCTAAGGCTTTGAGGGGGGACATCAAGATCCAAACCATAACAGCAACATTGGAATTAAACTGTACAGTCTTGTAATCTCTTTAGTCACATCATATAATAGGAATATATTCATGGCTTCTTAATGACTCCATAATATTTCCGCATATAGATGTTACACCATCATTTAATAAAAATTTTATTATAAGCCATATGGAGTATTTATATATTATTTGCATAATCAGGTAAGTGAGTTGAGAGATAGATTAACAAATGAAAATATTTTAAGATCATGATACAGTGTATTTACCATTGTTATTCTTTAATTATTTTTGTTATGAGAAATATTTTCATAGAATGGCTTTTATATTTTCTTTATCAATGTGTACTAGTAATACATGAAAATAAAAATTAAAAATTTTTCAAATAAAAATAAGATAACTCTACTGAGCAATATGTGATAGTTTTAATTTGCATTCACTAGAAAACAAATTGCATTTTGAGTTGAATGAAAAATTGCTTACAGGCTTAAGAGTAGAGCAAAACTATTTAATGTATATTTTTGGGAAAAAATATTTAATTAAATTTAAGAAAGTGCTTTTGACACCTAATCATAGAAATCACTTCTATGCTTGAGTGCAGGTATGGATAATGGGCTGCAACAAAGAAGAAATTTTGAAAGATAGAACACTATCAGTAGTGACTAAGATTGTGTTTCAAGTACCATATTTGAAATTTGTTTTGTTGCATTGTTTTACTTACTGATAGGTCTGATTGCAGATGTACATTATTGCTTTGATAACAGATCTTACTGTTTATATTTGCTGTTCTTAATTTTTATCCTGTATCTATCTACCCGCTCATCAGCAGTGTGCATTTTGAGTTTTACAAGTTTTAAATACGGCTTTTGAGAATTGCAAGAAATCATGTAAATTTATATTCAGTGTTATAGAACTATAGTTTGAGAGTATATAAATTGAGAGTTCTACTTGAACCTTTAAAATGACATCAGTATTGCTATTTTAAGTATAGCTTACAAGATAGTGAGCCATCTTTGTTGCTGCTACTGTTTTTTATTTTTATTGGTACATTTGCATGCAAGAAGATTATATTCCTCAGAGGGAGTTGGATTGCTACTATTCTTAAGAGATTTCTCACTAGTGATTAGTGCTACTCTTGTTACTATAAACAAAGACTATTATAACAGTGTTTGTGTGCTAAATGATTTCTGTGTTTAAGATATATAAATGTGTTACTCAGCTTTTTATCACTGAGACTAAAAACAAAGGAGGAAAGGTTTATTTTGGCTCATGATTTCAGAGGCTTCAGTCACTAGTCAACTGGCTCTATTACTTTAAGGCCTGTGATGAGGCAGAAACATGGGTGGAAGGAAATCTGCTTACTTTATAGCAGCCAGGAAGAGAGCATGAGAGAGCCAGAGAGGAGGGGGCTGGGGACTAGATATAATACTAGAGACAAGCTCCCATGTTTTCAACCTGTGATTTCCATCACTTCTCAAAAATGTCACCAAGTTATGATTGCATCAGTGGATTAATCCACTTAATGAAGAGATGGAGCCCTCATGATCCAGTTACTATTTCCTAAAGTCCCACCTTTGAACACATGAGCCTTTTGGAGGACATTTTAAATCTGAACCATAACAGTAGGTAATGGCTTTCTGATATCACAACTCCTCAACACCCCTCTGCCTATGTGCTGTACATGGATTGAACCAGGGATAAAATCTCACCTCCTACCCCATGTTTTATTTTTCTTTTCTGAAATCAATGCAGAATCACTTGTTTCATTTTTTAGCTTAATTCTGAAAATAATCAGTTTCTACTATGTGTTCTATTTTAGGTGGAACACAAAGTTCCACACAGTTACATTCTTTCAAAAAGAATTAAAAGATGGCAATAATTTTTAAACCTTTGAAAAAGTTTGAAAAAGTTTAAACCTTGAAAGGAATTATATCAATTGTTTTACCCTTTTTAAATTATGAGGAATCAAACATATAGCTCTGTGATTTATTATAAAGCAAAAGACCTATACTATGTTCATCACCCAGCTAAATAAATAGAATATTACCAGCAACCCAAAAGCCTCCATCTTCCCTACCTTTAGTTTTCCTTGAGTTTCACTGTGACATTTTCATGCATTGAATATACTGTGTGTTGATTATGTCCATTCTTTCTTCTATCCCCTTGACACCCTTCCTTGCTCCTTTCCAATCCCTAATTTTTGTCACTGTTCTACTTTCAAGTTTTAGTTTTTATTTTTTGCACATATGAGAGAAAATTTAAAATACTTGTCTTTCTATTTATAGTTTATTTTCCTTCACAGTTCTATCTGATTTCCTGGAAATGACAGGATTTCACTTTTCTTTATGGCTCAATAATATTCTATACCATATTTTCTCTATCCATCTGTTAGACACTTAGGCCGATTTTCAATCTTGGCTATCATCAATAGTGCCATAATAAATATGAGTATACAAGTATCTACCATATACTGGCTTCATTTCCTTTGGATGTCTACCTAGGAGTGGTATAGACAGATCATAGAGTATTTTTAGTTTTTTTTCATAGTTGTTATAATTGTCCCTTTTTGTTACTTCTCACCACCTAAGCACATATTCCTAAATATTGTAGTTTAATTTTTTTATTTTTTGACCTTTATTTAAAAGAACTGGTGTGTTCAGCTTATGTTCTTTTGTTTATGGAGTTTTTTCATTCAGCATTGTTTATGAGATTCATTTAAGTTGTTTTGTTTTCATATCTATACATAAGTGTATATTATAATTCTAAATGGCAGCTGGGCATGGTGGCGCACGCCTGTAATCCCAGCACTCAGGAGGCTGAGGCAGGAGGATCACTGTGAGTTTGAGACCAGCCTGGGCTACATAGTAAGTTCCAGGTCAGTCTCAACTAGTGAGACCCTGTCTCAAAAAAATAAATAAATAAATAAATAACAATAATAATAATTCTAAATGACTGGTTTACAGTAGTGTTTCTTTATGGCATTCTGAAAGGTATTGTTATGTGGCAAGTAGATACCATTTATTTTACTGTTGATGGACGTCTACCATATCATTCAGACTTTGGCTATTATTGGTAATGATACTTGGAAATTTTCATGTGCATGCCTCTTAATGCACGCATATAGCAGTTTTAGTTGTGTAACGTCTGAAATGGCATTGTTGGGTATATATCATTGGGTATAAATATATTCAATTTTGGTAGAAATTGACAGAATTTTCCACAGTTATTGCATCAATTCACATCCCAACAACAAAGTACAGTACAATAGTTTACATTGTTCTGCCTTCTTGTGAACACTTGATATTGTCAGTCTTTTAGTTTTAACTTTACAGGTGTGTAATAGTATCTCACTGGAGTTTTAACTTCTCTTTCCCTCATGACTAATAAGATTAATAGTGTCTCTTCTGAAGTGTAAACCAATTTATATATAGGCTTGACTGTCCTTTTTACTGATTCATACAAATTCCTCATATGTTCTAAATGTGAATTTTTTTCCAGTATATTTATTACATGTATATTCTACTCTGTGGGTTAGCTTTACTCTCTTTACTCTCTTAAGCTTTACTCTCTTAAGTTTTGACAAATGGAAAATTTAACTTTTAATATAATTAAATTAATTCATAGATACTGTGTTCTTGTTCCATTTAAAAAGTACTTCCTAATGTAAAATCTTTCTTACAAGTTAACTTAAACATAGAAGTTTAGTTGTTTTTCCTTTACATTTAATTTAGATCTATAAGCCCCTGGAATGAGTTTTTTATGAATCTGTTTGCTTAAATGATTTTTTCTTATATCAACATTTAGTTGTCTTAACATATTAGTGAAAATATGCTGTGTGAGGCCACCTTGATTATAAATCGGGTGTCCATACAACCAGTATCTCTTGCAGGGCCTATTATTCTGTTCTGTTGATCTATTTCTCTATAATTCTGCCAATTTTCTGTTCTTAATGCTCAGTAAAGCAAACCTTTTGACTTTTCTTTTTTTTTCTTTTTTGCTAAAGATTATCTTTTTGTTTATTCTTGGTCCTTACTGTTTCTGTATAAATATTTTCTGTTCATGTGTCACTTGATTTCCAACTTAATTGCATTGTTGTAAGAAAATATCCTTAGTGTGAGTTCAGTCCTTTTATTTTTAAAAGCCACTCAGTGTTTTTCAGCACATGGTCTATTTTTATGTTTATAAATGTTTAGTGTCTTGTTGAAATTCAAACAGTTATTTTTCATTTAAAAAATGTTTTGTATGTAAGTAGAAAAACAAGAAGAAACTCAGATCACAAAATATAGAAGTGTCTTGGGGCAAAGAAAAGTGCCAACGGTTTATAAGACTGCCTTAAGAGCAGAGTTCCTGTCTGTCTTGCATAGTACATCACACAGTAAGAACTCTATAAATGCATGCTAATTTTATTTAGATATTAAAGGCATGTAATTTAATGTGACTTGAAGCAAAATTTTCTCCTTTGCCTTGAGTGTACTACCTACCTGTTTGCTAATAACTCCAAGAAAAGAATATAAAATATTACAAATACTTGCTTTTCAGGATCTGCCCGGGCATCTTTTGGAGATAGAAAAACAGAACTTTCCAGTCTATCCCAGCATGGACCCAGCTATGATGTATATAACCCATTCTACATGTATCAGCACTTTTCACCTGATTTGAGTCGGAAACGTTTTCCTCCTCATTCAGAAGCAACAAGACTATATGGATCAGGTATGAAAATTAAGTTTTTGTACTTTTTCCCTGTTTCTCTTTTAAAATTTAGGAATCAAATTAAGACACTGGCAGAAATTATTCTTATTATTAAAAACAATTTTAAAATAAGCAAAATAAACCTTTATAAATGTTTTGACAATTATGGCTTTTGTGTTATGATTAATATAAAAATTGAAAAACTAATGCATTATGTCTGTTCATAGTTCATAATTCTATTTAACTTCCTTTTTTGAAAGTTTTGTTTTTGAGTTGTTTTGTATACATTTTATATATCATCAAACCCATAAACTACAAGAGATAATTATGAACTTTTTTTCTTTTCTAGTCATTTAAAATAAAGTTAAAAAGTCATGATGTGATTAGAAATATAAGAAAATGCTTAAGTAATTATAGAATGTTTTAGCCTCATATTTGAAACTATCAGTGACAGACTATTATGTCCATGTCTGCTTCATAAAATTCTCACTTTTCAGGATGAGGTACTAAAAACAAAAAAGAAATAGTTGTTTAAGGGTCTGCCTTGTGCCTTGTGCTTAAGAGGTACACTAGAAATACCAGGAGTACATGGGATTCTGAATTAATTTTTTTAATGTGAGAAATGCTTATAAAATAAGTCACATTACATTTAGCACAGAGTACTCACAAATCTCTTAGTTTATTTTTAGAAAGATTGGAAAATATAAGCAAAAAAATATTTTCAATATTTGATGTGCATGTGAAAATGTGTTTGATTTCTGTTGACTTCAGTTTAAATAAAGTAAAATAATTGAAAAAGAAATATTTTAGGTGTCACCATAGGTGATTTCTTATGTAGATTTGCACATAATGTTCATGATGTATTTACTGTAAGGATTTAGATTATAGTAAATGAGTAAGATTCCAGTGTTTTGTTTTCCTTACTAGAAGTACTTTTTTCTTTTCCCTTTGTAGTTTGTGATTTAAGAGCCAGCAAACTACCTGGTTCCCCTGGGCTGAGCAAGTCTATGTTTGATCTTACAAGTTCATCTCAACGATTCATCCAGGTAGTTATATAAATTTAATTAAATGAGACAGTATTTTTTTTTCAAATTAAAACTTCAGGAATGCCTAAATTCCCTTAGGAATACCATCGTGTACATTTTTGTAGATGTACAGATATCTATTCTAATACCTAACAATAAATACTTATCATTTGCTATATGCATTATTTTAGGAAGGCCTCAGTTGACTAATAAAAGGCAATATTTTTCTTTTTCTTTGCATGATTTTTATATCTCAGTATGCACTTACAGAAGCTTGGGATTTAAAATAGTACAGTGTAGTAGTTGGAAGCCTATTAATTTAACTTTCCTGAACATAACCAACTGGTTATTAAACAGTAGTATTTCTGTTGAGATGTAGGGCTTTGATTTGCTGATATTAACATAGTATGCTGTTGTTGAGAATTTTTTGATACTTTAAAAATCTTTCATTTTTAGTGCAGATAAATTGTGACTGTTTAAAATTGGGAAATTGAAATAAGCAACATAAAAAGATAAATCATCTGTTTTCCTGCATGTGAATGTAAAAATACTGTGAAAATGTTTTTAAATATACTTGTGGACTTCTTTCCCTGTGAATATATATATATATACATAGCTCTGGCAAGTTAATGTTTTGCAGACTTAATTATTTATAACAATAGTTATTTAACATGTGTCAGAAATGTTTGAGAGCTTGTTAAAATATGATTGCCAGGCCTTACCCCCAAAGTTTTTGTGGGGCCTGAATTTTTATTTCTACCCAGTTCCTATGTGTTGTTGACATTGCTGTCTGAAGGACCATGTTTTCATAATGCTGTTTTACATACCTGTAAGTAGCTGGCTACTTCCAAATATATTTTTGTTTTTTATTAATGTTTTTAACTATGAAACTTAAGAAGTAATCTATTGTAAAACCAAATCCCAAAACAGCAAAGGCTTTCCAATATATTATCTAGTAAGATATTTAAAATTTTCCTATAATATACACAGAAAGTTTTTTTCCCATTTATTTTTTAAAAGTGGGGAGTTCTGGATTGGGAGTGGTGGCGCACACCTGTAATCCCAGCACTGGAGAGGTTGAGGCAGGAGGATCGCTGTGAGTTCGAGACCAGCCTGGGCTGCATAGTGAGTTCCAGGTCAATCTCAACTACGTAGTGAAACCCTGTCTCAAAAACTAAAAAAAAAAAAAAATTGAGGAGTGCTGACCAGTAACACAATCAAAATATCAGAATCCTTTAGATTTTATATGCAATTCCTGACTAAAGAAGAATTTTATTTGTAGAGACATGATTCATGGTCCAGTGTACCCAGTAGTTCTTCTTCAAGAAAAAATTCTCAGGGGAGTAACAGAAGCCTAGGTAAGGAATGAAGTGTACCATTTTATACTTTTAAGAGAATTCTTTCATTAGTAGGCTGAAAGTATATATAAGTAGATATTTTAAATTATGCCTGATTATATCTATGTTGGCAGTACTGTTAACATATGGATACTCAGATCAGAAGGTCTTGGTGTTTAGACATGAATGAATTTTTTAAAAGTTGAAACTATTCTATATCTTTTGTTTGTTTTAAAATAGATGAACAAAGGAACTCTCAGAAGCATTCAGTACTAAAACCTTCTAAGTGTTATTTGGGAAGATTTTTCAGCTTTCAATCCCTCACACTGGAATTTGGTTTTTAGTTGTGTGCTTTTTATAGTACACTTTCCTCCTAGAACTTCAATAAGAACATAGATTTTTCTTATAAAATTGGGAACTTTAAGAATTAATTACAATATTTTTAAATCATGCCTTTAAAATTGGATTGTGTCAAAATTTAATTGGGTTAGAAACATTACATAGAATTTTAAACATCTTTATCCTTTTACAATTCAGACACGATTACTCTATCAGGAGATGAAAGAGATTTTGGGAGATTGAATGTGAAATTGTTTTATAATTCTTCAGTAGAGCAGATCTGGATCACAGTTTTACAGGTAAATTACTGTAGTTAATATTTATTACAAATTGCGTATTTAGATGTTTTAAGTATGTAGTATTGCCTTCTCCTGGGGGGCCAATATTGTCTTTGGAATTTAAGATTCTATAGTATTTTGCAGAAAAAAGTGTTTAATAAAGTATTTAAGAAAACAAATCTGTCAGTCATGGTGGTATACTCCTGTAATCCCGGCTACTTGGGAGACTGAGGTAGAGGATCACAAGTTGGAGGTCAGCCTGAACAGCTTCGTGAAACCCTATCTCAATAAATAAAATAAAGTATTGGAATGTACAGTGGTACAGCACTTATCTTCCTATGTAAAGTGCTCTGGGTTCAAACCCCAGTACTAAAAGAAGAGAAAGAAATCTGTGGTATGATGGAAATATGTATGTTTTTAACTTCTTTTCTTGAAGGAGGTTGAAGCAGGAGAAACACCAAGAGTTTAAGGCCAGCCTGAGCTACATAGTGATTTCAAGGCCAGCCTGAACTACATAGTGAGACTCTTGACTCTAAAAAACCAAAAAATTAAATAAAAAGAATGAGATAAAGAAATCGATATAATAAGATTACTGACATTTAGAAATGGGAAGAAAGGAGCTAAAGGTGTAGGGAAGGTGGGATGGGTAGGGGAAGGGTAATAAGGGAAAAGAAAAAAATGTGAGATAATGAAAAGATGAAAATAACGTGTTTGTAGATGGGGAGGGGAGGAGGGGGTGAGGGAGGGCAAGGGTAAGGGGGAAAAAATGAGAATCAAGACTTGTCATGTAGAGGTACAAGATCCCAACAATGAATGTAACTGTACTGTATCCCTAAAATGTACCAATAAACTCAATTAAAGCTGGAAAAAAAAAGCAATCGATATAACATCTAGAATATTTAATGTGGATAAAACATGGTGTCATATACTAAAGTTTATTTTTAAATTTTTTAATTAATTTTATTGGTACATTTAAGGTACACAATGTAATGACATTCATCATTGGAAATTTGCACCTTTGCTTAATCCATTTTAGTTCTTATTTTTCCCCATTCCCCTGCCCTCCCTTCAACCCCTCCACCCCTCCCTATCTACAAAGACTTTGTTTCCATTTTATATTTTTCTCATGCTGATTCCTTTCCCATCTTTCTTTTCCCCTACTCCTCCCCCTTTCCCTTGCACTTTGCACCTTTTCTTCCTATTTCACATTATCTATTATACCTTTTAATCTGTATTTATACTTTCAGTTTCTCACACTAGGGAAACCGGTATTTACACGTCTGTCCTATTTAGTTCACTTAAGAGAAGTAATTAGTTCAATAAATGTGTAAAATATTTGCAGAGTCCATTGTCATGTTCAAACTTTGCTTTTATTCTTTTTTAGTGCAGAGATTTAAATTGGCCCTCTACTTATGGAGACACTCCCACTATTTCCATAAAAGGAATACTAACATTACCCAAACCAGTGCATTTCAAATCTTCACCAAAGGAAGGTTCCAATGTAAGTGGCCGTTTGTGTTTGAATTTCTTTTCTGTTTTTTTTTTTTTCATATCTGTCACTTTTATCAATGTAAAGAATGAGAATAAGAAAGTGTTTTGTTTTGGAGAAACTAAAATTTATGAAAATAATGCTTAGGAAGAATTTTTAAGGATGTGGAAAAGTGTTCTTAGTAGAATAAAGAGTAATCAAAAAATTGGGGTATGAATATGTATGTGTATATATCAGGATCTCACTTGGTGAAAATATTCATCATTGAAAGGCTACATAGCTTTTGTAGATAGGAAGGACACCAATAGTTGCAGAGAGACTAAGGAGGGGTAGGGGTTTAACAAAAGAATAAGAGGGTTGGGGATTTAGCTTAGTGGTTCTACCACCTGCTTCAAAAGTGCAAGGTCCTGAGTTCGACCAAAAAAAAAAAAAAAGGAAGAATTGAGATGTATTTTGTACCAAATCCCCACAATAAATGTAATCATTGTATAATGTGAAGATGTACTAATAAATTTTTAAAAAGAAAGTCTGCATGGAAATAAATCTTAACTCTGGTTACAATCCTAACACTCAAGGATGAATACTTTCCAAATTAAACAATTTAAGATTTAGTCTTCAAGTATAACTAAGTTATGAAAAATATTCTTATATTAAAACCTATATAGAGTCTTTTGTTTTTAAAATGTATTTTCATATATCAGGTTGTTTGAGAGATATCTATTATGGCAAAATGTGGAAAATGTGAAGTAAACCAGCACACTTGCTTAATTTGTAAGCTTGTTAAACATTTTATGTATAATATATTATTAGTGCTATCTGATGGTTTGAGTGTCTACAAAAGAAAGATATCTTAGTGAATGGAAGGCTGTTAGAAACACAATTCTGACTTATAAATATGAGTGATTATATATAATAAGAGTAAAATTTGAGACACAGTATCCAAAATATTTGTCAGTTGCCCAGATATCTTACCTTTTCAAAGGACATGCTAAACATGGTTATAAGGGAGTATATAGCAAAGAACAGTCTGGTCTGGTCTCCATTAAAAGAAAATTCTGGTCTCAATATGAAAAGTTAATCTAGTTATTGACTGCTCTCTTACATGTGATTTCTTAAACCATTCTCAACTATTGAAGAATGTGGTAAGTGGCAGGAAAAATGCTCTAAAACCAAAGATGTAAAACTTCTAATTTTTGAAAAGGAAAAGGCTATATTCTGGCGGGCTTGAAAATTCCTAAGTAATTAAAAAGATTATTTATGAGGTAAAGGAATGTAGTATTCAAGATAAACTGAAAAACAAGTTTTGGCCCTTCTCATTTTCATTTACCTTAAAAATATTTTTGTCATTGTAAAAAATTTTTCCTAGATGTAAAATAAAATATTACTTTGAAAGATATGTCAACTTTTCTTTTCAGTCCTCTTATTTATATATTTTATATATTATATTTTTAAGGCTATTGAATTTATGGAAACTTTTGTATTTGCTATTAAACTGCAACATCTACAAACTGTAAGGCTTGTATTTAAGATTCAAACCCAGACTCCCAAGAAGAAAACCATTGGAGCATGCTCTCTATCACTTAGAACTCTTAGCACACAGGAAATGGATTACTCTTTGGATATAATACCATCTTCAAAAATTTCTGTAAGTGATAATAGTATGATATGTTAAAAGTATTTCATACTTTTAGAATGGTTTAATGGATTGTTTTTTGTCTGTTGGAGGATAAGAATATAAGATAATCAAGAGGATCAAGAAGTTCCTCAAAAAGCAATAATATCACTTAAAATATTTTAGAAATAATCTGTTGTTTCATTATTTTGTTTTGAGACTAGGTCTTGTTACATAGTTCAGGCTGACCTTAAACTCACTGTTTCATTGGTAGCAATCCTATAGCACATGTGTTGCAGTGGGTTGTTTGTTATCACTGAAAGCTCTAAAAGGTTTGGAATCACTGTACTATGTGGTCCAGACTGGCCTTGAACTCATGTTGATCTTCCTGCCTCAGCCTCTCTCTAGTGCTGAGATTATAGGCATGTACCACCATGCCTAGTGGAAATAATTGACAAAACTTAACATACCATTTTTCTTTCTCCATTGGTAAATAACCTTGGGTATGCTAAGTCTTAGTAAGATTTCTGAATGTTATGGTCTTTCCTTATTCTCATTCTTATTCCTTTAAATTCATGAACAATTATGTTTCTTTATTTGGTCAGTTTTATGTTTCTCTTATTTTTCACTCTGGGGGTCTTGGAATCCACATAAGTACACTGGTTTATGTTATATTTCACAGACAGATTTACCAATTGTCTTTTGTTGATGACCAGCAATACCAACAAGCATATTTTCATTTTTCTCCTTCTCTAAGGCTCCTTCATTTTACTGTTTGCCTCAGGTTTTCTTTGACCTTTTCTTTATTATTTACTGCCTCATCACTTTAACTAGCTTCCTCCCTGCCAGCTTTCTTTGGCCTGTTTCCATTCAGAGTTAGTAATTCAACTCTTAATCCACAAATCTATTTATTTTAGGAATCTTTTGTCTTTTAATTTAGGTAATACCTACTCTGATTTCTAAAATTAGAAAAATAATCTCATATATCCTTTTAAATTATATTTCGCTTATTCTTAAAAATAATGTGACTACATGCAGTTCTTTTAAAAGTACAGTGTATTCCTTTTGGTTAATTTTACTGGCAATTTCTTCAGTAATACTACTTAGGAATTTAATTTGTTTTTAAGTTAAATTGTCTTTTTATTTTTTTTAAAGTTCAGTATGTAGATATAACTTGTAGTTTCCATGCAAGTTAATACCTTCAATTTAAAGAATTCATGACATTTATCTTCATAACTTTCTTATAACTTATGACTATAAATACCAATAGAAAATAATGCTTTCAATTTTTGCAGCTGTAGCTCCTTATATTTAAATTTTTAAAATATTTCTAAAGCTTATTATTATTACTTAATGGCTTTTTTTAATATATAGGTTTGCCATGCAGAACTTGAACTGGGGACCTGTTTTCAAGCAGTAAATAGCAGGATTCAGCTGCAAATTCTTGAGGCACAGTATCTTCCAAGCTCAACACCTCTGACTTTGAGTAAGTATATCAGTTGTTCAAAGTGCATCAAATACAGAGAGAGATTACAATTAGATGAGCATCAAGAGATCAGTGGATTAAAATCTTCACTCAATAAACAACCAGGAGTCATGATATTTTAGTTGCTAGACCTGGTTCACTTGGCTACCCCTAGATATGGAGGTCTAAGGTCAGCCCTACCTCAAGGGCCAAGAGGAGGGTAAGAGTGCTCTTTCCTTTTTCTACCGGAGGACAGGAACTATCCGGAGCCAGTAAGAGCAACAGATGTCCACTATAGCTAGAAAGACTAAAAATAAATGAAATTGGGCATTAAACTCAGGAATATAGAAAAATAGCAAAATAAAAGATAGATAATAGGCAATAGGGAGATCTTTTTCAAAGGGGAAGGGGAATAAGAGAGGAAGGAAGGGATGAGGGAGGGAAGGGAAAACAGGTTGATAAAAAAGAACTGAAAAAGAAAAAATGGAAACAGGTTTTGCAAATGGGAAACAATCCATGAGGTGGAAGGAGAGGGGAGAGATGGAAAAGGTAGGGAATGAATAAAGAATTTAAGATGTGTTATGTACATGTACCAACTCCCCACTATAAATGTAATCATTATGTATTACAAACATGTATGATAAAAAAATTTTAAAAACAGAAGAAAAAAAAAGAGATTAAAGCTAAGTTGAAGTTGATTAATACAAAGATAATACCAAAACCTTTTTCTCTGAAAGGATTATTAGATAAATCTAGCTGGTTGCATGAAGCAAAAAGTAAGGAAGAAAACGAATGATATTCTGAACAAAGAAGAGGATATAATTTCAAATTCAGAAGACATTTGATAATAAATGACAGTCTCATGTAAAGTGTAATTATACTAATTGGCTTGGATATCCATATAAAAGAAATGACTTTCTGAGAAATTAACTCAAAAAGAAGAAATCCGAAACGAATACCAGTTAGCAAACTGCCTCTAATAAAAACCACTGAGCCAAGATAATTTTACTAGAAGATTCTACCAAACTCTGAAGAATATATAATTCCTGTTCTGTATAACCTTTTAAAGAACAGCCAGGATTGAGCTCAGTGGCACCGTGCCTGCCTCATAAGCGCAAGGTGCTCAGTTTGATCCCCAGTACTAAAATAATAATAATAATAAATAAAAAACATGCAAAACATAATTCTCTGAGTTTAACCTATTCTTTTTCATTACTGGGGATTGAACTTCAGACCTTGCACTTGCGAGGCAGGTAGTGGAACCACTGAGCTAAATTCCTGGCCCCAGGTTAACATATTCTTGATATCAAAGTAGAATGAATATCACACTAAAAAAGTAACTACAGAAAGGTATCACTTAATGTAGGGTAGAGAAAAAAATCCTAAAATAAAAGTATTAGCACTTTCTTGTGCTATAGGCATCATGTGTCAGCCTAGGAAGGTTGTGTGTGTGTGTGTGTGTGTGTGTGTGTGTGTGTGTTCTATTCATATTCATATTTATTCATTCTAAAATCTACTTGTGCAGTATTGGATACCAAAACAATGCTTCTCTTGTTGTCTTGTGTATGGTAAGCAAGCAGTCTACACTGAACTACACCCCTGGCTCAGATGTCTCATAACTTTTAGATATATCAGTGTGAATTTCCTCTAATGCAGTTTGTAACTTTTAAGAGTTGACGCCCCTCCACTTTTTTTTTCCTGACTTTGTTTAGTCTTTGGTGTAGGTATATTTTTCTTGATGCTTATTATTATTATTTATGGGAAGGATAGTTCATACAAACTCTTGTACCATTGTTGGAAGCTCTGCATATCAAGCCTAAAGAATAGATTTTTTTTCTAACAGATATATACTTAACTGAAGTCTCAAGCAAATAATTTTTCAAATATAAAATTTTGAAATAAATACTCTCAATTTCCAATGAGTTGGACCTCTCTTATGTATAATTCTTTTTAGCATGTACTCTTTTGCTGCCAAATGTTATTTATACCTACAATTCTGTGTTGTTCAAACTAGAGGCAGATTAAATTCGTTTGAGGCTATAGTAATCATCTGTAAAGTGTGGTAAAGGTTACGAAGTTGTCTAGAGGTGTTTTCAGATATCAGTAGGTCTTTAAACCTTTAAAAGGTTTATTTATATTTTTTATACAAAACACAACATGTAGATGTATACTTTTATGAAAATTTTTAAAATCAGGTTTTCTTGTTTCATAGGTTTTTTTGTGAAGGTGGGAATGTTTAGCTCAGGAGAGTTGATTTATAAGAAGAAGACACGCTTACTGAAGGCCTCCAATGGAAGAGTAAAGTGGGGAGAAACTATGATTTTTCCACTTATACAGAATGAGAAAGATATTGTTTTTCTCTTTAAGCTTTATGGTCGAAGTTCTGTCAGAAGAAAACAATTTGTGGGCCAGGTTAGTAGGGGGTTTTGTCTTGAATTTCTTCCTTTTATTTTCCTATACTTTTAAGCAGTTAAAGGCAATGCAATATAAAGTTAAAGTTGAATAGAGTAAGATTCTTCAGCATAAATGAAGTGTTATGCCACAAAAATCAAATTTTGTTCAATTTTTTTCTTTAATAAAAGGAAATGGGGGCTGGGGATTTGACTCAGTGGCTCTGTCACCTACTTTGCAAGCTCAAGGTCTCTAGTTTGATCCCCAGTACCAACCACAAAAAAATACAAGAAGATGGAATTTCTGAGTGAACAGACTTAACATTAAGCTGTTTTCTAAGCTAGTCATCTTTAAAAACTTAGGTTTTTCTTAGGTTTTCAGTATTACTGATTCCTTTGTGGAAAGGGAGAACATTAAGTCAAACTTTTTAAGATTTTGGCTATCAAATTTAGTTTGTTTCACTTCAATTTAATGTTTAACATGAATACTTTTTATATACTGTTAACTGAATTATGTTAAATTTGAATCCTAGAAAACATTAATTTTTAGAAAGATTGAGATAGTCAATTCTGGTACTTCAATTAATCTATTTAAAAATTACTATTAATTAGTATGTGACAGTATAACATAGGCTTACTTTCCAATCCTGTAGGAACTTGTCCCCCTTTTTAATTTTTTTCCTTATTCTCAGTAGAATAATGTGGCAGGTGACCATTATCTTTTATCTTTGTTTGAGCCACATTTAAATTCTGAAATCTACATTATTGGTTTAAAAGCTTCGGCTTGACAATATGATGTTACTAACAGTCTACATAAAATCCTCAAATTACACACACACACACACACACACACACACATATGAATTTTCAAAGATTGATGTCAACTTCTTTGACTCACTTATTCATATAATTTACCTAAATTATTAATTTTAAATGTTGTAGTTTTGTTTCTGCATTTATTCTTATTTAGAAAAGAGTTTGAATTAAAGAATTTCATGTAATTAGCATACTTCTTATAACCAGGAGCCTAGGAAGTCAAATAAAGTTTTTCTGTAACATCAAACTCAGCTATCACATATGATTGGAACAGGAAATTTACTTAAAAGATGATTTTTTGGCTAACAATTCTGAAAAGGTTCTTGATTGTTGTCTGTTCCCTATAGCTTCTCTGATAGCCTAAGGTGTTATCTTGGTAGCATAACCTCATGAGAACTCAAGTTCTCCCTCTCCTTTGTCAACCAAAACACTCTAATGTTATCCATTTCGTGTATTGTGGTTTTTTGTAAGATACTGTTTGAAGGAAAGTTTCTTTATACCAGGAATGAAAAGGAAAAAGTTTGAAAACCAATGACCTACTCTAATTTTCTTTACTTAAAAGAATTAGAAACTGAGTCTCCAGAGAATTTAATGTCAACATAATAGCCTATGTTAGTGATAGACCTAAGGTAAGAATTTGGATTATTTGATTCCTTGTCAATCTTGTCTCCCTGACATGTTACCACCATGATATGTAATCATGCATAACATTATATAGTTTTCCCACTCATTTACATGTATTTACTAAAGTTATATATGAAATAAGCACTATGAAATTACTATGAATAAAGAGTGACTGTTAAATTTCAGTTAAGACAGTTTTATATAATGTAAAATGTGCTTAAATGCATCTTATTTACTAATTTAAATCATTAACCTCAGTTTAATCTCTACAGACCACTCTTTTTGAGTGGTTAGGATCAATTTTAAATTTAATTCCTATGTTGAATAAAAAAGACTCATAACGGTATCAGGGGAAATGATTTTGTAATATCCCACCTTGAATTTTTTAATTGAATAAGACTGTATAAAAGAGCCTATAGAATACCTAAACAGGTTCAATGTTTTAAAATTTAAGCATCAGATGGAGGAGTTAACCTACCTTTTGGAAAGCTAGTAAGGTATTTACTGAAAAATATATATATCAAACTTTGAAATATCTTTTATTAGAAAGAATAATGAAGTGTTTGGAATGAGTTATCATTATTGTGTTAAATGATTATATTGTTCCTTTACAGGTTTGGATAAGCGAAGACAGTAATAGCATTGAAGCAGTGAACCAATGGAAAGAGACAATTACAAATCCTGAAAAGGTTGTTACCAAGTGGCACAAATTAAATCCATCTTGACTTTACACATCAATTTCATGAAAAAACAACTTGATATTCTATTAGAAGACATATAATTTCAATTTGCTAAAAAGTGTAATGAATTTTGTCAGATATCCAAAGTGAAGGAATTCTTTAAAACAGTGTCCAAATATAATAAAATCATAGTATTAAAAAGTCTATGAGAATATCATCTGTAGATGGGTATTTCTATATTATGTTTTTGGGTTTTTTTAAGCTTTACCTGGATATCAAAAATCTAGTATATCAAATTCCTATTAGCACTCTTAGACATTTAAAAGACTTTCCCATTATTCTAGTACTAAGAATTATTGATTAGATCTTGATTCCAATGTTCATCTCTTCCTTATAGTTTGTCTTGGCAAAAATGAATTGAACCATTTCAACTATAGTATTTTCTATATTTAGGGAAAATTTTTGCTCTGTGTGTATAATTTCTTATCTATATGGCATTATATTGACATTTTGTAAGTGACTTATTGCCAAGAAACAAGAAATAGAAAACTACACTTAGGAAAGAATAAATGAAAGCACCAGAAGGCTGAAGTTTAATTTGAGAACTGAAATGTGCATAATTTACTATTTCCTCCTTCAGACATTTTACTTTGTTTCATTTGGTGTTCAAATAAAAAAATAATCCGTATGGTCCATCCTAATTAGCAGAATTAAATGAGTTTAACTAGCAAATTTAGCATTTATGATAATCACATCCTTATTTTAGTTTTTAAATATAAATTATTCCATAATCTATAATGTTAGAGCATTTTTATGTTTTTTAATAACCATACCTAATGATGTTATATAACAAATAAGTATTTCCTTCAGGTTTCTTTCAGGTTTATATTAAAAATTAATATATGGATATAAATTCAGCTTATTTGGCCATAAGAGCTGTGGCCAAAAAGAATGGTTTCTTTGAGAAACAAATAACACTATCCCAAATCTTGGAAAACTTTACTTTCTCTTGGCTAATAAGTATGCCACAGACTCTGTGTCCTTGGTCTTCCATTTTTTCTTTCTTACGTAGTCCTTCAAATGCCAAGAGATGGATAATGACATTTTAGGCCAGAAGTGTATCCTGCTATAATGGAAGCATTCCTTTTTTATTCCAAGTCCTTTGTTCTATTTATCTCATTAAAAATCTTTGCAAATAAATATTTATCTATTGCAATCAAGATTCCAGAAATTCAGCACAAAAACAGAATATTAAAACCTGTTAGAGTAAAGAAACAAATCACCTATAAAAGAATGCCGGTCAGAATTACATCAGACTCCTCAACACAAACCCTTAAGTCAAGGAGAGCCTGGAGTGAAGTATTTCCAGCCCTAAAAGAAAACAAACTCCAACTCAAACTGATGAACCCCATAAAGCTATCTTTCAAAATTGATGGAGAGCCAGGCGTTGGTGGTGCATGCCTGTAATCCCAGCACCAAGGAGGATGAGGCAGGAGGATCACTGTGAGTTCAAGACCAGCCTGGGCTACATAGTGAGTTCCAGGTCAGTCTCTACATAGTGAGATCCTGTCTCAAAAAATGAATAAATAAATAAATAAATAACCAAAATCAATGGAGAAATAACATATTTCCATGACAAAGAACACCTAAAGAAATTCATGTCCACCAAACAAGTACCCCAACATGTTTTGAATGACATTTTAGAAAGACATAACAAAGACCTCAACTCCATGAATTCCAACAGAATGAACCCACCAGACAAGGCAAGTATTTAAACAGGAGAAAGAAAGGAGACCAACAACAGGAAATTAACATGACAAGGATGTCAATACATTTCAATTATCATCAATATAAATGGTCTCAGTTCACCAATCAAAAGAAACAGACTACCAGAATGGATCAAGAAACAAGATCCAGCAATATGCTACATACAAGAAACACATTTAACTCAAAAAAGAAATTCATAAAGGATGGAAAACAATATTCCATGTGACAGGAACCCAGAAAAAAGCAGATATAGCTATTCTATTTGAAGAAAAAGTGGTCTTCAAGCCAAGACTGACCAAAAGACACAAGGTTACTATATGCTTGTTAAGGGAACAATCCAGGGGCCGGGGATTTAGCTCAGTGGTTCAGTGGCCTGCCTTGCAAGGACCTGAGTTCAATCCCCGGTTCCCCCCCCAAAAAAAGGGAACAATCCAAGAGGAAAAGATAGAAATCATAAATGTAAGCATACTGTACCAGATACCACTGCACCCAACTATATAAAGCAAATATAACAGACATGAAAAATCAAATAAGCACTAATACAATTATAATGGGGAACGTCAATACCCCACTGTCACAATAGGTGGATCAACTAGAAAGAAAATAACGAAATACTAGAACTCAAACTCTTGAACAAATGAACTTAACATGTTTACAGAGTGTCCCACCTCACGGCATCAGAATACACATTATTCTCAGCTGCATACAGAACATTCTCCAGACTAAGTCACAGACTAGCTCATAGAACATGGTCAAGTAAATGCAAAGGAATTGAAATTATCCCATGCATATTATCAGGCCATAGTGCAATAAAGTTAGAAGTCAATGGCAAAAAGAAACCACAAGAATTTCATAAACACATAGAAATTAACACCCTCCTGGGCAGCCAGTGGGTCACAGATGAAATTAAAGAAGAAATTAGTTTTGAAATTAAATGATAATGCTAATACAACATACCAGAACTTGTGAGACACAAAGCACCCTTATGAGGGAAATATATAGCAGTGATTCCCATATCAGAAAAATAGCTAGCTCAAATAACCTGGTGTTGAACCTCAAGCTTCTAGAAAAAGAAGAGCAAGTCAAGCCCAAAACTCATACAAGGGAGTATAAAGATCAGATCAGAAATTAATGCAATGGAAACTTAGAAAACAAGACAATGAATTAAAGAGTTGGTTCTTCGAAAGATTAAATAAAATTGACAAACTTATCCAACCTTATTAAAAAAGGAAAGAAAAGAATCAAATCCATGTAATTAGGAGTGAAAAGGGTGAAATCTCAACAGATTCTGCAGGAAATCAAATGATTATCAATACCCACTTCAAGAACTTGCACTCTAATCAGATGGAAAACAGAAGAAATGGACAGATTCCTAGATATATATGAATTATCAAAAGTGAATCAAGAAGATATAAAAATTCTAAACTTCAAATCAGTCAATGAAATTAAGAAGTAATTACAAAATCTACACAGAAAAGCATAGACCCTAACAGAATCATTGCTGAATTCCACAAAAAATTTAGAGAAGATGAAATGCCACTACTTCAAACTTTTTAAATGAAATTGAAAGGGAAGCAATACTCCTAAATTCATTTCTGAAAGCAAGCATTACCTTGATTCCAAAACCAGAGAAAGATCCAACCAAAAAAGAGAACTACAAGTATGAACATAGATGAATAAAATCCTCAGTAAGACAATGGCAAACAATGCAGCAAATCATCAAGAAGATTATACACCCTGACCATGTAGGATTCATCCCAGGGATGCAGGGATGGTTCATGGTTCAATATATGGAAATCACCAAATGTACTAACTATATTTAAAGTGCCAAGGATAAAGGCCAGGGATTTAGTTCAGTGATTCCACCATTTGTCTTGCATGCACAAGGTCCTGAGTTCGATCCCAGGAACAAAAAAAAAAAAAAAAAAACTGACAAGGCTAAAAAACATGTTCATCTCAAGAGAAACAAAAAGCAATTGACAAAGTCCAACACCCAGTCATGATAAAAAACCCTACAGGAAATTGGAATGCATAGTCTTTATCTCAATCTGATAAAAACCATCCATGACAAGCCAATAGCCAACATCATACTAAATGTACAAAAACAATCTAAACTCAGGAAGAAGACAAGGACTCCACTGTCACCACTTTTCAATATAAATCTGGAAGCATCCAAAACAATTAGAAAAGAGAAATCAACAAAAAGAATAAGAATAAAAGAAGAGATTAGGACCAGGGATTTTGCTCAGTGGTTCACCACCTGCCTTATAAGCTCAAGGACCCAAGTTCTATACCAAGTACCAAAAAAAAAAAAAAAAAAAAAAAAAAAAACCCAAGAAATTAAACTATCATCATATGCGGATAGCATGGTATTATACATAGAAGACTCCAAAACTCTACCAAAAGACTTGCAGATTAACCAAATTTAGTAGCATAGCTGGATACAAAGTCAACACACAAAAATCAATAGCATTGCTATACACAAACTCACTGAGAGAAATTAGTGAAACAATACCTTTCATAATAGCATAAAAAATAAAATATTTGGGAATCAATCTCACAAAGGAAGTACTGAAAATTACAGTGCTCTGAAAAAGATCATAGGATATCAGAAAATGGAAAGCTATCCCTTGTGGATAGAAAGAGCCAATATAGTGAAAATGGCTATACTCCCAAAATTGTTGTAAGATTTAATGTAATCCCAATCAAAATACTGCTAGCATACCTCACAGAACTACAGAAAACAATCCTAAAATTCATTTGGAATCAGAAGAGATCTAGAATAGCAAAAGCAATTCTGGCTAACAAAGGCAAGGCAGGAAGCATCACAATCCCGGATTTGAAATTACACTAGAATTACAGTGATAAAAACAGCATGGTACTGGAAAAAAGAAAACAGACCCAAGAATCAATGGGGCAAAATGGAAGATATTCAGCTACTTTATCTTTGACAAAGGAGCCAAACATCTTCACTGGAAGAAAGATAGCCTCTTTAATAAATGTTGCTGGAAAAACTGGCTTTCTACATGCCAAAGATTAAAACTGGACCCATATCTTTCAACATGCACTAAACTAAAATAATGGATCAAAAATCTAAATATTAAAATAACACAGTCTGCTGGAAGATAGAATAGGTAGAACTCTTGAAGACACTGGTGTAGGTGAAGTTTTTATGCACGTAATCCCAATTGTACAAGTCACAAAGAATCAACTGGGATCTCATTAAAAAGCTTTTGCACAGCAAAAAAAAAAAAAAAAACAAAAAAAAAAAAAAAAAAAAAACAAAGAAATACTCACAGTGTGGGAAAAAAAATTTTGCCAGTTCCTCAGACAAAGGAGTAATATCTAGAATGCATAAAGAACTAAAAAAAAAAAAAATCAGACATCCCAAATTTAAAGACCCAATCCAAAAATGGGTATCCAAAAGGAACAGATACTTCTCAGATGAAGAAGTGGAAGCAGCAAATAAATATTTGAAAAATGTTCAAATATCACTGGTAATTTGAGAGATGCACATTAAAACAATGGTGAGATTCCATTTTACTCCAAAAAGAATGGCTATTATCAAGAAATCAATGACAAATGCTATCAGGGATGTGGAGAAAAAGAGCTCCTTCACTGTTGGTGGGATTGTAGACTGGTGCAACCACAGTGGAAATCAGTGTGGAAATTCCTCAAAAAACTAACATAGAGTTTCATTAAACCCCTTTTTTTATCTTTCTGAAAGAATTAAAAGCATCATACCACAGTGATACATGCACACCCATGCTTATAGCAGCACAGTTGGTAATAGCTAAATCTTGGAAACAGCCCAAATGCCCATCAGTTGCTGAATAGATAAAGAAGACATGGTTCTTTTACACAATGAAGTTCTATACCATAAAGGAGGATATATTTGAGACATTTCTAGCTAAATGGATGGACGTTTTAGTGATATAAATGGGAAACACGTGTTTAAATACCACATTGTCTGGTGTGAAAACTGAAAGTGAAAATAAGGACAATTGTATAATACATATTGGGAAATGGAAAGAAAATGTTCAAATGAGAAGGGGAACGAGTGAGGGGAAAGAGGAAAAGAGCAGAAAGGAAGGAAAAATGGCAACAAAGCTTTTTTAAATGAAGGGTTAAAAGGAGGGGAGGGGATTGGGGAAAAAGAATCAAGATATATTATGTACAGGTACAAATTCCATTTGATGAATGTTATCAATATGTATTAAAATTTAAAATGTACTAATAAAATTAATTTTAAATAAGTACATAATTATCTTTGCTAGATACCATCTCCTCAAACTATAAAGTATACATAATTTATGTCCCCTGTGCTTCTGTCTAGACTCTGTGGTACCAGTGATACTGACAGGTATTCTTTGTCACTGTGCATTTTGAAATAATATTTTTAAATTTGTGAAAATTTGTATTAGTAATCACATGGACTTTTAGGACAAATCAGTTTGGTGGATTTTGAATTTTTGAGATAAAACCTGTGACTTTTTAATAGACTTTATTTTTTATAGTGCTTGTAAGTTTATTACAGCAAATTGATAGAAAGTTACAGAGGTTTTTTTATTCACCCTCTTGCCAACCCTCCAGCCCTCTACAGGATCAACATCCTACATGAGAATAGTACATTTATTACAATTGATGAACCTACATTGACACCCAAAGTCTGTAGTTTACAGTATGGTTCCTTCTTGGTGTTATTCATTCTATCATTTTTACAAATGTATGATGACACGTCTCTACCATTCTAGTTAGTGTTAGACTAATTTTATTGCCCTAAAAAATTTTGCAAATGCAACCATTTTACTAACTACTAAAGAATCGAGTCTACAGGCTTTTAGATAATAAATAACTAGGTTTTAGTTTTTTTAAAAACTGGAATTTCATTTTAGCTATTTTCTGCATTCTGTTAATGCTTTCTGTTCCTAAACTTACTATATGTAGATACTGTATGTATTCCATTTTAATTATTTAATTCACAGTATTTTTATTATGTGTATAATACATAATTTGAGGGAAAGCTATGCCTTCTTTGTTTCCTAAAATCCTAGATAAATCAATAAAAAGAAAACTTTTCATGTAAAAGATCTTTCAGGTAGAAAAGGATTGATAGAAGTAAGATCCCAGATATTTTCATTAGTGTTTATTTAAGCCTTTTTCAGGTGAAGAGATACTGAATATAGCTGGTATTCTCATTGTTTCCTTGAAGCTTTGTGTGGAAATATACATAGAAATATACTCCTGTTATAGGCACTCGTGAGGAAAAAGAAACCAGTAGGAGTTGATAATTTTAAAAATGCAAAAATCATTTCTTTTTAAATTTATCTAGACTTTTCTTGACCTTTACCCACTTGTAACAAGCAAAGGAGGCCAAAGTGATGCTGGGTGACCCAAGGAAACCATGGTAGGGGCCACACTAATAGCTGATAGTTTGCACAGTGCTAATCCATAACAATATATTTATTTCTAAACTTTTAGGCTAACACAATTAAATAGCTACATCCTATGTCAAAATGTAGCATCACTATTTGTTTTTTATTTAATTTTGCATAATTTTTAAAAACAGAACTCACTGAGAAACAACTAGTGAAGTATATCAGTTCCAACTTTTATCAAAATATTGAGAAAAAACAGTGGAATTTTGAACATATGTAATTGTTGTCTGTAATTACCTAAACTGGAGTTCTGTTTGAGCATAGTTACTTGGATTTCTCTGATACTAATATACTCTACAGCTGGTTGGAAACTATATTTCCAGCAAAATTGCTATTGTATGTTTAACCAAGTATTTGATTATTTATGAATAATTTCAGAAATTTGCAATAAATTTCAACTTTTATTAAGACAAATGAATATTTCAAAAATATACATCTCTTTTCAGTGTATGTATATTTGTTTAGTGTCCCCTTAGGGTATACTGAGAAAAGTACAGGTGAAAAATCTGTATCTGTTGCATTGATTTCTGCTCTGATCTTTATAATTTCCTCCTTTGTAAGAGCTTTGGGTTTCTCTTGCTCTTCTTTTTCTAGGAGCTTACGATTCACCATTAGGTTTTGTATTTTAGCTTACTCTTTTCCTAGTGGGAGCATTCACTGCTATGAATTTCTCACATAAAAGTGCTTTTGTTGTATCCCATAGATTACTGTATGTTGTACTGACATTGTCGATAAATTGTAAAAACTATCTAATTCTTTAATTTTTGCTATGACCCATTGGTTGTTCAGAGGAGTGTTGTTCAATTTCCGTGTGTTTGTGAAGTTTTTATGGTTTCTTATGCTTTTGACCTCCAGTTTAATTGCACTATGGTCTTATACATGGGATAACTTCAATTTCTTTGCATTTAAACATGTTTTATGAGCTACTATGTGGTCTATTTTGGAAAATGAGCCATGTGCAGCCAAAAAGAATGTATATTCTGATTTTGTAGGGTGGAACACTCTGTAGACATCTATTAACTCCATTTGTTCAACAACTTTGTTCAGATCTAGTATTTTGTTGTTGATTTTTAGTCTAGATGATCTATTTGTGAAAATGGAGTATTGAGTTCCCCCACTACAGTTATATTAGTGCTAATTTGGTGTTTCATGTCCCTTAATATTTGTTTTGTATAGTTGAGGGCATTAGTATTTGGTGCATATATAATTATGACTGTCATATCTTCCTCTTGGATTGTTCCCTTTACAAGGATGTGGTGACCTTCTTTGTCTCTCTTAATTAGTTTTGGTTTGAAATTTACTTTGTCTGCAAATAAGGTAGCTACAAAAAAATCAACAAATCCAAGAGTTGGTTTTTCAAAAGAATATATAAAATTGATAAACCCTTAGCCAACCTTATCTAAAAAAGGAAAGAAAAGGCTCAAATTCTTGCAAATAAGACTGGAAATTGTGAAATCACAACAGATTTAGCAGAAATCCAGAGGATCATCAATACTTACTTTGAGACCTGTACTCTAATAAAATGCAGAACATAGAAGAAATGGACGGGTTTCTAGTTACATATGAATTAACAAAGTTGAATGAAGAAGATATAAAAATTCTAAACAAAACATCTTTGGTGTGAGAAACTGAAAGTATATATAAGAATCAAAATGTATAATAAATAATGTGAAACAGGAAGAAAAGGTATAAAGGAGAGGAAGAAGTAGGAAGAGTAGGGGAAAGGAAAGAAAGGAAAGGAAAAAATATGAGAAGAGGAAAAAATAGAAATAAAGTCTTTGTAAATAGGGAGGGGTGGAAAGGTTGAAGGGGATGGGGAAAAAATAAGAACCAAGATATATCATGTAAAGGTACAAATTCCCAATGATGAATGTCATTATATTGTACTCCTAAAATGTACCAATAAACTTAATGAAAAAAAAATACTTAATAGAAAAGTAGGACGGTAAGGGTGCATTTGACTTTTCAAACAATATTTGATCCTATATTCAATATAGTTTATGACCTTTATGGCTTTTATCACAATTGTGCTTGAATTATTAGTTGCAGAATTAATGTCTCTAGGTATGGGTATTTTATTTTTTAAATGAGTATGTTGAAAGATATTGATCTTTTAGTATTTGGACCATATTTGGAAAAAATGGTTTAATAACTGAAGCTATTCCTTTGCATAGTAGAAATAATAATTCTTTTCAGGGCCTTGTTTGATTGCTGTTACTTACCATGGGGCAGTAGATATGCTTGACTGTTATTTGAGAAAGGAGGTAGAAATAACTCGGCGAGATCATGACTCCTTAGGATGCTTCACTCAAATGAAATCTGAGTGCAATATGGGCCCAGTTTTTCAAGGCATGAATTTTAATTTTGTCAGCCCACAAATAAATTAAAGGAATTGGCTCAGCTAACAAAACTTTCCAAAGTCTGATGTATAAACTATATTAACAGTTTACTAATTTATAAGGAGAAGATGATCCCTTCCAGTGATAGAAATATTTATGTCTACCTTCACAACACCTCTATTTTGTGTCAGGGCAAGCATAAAATTGAATTGTAGAAAGCCAGGTAATTGTTTGGAGAGCATGAACTCAAAATAAAGAGAAAGGGAGCAGAGACAGAGGCATCATCCAGGCTGCAGTGCAACCAACATAATACCCTGCCCCAAGCAGAAGTCTGCTGAAGAGCCTTCCCATTAGATGCCCGTATTTAGTCTTTCTGGAGAATACAAACCCCATGCAATGTAATGTGTTCTGCTCACCTGACCTTCTCTTTTGCTGTATTTCATTCTAACCATTTCTACCTGTTTATACAGTTTGAGCCCAGCAAGTTATTTAATTTATAAGATTTCAGTTTGGTAAATTATAATCAAATTTTATGATGTCTCCCAGACATACAGAGATCATTTTAAATGACTTTTAAGAATTCTTTCCACTCTTTGGTAATAAATATATGTCTGAAGTCTCTATGTTTGTAATTTTTTATTAATAGTACTTGAGGTATTTGATGCAATTGATCACTACTTCCTTAACACTTTTCTTTATTTCTGAAGAAGTTATTTTGCAGAGTTGGGGGTTCTTTGTTTCTCTAGTACCTGGGTAGGAAAATATTATGTTGTCATTCAATGCCTAAGGGTTTTAATTATTGGTTGGTAAGTGGCTGGAAATCAGTTTTTATTGCTGGTACAAAACATCTGACATATACAATTTAAGGAAAAGTTTATTTTGGGTCTCAGTTTCAGAGATCCTAGGCTGTGGTTGGCTGGTTCCGTGGCAGAAACATCATCATAGAAGGGAATTACAGGAGAAAACTACTCACCTCAGAGTAGCAGGAAGCAAAGATGGTTGGAAAGAGCCAGAGAGAAAGAAAAACCAACGACAAGAATATACCTTTGCAGATTATCCCCCTAAAGGCCTATTTCCTCCAATCAGAACCTACTTCCTAGCAGTGCATTCAGCTATGAACTCACCAATGGACTAATCCATTGATGAGATTAGTGCCCCCAAGATCTAATCACCTTCAAAAAGCTCTTCCTCTGAACACATGAACTTTTTGAGGGACATTTTTGATGCAACCCATAAGAGCAGGCTTCATACTATAAGAAACGTAAGAGAAAATTATCAGTATAGAAAACTTTCATGGCTTGTCAAAACTATTTCAGGTCATTAGTGTAGTCATATGAATCTGTATCCCAGGAATATGACAGTTTGGAATTTGGATAACTGGAGCTAAGGGTTACCAAATAGTGATCTGTTTTCCAAATACACATAAATTATTGTTATAAAAATATCTCTTTCTATCTTTATGTGCTCTTCACACACTCTACCAAAAGATTTCCATTTTTATTGCAGGGTCATTTGAAAGTATTATAAGTGCACTTTTGATACAGTCTTACATCTTAATATTCTTATCTGAAAGTGACCGTGTTTTATTGTTTTTCTTCATTAGGAAGAAAATGATGAGAAGCAGTTTTTCAGTTCAAGAATGAGGCACAGCTCTTTGGAAAGAAATATAGTTTTATACTGCTATTACATTCTAAAGATTTTTGTAGTATTCTCTGTACTATCAGTATTTTCTCAAGTTTCAGAGTTTCTTCATTATGAAATTTACATTGCCTAAACTTTAAGGAAAGATTTCTTCTCATAGTGCTATCTTTCTTCCTTTTGTGGGAATAGTGATATTAAAAATGTTACCTAAATTCAACTTATCATGTACATTTTTAATCAAAGTGGCAGAATGATGATCATCAACTCCACAAGCTTTACTAGGAGCAGTGTTTACTAGAGAAACTTAAACGTTCCTAGAGCTGGAGTTACTGAGGAATTCACCCTGAGACTAGCCTTTTTGTTTATTCTCTCTAGAACGTCATCACAATGACAAGATCTATTAATAAGTCGTACTTTGTTTTGTTTGTGGGGAAAGGTTTCCAAAATGTACATTAAAAAACAGGTGCAAGTTTACATTTATGTAAAAGACTCTGTTAAGTTTCCAAATAATTTTGCCACCAGAGCAGAAATAATAATGAAGAAATAAAGTTCAAGTTTCTAGGAAGAGGGGAAAAAAGTAAAACATCACTTAACATCAGTAAGCTGATTGGCTATAAGTAAAATCACATCCATTTAAAGAAGTTACTTTAATATCCATACCCCAAAACAATAACAAACATGATAAATGGTTTTTCCCTGTATGGGTAAGTTTAATCTGAGTTACATATGGCTTTCAATTCAGTTCAGATATTGGATGTCTATTATATAGGAAATCCAGAGAAAACTACACTTTAAATTTATTTATTTCTGTTCTGTAATCTTTGATTCAGTTCACATCCATAATTAACCTTAGTGCCAGTCATTAAAATTTTTTAATTTCCCATTTATTCAGCATGTGTTACATACTGTCTTACATGAAATCTATGAGAAAATGGTGGGGGAAAGATCCTAGCTGATTTTTGTATAACTGAATGAGCATTAGTGGTTAGAAATCTTCCAGACTGAACCCAACTCAAGTAGTAATAGTTAACATCAATTAAGAGATTAATTTCATGCTAGAAGTCTCTTAAAATAATTGTCCTGAGAAAAATTAACGATAAAATGTAAATCCATGTTCTTTGAGAATGCTTATTTCTTCTGTTCTCAGGATACAGAATAAGAAACTGATAAAATCTTAATACCTGGAGTTTTATGTGGGTACCTCATGTGCAGTCTTGCCCTTTAGGGCTATGTTCGAATTGTTTTCCTTTGCCCTAAATACATTTGATAGTGCTTCCTCTTTCTTCTTAGTTTTTAACCCATCTGGTTAATCTTGGAACCATAGAACCTTAAAACAAAAATGGGCATCTTATAACAAAACAAAAAACTGGGTTTCAAATAAATGGCTTGCATATGTTTATTAGTAATTAAGGACCAAACTAAATTAAAAATTCATGTTTTCTGATAGCTAGCTTAGTGGTCTTTGATTCAAGAGATATGAAGTTTCTGTTATACCTAGAGAAAATATGCAATATCATCTTAGAATGTATAATAACTGTATAAGTCACTTCCTATTTCAGTAGGAAAGGAAATATTAAAATATCAAATGTTATTGAGGTAAGAGACCTATGCTTTTGTATAATTCAAAATTAATAACCATTTTGTTATATCTTTGCTATAGTTATTGAAACTTTTTTTTTCGAGGTTAGGGGAATTTTATTGGAAATAAAAAGAAACAAGCTTCTGAGTTTCCAGAAGGGGTACACAGTGGGTGGCTTTGATAAAATTCTTAAAACTGACAGCATAGGAGTGTTTACCTGTTGTTAGGTGCTGCTCCTTTAATGAATTTTTAGGTATCATTTGTCTAACAATTATGTAACCAATCAAAAATCTATCTACTTGAATTACATTCGTTCCCTTCCCTATCTTCTTTTTGAGTAATGAAATCAGGTTTTTACATGATTAGAAAAGAAATACAACTTTCTACAAGAGCGTGCTTTGCCTTGACTTTTGTTGTGTCTAAATCAAAGACTGACATGTCAAACTGTGAGGGGAAAAAAGGAATATTGATTTTAGGCTAATTATTTTTATAAAACTCTATAAGCGACAGTAAAAAAATTTCATTTGAATTGTCTCCTTCAGTTGTACCCCCTCAGTCCAAGAATGAATGCATTTTACTTAAAGATGGAAAATTTGGAACAGAATCTCAGTAAATATCAATTATATTCTCTTTAAAGAAATCAAAGCCTAATAATATGGGTAAGAATAAGTTGCTATTTAGTATTTTTAAATTTTCATTTAGTACAATAATTATAAGCAATACGAATCACCTTAAAGTATATGTGTTGGTGCTAAAAGGCTGGCAGTTGTATTATTTAAAGCAAATAGTTTTGAAATCTTAAATCTGAAAAATCAAAACTGTATTTCTGCTAAATAAGTATTAGTTTGACAACTAATAGAAGATATTAAAAATGCTTATGGTGGGATACCAGAGTAGAAAATGTTCCTCTCCTTGCCTGATCTTTTTTCTTTTTTGGTACCAGGAATCAAATTTTGGACCTCAAGCTTGCGACGCAGGCAGTGGCACCAAAGAGCTAAATCCCTGGCCCTTTGCCTGATTCTTGATGAGCAAGACCTGGGTGAAAGGCAGGTTAGAGCCTCTTCTCAGTTCATCCATTCTAGGCAAGTTTCTCAGATGAAAACTTTGGGCTCTGTCTCAACTATTGCCTACCTCTCAAGTGGCAGCAACTTGTCTTTCAAAGTTTAAAGCACCTTAGATTTTCTTATGCACATTTTAAATAATTACCAAAGATAAAAGAGATTTCCTTATGTAAGACATACTTCAAAAATCTTAAGTTTGTTATTAAATCACTTTCAGAGAAATCAACAATTCAGGAATGAATCTTTTCATTTTAGCCTTTCTACTGTGGTTACTGGAACAAGGCACTTTCCTTATAATCAAATAGAAACCCTTTTATTCCTGAAGTTTCCTGTTGGCAGCTTAGTTTTCTCTGCAATATTTAACATTGGCTAGTTATGCAATATGTTGGATTTTACTGCCAATTCTTTGTTTAAAAAGGGCGTGAGAGGTTCTGGCCAGCAAGAATGTGAAGTCAAAGCTAAATATGATGTTGTCTTATGACCTGTCACACGAATAAACCTGGATTCATAAGCAAATATGTTAAACATTTAAATGTTTCTATCAACCCACATAAGCTATCTTAAAAAATAATTATTTTCTCTTACCCTGCCTTACATAGGATTTAGGGAAACTTTCTTCTTCCTTTGAGGAAAAGCTAGCCCCTGAAGTCATATACAAAGTTTAATGGACAGATGAAAGAGGTTGCTTTAGTGATCACAGGGTAGAAGGATGGCTCTGGATGCACATTCATAGCATAATAGTTAAATTCTAATATATACAGAGAGTCAGATCCTTCAGAATTATTTCAACCTGTTAAAATTCAGGCCCTTGCTGTCTCCCCCACTTATAGCAAGTTGGTACTTAATTCTTCTGTGTACTATTCCAAAATCTGTTTAGAATAAGCTCTTCCAAATCTTATATAGAAAAAATTCTGTAGTCTGTGCTGGTTTTAAGGATATATTTAGAGACACACTGCCTATTTTTAATAATTCTAATCATCAGGAATTTCTTAAGTTAATATCTAATCTAATTACCTCTGTTAGAGTTTCTCAACCTTAGTGCTATTGACATTTTGGGCTGGAATATTCTTTGTTGGCAAGGAGCAGGGGAGACTTGCCTGTGCATTTTGGGATATTTAGCAGTATCACTGGCCTGTACTAACTAGATATCAGTAGGACCCTGGCTTTAGTTATGATTGCCAAAAATGTATTCAAACTTTATCATATGTTTCCTAGTGGAGAAAATTGTCCCTTTTCAAGAACCAATGCTCCACGACAACATAGACTGTTAGCAATTATCCAATTTTTATATGTCTGTGATTTGCTTACAATTTCATGGCTCCTTATTCAGAGATTGGAATTTAGGTTTCCTAACTACCCAATTACTTTTTTTCTTCAACATGATGCTTGGTTAGAGTTTAAGATGCTCTGACCTTCTATTATGTGTTTGCCCATGAACTTTAGTTCTAATGCCTAGACAACCATTTGGTAATCTACTCCATACAATGCACATAAAATTTGTAGCTTAAAAAAATACATATATATGTAGTCTTGGATTGTTTTCCTCAGAGTGTATCAACCCTGAGACGAAACCAGGATATTTAGTATCATGTCCCTGAAACTTCCCTTTTGTGTTCCAAAAGTCAAAGGGACATGGTAAGTGAACAGGAACCAGAGTGTCCAGGTAGGTATTATCTAAAGGACACTGGGCATGGAAAATCCAGTGTTATCTATAGAAACCATCTTCCTGCCTGTATGCTAAATCAGCTGTTCCTTGGAATACTGGTCTTACAATGGAATAAAACACGCTATGGTATCACTGCTGTGTAGTTTAATCTATAAAACCTCCTCTCTTACAATAACTGAGTGCAAAACAGAGCAACATAAAAAGCTATAGTCTAGATGGCTGCCACTAGACACTCTTAGCAAATTCGTATCCAGCTCATCACCACTGACCTCCTCAAAGGTACTGTTGTTAAGTACATATCCAATTCCTTGGTAGACTTGCTAAGTGATGGTGTTGTAAAATACACACCCCTATGAATTTTGCTGAGTGGCATTATTGTTGAGGGTCCTGGGATTTTGTCAAGTGGTACTGTTAAGGAGTAGCATGCTTTTTGTGATCCTTTCAAGTAGTGCTGTTAGACTCTGATGCATTTCTTGTGGACCCCTCCCTGTTAGTCTCAATTAACTCTATCCTTTCCTGTTGGTACCTGCTACTAAGACTTAATAAACCTTATCTCTCACAAGCCATCTTCATATATTTTCTTGGTCTCTCAGCAACCTAATCCACTGCCCCAGAACACCTGGGCTGTAGACAAAACAGAAACAACCCTGAGATGAGGATTCATGTAAAAGTAGTTTTAACTAGGAAGTATTTTTAGGAAAAATTGTCAGGGAAGAGGAGACATAGATAGGGAGGAGAAGGAAACCAAATAGGTACAATGCCAGACAAATTTCCAAGCAAGCAACTTTAGCTCCATCATACAGGACAGCCCTGGAGATAACATAGATCATATCTCAGAATTATTCAGTTAAGGTGCAAGAGAAAAAACTGGAAAATGTGTACTTTGCATCCCATCAGTCATTGTTGAAGGTATTTATTGAATGTGGACTTTCTTAACTTCTACACTGTAGACATATTAGGGGCAGCTCTTTCTTCTTTGTTATGGGAATTTAACCTGTGTATTGAAGGGTGTCTAGCAGCATCTCTTCCTTCTGCCAGATAAATGCCAGGGACATCCCAATTCTCTGTCCCTACCAACTTATGATAACCAAAATTGTCTGTCATTTCTACTATTGGAGTTTGAAATCATCCCCTCATTAAGAACTCTTGGTGTAAGTGTTGCCCTTGGGGAGGTGTAAATTCCAAGGAACTTCAGGCTGTCAGACAAAGTATTCTTTGGCACTCTGAAAATAGCCTCTGGAACACAGACATTGGTTGTGGGGGTAAAAGCATACCAGGATCAAGCATGCATGAGAAGATTAATGAATCCTGGTAGATATGGGTAGAGCACTGACATCTCCTGTTTATATATTAACTTATTTCATGTCTCCTTTTTTGGACTAGGGGTGTAGCTCAGTGGTAGAGCACTGACAACATATATGAGGCCCTGGGTTGGATCCCTAGAACTACAAACATGCATACATACATTCTTTTCAGCCATGTGAGCAGTAGAGAGCTATTTGACATGAAAACACAAGGCTTTTACTGAACTATGCTATATTTTATAGTCAGTATCACTGAGTGGTACCTGAATCAACCACCTATTACCATTAAATGCCAAAATACTTCTTCTCTAGGTCTAATTTAATATCTGCAAAATTTGTTCAGAAATATGATTTGAGAAAGGGTTCAAATGGAAAGAAGTAAAGAGAGTGAAGATAAATTCTAGAAGTGCAATCCACTGAACAAATTGACTGACAGGATGGAATAATGAGAAAAAGAATTAATAATGGCCCCCAAGTTTTTGATGCTACTGGGAATGAAAGCAAGGAAATGCAGGTGAGAACTGTTGTGGGAGGAGGACAAGATAAAGGCTTTAATTTTTATCATATGAGATTTGAAATGTGAGACATTCAAAAAGACTCAACAGTGCAGCTGGATATATACAGGTTAAGAGGTCACAGTGGTCTAGGTTAGTGTATGGTTTGGATAAGGTCTATGTGCTGCAAGCTTGGTCTCCAGTGTGGCAATACTGACAGGAGGTAGAACCTTTACGAGGTGAAGACTAGTGAAGGATTTCTAGATCTTTAAAAGGGATTAATGTATTCCTAATGGAAGTGTAGAATATTCTTGATCTCTTGCAAAGTCTTACCAGAGCAGGTTGTTATAAAAAGAGTGAGCCTGGTCATTCCCCTGTCTGTTTTTTTTTTTTTTTGCTTTCACATGTGTCCTTTTCTGCAATGCTGTGAAGCAACCAAAGTTATCCTCATCAAGTTGCTGGCACCATGTTGTTTGGACCTCTACAACTGTGAGCTAAATAAACCTCTGTGTTTTATAAGTTATCTAGCCTCAGGCATTATTTTGTTATAGCAACAGAAAATAAACTAAGACAATATCCTGCCAATATAATTTTTCTTTTCTTTTTTTTCCGGGGTGGGTGTACCAGGGATCAAACTCAGGACTTTGCGCTTGCCAGGCAGGTGGTGGATCTACTGAGCCAAAGCCCTGGCCCCCAATATAATTTTTTCATTATTGCTTTTCAATGTGTATACAAGTGATGATTCCAGCTTCCACCCCTAACTTTCAGTTTCTAGGATTTTCTATTACTTCTTCCTACTTTTCAGCTTCTTCCCAAAACTTTTTTCGTAACTATATCCTTCACCTCTTCTTGTAAAACAAATTTGATTTTTAATAACCATATCTATCCAGCATCCTGCTTGACTAATTTCAACTTACTGCTTTGTTTGAAGTTCTGGAGCTTCTGTGAAGCAGCCTGCCTCTAGTCTGGGCACCTTTCTTCAGATTACCATCTCCATATTGACTTCCAATTTCCAGATTTATTTCTGTCACTATATTTTTCTGGAAAGTCCCTGAGCACTGTACTTATATGGAGATTTCAGACAAAGGGCTGAGTTAAGTCAAGCAATGAGTAGTGATGGAATGATCAGCTGTTACTTGGCTGACCTGATAATGTCAAATAGTTTACCCATGCTTCACTTGGAGGCCTAATTTTTTGGCATAAACCAAAAGATTTGCCCTGGAATTTATCTATTCTGTGGAAGTCTGCAAAGGTTTTTCACTTTCAGAGGGCTTTCATCTATGATTTTTCCAATAACATATTTTGCTTAAATTGTGTCTCAGACTCTACTCACTACAAATTTATTTAAAAGATTAAAATAAACCATTCTGCCTTATTTATAGTTATAGTCTATTGGGGTTTTTGTTTGTTTTCTGCTTTTATTTTTTTAATGTCTCTTTATACTAGACATTTTTTTCCTAGTATGTTGTATTTGCCCAGAACCCCATGTTCCTATGTTTGATAAGTTTTGGTGTGAAACACAATACAAAATGCCATATAATTGGTATTTCACCTTGTCTTGCTGCTTAGTCTGGGCATGTGACCTGGATTTGTCCAGTAAACAGAATCTGAGGTTGAAGCTTTTTCTTATTATTTATTTGCATTTTGAAAATAAACTGATCTAAAAGCACTAGAAACATATTGCCTAGTAATCTTCCTAATAGCCATATTTGGGGTTAGTTTCTGTGGGGTTTTTTTGTTATTACTGTTCTGCTTTGTTTTGTGTGTTTTGGTACTGGGGCCAAACTTGGGACCTTACACTTGCAAGGCCATGGCACCACTGAGCTAAATCCCTGACCCAGGGGTTGTTTTGATCTGAATATCAAACCTAAAATCCAATAAATTCCACCCCATTATATTCATTACTTTCTCATTTCTGGGACAAAATACCTGACACCTACAATTTAAAGGAAGAGAGATTTATTTACTCATACTTGAAGTGAGTTCCATCCATGGTTGGCTGGCTTCAAGGCAGAAATGGTATGGTGGAAGACATAGCAGAAGTCAGCTGCTCATCCATGGCAGCCAGAACAGAGAGAGAGAAGGAAGAAGCCAAGGAAAAGCATGCACTCTCCCAGATCATATCCCCTACTGACTTGCCCATTCTGACCAGTTCTCAATTCTTTTTTTTTTTTTTTAACTCAAGCCTTTGCATGTGTGATGCAGGTGGCAGAACCACTGAGCCAACCCCCCAGCCTGACCAGGTCTCAATTCTGAACACAAAACTTTGGGGAGACATTTTAGATCTAAACCATAACATTAATATGAATTAATTTGGATTTTCTATTTGAATTTTCTTTTTACTATCATTCCCTCTGTCACTTCTTTGCCCTAATGCCTTTTCTTATTCTAGTTTTCAAAGTCTACAACCATCTGTACTGTGGCTGCTTGGTAATCTTACACTATCATATCCTCTACATAAATGCCAATGTTGCATCAAGCCCCTTCTTCCTCTAAGAGTCCAGATTAAAAATCAGTACTATAGATTAAAAACAAATTTATAATCAATTTAAATTAACTGAGCCTATTCAAATTAAATAATATTAATATATCAGCAGCTATAGAATTAAACAACTATAAGCTAAAAATTTCTGGATGCATAATACTAAATAGAGAAGTACAAGGAACATTCCCATTGAAGTCAAGAATGAGAAAAGGATAACCTTATTGTGATTTTTATTTATTTGAAGGTATTGGCCTTTGCAATTAGACTGAAGTAAAAATAAACAGTAAAAAATAAAAAAGATTATGTGATACCTCTAGCTTTGTTCTTTTTTGCTCAAGATTGTTTTGGCTACTCAGGGTCTTTTATGTTTCTATATAAATTTTAAGACTGTTCTATTTCTATTTTTAAAAAGTCATTGGAATTTTTATAAGATTGCACTGAATCTGTGAATAGATTTGGCTAATATAAACATTTTGACAATGCCAATTTTTCCAATCCATGAAGATAGGGTATCTTTTCATTTATTTCTATCTTTTTTCATTTTTCCATCAATATTTCATAGCTTTTAGTTTATAGATCTTTTACCTCCTTGATTAAAAATATTCATAATTATATTTTTAGCTATTTTCATTGGAGTGCTTTTTCTTTCTTTTTAGTATATATAAAAACTATTAATTTTTGTATGCTGATTTTGTATCATGAAGCTTTACTGAATTTGTTAGTTGCAATTGTTCTTTTTTTCAGTACTGGCACAGCAAAATATACCCCCCCCAAAAAAAAACAGTAAAGAGGGCTAGGGATTTAGCTCAGTGGTTCCACCACCTGCCTTGCAAGCGCAGGGAGCTGAGTTCTATCCCCGGTACCAAAAAAAAAGTAAATAAACAACATATAGTATGGGAGAGAATATTTCTGATTAGAGGTTAATACTCAAATGTATAAAGAACTCAACTCAATGGTAAGAAAACAAATAATCCAACCTAAAATTGGGCAAAGAATCTGAATAGACCTTTCTCAAAAGAAAATATACAAATGAACAGGCATGTCAAAAATGATAATATCAATTATCAGAAAAATGCAAATCAAGGCCACAATGAGCTATCTCTTTACTCTTGAGAGAATGGCTATTATAAAAAAAATTAAACTTCAGTGGGGATTTCTAAGTAAGATAGTGGAATACAGGTATCCACATGACTATTTAAATGAGAAGAGTCACAACAACAAAGTAGAAACTATATTTCAAAGGAAAGACAGAGCTCTGAGGAAGCAGAAAGGAAGTTCAGCAAAAACTATGAAATAGTTCACAGCTTTCCAACCTTGTGTTCCTAGGGAAGAGGATGAAAATGGAAAGACTTCCCATGTACATACATGGTTTGGTAGAATTAGTATTATTTAAATGCTCATGCTACTAAAAGCAATCTACAGATTCAATGCAATCCCCATCTAAATATCAATGGCGTTCTTCACAGGTCTGGAAAAACATTTCTAAAATTCATATGGGGAAAGGAATGGAAAAAAAGAAAGGGCAAGATATATCACAGGTACTAGTACAAATTCCCTATGATAAACATTATCATCATGTACATCTAAAATGTACCAATAAATTTTATTAAATAAAAATAAATTTTATATGGAAACACAATAGGCCCCATGTGGCGGTCCAGCTGTCACAACACGAACATGGCTGAGTTGGGGAGTGAGGATTGAGAAAGGAAAGAACACTCAAGCCTGAGTGGAGACCAAGAGAAGTCTGATTTTTTTCACAGAAACAGCTCCTTTTATAGGCTCACATCAACAGGAAGCACCAAGCAACTATTTGTATCTTTATGCAAAGACCAAATTTTTCGACTCTTTCCAAAGAACATAAGATCTGTGGCTCTCTTTGAGTTTCTCCCATTGCAGGGTCAAAAAATAATTTTAACAAGAAGAGTCCTAGAAAAGTAACAAATGTTACATAGATTGTATCAATGCCTTGAGTGTAGAGGTGAAGAAGTTCCTTTTAAATGTCAAACACCTAGAGGGCCATGGCCGGGCTCCCACAGCCCCAAATAGCCAAAGTAATCTGAATAGAAAGAGCAATGGTGGAAGCATCACAATACCTAATTTCAAAATATACCATAGAACCATTGTCACAAAAATGTCGTGGTATTGATACCTGATTCCCAACAAAGAAGTTTAAAACATGTATTGTAGAAGACCACATCTTCAACAAATGTTCCTGGGAAAACTGTAGAAGACTGGAACTAGATCCTTATCTTTCACTGTGTGGTCAGTTTTTTATCACTGTGGAAAAAAAATACTTGACAATTTGAAGGAGGAAAAGTTTGTTTTGGTTCACAGTTTCAGAGGTTTCAACCTACTATCAGCTAGCTTCATTGTTTTAGGCCTGTGGCAAGGCAGAAATGTCAGGGAAAAGGATGTTGCAGAAGAAAACTTCTCACCTCATGGCAACCAGGGAGAAGGTGAGACAAGGAGAAACATACCCAGAATCTATGCTACTGTGCTTCTTCCTCTTTCTGCTGCTTTGTTCCCACCAAGGATCCCACCATATTTAATGGTGATGCCCACATTCAGGATCGGTCTCTCCCATTAGTTTGCCGAAAATGTGCTAATTGGCTCTGGAAAATCCTCACAGACAACACCCAGAAATAAGTTTTCCTAATTTCCTAGGTGTTTCTCAACCCAATAAAATTTGAAATCAAGATCAGCTATCACATTCATTCACCTTATACAAAACTCAACTCAAAGTGAATCAAAAACCTTAATGTAAGATTGAAAACTTGAAACTACTAGAGGAAATTTTGGGAAAACACTTCAAAATGTTGGAACAGGCAATGATTTTCTGAACATGAGTCTAATAGCTCAGGAAATAAAACTAAGAACTGCCAGTGGAATTTCAACAAATGAAAAAGCTTCTACATAGCACATATAGCAATCAGAATGAAGAGACAGCCTGTAGAATGAGAGAAAATCCTTACCATCCATTTCTCTACTGGAATTAATATCCAGAGTGCATAAAAATTCAAAAATGTTGACACACAAAAAAATCCAATCAGTTAGTGGGCAAATGACCTGAACAGACACTTCTCATAGGAAGAAGTGGCCAATATAATGACCAATAATTATATTTTAAAACACTTAATATCTTTAGCAATCAGGGAAGTATAAATTAAAACTACATTGAGATTATATCTCACCTTAGTCAGAATGACTACTATTAAGAAAACCAAAAATGGCAGATTGTTGACAAGGATATTGAGAAAAAGTAAACTTTCCACACTGTTGGTTAGAGGAAATATGTAGTCACTATGAAAAACAGTATGGTGGTCCTTTAAAAAACTAAAATGGAACTACTGTATCATCCAGATAGCAAAAGGAATTAGAGTCAGTATATGATAGAGATATCTGTACATCTTATGTTTTTACAGTGCTGTTCACATTTACCAAGTTATGGAATCAGCCTAGACACCCATCATTAGACAAATGCATAAAGAAATATGTACATATACATTCAATTATATATAATGTGTGTATATATATATATTAGATGAATTATTGTTGAGTTGTGTACAATAAAATCTTGTCATGTGCAGGGGAATGGATCAAACTGGAAATCATTATGGTAAGTGAAATAAGCTAGACTCAGACAAGTATTCATGTTTTCTCTCATTTGTGAAATCCAAAAGAAAAAAATAATATGAAAGTAGACAAGAGGGTTTATGGAAGATGGGGGGGCATCAGATGGGGAGGAAATAGTGAAAAATGACAAGGAGGGTAGAAATGAAGCATGATATACACATGTATGAAAGTCTCAGAAACACATTACATTGTTCAATTAATAAGTGGTAATAATTATAATAAAAAATCTCAGAGGGGGAAAAAGACAAAAGATAATGAGTATCAGTAAGGATGTAGGAGAAATGGAATATCTGTACACTGTTGGTGGGAATGTAAATAAGTATAGCTATTATGAAACAGTATAGAAGTTTCTCAGAAATTAAAATATAGCAGCATTATATGATCTATTGATCCCACTTCCACATATGTATCTAAAGGACATGAAATAAGTATGTCAGAAAGCACTTCCATGCTCATAACAGCATTCACAAAAGCTGAGATACAGAATCAATCCAAGGGTATATCAACAGGTGAAAGCTCTCTCATAAATGACTTGATATTTCTTTCTAATAGCTTTCCATATTATTGTTCTTTCTGGTTACATCTATTTGGGGTGCTAAATGCCTCTATCACCTGAATATCTCACTCTCCAGATTTGGAAATTTTTCTGCTGTAATTTCAGTTTTTTATGTCATTAACCTCTGTTTTGTCATCATCCTTCATGTCAATGTGTCTTAAATTTGGCCTTTTAGAGTTATCCAAGATCTCTTGTATATGTTGTTTCTTATTTTTCTTTATTACTGTCTGAATGTTCTAGTACCTCACCTTACCTCACCTCACCTTGATCTTAGCCAAAAACGCTGAGAAGCAATGACATCCACCTTGTCTTTCAGCCCTGATATTTTTTTTCTGATTTATCTTGGTTAATGCTGAAGACTTCAACAGAGTTTTTATCTGATTGATTGAGCTCTTCATTTCCAGAATTTCTATTTGGGATTTATCAGAGTCTCTATGTCTTTAATGAAGTTGTCTTTCATATTCTACATTGCCTTTCATAATTCATCATTTTGGTACTTGATTCTTCCAGCTGTTCAATTTTCTCTTCTATAATCTCACTGATTTTTTTTTTTTTTTTTTTTTTTTTTGGTACTAGGGATCGAACTCAGGCCCTTGAGCTTGTGAGACAGCGGCACCACTGAGTTAAATCCCTAGCCCTCTCACTGATAATTTTTACCTTTAGTTTTAAAAATTCTTTCTCTGGAATTTCATTCATTTTGGTATCTGTGGAATCACCCTTTGGGGAGTTATGAATTTTTAGAAGCATATTATTGCCTTGTTTTCTCATGATTCTTGTATTTTTGTGTTAAGGAATGCTGATCAGTTAGAGAGAATATCTCTACCACTACTGTGTGGAAACTGTTTGGGACCTACTCAGTCTGTTCCATGTGGTAGGTTCAATCCCCAGCTCTGCTTTGGGAGAAGAGAATAACTACAAATAACACCAACAAATTTTTACCAGCTGTTCCTCAGACAAAGGAGTATTATCAAGGATATATAAAGAGCTCAAAACAATCAGTCCCCCCAAATATAAAGACCCGATTCAAAAATGGGCATCCGAAATGAACAGACATTTCTCAGACAAAGAAGTAAAAGCAGCAAGAAAATATTTGAAAAAATGTTCCACATCACTAGTCATTCGAGAGATGCAGATGAAAACAACACTGAGATTCCACCTCACCCCACAAAGAATGGCTGCTATCAAGAAATCACACAATAACAAATGT